>NC_134353.1:23558505-24158505 GCF_048569485.1 Anomaloglossus baeobatrachus
GCCAAAGTATTTCTCTACGTTGGGGTCCCTAGCTTGTGTGTGTCCTCTCATGCAGTTAAAAAACTTACCGTGTATGGGAGGCTGAGACCCAGGCTATATATACGATGTGAATTGGCAATAGGTGTGTATGGGGAGGGTTCACAAACGAAAAACTACTAACATTAAGGAATAACGTTTGGAACTCCATTCTATGTCTGAACTGGGTGCAAAAAACCTAAAAAAACATCACTATGGGGAGATAAGGTATGCACACCAGTGACTATGGAAGGGGAATACATGGAATAGCAGAAACTGCTGTGTGAATACTGACATGAAAAATTCAATAGCTATTTGTAAGAATGAAATGTGAAAAATGGAACCTGCATTACTGCCATGAATATATGAATAAAGAGAAATTTAGCTACTGAATTGATCAATGCAATAGAGCCCCAACACTACGCCAAAGTATTTCTCTACGTTGGGGTCCCTAGCTTGTGTGTGTCCTCTCATGCAGTTAAAAAACTTACTGTGTATGGGAGGCTGAGACCCAGGCTATATATACGATGTGAATTGGCAATAGGTGTGTATGGGGAGGGTTCACAAACGAAAAACTACTAACATTAAGGAATAACGTTTGGAACTCCATTCTATGTCTGAACTGGGTGCAAAAAACCTAAAAAAACATCACTATGGGGAGATAAGGTATGCACACCAGTGACTATGGAAGGGGAATACATGGAATAGCAGAAACTGCTGTGTGAATACTGACATGAAAAATTCAATAGCTATTTGTAAGAATGAAATGTGAAAAATGGAACCTGCATTACTGCCATGAATATATGAATAAAGAGAAATTTAGCTACTGAATTGATCAATGCAATAGAGCCCCAACACTACGCCAAAGTATTTCTCTACGTTGGGGTCCCTAGCTTGTGTGTGTCCTCTCATGCAGTTAAAAAACTTACTGTGTATGGGAGGCTGAGACCCAGGCTATATATACGATGTGAATTGGCAATAGGTGTGTATGGGGAGGGTTCACAAACGAAAAACTACTAACATTAAGGAATAACGTTTGGAACTCCATTCTATGTCTGAACTGGGTGCAAAAAACCTAAAAAAACATCACTATGGGGAGATAAGGTATGCACACCAGTGACTATGGAAGGGGAATACATGGAATAGCAGAAACTGCTGTGTGAATACTGACATGAAAAATTCAATAGCTATTTGTAAGAATGAAATGTGAAAAATGGAATGGAGTTCCAAACGTTATTCCTTAATGTTAGTAGTTTTTCGTTTGTGAACCCTCCCCATACACACCTATTGCCAATTCACATCGTATATATAGCCTGGGTCTCAGCCTCCCATACACGGTAAGTTTTTTAACTGCATGAGAGGACACACACAAGCTAGGGACCCCAACGTAGAGAAATACTTTGGCGTAGTGTTGGGGCTCTATTGCATTGATCAATTCAGTAGCTAAATTTCTCTTTATTCATATATTCATGGCAGTAATGCAGGTTCCATTTTTCACATTTCATTCTTACAAATAGCTATTGAATTTTTCATGTCAGTATTCACACAGCAGTTTCTGCTATTCCATGTATTCCCCTTCCATAGTCACTGGTGTGCATACCTTATCTCCCCATAGTGATGTTTTTTTAGGTTTTTTGCACCCAGTTCAGACATAGAATGGAGTTCCAAACGTTATTCCTTAATGTTAGTAGTTTTTCGTTTGTGAACCCTCCCCATACACACCTATTGCCAATTCACATCGTATATATAGCCTGGGTCTCAGCCTCCCATACACGGTAAGTTTTTTAACTGCATGAGAGGACACACACAAGCTAGGGACCCCAACGTAGAGAAATACTTTGGCGTAGTGTTGGGGCTCTATTGCATTGATCAATTCAGTAGCTAAATTTCTCTTTATTCATATATTCATGGCAGTAATGCAGGTTCCATTTTTCACATTTCATTCTTACAAATAGCTATTGAATTTTTCATGTCAGTATTCACACAGCAGTTTCTGCTATTCCATGTATTCCCCTTCCATAGTCACTGGTGTGCATACCTTATCTCCCCATAGTGATGTTTTTTTAGGTTTTTTGCACCCAGTTCAGACATAGAATGGAGTTCCAAACGTTATTCCTTAATGTTAGTAGTTTTTCGTTTGTGAACCCTCCCCATACACACCTATTGCCAATTCACATCGTATATATAGCCTGGGTCTCAGCCTCCCATACACGGTAAGTTTTTTAACTGCATGAGAGGACACACACAAGCTAGGGACCCCAACGTAGAGAAATACTTTGGCGTAGTGTTGGGGCTCTATTGCATTGATCAATTCAGTAGCTAAATTTCTCTTTATTCATATATTCATGGCAGTAATGCAGGTTCCATTTTTCACATTTCATTCTTACAAATAGCTATTGAATTTTTAATGTCAGTATTCACACAGCAGTTTCTGCTATTCCATGTATTCCCCTTCCATTGTCACTGGTGTGCATACCTTATCTCCCCATAGTATACGGGACTATGCCTTAAACTTGCAAGAGGCACTGAGAGCAGTTAAACAGGCGGACCCAGAGAGTGTGCGTGATGAAGACTAACTGACTGAGCAGTTTAAAGAAGGGCTCCTGTCAGATGCTCACAGGACGCAGCTGCGTATTATGGTCCTGCAGAACCCTGCCCTGGACTTTGCAAAGTTTAGGACCAGGCCATTCGGGTGCTGAGAGAACCTACACCAACTGACACAGTACCCCTCCGGCCTCTTGCTATCACATACCCAGAGGTGGTGCCTGCAACTCGAGCCACTGCAGGGGCTGAGGCACAGACCCTGGATAATGACCCCTCTGCAGACCTCAGACATCAGGTCCAGGAACTGACCAAGACTGTGGCTGCCTCGCAAAAACGGTGCAGTCTCTACAGGTGACCCATCGCCTGCGAGAATCGAGTTGGCATCCAGTCCAGATGACGTCCCGTGAATGCGGCAAAGGAGGATTCCGCCAACTCGAGGAAAAGACACAGACCATTATGATTCAACTGGACAACCGATCTGCCGCCGCTGCAATCAGGCGGGGCACTATGCAAGACACTGTCCTTTAAACGGGTAGAACCTGGGGTCAGGAGCCAACCCCCAGGTGTAAGAAAATCCGGCTCAACTTCCTGGCGCAACAAGTATGTGGGAGGACGACCGGTCCTCCCTATTGTGCTGGATGGGATCCCTTTGACTGCCCTCCTGGACACGGGGTCCCAGGTAACGACCATACCTTATATACTGTACAAAAGATACTGGTCTGATTCAGACATTACCCGTGGCCCAGACGATGATTTAACGATTGTAGCCAGTAATGGTCAGCCCTTACCTCAAATTGGGTACAAAGAAGTAACCATTAAGGTGGGGCGGATAGAATTGCCATCTCAGGGAATGATATTTGTGGACATTGATAGCAAAGAATCTCACTCAATGTTGACATTCGGTACAAATGTAATGGAAAATTGTCTTGCCGAAGTGATAATTTTGTTGCAGCAGGTGGCTGAAACTGCCAGCTCTGGGCAGCAGCGTGCCCTACAGAGGGAGATCAGAGCCCTGATGAGGAAGCAGCAGGTAGAGCTGGCCGGAGGTGAAGTTGGCAGTGTGAGGGTAAAATGAACCCTTCCCCATCGTAATACCCCCAAGAAGTGAGATGTTGATATGGTGTCGGGCAGCAATAGGCCTCAAGGGTCAAGATTACCAGGCCGTGGTAGAACCTGTGTATTCAGACAGTAGGCCTGGAGTCCTGATAGCCAGAGGGGTAATGGACGTCCGCAAGGGGAGAGTAGCCATCCGTATCCTGAATTGTGGGGAGGAGGAAGCCAAATTACCCATGTACGCCACTGCAGCTAAGCTGTACACTGTCAGTAATAATGCCATCAGGACAGTGGAACCCTTGATCCTGTCTTACCAGGCGGAAGACAATGGCTCCAAGGGACAGCTGGAGGACTGGTGTCAAAGATTACATGTGGGCACCGACTCCACCCCTTCACACCAAAAGCATGGGGTTTATCGGGTGGTACAAGAATATGAGCGGGTTTTCAGTAAACACCCTCTAGACTTTGGGCAGGTAAAAGGGGTTATGCAAATGAGAAAGCCGCAGAGACACCATCACATGTTTCTCAACGCTGGCAGGAAACTAGCCAGGTCTTTCACCGGGAAGGAACAACCACGGGAACGGCAGTCTCCAGTCAAGGAGACCACCTATACCAAACATGGTATCCATCCACAGACAGCCGTTTCGGGGTATTTGCCCCTCATCAGTGTGGAGTAGGAATCTGGCTAGTGGGGGCAATGCCTAGTAAAAGACTACTTAAGCAAGCATTGTTGACCTTAGGGAGATCAACATATCCACTGCGGAGATACCATCACGTGTTTCTCAACGCAGTGATTCTAGAGCAAAGCCCCCTGGGAAGTATGCAAATGAGAAAGCCGCGGAGACACCATCACATGTTTATCAACGCTGGCAGGAAACTAGCCAGGTCTTTCACCGGGAAGGAACAACCACGGGAACGGCAGTCTCCAGTCAAGGAGACCACCTATACCAAACATGGTATCCATCCACAGACAGCCGTTTCGGGGTATTTGCCCCTCATCAGTGTGGAGTAGGAATCTGGCTAGTGGGGGCAATGCCTAGTAAAAAACTACTTAAGCAAGCATTGTTGATCTTAGGGAGATCAACATATCCACTGCGGAGACACCATCCCGTGTTTCTCAACGCAGTGATTCTAGAGCAAAGCCCCCTGGGAAGTATGCAAATGAGAAAGCCGCAGAGACACCATCACATGTTTCTCAAAGCTGGCAGGAAACTAGCCAGGTCTTTCACCGGGAAGGAACAACCACGGGAACGGCAGTCTCCAGTCAAGGAGACCACCTATACCAAACATGGTATCCATCCACAGACAGCCGTTTCGGGGTATTTGCCCCTCATCAGTGTGGAGTAGGAATCTGGCTAGTGGGGGCAATGCCTAGAAAAAGACTACTTAAGCAAGCATTGTTGACCTTAGGGAGATCAATATATCCACTGCGGAGACACCATCACGTGTTTCTCAACGCAGTGATTCTAGAGCAAAACCCCCTGGGAAGTATACAAATGAGAAAGCCGCGGAGACACCATCACATGTTTCTCAACGCTGGCAGGAAACTAGCCAGGTCTTTCACCAGGAAGAAACAACCATGGGAACGGCAGTCTCCAGTCAAGGAGACCACCTATACCAAACATGGTATCCATCCACAGACAGCCGTTTCGGGGTATTTGCCCCTCATCAGTGTGGAGTAGGAATCTGGCTAGTGGGGGCAATGCCTAGTAAAAGACTACTTAAGCAAGCATTGTTGACCTTAGGGAGATCAACATATCCACTGCGGAGACACCATCACGTGTTTCTCAACGGTATCCATCCACAGACTCTAGAATCACTGCGTTGAGAAACACGTGATGGTGTCTCCGCAGTGGATATGTTGATCTCCCTAAGGTCAACAATGCTTGCTTAAGTAGTCTTTTACTAGGCATTGCCCCCCCCCCCCCCCCCCACAGTAGCCAGATTCCTACTCCACACTGATGAGGGGCAAATACCCCGAAACGGCTGTCTGTGGATGGATACCATGTTTGGTATAGGTGGTCTCCTTGACTGGAGACTGCCGTTCCCGTGGTTGTTCTTTCTCGGTGAAAGACCTGGCTAGATTCCTGCCAGCATTGAGAAACATGTGATGGTGTCTCCGCGGCTTTCTCATTTGCATACTTCCCAGGGGGCTTTGCTCTAGAATCACTGCGTTGAGAAACACGTGATGGTGTCTCCGCAGTGGCTATGTTGATGTCCCTAAGGTCAACAATGCTTGCTTAGGTAAAAGGGGTTAAACATCAAATCCCCACTGGTGACCATCATCCCATTAAAGAAAGATACCGCCCTGTAGCCCCAGTTCAATATCAGGGTGCCAAAGAAATGTTACGGGGAATGAAGGAGGCTTAGGTGATCAGAGATAGTTGTAGCCCCTGGGCAGCTCCACTAGTGCTTGTAAAGAAAAAAGATGGCACAATGAAAATGTGTGTTGATTACAGGCAGATTAACCGCATTACACATAAAAATGCTTATCCACTACCCAGAATAGAGGTGTCATTAGCAGCCTTAAAATCAGCTAATTATTTCTCCACCTTGGGTCTCACGAGTGGGTATTGGCAGGTTCCCGCGGCAGAGGCGGACAAGGAGTAGACAGCATTCACCACACCAATGGGCCTCTGCGAGTTCAACTGTATGCCGTTTGGGCTCTCCAATGCACCAGGAACATTTAAAAGATTGATGGAGTGTTGCTTGGGCCATTACAACTTTGATACCATGCTATTGAACCTGGATGACGTCATAGTCTACTCAAAGACTTATGAAGACCACCTGAAGCACCTGGCTGAAGTGTTTGAGTCTTTGTCCGGGTATAGCAAGAAGATAAAGCCGTCAAAATGTCACCTCTTGAAGCCAAAGGTACAGTACCTGGGTCATGTAGTCAGCGCAGAAGGTGTGGCACCTGATCCAAAGAAGGTCACAGTAATCAAGGACTGGCCAAGACCTACCACGATAAAGGAGGTGCGGCAGTTCCTTGGGCTGGTGGGCTACTACCGAAGATTCATTAACGGCTTCACGAAAATAGCAGCACCCCTTCAAGATCTCCTGGTGGGTCAGTCAAAGAAAGCTAAAAAGCAGAGTCCTCCATTTGAATGGAACAGCCAAATAGAAGTGTTGAGGATAAGAATTGAGTATCCAAAAATACTTAATTCAGCCATTTCATAGACTCAGGTATATAGTTTAGTAGATGTAAACTAACGCACATATTTATGTATGTCTTTGGTCTTTTTACTAATACGTATATATGTATATTGCATATTTAGTGATTTTCCTTAAACACAGTATATATCAGTATATGTAACTTGAAGATGGCTGCTACATTCTGGACAACGCCTAACATGAGAAACAAAAGAAATTCTTGGAGTCTGGACTGACCAATCAGGAAGAGGATATGCAGATTTCTATATGTCTTGAAGCCCCGACCTATGATATTTGATTGGACTAAAACTTTTGTTTACACCCCTTTACTTCTTGGTCTAGGGGCTTTGTCTGAGAATTAAGTTTTTCAGTTTTGCCCAGCATCTGTTGTGAGAGGAAGAGTCATAATTGATTCAATTAATTGTTATTCTTTCTCGTTGTGCACACACGACATTAAAATTTGGAACAGCAGTCAGATCCAGAGTGACTGGTTGAGTCACGTTCTTAACAGTGGAGACACTGCTGAGATTACCGTAAGAAAGATTGGCCAAACTTCTCTCTCGGATCGAGGAGATCATTTCCCAGTATCCAGAGACCGCCAACAGAGACCTGATCAAACTCAAAATCACAGGTGAGTTTCATGTACACTGTATATGACGATTTACCTGTGACTCGGCGGTCTTTGGCGAAACGTTTGAACTCTGAACTGAGAGGGGTGTTGACGTTGTAGACCCCAACGTAGGCTATTATCCTTCGCCGGTAGTTTAAGAACAAAGATAAGGACCCAGACCCCATAAGGTCATAGGGTCCGTGGGTCATACGATCTGACTATCTGTATTGCTGAGTTGTGAACAGGGGTTTTTAGCCACATAGAAAGCTTGTAAATTCCTTGCTCTGACTTAGTTCTCAAAGAGTTAATTATCTGTTGCTGTATACAGAGGAGGGGGTGTCACTTATCCATCGCTGCTTAGAGCGAAGAGGCAGACAGCGGGGGGGGGGGGTCTGATAGAGCCCCGGGACATCCCTGCATTTCTTCTCTGAGAACAAAGGAAGCAGGGGGGGGTCAAAATAGCCCAGGCACGAAGCTGCTTGGAGTGAGGAGAAAGGGGGGCTAGTGAGTGGGTGACTGAGTGAGAAGAATTTTTTAGGAGCAGCCGAACGGGGAGAGGAAGGAGGGGTCAATTACCTACTGCTGCAGTGTGTATATATATATATATATAATATATATATATATATATATATATATATACAGAGAGAGAGAGAGAAAGAAAAACTAACTGGTTTATGCGTTTTTCAGTATTTCCGATTGGGTTTGTTTTCTTTTTGAACAGACGTGTTAGAACTAGCGATTCCCCTGTGTTGTATTTAGACACATCCACTGCTCGTTGAGTGTTGAATATTAAATATTAAATATTGGATGTTTCTATATTGAATGAGCGAGGAGAGAAGGGTTCAGGTGACTTAAAGTGGAATTAGCGTATTCCCCTGCGTTTTAGACGCACGCTACTGTCTGAGTATTAGACATGCAGACGAGGTGGGAAAGGATTTCAGTTTAGGTAATTTAAAAGTGTTGGAATGAGCGTATTCCCCTGCGTATTAGACGCGCGCAACTGTCTGCGTATTAGACACGCCGACGAGGCGGGAAAGGATTCCGTCGGAGCCGGCCGATCCAATTAGAGCACTTTGTATACTCTCTGTTCAAAGAGAAATGTGTTTTTTTTAGTAGGAGCTGAGAATTGCAAGAGGTTGTATAAATTGGTGGGTTATGATGGACATGGGTAGTACAAAGAATCTATGATGAGATTGTGAAGTTATCACTCCTTAGTTCAGTTTCAAAGACTCTCTCCTAACAGAATCCTTCTCCAAAGAAAAAATGGGGAAGACACGAGCAGCACACCCCCTCCCTTCTTGAGCTGGAATGCACACTGCCCGCAAATCTGTAAAGGGGGGCTAGACAGCTCCGAAAGAAAAAAAAACTGACTAAGTGTTAAATGTACATGTAATTTTGCTAGGTTTTTTATGTTAAGACCACGTTTTGACAATTAGGAGATTTGTTGTGGGATTCTTTTAGCCTAGTGAGAGTATTGAGAGTTTACAAGTACATAATTTGTTATTTTGAATCCCTTGTCCTGTATAAGAATCATGCATAAATGTAGACGTTTATAGAATAGTAGTATATGGCAGAATGCATAAATGTATAATAATGTAGACACTCCCCATATACACCCCTGGTTCACTCCGTAGTTCAAGCCCCTCCCATTACACCCAGGGAGTCACAACATGGATGCTACACCCGGAAGTCAGGTTCCTGGGACTTCCTGTGGCGGCCATCTTGCTGCACCCACTGATGGCAGTACACCTCATAAGCCATGCCCCTCACAATGGATCTTTGTCCAAAGCTCTCCACCTATCCCCGGTGGGAGGTATTCTCTGGTCTATATGACTAACACATTTGAATAAGTATAAAACAGTATATTTGTTTACTCAGCTATCTAATAAATACAAGTCAAAGATAAATAAGTGAAAATTTTACAGAATTGATAAATAGAAGGAGGTAATTGTCCATGTACAATAATTGGTATTGGATATCAGTTATTTTCAGTATTTGTCCAATTTTAGTTTCTAGTATGTAGCTAATTTATTACCTGCTGTCTTATTTTTTTCTTTTAGGGAATACCAGCATAAAACTCTGAATTTTGTTACATTGGTAAGCAAAAAACTAAACAAGGGGGGAATAAGGTATTAATTATATTCTCCAACAGTAGAGGGCGCAGCAGGCATATTAGATAGGTTTTGAAGCTGGCTTTATTACTATAAGGCATATCTGTTAACTATAATAGGAAAGTCTTATCTTATATGTTTATTTGTTTATTTAGTATTTACAGTCATATGAAGTATAGATGACCACCAACTGTATCATGGTAAGAGTTAAAGTTATAAGAATGATCTAATGTATATTTTTTAGTTTTTTGTTTTCATAGATGGAACAAGATGTTGGTCGATTCAACACTGGATATGCTGCGGTTTGCACAACATGAGGTAGTCTAAATTTGAACCACTTCCTCCCCTACTATCGGTACAGGTGAAAGTGAAGCATAAATTTCTCTCTAGATGGGTAGAACAGGAGTGGGTAAGAGTCTTTACATGTGTATGTAGGTTGTAGATTTTTTCCTGTTGTCAAATGAGCTAGGTATACTGAAGAGAAAGTCTAGATCTGAGCTGATGGAATCGGATGGAGATCCTTGCGCAGGTGCAGCTGACAAAGAAGTAGTGATCGGGCCTAGAGTTGACAGTCTTTCACCAATATGGACCATACCTCGGTGGCACTTGTCACATCAGTGACTTTTGTCACTCATTGTGTTTTTAAATCCCTACAGGAACAAGCAAATCAACCAGGAATGGAGTGTGACATGCAGAGAGCCAGCTGACTGAGGAAGGTCTGTGGATAAAGGGTGGTAAACTTTCTCTGCCATGAGAGCTCTTCTTAATGATGGCCCAGGTAACCTATGGACTAAAATCTGTGAAAGACAGTTATCAGTGTGTGCTTTGGTGACATCAAGGTTCAGTACTCAGGTGGGCAGACTCACCCAGTCTTGTAAGACATATGCCTAAAACAAAGTGAGAAAAAACTGTAAAAAATCCGCAGAAACACCTTGCACACTGATTATAGATGTATATCATGAGCACGTTGTATGCATGTTTGTGCGTGTTGTGTAAATGTCTCTCCAGGTTTGGTCATAGGCATTCCAGTGCAGAAAACGACGTTATTGCTGAGAAGCACATGAAGGTGGTATGTAAAAAAAAATGGGTTTACAAAAAATGTATATTTTAAAGAAAAGGGGAAACTGGTAAATCGTATACAAAATGTATGTTTTGTTTCTTTCCGTAATAAACAGGTTTTTATGTAAGATATTTTTGGTTTACTACAAGTATGTATAATTTTTATATAGTTGACTAGAGTTGAGCACGGTTCTAGGTTCGTGGTTCTCCAGTTCGCGGCTCGAGTGATTTTGGGGCCTGTTCTAGATCGAACCAGAACTCGAGCTTTTTGCAAAAGCTTGATAGTTCTAGATACGTTCGAGAACGGTTCTAGCAGAGAAAAAACAGCTAATTCCTAGCTGGCTTTCCGCTGTAATAGTCTAAGTCACTCTGTGACTCACACTATTATGACATTTCAGTGTATAGTGTGCGGGAACAGCGCCTTCAGATCACTGCTGTTTGTATAATGGCGATCGCCTTTTTTTTTTTTTTATCTTGTCTTCCTTCCCTAAGCGCGCGCGTGTAGTGGGGAGGGCCAGCATGTCAGCCAACCCCAGACACACACACAGCTAAGTAGACTTTTAGCCAGAGAAGCAACGGCATGTGTGATAGGATGTCCATGTCACATGTCCCTGCATTATAAAACCGGACATTTTAATCCAGCACGCCATTATCTGCCTTCTGCGTCCTTGGTGTCAGACATCACTGGCGCAGCTCCGTCCTGAGTCCTATCGCCGATACAGCTGTATGCGCTCCATACACAGCGCTGGACAGCTTAGGGAGAGCACTTTCTATCAGTCCTTTTAAGGGCTCGTACCGGCAGGGTCAGAGCCATAGGTGACAGGTCCTGAAAACAGAGACAGCGTCTGTGTAGCTAAGGTCAGGGATTTCCTCGCTGCATTTCCCCATTAGGAGGGAATAGAAAGGCAGGCTTCCATTCCTCTACCCAGAGCCCCACAACCCTGGCACTGTACCCTCCTGTCCTCTGCACATTCCAACTCATTATAACTAAGCCATTATACTAGCAAACACTGAGTGTATCTAGTGGCATCCTAAACGTGGCTATTGGACTTCTGTATAGTCCCAGTAGTGCACAGATATTTGCAGCACGTCTGCCTGCATTGCACACTCAAACTCATTGTTACTAAGCCATTATACTAGCAAACACTCAGTGAACTTAGTGGCATCCTAAACGTGGCTATTGGACTTCTGTATCGTCCCACTAGTGCACAGATATTTGCAGCACGTCTGCCTGCATTGCACACTCAAACTCATTGTTACTAAGCCATTATACTAGCAAACACTCAGTGAACTTAGTGGCATCCTAAACGTGGCTATTGGACTTCTGTATAGTCCCAGTAGTGCACAGATATTTGCAGCACGTCTGCCTGCATTGCACACTCAAACTCATTGTTACTAATACATTATAATACCAAAAATTGAGTAAACTTAGTGGCATACAAGAACTGGCTGTTGTATTTCATTATTGTCCCACTGGTGCCAAGCTATTTCTAGCACCTCTGCATGACACCCTCCTGCTCTGTTTTTAATAAGCTATAATAATAGCAAAAAAATGCTGCCATTTAGTGGCATACAAGAACTGGCTGTTGTATTCCATTAGTGCCCCACTGGTGCCAAGCTATTTCTATCACCTGTGCAGGACACCCTCCTGCTCTGTTTTTAATAAGCTATAATGATAGCAAAAAATACTGCAACTTAGTGGCATACAAAAAATGGCTGTTGGACTCCTTTATTGTGCCACTTGTGCCAAGCAATCTCAAGCACCTCTGCATTCTACCCTCATGCACATTTTGCTATGCTAATTTTATAGCAAACTCAGGGAATTCCTTGCTGCATTTGATCATTAGGAGGGATAGAAAGTGAGGCTTCTTTTACTGTCCTGGTACCCACAGAACACGGCCACTGTACCCATCTGTCCACTTTTGCCACGCTATTTAATTTGCCCAAAGAGCTGACTCTTTTTCTGCCATCCTAAAATTGTCTGGAATACTAAGTTAGTGTTCCTTTGCTGCCAAGCAAGGTACAACACATGTGCATTCTACACTCCTTTCCATTTCTGGAATGCAATTATTAACTGCAGGTAGTCCAGCAAATCTGTGACGAAGGTGCAGGCGTGGATATAATGTAGCCTGCATCCAATGATGGTTCTCTCGATGTCTGACAGCTCAACAATACCTTCTGTTTCCACTTCCAAAACAAGTGATGACCTGCCAATCACACTCCCTGTTGCGGGTAAAGGAGTGGAAGTTCAGTGTGAAAAACCATGTGTGACTGCTGTCCCCACAGTCACAGAGGATGAAGAGCACGCAGATGCACTTGATGGGGCAGGCGGTGGTTGCACAGGCACGCTAGGCCGCATTGTAGCACAGTGAAATTCACATTGCGACTTATGCTTCATTTTAAGTCGTGTACAGGGTGGGCTCCCCAGTATGCAGCAAAACCACGCAACAGGAAAAGGACTCTAGGCAGTTGGGTTGATAAATGATTGTTTAACTTTACCAAAACAAACAATAAGAACCATGCATACAATTTAAATAATTGAACAATCTATTCTGTTGCCTACTACCTGCTAATCCCTCTGTGTAGCAGTAATTGTGTGTTTGTGCGTGTGTGTGTGTGTGTGTGTGTGTGTGTGTGTGTGTGTGCGAACACGACTTACCAGTGGCGCATCACAAGAGCTTCCAAGTTATCTACATAAACATAGACAAAACACATTACCCCCCCTGAATACTCTTGTTAGCTGAAGCCTCACAGATAATGCAGATGATAACAGTGTGAATGCAAACCACACAGCTCTGCAACACAGTCATGGAAATCTTGAAAAGCAACAGTCAATGCAAACATGTGTCGCTGTCCCTCTATGATTTAAACTGTACGTGACAATTTGACAGTGCAGAGGCAGCAAGTCTTATTGTCTATATAGTCGGCCTACCCAGAACAGATATGTGTTTTGCTAATAAAACAAAGTGTTGCGTGCCCGCATTATTGTCTGAGCACAGCCTACCGTACCCGGGTACTGTGATGTCCAGTTGCCAGAAATACAGACTTTACGCTCCTCTCACGGTAAGCAGTATAGACAGCACCGTAAGAATGTTGGTCTGTGGCACAGGATGCTGCTCACTGACGTTACAGTGCTCATCATCAAAGTACAACACAACTCCCCTCACAATTGAACGAACTGTTTCCGCAGTGGCTCCTTGCTGTAACACACACCTTTAGCTTTTCCTTCTGTTCATAGACAGCATCTCAAAGTCCACACCCGAAGAGCAATTTTATATTGCTATAGTGACTAGAGTTGAGCGCGGTTCGTGGTTCGTGGTTCTCCAGTTCTAGGCTCGAGTGATTTTGGGGCATGTTCTAGATCGAACTAGAACTCGAGCTTTTTGCAAAAGCTCGATAGTTCTAGAAACGTTCGAGAACGGTTCTAGCAGCCAAAAAACAGCTAAATCTTAGCTTGGTTTCTGCTGTAATAGTGTAAGTCACTCTGTGAATCAAACTATTATCACATTTCAGTGTATAGTGTGCGTGAACAGCGCCTTCAGATCACTGCTGTTTCTATAATGGCGATCGCCATTTTTTTTTTTTTTTTTCTTGTCTTCCTTCCCTAAGCGCGCGCGTCTTGTGGGGCTGGCCAGCATGTCAGCCAATCACAGACACACACACACCTAAGTGGACTTTGAGGCAGAGAAGCAACGGCATGTGTGATAGGATCTGCATGTCACATGTCCCTGTATTATAAAACCGGACATTTTCTTCACGATCGCCATTATCTGCCTTCTGCGTCTTTGGTGTCAGACATCACTGTCGCAGTTCCGTCCTTTGTCCTATCGCCGATACTGCTGTATGCGCTGCATACACAGCGTTAGACAGCTTAGGGAGAGCACATTCTAGCAGTCCTTTTAAGGGCTCGTACCGGCAGGGTCAGAGAGCCATAGGTGACAGGTCCTGCAAACAGCAACAGCGTCTGTGTAGCCAAGGTCAGGGATTTCCTCCCTGCATTTCACCATTAGGAGGGAATAGAAAGGCAGGCTTCCATTCCTCTACCCAGAGCACCACAATCCTGCCACTGTACCCTCTTGTCCTCTGCACACTCCAACTCATTCTAAGTAAGCCATTATACTAGCAAACACTCAGTGTACCTAGTGGCATCCTATCTGTGGCTATTGGACTTTGCTATAGTCCCACTAGTGCAAAGACATTTGCAGAGCACATCTGCCTGCATTGCACACTCCAAGTTTTTTAAACTCAGCCATTATACTAGCAAACACTCAGTGTACCTAGTGGCATCCTATACGTGGCTATTGGACTTTGCTATAGTCCCACTAGGGCCAAGACATTTGCAGAGCGCATCTGCCTGCGTTGCACACTCCAACAAATTATAACGAAGCCATTATACTAGCAAACACTCAGTGTACCTAGTGGCATCCTATACGTGGCTATTGGACTTTGCTATAGTCCCACTAGTGCCAAGACATTTGCAGCACGTCTGCCTGCGTTGCACACTCCAACGAATTATAACTAAGCCATTATACTAGCACACACTCAGTGTACCTAGTGGCATCCTATACGTGGCTATTGAACTTTGCTATAGTCCCACTAGTGCAAAGACATTAGCAGAGCACATCTGCCTGCATTGCACACTCCAAGTTTTTTAAACTCAGCCATTATACTAGCAAACACACAGTGTACCTAGTGGCATCCTATACGTGGCTATTGGACTTTGCTATAGTTCCACTAGGGCCAAGACATTTGCAGAGCGCATCTGCCTGCGTTGCACACTCCAACTAATTATAACGAAGCCATTATACTAGCAAACACTCAGTGTACCTAGTGGCATCCTATACGTGGCTATTGGACTTTGCTATAGTCCCACTAGTGCCAAGACATTTGCAGCACGTCTGCCTGCGTTGCACACTCCAACGAATTATAACTAAGCCATTATACTAGCACACACTCAGTGTACCTAGTGGCATCCTATACGTGGCTATTGGACTTTGCTATAGTCCCACTAGTGCAAAGACATTAGCAGAGCACATCTGCCTGCATTGCACACTCCAAGTTTTTTAAACTCAGCCATTATACTAGCAAACACACAGTGTACCTAGTGGCATCCTATACGTGGCTATTGGACTTTGCTATAGTCCCACTAGGGCCAAGACATTTGCAGAGCGCATCTGCCTGCGTTGCACACTCCAACTAATTATAACGAAGCCATTATACTAGCAAACACTCAGTGTACCTAGTGGCATCCTATACGTGGCTATTGGACTTTGCTATAGTCCCACTAGTGCCAAGACATTTGCAGCACGTCTGCCTGCGTTGCACACTCCAACGAATTATAACTAAGCCATTATACTAGCACACACTCAGTGTACCTAGTGGCATCCTATACGTGGCTATTGGACTTTGCTATAGTCCCACTAGTGCAAAGACATTAGCAGAGCACATCTGCCTGCATTGCACACTCCAAGTTTTTTAAACTCAGCCATTATACTAGCAAACACACAGTGTACCTAGTGGCATCCTATACGTGGCTATTGGACTTTGCTATAGTCCCACTAGGGCCAAGACATTTGCAGAGCGCATCTGCCTGCGTTGCACACTCCAACTAATTATAACGAAGCCATTATACTAGCAAACACTCAGTGTACCTAGTGGCATCCTATACGTGGCTATTGGACTTTGCTATAGTCCCACTTGTGCCAAGACATTTGCAGAGCGCATCTGCCTGCGTTGCACACTCCAACAAATTATAACGAAGCCATTATACTAGCAAACACTCAGTGTACCTAGTGGCATCCTATACGTGGCTATTGGACTTTGCTATAGTCCCACTAGTGCCAAGACATTTGCAGAGCGCATCTGCCTGCGTTGCACACTCCAACTAATTATAACGAAGCCATTATACTAGCACACACTCAGTGTACCTAGTGGCATCCTATACGTGGCTATTGGACTTTGCTATAGTCCCACTAGTGCAAAGACATTTGCAGAGCACATCTGCCTGCATTGCACACTCCAACTTTTTTAAACTAAGCAATTATACTAGCAAACACTCAGTGTACCTAGTGGCATCCTATACGTGGCTATTGGACTTTGCTATAGTCCCACTAGTGCAAAGACATTAGCAGAGCACATCTGCCTGCATTGCACACTCCAAGTTTTTTAAACTCAGCCATTATACTAGCAAACACTCAGTGTACCTAGTGGCATCCTATACGTGGCTATTGGACTTTGCTATAGTCCCACTAGTGCCAAGACATTTGCAGAGCGCATCTGCCTGCGTTGCACACTCCAACTAATTATAACGAAGCCATTATACTAGCAAACACTCAGTGTACCTAGTGGCATCCTATACGTGGCTATTGGACTTTGCTATAGTCCCACTAGTGCCAAGACATTTGCAGAGCGCATCTGCCTGCGTTGCACACTCCAACAAATTATAACGAAGCCATTATACTAGCAAACACTCAGTGTACCTAGTGGCATCCTATACGTGGCTATTGGACTTTGCTATAGTCCCACTAGTGCCAAGACATTTGCAGAGCGCATCTGCCTGCGTTGCACACTCCAACTCATTATAACTAAGCCATTATACTAGCAAACACTCAGTGTACCTAGTGGCATCCTATACGTGGCTATTGGACTTTGCTATAGTCCCACTAGTGCCAAGACATTTGCAGAGCACATCTGCCTGCATTGCACACTCCAAGTTTTTTAAACTCAGCCATTATACTAGCAAACAGTCAGTGTACCTAGTGGCATCCTAAACGTGGCTATTGTACTTTCGTCAATTCACAGTATTGGAACGTTATTTGCAGCACGTCTGCCTGCATTGCACACTCTAACTTTTTTAAACTCAGCCATTATACTAGCAAACAGTCAGTGTACCTAGTGGCATCCTAAACGTGGCTATTGTACTTTTGTCAATTCACAGTATTGGAACGTTATTTGCAGCACGTCTGCCTGCATTGCACACTCTAACTTTTTTAAACTCAGCCATTATACTAGCAAACACTCACTGTACCTAGTGGCATCCTAAACGTGGCTATTGTACTTTTGTCAATTCACAGTATTGGAACGTTATTTGCAGCACGTCTGCCTGCATTGCACACTCTAACTTTTTTAAACTCAGCCATTATACTAGCAAACACTCACTGTACCTAGTTGTATCCTAAACGTGGCTATTGTACTTTTGTCAATTCACAGTATTGGAACGTTATTTGCAGCACGTCTGCCTGCATTGCACACTCTAACTTTTTTAAACTCAGCCATTATACTAGCAAACACTTACTGTACCTAGTTGTATCCTAAACGTGGCTATTGTACTTTTGTCAATTCACAGTATTGGAACGTTATTTGCAGCACGTCTGCCTGCATTGCACACTCTAACTTTTTTAAACTCAGCCATTATACTACCAAACAGTCAGTGTACCTAGTGGCATCCTAAACGTGGCTATTGTACTTTTGTCAATTCACAGTATTGGAACGTTATTTGCAGCACGTCTGCCTGCATTGCACACTCTAACTTTTTTAAACTCAGCCATTATACTACCAAACAGTCAGTGTACCTAGTGGCATCCTAAACGTGGCTATTGTACTTTTGTCAATTCACAGTATTGGAACGTTATTTGCAGCACGTCTGCCTGCATTGCACACTCTAACTTTTTTAAACTCATCCATTATACTAGCAAACACACAGTGTACCTAGTGGCATCCTATACGTGGCTATTGGACTTTGCTATAGTCCCACTAGTGCCAAGACATTTGCAGAGCGCATCTGCCTGCGTTGCACACTCCAACTAATTATAACGAAGCCATTATACTAGCACACACTCAGTGTACCTAGTGGCATCCTATACGTGGCTATTGGACTTTGCTATAGTCCCACTAGTGCCAAGACATTTGCAGAGCACATCTGCCTGCATTGCACACTCCAAGTTTTTTAAACTCAGCCATTATACTAGCAAACAGTCAGTGTACCTAGTGGCATCCTAAACGTGGCTATTGTACTTTTGTCAATTCACAGTATTGGAACGTTATTTGCAGCACGTCTGCCTGCATTGCACACTCTAACTTTTTTAAACTCAGCCATTATACTAGCAAACAGTCAGTGTACCTAGTGGCATCCTAAACGTGGCTATTGTACTTTTGTCAATTCACAGTATTGGAACGTTATTTGCAGCACGTCTGCCTGCATTGCACACTCTAACTTTTTTAAACTCAGCCATTATACTAGCAAACACTCACTGTACCTAGTTGTATCCTAAACGTGGCTATTGTACTTTTGTCAATTCACAGTATTGGAACGTTATTTGCAGCACGTCTGCCTGCATTGCACACTCTAACTTTTTTAAACTCAGCCATTATACTACCAAACAGTCAGTGTACCTAGTGGCATCCTAAACGTGGCTATTGTACTTTTGTCAATTCACAGTATTGGAACGTTATTTGCAGCACGTCTGCCTGCATTGCACACTCTAACTTTTTTAAACTCAGCCATTATACTACCAAACAGTCAGTGTACCTAGTGGCATCCTAAACGTGGCTATTGTACTTTTGTCAATTCACAGTATTGGAACGTTATTTGCAGCACGTCTGCCTGCATTGCACACTCTAACTTTTTTAAACTCAGCCATTATACTAGCGAACAGTCAGTGTACCTAGTGGCATCCTAAACGTGGCTATTGTACTTTTGTCAATTCACAGTATTGGAACGTTATTTGCAGCACGTCTGCCTGCATTGCACACTCTAACTTTTTTAAACTCAGCCATTATACTAGCAAACAGTCAGTGTACCTAGTGGCATCCTATACGTGGCTATTGTACTTTTGTCAATTCACAGTATTGGAACGTTATTTGCAGCACGTCTGCCTGCATTGCACACTCTAACTTTTTTAAACTCAGCCATTATACTAGCAAACAGTCAGTGTACCTAGTGGCATCCTAAACGTGGCTATTGTACTTTTGTCAATTCACAGTATTGGAACGTTATTTGCAGCACGTCTGCCTGCATTGCACACTCTAACTTTTTTAAACTCAGCCATTATACTAGCAAACAGTCAGTGTACCTAGTGGAATCCTAAACGTGGCTATTGTACTTTTGTCAATTCACAGTATTGGAACGTTATTTGCAGCACGTCTGCCTGCATTGCACACTCTAACTTTTTTAAACTCAGCCATTATACTAGCAAACAGTCAGTGTACCTAGTGGCATCCTATACGTGGCTATTGGACTTTGCTATAGTCCCACTAGTGCCAAGACATTTGCAGAGCGCATCTGCCTGCGTTGCACACTCCAACTAATTATAACGAAGCCATTATACTAGCACACACTCAGTGTACCTAGTGGCATCCTATACGTGGCTATTGGACTTTGCTATAGTCCCACTAGTGCCAAGACATTTGCAGAGCACATCTGCCTGCATTGCACACTCCAAGTTTTTTAAACTCAGCCATTATACTAGCAAACAGTCAGTGTACCTAGTGGCATCCTAAACGTGGCTATTGTACTTTTGTCAATTCACAGTATTGGAACGTTATTTGCAGCACGTCTGCCTGCATTGCACACTCTAACTTTTTTAAACTCAGCCATTATACTAGCAAACAGTCAGTGTACCTAGTGGCATCCTAAACGTGGCTATTGTACTTTTGTCAATTCACAGTATTGGAACGTTATTTGCAGCACGTCTGCCTGCATTGCACACTCTAACTTTTTTAAACTCAGCCATTATACTAGCAAACACTCACTGTACCTAGTTGTATCCTAAACGTGGCTATTGTACTTTTGTCAATTCACAGTATTGGAACGTTATTTGCAGCACGTCTGCCTGCATTGCACACTCTAACTTTTTTAAACTCAGCCATTATACTACCAAACAGTCAGTGTACCTAGTGGCATCCTAAACGTGGCTATTGTACTTTTGTCAATTCACAGTATTGGAACGTTATTTGCAGCACGTCTGCCTGCATTGCACACTCTAACTTTTTTAAACTCAGCCATTATACTACCAAACAGTCAGTGTACCTAGTGGCATCCTAAACGTGGCTATTGTACTTTTGTCAATTCACAGTATTGGAACGTTATTTGCAGCACGTCTGCCTGCATTGCACACTCTAACTTTTTTAAACTCAGCCATTATACTAGCGAACAGTCAGTGTACCTAGTGGCATCCTAAACGTGGCTATTGTACTTTTGTCAATTCACAGTATTGGAACGTTATTTGCAGCACGTCTGCCTGCATTGCACACTCTAACTTTTTTAAACTCAGCCATTATACTAGCAAACAGTCAGTGTACCTAGTGGCATCCTAAACGTGGCTATTGTACTTTTGTCAATTCACAGTATTGGAACGTTATTTGCAGCACGTCTGCCTGCATTGCACACTCTAACTTTTTTAAACTCAGCCATTATACTAGCAAACAGTCAGTGTACCTAGTGGAATCCTAAACGTGGCTATTGTACTTTTGTCAATTCACAGTATTGGAACGTTATTTGCAGCACGTCTGCCTGCATTGCACACTCTAACTTTTTTAAACTCAGCCATTATACTAGCAAACAGTCAGTGTACCTAGTGGCATCCTAAACGTGGCTATTGGACTTTGCTATAGTCCCACTAGTGCCAAGACATTTGCAGAGCGCATCTGTCTGCGTTGCACACTCCAACTAATTATAACGAAGCCATTATACTAGCACACACTCAGTGTACCTAGTGGCATCCTATACGTGGCTATTGGACTTTGCTATAGTCCCACTAGTGCAAAGACATTTGCATAGCACGTCTGCCTGCATTGCACACTACAACTTTTTTAAACTAAGCAATTTTACTAGCAAACACTCACTGTACCTAGTTGTATCCTAAACGTGGCTATTGTACTTTTGTCAATTCACACTACTGCAAATCTATGTGCAGCACCTCTGCATGACAACCTCGTGCTCTGTTTTTAATAAGCTATAATGATAGCACAAAATACTGCCATTTTGTGGCATCATAGAACTGGCTGTTGTATTCCATTAGTGCCCCACTGGTGACAAGCTATTTCTAGCACCTCTACATCACACCCTCATGCACATTTTGCTACGCTAATGTTATAGCAAACTCATGGAATTCATTGCTGCATTTCATAATTCGGAGGGATAGAAAGTCAGGCTTCCTTTAGCTTTTCCTTCTGTTCATAGACAGCATCTCCAAGACAAATTTCCCCTCCACGTCTAAGTGTGGAGAGGCAGCTAGTGCGCATGCGTGTGCCGATGTACCCCAGCTGCAGCATAATTACAGTGTTTCGCCTAGTGAGTATGCTCAGCCTGACTGTGCCATTCCTGACGCTAAGTTTTCATTTCGGGATACAGCGCATGCTCCCACACTAAGTGTGAAAAGCCTCTTTGCACAGGTGCTTGCATTCCGTGCCGGGTCTAAGTCCTGTTTTGGGCATAGACACCATGCTAAAGCTGATAGTCTTTTTTCAGAGACTGTATTTCATGCTACTGAGCATGCTCAGGCACTTCCTGCATCAGAGACTAGGTCCGGTAATGAACTCTTTGGCCCTGGCCCTGATGTGGGGGTCCCATATAGACCACAGGGCATCAGGTGTCCTCCCAAATGGCTTGCAGAGGCCCACACCTATGACTTGTCACCGCATTATTGATGCTCAGACGATGACTGGTGAGGTGTTTGGGTCATGGCAGCCATGAGGTCATCATTGAAGTTGCGTTTCCAAATAGGACGCTAGTTATGCCACTCATGACGTGTCACTCTACTTTTGTCTCCAGGAGGTGCATTGTGGTTCACCCTGGTTTGGGGCGGACCCAGGTTATAAAAGGGGCTGGAGCCAACAAGGAGGTGCGCAGTCTTCTATTATGCTCCGAAAGAGCACACCTCCATGTGTTGAACCCATTGCGGCTTTAGGCCAGAGGTAGGCAGGGATCGGGTGGTGGATGCAGGCCACCACCACAGTTGGTAACGCAGAACGGTTAAGACCAGCTCCTGTCCTAACAGTCCTGCTTGTGCAGCCCAGTGGCATTAACAGGCCTGCTGCTGCTGATGCGCCTGCTGTCCACAGGTGTGGCCCCTACGCACACGGTCAGCGTACTCAATGGCCCCTGTGTTGTTAACAGGGAGTTCCTGGGCTGGGTGGGCATGTGGACCCTGTGACGCTAACAGGGCTCACAGTCTCCAGATCCGAATGGCGTCTAACTCGGTTCAGGCTACTATTAGTTTCATAGCCACACAGCTCTGTATCCTCCACCAAACCTTCAAGTTGCCAACCTCTCCTTTTCCAACTGGGAGCACGGTGGACACTGACTGCTGATGGGGATATATACCTTTCTCTTTCTTTTCTTATTAATTTTCGTTATATAGCGGTCACAGATTATATACCACTTTATCCAAATCTGCCAGTCCCACTGTAACAGATGTTGTTTCTTCAGCAAATGTTACAGTTGCTTAACCACCAAATCCACGGACCAAAACTTTTTTCCCCTTTCCAACACACCTGTTCCCCTTTCCAACAGCATCTGTCCTTTTTCAACTCATTTTGGGATATGACCAAAAGTGCAACTGTGCAGGGACACCGTACTCAACGCCATCTCAGCACAGCAGCCATCCCTCGGTCCCTCCGATGTGGACAAGTAAAAGACCATTTCCTCCTATCCATGACAAAGCGTTGAGATTCACTCTGTGCAGCACTGGTGTTTAGTGGACAAGTAGATCTAAGATTGCGTACCACATTCTGCAGATACTCCTGTATACGTGCGTCTATTTCTATGGCAGGAATTAGTTCGCCAAATTTTGTCTTGTACCGGGGATCTAACAGTGTGGCAACCCAGTATTCAGGATTAGTTCAAATTCATACAATCCGAGGGTCATGTAGGTAGTGCAGCAAGAAGGCGCTCATGTGTCTTGTGCATCCAGGAGGACCAAGTCCTTGGTGTGTTGGTGGCAGAGAGGTGAGAATCGTGCATCCTTCCTCTGCCCTCTACCCACAACCTCGCACAACCGAAATGTGAGCAAGCTCTCACTCATCTGCTGAGTCTTCCATGCCCATCGCCAGTTCGTCCTCCATTTCTTCATGGGCTCCTGCACTTTCATCAACACTTTTTGCTGATACTATGCGCCCTTGTTAATCCCTCTCCCTCACCATGAATGCCGCATAGGTGCCGCTGACCATCTGGACCTCGTAGATCTTGTTATCCCTTCCGCATATGATTCCTCCTGTACTTCCTCCCCTTCCTCTTGTCCCAACACCTGACTCAGAATAATAATTACAGTGTGCTCCATCATGTAGATGACCAGAATTGTCACGCTGAGAATGACATTGCCAGTGCTAAACATCTTCGTCGACATTTCAAAACTGTGTAGCAGGGTGCATAGGTCCTTGATCTGACACCACTCCAGCAGCGTGATCTGCACCACCTCTGGATCAAGTTATCCCAGGCTATATGTCTTACCGTATTTCAGCAGGGCTCTGCGGTGCTGCCACACACGCTGCAACATGTGCAGATTCCAATTCCTGCGTGTCGAAACATCGCATTTACGGCGTTTAACTGCCAGACCCTAAGACTTCCGGAGTGATGAAAGTTGTTGAGCTGCTGTGTGCGCACGATGGAAGTGAGCACATAGCGAGCGTGCCCACTGCACAAGGCCATGTAGGCCGTGATGGTGTTTTAAAAATTGCTGGCGAATTCGGTTCAACACGTGAGCCCTAAAAGGCACGTGTGTCACATTGCCCTGAGGATGGCCCGCAGCCAGGTTTGCATCATTGCCGCACACGGCTGTTAAGTCACCAACGTAGTCCGCTCCGTCAATTTGTACTCCGGTTGCCAGGTGACAACGTGTTCCTTTCATGAATAGTGCTGATGATGTGAGAGTAGTCGATGCCAGCGGCGCAGGTGGACGCAGGTTATGCTCACCCACTGGGCTGCATTACCTTGACAGATGCAGAATCTCTGGCTGAATGTAGCTGGTGGGTATCTCACAGATGAAATACCATCATTCAGCTACAACCAATGGGAAGACACCACACCCTTTTTTATGTCCATCCTGTCTGCAGACCACTGCCAGACATAGCTATGAACCTCTGGTTAATTTTACCCCCAGTTCAGTTTTATGATTTTGTGTGCTTGTTACCTGACTACTTTTCCTGCTTGCTGTTTATGTACCTTGTTGGCCGATACGCATTTCAACTCTGCTTGTTTTCTGATTCTTTCCTGGCCGTCCCATTCTGTTCCTGTTCCTCAATTAATGTTTTGACCCTGCCTGACTACTATTCTCTGTAATAGCGGTGTGACTCACATTTCCCATACATTTCAAAGTAAAGCTTTGACCGCCTGATGGCATTGAGCTCTGCTGCCAGCATAGTAAGGAGGTGTGTGGTAGTCCTTGTGCGCAGTTGCAAGGAAGGGTGGCCTGACCACACAGGGTTTGCGCCAAGGTAGAGGACCCACACGAGGTTGAAGAGGCAGAAGCAGTGTATTAACTTCTACATACAGAACAAGGATTGAAACAACTCGTGGGGACGGCAAGACTTGTACAGCAGACCCTTCTCCATCTCTCACCATAGTTTGCCAGTGCCCAGTCAGTGACATGTAATGACCCTGTCTATGCTTACTGGTCCAAGTATCTGTGTTGAAATGCACCCTGTCGCACACAGATTTTCTCAAGGAAGTGGTGATGTTGTGTGCGACATGCTGGTGTAGCGCGGGCATGCTTTTCTTGGAGAAGCAGTGGTGATTGGGCATGTGGTACTGGGGCACAGCGACAGACATAAGGTCTGTAAAATCCTGTGTGTCCACTACGCGTAAAGGCAGCATTTCGGTAGCCAACAGCTTACAGAGGGATAGAGTCAACCACTTAGCTTTGTCATGGGTCGCAGTAAGTGGCCTTTTATTTGACCACATCTGAGGGAAAGAGATCTGGCTGCTGTCTGTAGACGGTGTTGAGTAGGGTGTCCCTGGAAAAATGCAGGTTTGTGAGAAAAGTGCAGGCGGAGACATGATGTTGCCTTCATCTTGCCTTCAGATCTGTTCATCTTGTATCATTTTTAAAAAACACATCAAGCAAGGGTTACTCCAAGCGGAGTCTACCTTTTTTCCCAACATTGGGCACACAGACACCCCATCAGTGGCAGCACTTGTGCCCTAGTTGCAAACAGGATGTTTTGATTTGCATCAAGCACATTCCAAATCCACAAGCATTTACTCTCCCCAGGATGACACAGGGGTAGTAAATTCCTTCTGGATCCATGACTTGTTCATTTTGATGAACGTCAGTGTGTCCACATTGTCACTGGACAGACGCGTGCGCTTATCTGTCAGCACACACCCAGCAGCACTGAAGAAGACACGTTCAGAGACAACGCTGGCAGCTGCACACGACAAAATCTCCAAGGCGTAACTGGAGAGCTCTGTCAATTTTTCTAGATTTGAAGCCCAAAAGGAGCAAGGCTCCATTTGCAAAGTCATTGCATCGATGTTCATTTGGAGATACTCCTGTATCATCCTCTCCATCCGTTGACTATGTGTCAGACTTGTTGTCTCTGGTGGCCTTGCAAAGGAGGGTCTAAAAAAAATTATGAAAATATTCCATAAAATTGCTGTTACCAGCACCAGATACGGTCCTACTGGTACGGGTAGACTGTTGAAGATGACGATGCCGTCCCATGTTTGTCAAGTTACAACTGGGAGAATCACTCCCTTCACCTGCACGGTTGTTTGGTGTAAAAGCCGAGCTAAGATCGAGTAACAGCTTATGCTGATACTCCAGCATACGTGCGTCCCTTTCTATGGGTGGAATTATGTCACAAAATTTGGACTTGTCCCGGGGATCTAATAGTGTGGCAAGCCAGTAGTCATCATCACTTCTAATTTTGACAATCCGAGGGTCATGTTGGAGGTAGTGCAACAAGAAGGCACTCATGTGTCTTGCGCAGCCATGCGGACCAAGTCCACGCTGTGTTTGTGGCATAGAGGTGCTAACCGTTCTTTCTTCCTCTGACATCTCCCCCCAACCTCTTTCAACTGAATTTTGACCAAGGTCTCCCTCATCCGCTGAGTCTTCCATGTCCATGGACAGTTCGTCCTCCATATCTTCATGTCCTCCTGCACCTTCCTCAACATCTCGCCTGCTACCATGCGCCCTTGTTGATCCCTGTCCCCCATGGTCCCATGCCTGCCGCGTTGGTGATGATGAACGTCTGGACCTTGGTGATGTTGTTGTGTCTTGCGCATATGAATCCTCCTGTAGTTCCTCCCCTTCCTGTTGTCCCACCCCCTGACTCCGAATAGTGTTTAGCGTGTGCTCCAGCATGTAAATGACTGTAATCGTCATGCTGATAATGGCATTGTCAGCGCTAAACATATTCGTCGCCATGTCGAAACTGTGCAGAACGGTGCATAGGTCCTTGATCTGAGATCACTCCATCAGGGTGATCTGCCCCACTTCTGCATCTCGTTGGCCCAGGCTATACATCATGACGTATTGCACCAGGGCTCGCCGGTGCTGCCACAGTCGCTGTAACATGTGGAGAGTTGAATTCCAGCGTGTCGCCACATCGCATTTCAGGCGATGAACCGGCAGGCCGAAAGACTTCTGGAGCGATGCAAGTCGCTCAGCTGCGGCGGTTGAACGGCGGAAGTGAGCACTGCAGACAGTTTACGTGCCCTGGTCAGAAGGCCATCTAGGCCGGGATAGTGTGTTAAAAATTGCTGGACAACAAGGTTCAACACGTGAGCCATACAAGGCACGTGTGTCACCTTGCCCAGGCGAAGGGCCGCACCCAGGTTTGCAGCATTGTCGCACACGGCCTTACCAGGCTGCAGGTTGAGTGGAGACAACCATTTATTAAACTCGGACTGCAGAGCTGACCACAACTCCTCAGCTGTGTGACTCTTATTCCCAAGACATGTCAAGCTAAAGACCGCCTGATGCCGTTGCGCTCTGCTGCCAGCATAGTAATGAGGGGTGCGTGATTCCTTCTGCGCAGTGAGAACGCTGGTGGCCTGACCAGGCAGGCTTGGGGCGGAGGTGGAGGACCCAGATGAGGTGGAGGATGCAGAAGCAGTGGCGGAACTTGGACAGACAGAGGATTGACACACAAGTCGTGGGGACGGCAAGACTTGTGCAGCAGACCCTTCACCATCTATCAACATAGTTACCCAGTGCCCAGTCAGCGACATGTAACGTCCCTGTCCATGCTTACTGGTCCAAGTATCGGTGGTGAAATGCACCCGTTCACACACAGAGTTTCTCAAGGAAGCGGTGATGTTGTGTGCGACATGCTGGTGTAGCGCGGGCACACCTTTCTTAGAGAAGTAGTGGCGACTAGGCATCTGGTACTGGGGCACAGCGACAGACATAAGGTCTCTAAAATCCTGTGTGTCCACTAGGCGGAAAGGCAGCATTTCGGTAGCCAACAGCTTACAGAGGGATAGAGTCAACCTCTTAGCTTTGTCATGGGTCGGAGGAAGTGGCCTTTTATTTGACCACATCTGAGGGACAGAGATCTGGCTGCTGTGTGTAGACGGTGTTGAGTAGGGTGTCCCTGGAAAAATGCAGGTTTGTGAGGAAAGTGCAGGCGAAGACATGATGTTGCCTTCATCCAACGTAGGTGCTATCGATGTCTGAGAGAGCTGTACACACTCACTTGTTTCCCCTTCCAAACCAACTGACGACCTACCAAGCAAACTGCCTGTTGCGGTTACAGTGTTGGAAGTTTTGCGTGGAAAAACAGGTGTGACAGCTGTCCCCACAGTCCTAGAAGATGAAGAGCGCGCGGATGCACTGGAAGGGGCGGGCGGTGGATGGTTCGCTCCGCTAGGCCGCATTGCAGCACAGTGAGCTTCCCACCGGGACCTATGATATTTATTCATGTGACGATTCATGGAAGAAGTTGTCAAACTGCTGAGGTTTTGACCTCTACTAAGAGAATCATGACAAATTTTACATATCACATGATTTGGGCGATCTTTTTCTATGTCAAAAAAGGAACAGGCTAGGCAAGGCTTAGAGGCCATGCGACCTGTTGATGCACCCCGAATAATGCTCATAGGCAGAGTGGTGGCTGAGGATGCAGTTGTAGACGTGCTACCAGTGCTCCGACTCTGTCCAGGAAGGCGCAAGGTAATTTCGTCGTCGGTTGCATCCTCCTCCACCGCCTCTGTTGACCTCCTCGAGTGCCTGACTGGGGGTTGACAGTAGGTGGGATCTAGAACTTCATCATCAATTGTTGTGTTTGCACTCCCCTCCCCCTCAGACCGAGCCTCTTCTTGCCCTGACCGAATATTTAAGTTGTCATCCCAATCGGGTATCTGCGTCTCATCTTCATCAGTATGTTCCTCATTGCCTATAACCACAGTTGTTGGAAAGGCAGCATTTTGGTAGCCAACAGTTTGCATTTTATGAAAGTCAACCTCCAAGCCATGTCATGCCCTTCTAAAAGCATGTATAACACAGCGAGGGGACTCCAACCACAGTCTCCCCCGTTTCCACTCACTGGGCCACACACACCCCACTTGACTGGCATCGGTTGAGCTCCCTTTTGAAAAAGAAAAAGATGCTTTGCATGAAGCACTCTCAAAAATACACGTGCCTTTCCCGTCCCCTGGCTGACCCAGGGGAAGAAAAGTCCTCTGAGAGCCATGACTTGTTCATCTTGGTTCTTTTAGAGACACAGCGAGGGGACTCCAACCACAGTCTCCCTCGTTGCCACTCACTGGGCCACACACACCCCACTTGACTGGCATCGGTTGAGCTCCCTTTTGAAAAAGAAAAAGATGCTTTGCATGAAGCACTCTCAAAAATACGCGTGCCTTTCCCGTCCCCTGGCTGACCCAGGGGAAGAAAAGTCCTCTGAGAGCCATGACTTGTTCATCTTGGTTCTTTTAGAGACACAGCGAGGGGACTCCAACCACAGTCTCCCTGGTTGCCACTCACTGGGCCACACACACCCCACTTGACTGGCATCGGTTGAGCTCCCTTTTGAAAAAGAAAAAGATGCTTTGCATGAAGCACTCTCAAAAATACGCGTGCCTTTCCCGTCCCCTGGCTGACCCAGGGGAAGAAAAGTCCTCTGAGAGCCATGACTTGTTCATCTTGGTTCTTTTAGAGACACAGCGAGGGGACTCCAACCACAGTCTCCCTCGTTTCCACTAACTGGGCCACACACACCCCACTTGACTGGCATCGGTTGAGCCCCCTTTTGAAAAAGAAAAAGATGCTTTGCATGAAGCACTCTCAAAAATACGCGTGCCTTTCCCGTCCCCTGGCTGACCCAGGGGAAGAAAAGTCCTCTGAGAGCCATGACTTGTTCATCTTGGTTCTTTTAGAGACACAGCGAGGGGACTCCAACCACAGTCTCCCTCGTTTCCACTCACTGGGCCACACACACCCCACTTGACTGGCATCGGTTGAGCTCCCTTTTGAAAAAGAAAAAGATGCTTTGCATGAAGCACTCTCAAAAATACGCGTGCCTTTCCCGTCCCCTGGCTGACCCAGGGGAAGAAAAGTCCTCTGAGAGCCATGATTTGTTCATTTTGGGTCTTTTAGAAACACAGCGAGGGGACTCCAACCACAGTCTCCTTCGTTGCCACTAACTGGGCCACACACACCCCACTTGACTGGCATCGGTTGAGCCCCCTTTTGAAAAAGAAAAAGATGCTTTGCATGAAGCACTCTCAAAAATACGCGTGCCTTTCCCGTCCCCTGGCTGACCCAGGGGAAGAAAAGTCCTCTGAGAGCCATGACTTGTTCATCTTGGTTCTTTTAGAGACACAGCGAGGGGACTCCAACCACAGTCTCCCTCGTTTCCACTCACTGGGCCACACACACCCCACTTGACTGGCATCGGTTGAGCTCCCTTTTGAAAAAGAAAAAGATGCTTTGCATGAAGCACTCTCAAAAATACGCGTGCCTTTCCCGTCCCCTGGCTGACCCAGGGGAAGAAAAGTCCTCTGAGAGCCATGATTTGTTCATTTTGGGTCTTTTAGAAACACAGCGAGGGGACTCCAACCACAGTCTCCTTCGTTGCCACTAACTGGGCCACACACACCCCACTTGACTGGCATCGGTTGAGCCCCCTTTTGAAAAAGAAAAAGATGCTTTGCATGAAGCACTCTCAAAAATACGCGTGCCTTTCCCGTCCCCTGGCTGACCCAGGGGAAGAAAAGTCCTCTGAGAGCCATGACTTGTTCATCTTGGTTCTTTTAGAGACACAGCGAGGGGACTCCAACCACAGTCTCCCTCGTTTCCACTCACTGGGCCACACACACCCCACTTGACTGGCATCGGTTGAGCTCCCTTTTGAAAAAGAAAAAGATGCTTTGCATGAAGCACTCTCAAAAATACGCGTGCCTTTCCCGTCCCCTGGCTGACCCAGGGGAAGAAAAGTCCTCTGAGAGCCATGACTTGTTCATCTTGGTTCTTTTAGAGACACAGCGAGGGGACTCCAACCACAGTCTCCCTCGTTTCCACTCACTGGGCCACACACACCCCACTTGACTGGCATCGGTTGAGCTCCCTTTTGAAAAAGAAAAAGATGCTTTGCATGAAGCACTCTCAAAAATACGCGTGCCTTTCCCGTCCCCTGGCTGACCCAGGGGAAGAAAAGTCCTCTGAGAGCCATGACTTGTTCATCTTGGTTCTTTTAGAGACACAGCGAGGGGACTCTAACCACAGTCTCCCTCGTTGCCACTCACTGGGCCACACACACCCCACTTGACTGGCATCGGTTGAGCTCCCTTTTGAAAAAGAAAAAGATGCTTTGCATGAAGCACTCTCAAAAATACGCGTGCCTTTCCCGTCCCCTGGCTGACCCAGGGGAAGAAAAGTCCTCTGAGAGCCATGACTTGTTCATCTTGGTTCTTTTAGAGACACAGCGAGGGGACTCCAACCACAGTCTCCCTCGTTTCCACTCACTGGGCCACACACACCCCACTTGACTGGCATCGGTTGAGCTCCCTTTTGAAAAAGAAAAAGATGCTTTGCATGAAGCACTCTCAAAAATACGCGTGCCTTTCCCGTCCCCTGGCTGACCCAGGGGAAGAAAAGTCCTCTGAGAGCCATGATTTGTTCATTTTGGGTCTTTTAGAAACACAGCGAGGGGACTCCAACCACAGTCTCCTTCGTTGCCACTAACTGGGCCACACACACCCCACTTGACTGGCATCGGTTGAGCCCCCTTTTGAAAAAGAAAAAGATGCTTTGCATGAAGCACTCTCAAAAATACGCGTGCCTTTCCCGTCCCCTGGCTGACCCAGGGGAAGAAAAGTCCTCTGAGAGCCATGACTTGTTCATCTTGGTTCTTTTAGAGACACAGCGAGGGGACTCCAACCACAGTCTCCCTCGTTTCCACTCACTGGGCCACACACACCCCACTTGACTGGCATCGGTTGAGCTCCCTTTTGAAAAAGAAAAAGATGCTTTGCATGAAGCACTCTCAAAAATACGCGTGCCTTTCCCGTCCCCTGGCTGACCCAGGGGAAGAAAAGTCCTCTGAGAGCCATGACTTGTTCATCTTGGTTCTTTTAGAGACACAGCGAGGGGACTCCAACCACAGTCTCCCTCGTTTCCACTCACTGGGCCACACACACCCCACTTGACTGGCATCGGTTGAGCTCCCTTTTGAAAAAGAAAAAGATGCTTTGCATGAAGCACTCTCAAAAATACGCGTGCCTTTCCCGTCCCCTGGCTGACCCAGGGGAAGAAAAGTCCTCTGAGAGCCATGACTTGTTCATCTTGGTTCTTTTAGAGACACAGCGAGGGGACTCCAACCACAGTCTCCCTCGTTGCCACTCACTGGGCCACACACACCCCACTTGACTGGCATCGGTTGAGCTCCCTTTTGAAAAAGAAAAAGATGCTTTGCATGAAGCACTCTCAAAAATACGCGTGCCTTTCCCGTCCCCTGGCTGACCCAGGGGAAGAAAAGTCCTCTGAGAGCCATGACTTGTTCATCTTGGTTCTTTTAGAGACACAGCGAGGGGACTCCAACCACAGTCTCCCTGGTTGCCACTCACTGGGCCACACACACCCCACTTGACTGGCATCGGTTGAGCTCCCTTTTGAAAAAGAAAAAGATGCTTTGCATGAAGCACTCTCAAAAATACGCGTGCCTTTCCCGTCCCCTGGCTGACCCAGGGGAAGAAAAGTCCTCTGAGAGCCATGTCCACATTGTCAGTGGACAGACACGTGTGCTTATCTGCCAGCAGACCCACAGCAGCACTGAAGACAGGTTCCGAGAGAACGCTGGCTGCAGGACACGACAAGATCCCCAAGACGTACGTGGCGAGCTCAGGCAATTTATCAAGATTGGAAGCCAAGAATGAGCAGGGCTCAAGTTGCACATTAATGGAATCGATGTTTCCTTGCATATACTCATATATCTGTGTGTCCTCCTCTTTTTACTTGTCCAGCTCTTTTGTTTTCGCATGAGTATATGTCCTTGTCACTTTCCCATGTGTTGTGAGTTGTTTGTGACCTTTTGGACACCTTTGAGGGTGTTTTCTAGGTGTTTTTCTGTGTTTGTGATTGCCTGCCATTGTTTCCTATGCAGTTCGAGTTCGGTTCGTCGAACGTTCGACGAACCGAACTCGAACGGGAGGTCCGTTCGGCGAACCAACCTCGAGCCGAACCGCGACCGGTTCGCTCATCTCTAATAGTGACCAAACAGACAAAGGCAGATCCAGAAAACAGCAGCCCCTTGTGTGTAGTCTGCAACAATGCATGCAATGAACGGCAAATAAGCATATTGCGTTGACAGTTGCTAAAGCTGAGCAATACACCTTCACGCTGTCAATTCATATCCATGTGATACTTCATGGAGGAAGTACTCAAAAGTGTGAGTTTTTGCCTTCTACTTACAGATTGTTGACAAATCTTACAGATTCCATGACTTGGGTGATCCTTTGCGATGTCCAAAAATTCACAGCCTAGGAAAGGCTTACAGCCCATGCGACCTGCATAGCCAACACGACTTCTGCTCAGAGTCAAAGTTATGGTCCAGGATTCAGTTGTTGACGTGCTTCCAGTACTTTGTCTCTGGCCAGGAAGACGCAACGTAACCTCGTCGTCAGTAGCATCCTCCTCCACCTCCTCTGCTGACCTCATCGACTGGCTGACTTTGGTTTGACAGTAAGTGTGGTCTCCAACCTCATCAATAACCCTGTGTGTTTTCATTACCCTCGCCCTGAGTCCTCTGAGAAAACCTCTTCCTGCCCTGACCGAATAGTAAAGTTGTCATTCCAATCAGGTATCTGTGCTCCTCATCATGTTCCCCATTGTCTCCACCAGGAGGATTTACTTTTTGGAAATGAGGGTGTAGATTAGGCTCAGCACCTTCTTCATCGGGGCCTGGATCCCACTCACAAAGCTTCTGGCCATCTGCGCAGATCATTTCCCCTGTCTCATGGAACTCGCTACCTCAACACGTCAGATTATCTGCTACACCCGCAAGCTTCAAACTGAATCTGAAAACTCATCTGTTCAGAAATGACTATAACCTACAATGACACCACCACCATACATACTTGACGCTCAACCTAAACCACTCCTACTGTCTCCTCCCAAAAATCCTTTAGAATGTAATCCCGCAAGGGCAGGGCCTTCTTCCCTCTGTACCAGTCTGTCTATAGTTACTTGTATATGTATTCTGTATGTAACCCCCTTCTCATGTACAGCACCATGGAATCAATGGTGCTCTATAAATCAATAATAATAAAAATAATAATAACTTCCTTGTCTGTACTCATTGCAGCTTTGGAGCAGACCTCTGATTCCCAGGCTATAGTGCGACTGAACAGCTATGCAAACTCAACCATCTCTGTTACCCCATACTCAGCAGGGCTGGTGGAAACTTGAGAGCTGTTAGGAAGCAAGTGCGATTGGATTGACACCACAGAGGAATGGAGTATTTGGGATCTTGAAATTGGGGTGGAGGAGAGGCCACTTTATGGAGCACTTCAGATCCATTGAAGCAGCTGCTGTTTTGGCCTCATCTACATTTGTTAGCGATGGTCGTGTCCATGAAAAAAGGGATCATATCAGATTATCCATGGGAAGAAGTACACCTGTTCTTTTGGATGGTATTTGTTGTTACAAAACGGTGACGCCTTAAACGCAAGCAGCCTGCTGCGGTTTCAGTTGCGCCCAGGCATCAGCTGCCATTTAGGCCTGTGCCTCGGGTTGTCCAGCTGGCTGCTTTCTCCTCCACGTCTAAGTGTGGAGAGGCAGCTAGTGCGCATGCGTGTGCCGATTTACCCCAGCCACAGCCTAACTCCAGTGTTTCGCCTAGTGAGTATGCTCAGCCTGACTGTGCCATTCCTGAGGCTAAGTCTTCATTTCGGGCTACAGCGCATGCTCCCACACTTAGTGCGAAAAGCCTCTTTGCACAGGTACTTGCACTCCGTGCCGGGTCTAAGTCCTGTGTTGTGCCTAGACACCATGCTAAAGCTGATAGTCTTTTTTTCAGAGACTGTATTTCATGCAACTTACCATGGTCAGGCCCTTACTGCATCAGAAACTAGGTCCGGTAATGAACTCTTTGGCCCTGCCCCTGATGTGGGGGGCCCATTTAGACCACAGGGCATCAGGTGTCCTGACGATGTGGCCAGGTCACTCCCAAATGGCTTGCAGAGGCCCGCCCCTATGACTTGTCACCTCATTATTGATGGTCAGACGATGACTGGTGAGGTGTTTGGGTCATGACAGCCATGAGGTCATCATTGAAGTTGCGGTTCCAAATAGGACGCTTGTTATGCCACTCATGACGTATCACTCTGCTTTTGTCTCCAGGAGGTGCATTGTGGTCCACCCTGGTTTCGGGCGGACCCAGGTTATAAAAGGGGCTGGACACAACAAGGAGGTGCGCAGTCTTCTATTATGCTCCGAAAGAGCACACCTCCATGTGTTGAACCCATTGCGGCTTTAGGCCAGAGGTAGGCAGGGATAGGGCGTCGATGCAGGCTGCCACCACAGTTGGTAACGCAGAACGGTTAAGACCAGATCCTGTCCTACAAGTCCTGCTTGTGCAGCCCAGTGGCATTAACAGGCCTGCTGCTGCTGATGCGCCTGCTGTCCACAGGTGTGGCCCCAATGCACACGGTCAGCGTACTGAATGGCCCCTGTGATGTTAACAGGGAGTTCCTGGGCTGGGTGGGCGTGTGGACCCTGTGACGCTAACAGGGCTCCCAGTCTCAAGATCCGAGTGGCGTCTAACTTGGTTCAGGCTACTATTAGTTTCATAGCCACACTGCTCTGTATCCTCCACCTAACCTTCCAGTTGCCAACCTCTCCTTTTCCATCTGGGAGCATGGTGGACACTGACTGCTGATGGGGATATACAGTCAGGGCCAGAAATATTTGGACAGTGACACAAGTTTTGTTATTTTAGCTGTTTACAAAAACATGTTCAGAAATACAATTATATATATAATATGGGCTGAAAGTGCACACTCCCAGCTGCAATATGACAGTTTTCACATCCAAATCGGAGAAAGGGTTTAGGAATCATAGCTCTGTAATGCATAGCCTCCTCTTTTTCAAGGGACCAAAAGTAATTGGACAAGGGACTCTAAGGGCTGCAATTAACTCTGAAGGCGTCTCCCTCGTTAACCTGTAATCAATGAAGTAGTTAAAAGGTCTGGGGTTGATTACAGGTGTGTGGTTTTGCATTTGGAAGCTGTTGCTGTGACCAGACAACATGCGGTCTAAGGAACTCTCAATTGAGTTGAAGCAGAACATCCTGAGGCTGAAAAAAAGAAAAAATCCATCAGAGAGATAGCAGACATGCTTGGAGTAGCAAAATCAACAGTCGGGTACATTCTGAGAAAAACGGAATTGACTGGTGAGCTTGGGAACTCAAAAAGGCCTGGGCGTCCACGGATGACAACAGTGGTGGATGATCGCCGCATACTTTCTTTGGTGAAGAAGAACCCGTTCACAACATCAACTGAAGTCCAGAACACTCTCAGTGAAGTAGGTGTATCTGTCTCTAAGTCAACAGTAAAGAGAAGACTCCATGAAAATAAATACAAAGGGTTCACATCTAGATGAAAACCATTCATCAATTCCAAAAATAGACAGGCCAGAGTTACATTTGCTGAAAAACACCTCATGAAGCAAGCTCAGTTCTGGAAAAGTATTCTATGGACAGATGAGACAAAGATCAACCTGTACCAGAATGATGGGAAGAAAAAAGTTTGGAGAAGAAAGGGAACGGCACATGATCCAAGGCACACCACATCCTCTGTAAAACATGGTGGAGGCAACGTGATGGCATGGGCATGCATGGCTTTCAATGGCACTGGGTCACTTGTGTTTATTGATGACATAACAGCAGACAAGAGTAGCCGGATGAATTCTGAAGTGTACCGGGATATACTTTCAGCCCAGATTCAGCCAAATGCCGCAAAGTTGATCAGACGGCGCTTCATAGTACAGATGGACAATGACCCCAAGCATACAGTCAAAGCTACCCAGGAGTTCATGAGTGCAAAAAAGTGGAACATTCTGCAATGGCCAAGTCAATCACCAGATCTTAACCCAATTGAGCATGCATTTCACTTGCTCAAATCCAGACTTAAGACGGAAAGACCCACAAACAAGCAAGACCTGAAGGCTGTAAAGGCCTGGCAAAGCATTAAGAAGGAGGAAACCCAGCGTTTGGTGATGTCCATGGGTTCCAGACTTAAGGCAGTGATTGCCTCCAAAGGATTCGCAACAAAATATTGAAAATAAAAATATTTTGTTTGGGTTTGGTTTATTTGTCCAATTACTTTTGACCTCCTAAAATGTGGAGTGTTTGTAAAGAAATGTGTACAATTCCTACAATTTCTATCAGATATTTTTGTTCAAACCTTCAAATTAAACGTTACAATCTGCGCTTGAATTCTGTTGTAGAGGTTTCATTTCAAATCCAATGTGGTGGCATGCAGAGCCCAACTCGCGAAAATTGTGTCACTGTCCAAATATTTCTGGACCTAACTGTATACCTTTCTCTTTCTTTTCTTATTAATTTTTGTTATATAGCGGTAACATAGTATATACCACCTTATCCAAATCTGCCAGTCCCACCGTAACAGATGGTGTTTCTTCATCAAATGTTACTTTTGCTTAACCACCAAACCCACGGACCAAAACTTTTTTCCCCTTTCCAACACACCTGTTCCCCTTTCCACCAGCATCTGTCCTTTTTCAACTCATTTTGTATATGACCAAAAGTGCAACTCTGCAGGGACACCGTACTCAATGGCATCTCAGCACAGCAGCCAGCCCTCCGTCCCTCAGATGTGGACACGTAAAAGACCATTTCCTCCTATCCATGACAAAGCGTTGAGAATAACTCTGTGCAGCACTGGTGTTTAGTGGAAAAGCAGATCTAAGATTGCGTACCACCTTCTAAAGATACTCCTGTATACGTGCGTCCCTTTCTATGGCAGGAATTATTTCGCCAAATTTTGTCTTGTACCGGGGATCTAACAGTGTGGCAACCCAGTAGTTAGCATTACTTCGAATTCGTACAATCCGAGGGTCATGTTGTAGGTAGTGCAGCAAGAAGACGCTCATGTGTCTTGTGCATCCAGGAGGACCAAGTCCTTGGTGTGTTGGTGGCAGAGAGGTGAGAATCGTGCCTCCTTCCTCTGCCCTCTCCCCCCAACCTCGCACAACCGAAATGTGAGCAAGCTCTCACTCATCTGCTGAGTCTTCCATGCCCATCGCAAGTTCGTCCTCCATTTCTTCATGGCTCCTGCACCTTCCTCAACAATTTTTGCTGATGCTATGCGCCCTTGTTAATCCCTATCCCCCACCATAACTGCTGCCTAGGTGCCGCCTACCGTATGGACCTTGTAGATCTTATTATCCCTTCTGCATATGACTCCTCCTGTACTTCCTCACCTTCCTCTTGGACCAATACCTGACTCCGAATAATGCTTACAGTGTGCTCCATCATGTAGATGACGAGAATTGTCACGCTGAGAATGGCATTGCCAGTGCTAAACATCTTCGTCGACATTTGTAAACTGTGTAGAAGGGTGCATAGGTCCTTGATCTGACACCACTCCAGCAGCGTGATCTGCACCACCTCTGGATCAAGTTAGCCCAGGGTATACGTCATACCGTATTTCAGCAGGGCTCTGCGGTGCTGCCACACACGCTGCAACATGTGCAGATTCCAATTCCTGCGTGTCGGAACATCGCATTTCCGGCGTTTAACTGCCAGACCCTAAGACTTCCGGAGCGATGAAAGTTGTTGAGCTGCTGGGTGCGAAGGATGAAAGTGAGCACATAGCAGCGTGCCCGCTGCACAAGGCCATGTAGGCCGGGATGGTATTTTAAAAATTGCTGGAGAATCAGATTCAACACGTGAGCCATACAAGGCCCGTGTGTCACATTGCCCTGACGAAGGGCCGCAGACAGGTTTGCATCATTGCCGCACACGGCTGTTAAGTCACCAACGTAGTCCACTCAATCAATTTGTACTCTGGTCCCAATGGGAAGACACCACACCCTTTTTTAGGCCCCTCCTGTCTGCAGACCACTGCCAGACAAAGCTATGAACCTCTTGTTACTGTTACCCCCAGTTCAGTTTTATGAGTTTGTGTGCTTGTTACCTGGCTACGTTTCCTGCTTGCTGTTTATGTACCTCGTTGGCCGATCCGCATTTCACCTCTGCTTGTTTTCTGATTAAGTCCTGGCCATCCCATTCTGTTCCTCTTCCTCAATTAATGTTTTTGACCCTGCATGACTACTATTCTCTGGAACTGCAGCCTTCCACAGGTATTGATCAACTTGGGCCCTGTGTAATTCCAAATCACTGTATAGGGGTTAAAGGGTTTCAGGGTTCTGGGTGTCCAGCTTAGTGAGTGGCTTGCCTCTAGCCTATCCTTTACAGCCCATCTGAGTGTCGATCCAGGCAGGCGTTACACCGTGCCCTCTGCAGAAGGCCATGTAGGCCGGGATAGTGTTTTAAAAATTGCTGGACAACCAGGTTCAACACGTGAGCCATACAAGGCACGTGTGTCACATTGCCCTGAAGAAGGGTCGCAGACTGGTTTGCATCATTGTCGCACCCGACCTTCCCTGACTGCTGGTTGAGTGGAGACAACCATTGATGAAACTCTGTCTCACTCTCCAGAGCTAACCGTCCACAATTCCTCAGTGGTGTCTCACATTTCCCCTACATTTCAAAGTAAACATTTGACCGCCTGATGGCCTTGAGCTCTGCTGCCAGCATAGTAAGGAGGTGTGTGGGATTCCTTGGGCGCAGTTACAAGGAAGGGTGGCCTGACTACACAGGGTTTGGGCCGAGGTGGAGGACCCACACGAGGTTGAGGAGGCAGAAGCAGTGGAGGAACTTGTACATACAGAGGAAGGATTGACACACAAGTCGTGGGGACGGCAAGACTTGTACAGCAAACCCTTCTCCATCTCTCACCATAGTTACCCAGTGCCCAGTCAGCAACATGTAACTCCCCTGTCCATGCTTACTGGTCCAAGTATCTGTGTTTAAATGCACCCTGTCACACACAGAGTTTCTCAAGGAATCGGTGAGGTTGTGTGCGACCTACTGTGTTAGCGCGGGCACGCCTTTCTTGGAGAAGGAGTGACGACTGGCCATCGACTCTTGGGGCACTGCAATGGGCATAAGGTCTCGAAAATCCTCGGTCTCAAAAGGGTGTAAAGGCAGCCTTTCTGTTGCCAACAAGTTGCAGATGATGAAACTCAACCTCTTAGGCATGTCATGCCCTTCGAAAATCATGTAAAACACAGCGAGGGGACTCCAACCACAGTCTCCCTCGTTGCCACTAATTGGGCCACACACACCCCACTTGACTGGCATCACTTGATCCCCCTTTTCAAAATGAAACAGATGCTTTGCATGAAGCACTCTCAAAAATACGCGTGCCTTTCCCGTCCCCTGGCTGACCCAGGGGAAGAAAAGTCCTCTGAGAGCCATGTGCACATTGTCAGTGGACAGACGCGTGTGCTTATCTGCCAGCAGACCCCCAGCAGCACTGAAGACAGGTTCCGAGAGAACGCTGGCTGCAGGACACGACAAGATCCCCAAGGCGTACGTGGCAATCTCAGGCAATTTATCCAGATTGGAAGCCTAAAATGAGCAGGGCTCAAGTTGCACAGTAATGGCATCGATGTTTCCTTGCATATACTCATATATCTGTGTGTCCTCCTCTTTTTCCTTGTCCAGCTCTTTTGTTTTCGCATGAGTATATGTCCTTGTCACTTTCCCATGTGTTTGTGTTGTGAGTTGTTTATCACCTTTTGGACACCTTTTGAGGGTGTTTTCTAGGTGTTTTTATGTGTTTGTGATTGCCTGCCATTGTTTCCTATGCAGTTCCAGTTCGGTTCGTCGAACGTTCGACGAACCGAACTCGAACGGGAGCTCCGTTCGGCGAACCGCCTCGAGCCGAACCGCGACCGGTTCGCTCATCTCTATAGTTGACTGAATAGTGGGATAATCAGGTGTATTCTACAATTCCAGATCTTAAATCAGAGCTAGTAGCATATGGTCTCCAGTCAGGAGACTGATTGATCCTAAAGGACAAGCGAAAAAGAGCCATGAGTCAACACTAGATGAGCCGATCCAACCGCAGAAAAATCTATGGATCCACACCTCGCATTGCAGAAGGGTCAATCAACCAGAGCTGCACTGAGTGTTCTGCTCATACTTATCCTTTTCAGAAAACCTGTACAGTCTCAGACTATCATTGCTAGAACAGTTAGAAGAGAGGACTTAGAGAACCTTGAGACATGGGAAAGTCCAACTACAAGGGTGAGGACTCATCTAGGAGTCCTTGGTCTCAAACCGGTGAAGAAAACCCCTTTCCGCCCATGCCTCAACGTTCAGTTAGGCAGGTTTTTCCAACAGATCTTTCTACCTCTCTTCCTAAGGGAACACAGTACCCTTAGAACTCAGAAATGGCAGAAATAAGTTTTTAGGGGGGACTGTTGAGGATAAGAATTGAGTATCCAAAAATACTTAATTCAGCCATTTCATAGACTCAGGTATATAGTTTAGTAGATGTAAACTAACGCACATATTTATGTATGTCTTTGTTCTTTTTACTAATACATATATATGTATATTGCATATTTAGTGATTTTCCTTAAACACAGTATATATCAGTGTATGTAACTTAAAGATGGCTGCTACATTCTGGACAACGCCTAAGATGATAAACAAAAGAAATTCTTGGAGTCTAGACTGACCAATCAGGAAGAAGATATGCAGATTTCTATATGTCTTGAAGCCTCGACCTACGATATTTGATTGGACTAAAACTTTTCTTTACACCCCTTTACGTTGATTCAATTAATTGTTATTCTTTCTCGTTGTGCACACACGACATTATAATTTGGAACAGCAGTCAGATCCAGAGTGACTGGTTGAGTCACGTCCTTAACAGAAGCATCCTTTGTTCGGTTGAAGATGTCCCTCACAGGAGAAGAAATCCTGGCCTACCCTGACTATGGCCAGCCGTTTGTACTGTACACAGATGCCAGCAATGTGGGATTGGGAGCAGTTCTGTCCCAAGTACAGGGAAGCAGAGAGAAGGTGATAGCTTACGCCAGTAGAAAGCTTCGTCCCACAGAAAGGAATCCAGAAAACTACAGTTCCTTTAAGCTGGAGTTCCTCGCCATCGTCTGGGCAGTGACTGAACGCTTCAAGCACTATCTGGCGTCGGCCAAGTTTGCCATCTTCACGGACAACAATCCGTTGACCCACCTGGCAACAGCCAAGCTAGGTGCGCTAGAACAGCGATGGATGGCTCGACTGTCCGACTTTGACTTTACCATCAAGTACAGAGCTGGCCGAAAGAATAACAATGCTGACGCGCTGTCCAGAATGCCTCACTTGAAGTTGGAGAAGACCTGGAAGAACTGGAAGAGATAGAGTTACCAGCTTTCCACCAACAAGGTGTCTCCCAGTGCGTGTATGCTGTAAAAGAGAAGCGCTCGAGCCAAAAAGGGGTCACTTTCAACCCATTGCCTCACCATGGATGGGAGGAAACACAGAACAGTGACCCGGCCGTCCGATTAGTCAAAGAAATGCTGGCGCAAGCTGACCCCCATCTTGGTCCAGATGCTCCACAAGAAGCCCAACAGCTGTGGAAGGAGAGGGGACGACTGTTTCTATACAAGGGCAAATTATGCAAAAGATATTTAACTGGTGAACCAATGAACTCGTCTGGCAAATAGTGGTTCCACAGAGCGATGCCCCTTTGGTCTTAGAAGCCTACCACGATGGAGCAGTACACTTCGGGTGGAAGAAGTTGGAGGTCCTACTCTGTGATCGGTTCTACTGGGTCGGCATGAGAAATGCAATCGAGCAGTGGTGCCGAGAATGCGGTCCGTGTAACCTGAGGTGGAAAGATGATACTCACCAGAGGTCTCCCCTGCAGCCAATCATCACGAAGCAGCCCCTCGAGTTAGTGGCCATGGACCACGTGAAATTAACACCAAGCCGGTCAGGCTATGTCTATGCCTTCACCATTGTGGGCCATTACTCTCGTTTCCTGGTAGCAGTGCCTGTGAAAGACCAAACAGCCAAAACTGCAGCTAGGGCATTTCAAGCATACTTTTGTCGACCCCACGGTTATCCTGAAAGGGTACTGACTGATCAAGGCCCTGCATTCGAAAAAGAAGAGTTCCAAGAATTCTGTCACATGTACTGCTGTAAGAAAATAAGAACAACACCGTACCACCCTCAAACCAATGGACTGTGCGAGAAAATGAATCATGTGGTTATTGACTTGCTCAAGACTCTGCCTTTAGAAGAAAGAAACCAATGGCCAGAGAAGTTACCAGATCTGGTGGACCTGTACAATCATATCCCAGTGAACTCCACCAACTGCAGCCCAGCATACTTGATGTGAGCAAGACCTGGCAAGTTACCTGTAGACTTTGACATGGGAACTTTGTCACCTGAAGCAATCCAACAGAAAGAAGATTGGAATACAGAGCGACAACAACAGTACCGCAAGGTTCAAGAATGTGCAGAAAAGAGCATGTCCCAAGTAAGAACAAGGTAAGTAAAGAGCTACAAACATCCCCAGCAACTCCCTTAGCACCTGGAGAACAGGTTCTCAAGAAAAAGTGGAGAATGCACAAATTAGATGACCAGTAGGAAAATGAACCCTACACAACTATTCCCTCAAATTTTGACAATAACAAAGTGTGTCTCATAAGTAAAGATGGAGGCTAAACATATCAAGCAGTTTCAAGAGATCAACTGAAAGTATGCCCTGAACGGTGTAAAAACAAAATTTTCAACGTAAAAAAACTGGGGAAAAACGGGTTTTATACCGCGCTAGGAAACCACGAGCATTAGGGTTACATCCATTTTGGGAGTGAGCACTATGAGAAGTGGCTATTCAACATCCCCTCGAATAAATGTAAGCGTATTAGACGGAATTGTACAAAGGACATTGATTTTAAGGAACAAGTAGAGATTTTAAAGGGGCGTTTTTTAGAAAAAGAATATCCTAAGTCGCTGGTCCGGAGAACATATCGAGAGACCTCCAAGCTAAAACAATCTGATCTAATCAATAAGGCTATTGATCCCTTTCCTCTGGGGCAATCTAATAGAAAAGGACCTATGAACCTAATAAAAGGCAAACAAGATTTTGCCTTAAATTTCATCACCACTTATAGTGGGGACAATGTTACTATAAGGGATATTCTTTCCAAACATTGGGACATCCTGCTAAATGATCCCATCCTTAAGCCTATCTTACCCTCTAATCCAGGAGTCACTTTCAGGTGGGCCCCCACAATTAAAACTATAGTGGCCCCAAGCAGGCTCAGAACAAAAATACCGAGTCTAGAACCCATGACCCCGGGGGGTTCCTTTAGATGTGGTTCTAAAAATTGCCTGTGTTGTAAGAGCATCTGCCATGGGAGAACTACTTTTTCCTTTCTAGGAAATTCTGAAAATTTGCAAAGGGGTTGTGACTGGCACAACCCTGCCAGGTGAGTTCATTGCTCTTTTACCTTTCGCCCTGTAAGCCGGGTAAGACCCTATTGCGCCTTTTTCTCTCCCATTACAGCACGGTGTAAAACCAAAGAAGAAGTTCAAGAAAGTCCCCAACTTCAAGAAAAAGAAGAAGAGATGATCCAAACAGTACTTGGAAAATTCCCCAAAACATGGACCCAAATAAATCAGGCCATAGTGGTACCAGTATTGACATTCCCGCAAGTGATCGTACTAGAAACAATAGAGGTTCCAGATCCACCTGAAGACCTGTCGGTCCCAACGCTAGATGCCACGCCAGCAGTGGAACAGGAGAATCAACCCCCTGTCATTGGTGAATCTGTCATACCCTTGGTGAATCTAAGACCCCGTAGGCAACAATCACGCATACTTATCAGAGTTAGGCCTATCAGCAACACTGAGGTAGTAGACACCCCAAGTATTAATGGATCAGCATCAGTACTACGTAGGTCCCAACGTAGTACCCAGGGACAGCCCCCTCCAAGGTATAGAGATTAAAAAGAAAAAGTACTTATTAGTGTGTAAATAGTTATTTGAAATGTCTTTCTATAATGCTTTTGTTTTAGGTGATTAAATTTATGGACAACTGGGTCCCTGGACTATGGGTGACCAAAACTTTAATTGTCTATAGTTAGCACCCATTGTGTTCAACACCCCAGAAGAAAAACCCGTCCGGTGTGCATAGAATCGGGGCATTGATGCTCTGATGCACGCCCAGAGCCTACGATGGGGGTTTTCCCGTGGTGGGTCCCCCATTGACTGTTACTTACATCTGGAGCAGTGTAATGGACACCCGGCTGGGAGCCACACTGGACTGATAAGAATTGTAGTAATGTCATTTAAATTTGTAACGTTTAAGAAAAGTGCCTCCCAACAAGGGATGAAAAGTAATAATGTTATGTTTTGTTTATGTTTCCTCAGTCCGGGAGTACTGATTTTAACTAAGGGGGAGTGTGGCGCCCCAGCGGTCTGGTTGCCACAGCAGTGTTGCCCTCCTCAAAAGGGTTAATGCTGAGCCTGGAGGTAGTTGGGGAAATCCATTGGCCAGTAAGTACCATCATTCAACACATATTCTCTCCCAGGCCAGCAGAGGGAGCTCTAAACCTGGAGTTCCAGGGAGGATTCCTTAAGCTCTGACCTGGGGGAGGAGTTAGTTAGTTTGTGAGGAGAGTTCAGAGAGACAAGGACTCGAGTAGTGCGGTGTGTGAGCTGGGAGCTGAGCCAGATTGCTTGGCCCAGGAAAACACATCCACAGAGAGGCAAAAAGGAGGAGAACATTGGGAGTGGAGCGCAGCCAGCTTACCCCGACGTCGTAGCTAAAGAAATTGAATATCGGAGTTCAGGGCCACTCGAGTACTCGAGTACCGGTGGTCGCATCCGGAGGACGAGAGAACTGCAGGTCTCTGGCCACCCCGTACCCGGAGGTGCAGCTGCAAAGCCAGGACTAGGAGCCCAGATAGAAAGAATGGCACCTTTGACAGTCCCCACAGCCCGCCATACGGGAGAGGTAACAAATTACCTCAGAGAGCAGCAGAATGGGTCTCAGTATATTGAAACAGTGGGACCCCGTTTACACAAACAGAGCGTAGGGAGCAGGCCTCATTACTCACCTGGCAAGTGTGAGACCCCCGACTGCTTCCAGGCCACTGGATCGCCATTATTACCTGTAACAGGCTCCCTGGACTTCACTGGTTGGACAAGTAAAGGAGAAGGTAAAAGGAAATTAATGTCTGTGTCTGTTCCTTTCCACTCCCCTGTCGGCCATAGACTTTACCAAGCACCAAATGTTGCCCCGGGGTACCCGCTCTACCTGTGGAGAGCAAGAAACACCTCCGCTACCATAACATCAGCCCCAGAGGTCCCTTCAAGCAGCTGCGGCTCCATAGCTGCAAATTACCACAGGTGGCGTCACGAATCATATATAAACTTTATTACTGTCTCGCAAATATCGCCGCCACATTTTGTATTGACTCCACCAGGGTCACGGAGTCGGGCCCCGCCACCGCTGACTACCCCGGACTAGTCCGGCCCGACACCGAGTCACCTAAGGCCCTGGGGTGGGCAAGTCACAACAGCATACTAGTGATGTAGTGGAGTGTTCTTTTGTTTGTTTGTTTTTCATGATTCCATAATTTATTCCTCATAATTGAGTGATTCCATAATTTCTCCCCCCTGCTTGGTTTTGAAAAGTAACCGGTCCTGGCTAGCACATTGTTATTGTGATTTTTTAAGTGTCTCTTAAAGCCAGAAAGTTGACATTTGAAAGGATTTTAGTTTTGTGCCGTCTGTGACCTGCTTTTTTTTTAAACAAAAGTGAACAACTGAATAAACATCCTCAGAGCCAGGTGATTCCATAATTTTTTTCAGGGATTGTATATCTGGATGATATTTTGATTTATTCATCCAATCTGAAGAAATGTGTATTCAGCGTGCAGGAGATACAATTTTTAGGGTTCTTGGTGTCATCTACAGGTTTCCAGATGGATCCCGTCAAGGTCCCTGCTGTTCTGGAGTGGGAACCTCTCAAAAATATAAAAGCACTACAATGCTTTCTGGGGTTTACCAACTATTACAGGAAGTTCATCAAGAACTTCTCATCTATTTTCAAACCCTTCACGGATATGAATAGGAAAGGTATGGATTTCTCTAAATGGTCCGATCTTGCCCACCAAGCTTTCTCTTCCTTTAAGAGATGCTTTGGATCAGCACCTGTGCTAATTCAACCCGATGTCTCACAACCATTTATCGTTGAGATTGATGCATCTGAAGTGGCGGTTGGGGCAGTGGTGTTGCAAGGTCCGTCTCCTAGTAAATGGAATCCATGTTCTTTTTTTCTAGGAAACTGTCACTGGTGGAAAATAACTATGATATTGTGACATTGGTATTAGTGAACTGTTGGCTATTAAACTGGCATTTGAGGAATGCACTACTTTTTGGAGGGGGCAGTTCACTTTGTCACTGTCACTACTGATCACAAGAACTTGCTGTACCTCGAGTCGGCCAAGTGTCTTAACCCTGGACAAGCTAGGTGGTCCTTACTTTTTAACAGGTTTAGTTTTGTGGTTACCAATTACCCTGAGGGGAAAAATGTCAAAGCTGACACTTTGTCACAGAGTTTTCATGGGGTAGGGAGCTTGGATGGTTCCACTCCTATGTTATAGGAGGGGTTAGTCATTTCTGCGGTATATTTTGAGCTTGAGGGTGAGGTACTAGAGGCTCAGGTGGACGCCCCTCCTTCTTGCTACTCAGGGAAATTGTTTAATTGCAGTTGCGCCTCAAAATCTTGAAGGACCATCAAATTTTGGTCATAGCAGGACACGCAGGTACTAAAGCAACCTCTCACCTTATGTCTCATAGTTTTTGGTGGCCTAGGTTGCATAAAGATGTAATAGAGTTTGTGTCTACCTGTAGCATATGTGCACACTCTAAGACTCCACCTAGTTGTCCTTCTAGGGCTCTCGTACCTTTGACCATACCTGACAGACCGTGGACGCATGTATCCATGGACTTTATTACTGACCTTCCTTCATCCACTGGTAAAACAGTGATCTTAGTAGTTAGTGGTGGATAGGTTCAGTAAAATGGCACATTTCATTGCTCTACCGGCTCTCCTGAATACTGAAACATTAGCTCATGTGTTTGTGTCTGATATCGTGAAGCTTCACGGGGTTCCCTCTGATGTGATGTCAGATCAGGGGACCCAATTTGTCTCTAAATTTTGTAATTCATTTTGTTCTCATCTGGGGGTAAATCTATCGTTTTCCTTAGCGTTCCATCCCGAATCCAATGGGCAGACCGAACGCTTAAATCATAGTTTAGAGACGTACCTAAGATCTTTTGTGGCAGATAATCAGGAAAGTTGGTCATCTTATATACCCATGGCTGAATGTGCATTAAATGATCCTTACAATGAGTCCACTGGAAAGTAACACTTTTTGGGTGGCTATAGTTACCATCCTCAGTGCTCTGTATTCAGTAGGGAAGGACCCTCAGAAGTTCAGACCCTCAGAAGGGAAGAACAATTTTCCTTATCGATCTATTTGGTGTGGTGCACTGAAAAACCAAATGTCTGGCTGACAAAAGATGTTCTTCAGGCTCAGACCTAGGTGTGAATGATTTTGTTTGTTTTGTTCCTTCTTGGAAACTGGGTCCTAGGTTCATCGGTCCATATAAGATAATCACTGTGATTAACCCTGTGGCTTTTTGACTTGAGCTTCTCCCAGCACTACATACATACAAAATACAAAACGTCTTCCACAGGTGTTTGCTCAAGAGGTATGATGCACCTGTGGAACCGTAACCTTTGCCACAGGCTCCAATCACTGTTGATGGACACTTAGAATTTGAGATCGCAAAAATCATCTATTCTCGCGATGCTCACTGCTCTCTGCAGTATTTGGTACATTCGAGGGGTATGGTCCTGAGGAGAGGATGTGGGTACCAACATTGGACGTGAATACTGGTAGGTTAATACCCTCCTTCCATACATCTCCTCCTGATAAACCCGGTCCTGAGGGTCCCGAGGCCTCTCATGGATGGGATTGTACTGTCAGGAGTGTATCTCGCTCGGGGGAGACCTCAGGTGAATCTGGTGTCAGAAGGTCACAGCGCCTCACTGCTGGCAGGTCCACTGCTGTTAATTAATAACATCTCCTTCCTTGCGGTGCTGTAAGGTTGCACCCTTTCCTATCTGGCTGCAGGCTTTAGCTGTCAATCATAGGTGTGGCTCTTTGAGATCATTTTCCTTCCCTATTTAAGTCATATAATCTGATCACATGATGCCGTGATAGAAACTGAAAACTCATTTTTATGTGGTCAACTTTGAAAGTAGCTTGCTCTAAAAGAAGTCTGTCATGCTGTGTGAAACCGTGGTATTTGCTGCACTGAAGCCGGATAGAGTAATTTTTCCTTGCATGTCTATCTCCCCTGTTTGCATTCCTTCCTTTGTGTTTCTGTATTGTGATGGAAAGTCTATTAAACTTGTTGGCCTACTCACTAGCTAGGGTGAGTTTAGAGCCAGCAGAGGGAATAAGGTATCCTGCTTGCGACAGATGGAAAGAACCCCTATAGGGATGCTAGGAAGCTCAGGAGTCAGCTTGAGGTGCGTTCAGGAAGTGCCCCCTCCCCCTTGTCTCTAGCAGCATGGACCTCTGTTGTATTGTGACCCCTGTATCTCCTCTGTGTTGTAACATCTTCTGGCGGTTTGCCAGGTACTAGGTAAACCCCCGCTAGTCACATGCATTACAATCACTACACTGTACTTGCAGGTCACCAAGGTAGTAAAGCAACCTAAGACCTCCTTTCTTGTTGCTTCTGGTGGCCGGGGTTGCATTAGGATGTGGTTGAGTGTGTCCACTTGAAGTATTTGTGCACGTTCTAAAGTTATGCATAGTCGGCCATCTGGATATCTCCTGCTATTGTCTATCCCCAGTAGACCTTGGACGCATTTATCCATGGATTTCATTACTGACTTATATCTGTTTGCAGGTAAAATGGTGGTCTTAGTGGTGGTGGATACATTCAGTAAGCACTTCCTATTGCCAAGACTCATATGTGCATCAATTGTGAAGCTTCACAGGGTTTCTTCTGATGTGGTCTGAGATCGGAGAACCCAGTTTGTCTCCAGCTTTTGGAAAGCATTTTGTGCTTGACTTGGGGTACCTTTTTCTTTTTCTTCTGCCTTCCACCTATAGTCAAATAGAAAGACCGAGCACACAAATCAAAATTTGGAGACCTACCTCAGGTGTTTTCTCTCAGAGAACTAGGAGGATTGGGCATCTTACCATTGACCAAGTTTGCTATAAACAGTCGTTATCAGGAGTCTTCTGGCAAATCACCTTACTTTGATGCATACAGTTTTCATCCGCAATTTGCTACATTTAGTGGTAGATGTTTTTTTGTAGTTGCTGAAGAGGAACGTTTTGCCTCATTTCTCCCTTCTGTATGGCAAGGTATTCAGACTAACTTGAAGCTGATACAGGAGACAGATACAAAGGTATGGCTGACAAAAAACTCTTGCCATGTCTGGAACTAAGTGCGAATGACTGTGCGATTGTCTGCCAGGAATATAACGTTCAAGGTTCCCTCCCGGAAGCTGAGACCTAGCTTTATTGGTCCGTATAAGGTAATCATCACCATTAACCCAGTAGCATTTTGTCTGGAGTTGCCTCAGTCTTTTAGGATCCACAATGTGTTTCACAGGTCTCTCCTCAAGAAGTACATTGTACCCCAGTAGCCATCTCCCTCGCCGCTGGCTCCAATCATGGTTGATGGCAATTTAGATTTTCAAATAGCTAAGATTATTGATTCTAGCTTTCTATGTTGTTCCCTTTAATACTTGGTGCACTAGAAGGGTTACTGACTGTAAGAGAGGATGTAGGTCCCAGCATCAGATGGAAATTCCACAAAGTTGGTTCATTCATTTCATGTTGGCCATCCAGTTAAGCCTTGTCCTTAGTGTCCGGAGACAACTTGTACAAGGTGGAGTACTGTCACGGGTGTGTCACGGGTGACAGTCCAGTGGTGTCCAGCTATAGAAGGTCCCAGTGTTTGGCTTTGCAAACTGATCCCTGACCTTCTAATATTTCTGCTTAGTTTTCATCCTTTTTCCTTTAGGACCCTACAGAGGTCCTCAGCCTTTTATCTGCTTTTCATCGGCACTTACTTTGGAGTCTTTATATACCTTCAGTTCCTATTACTCAATGGTAGTGATAGCTGTTATACTCTTATCAAGTATTCATTGCAAATAGTTGACTTGCATACATTTGTAGAAACTATGTGGTTGTTGCAGTTCCTCTCCCTGAGTCATCTGGAGATAAGTTTTTCATTCACTTTTCCCTGTTTATCGCTGTGTTTTCTTTAATGCTTAGGGGAGTTAGACTAGACTTAGACTAAGCACACATCCATACTACTCCCTACTTAGGGTACAGATCAGGGTCAACCTTGGGCCAGGTATCCAGCTCGGCGCATAGATGCAGAACCTATCCAGGGTGGTGAGGAAAACCAGGGCCTAGTGGTAGGCCTGGTCAGGGGACACTATCTCCTTCTTCCATATGCAGGGTTTCCGTTCCCTTTCTAAATTCACTGGGTTCTTTCCCTTACCTAGGGTAACATTTAGATGATGAAATGGCACATTTTGGATGGGCCATAGAAGTAGAAATTACTACTTAGATGAAGAAATGGCAATTTGCGGCTTGACTACAGAAGTAGAAATCCCTATTTAAATGATGAAACGCCAATTTTGGTCAGGACCACAGAAGTAGAAATCACTAATTAGATGATGAAATTGAAATTCTTGCTTGGACCACAGATATAGCAATCAAGGGTTATATGATGATGGATGGGCCATAGAAGTAGAAATTACTACTTAGATGAAGAAATGGCAATTTGCGGCTTGACTACAGAAGTAGAAATCCCTATTTAAATGATGAAACGCCAATTTTGGTCAGGACCACAGAAGTAGAAATCACTATTTAGATGATGAAATTACAATTCTTGCTTGGACCACAGATATAGCAATCAAGGGTTATATGATGAAAAAACAATTTGTGGCTGGACTTCAGAAGTGAAATTACAATGTAGATGCTGAAATTTCCGTTTGAGAAAGGCCGCTGGACGACAGATTTACCTATCAGTATTTAGATACTGACATGTAAATCGCTGGCAGGCAGGACCACAGAATTAGCAATCAGAATTTAGATTCTGAAATTTTAATTGGTGCCAGGAGCTCAGAGTTATTAGGAATTTATATTTATTTGTATTTATATGCAGCAGCACTGTCCCCAGTCTGTAACAGTCCCAAAATGGTGCCAACACCGCATGTTCGCTTCTTATATGCAGATGGGCAAGTGACTTAGACAGCCAATGACAAAAGCCCTTCTGTCTGAACGTTGCGCACATTAAGTTAAGAAAAAAGTAGGCATTAGACCTACCGATAAATGTATTTCCAGGAATCCACCATGACGGCACCACAGGAGGGTTGTGCCTATCCTCTGTAGGGACAGGAAACACACAAGAGTTTAAAAGGCCCCTCCCTCCCACTTCTCCCCAGTGCATTTTCATGGATCACACCAGGATGGATGCATTTTAGTTTATTAAACTCTGAAAACACATGCTAATGTCACATAGGTATACAGTGGAACCTTGGTTAACGAGAACAATCCGTTCTGGGAGTGTGCTTGTTAACCAAGTTACTCGTTAAGCAAAGCAAGATTTCCTATAGGAAATCATTGCAATGCAGACAATTCGTTCCACAACTTATTCAATCTCCCATCCTGGTCCCCTATTGTGCCATTCCACACAAACATAAACATGCACAAACACACAAACACACACAAGCACGCACACATGCAGACATATTATTTTCACCTTACCTTCCGTTCCATCGCCGGCGTCATGGTTCTTGTAGTTCCCCGCCAGAAGATGTGTACCGGGTAACCTTCGCCACCAATGCCGGAACCTCCTGTCAGCCACTACTCAAAGGCAGCTCGCTGGCCAATGAGAGGCAAGCGGCTCCAGTCTCTGACATCAGCGCTCTGGCAAAGGAAGTTCCTCCTTCGTCGCGATGGTTACCCGATACACATCCATCGCGATGGGGGAGGAACTTCCGTTGCCAGAGCACTGACGTCAAAGGCAGGAGCCACTTGCCTCTCATTGGCCAGCGCGCTGCCTTTGAGTAGTGGCTGACAGGAATTTCCGGCATCGATCGCGATGATTACCTGGTACGTAACTTCTAGCGGCGAAGTACAAGAACCATGATGCTGGTGATGGAACAAAAGTTAAGGTGAGCATAATATGTCTGTGTGTTTGTGCATGCTTGAATGTGTTTGTGCAGACTGCAAGAGTGGGTTTGAGTGCGGTGACAGTACGGAACCGGAAGTGTGTGCGGTGAGTGTTTGCTCATTCGGTAAAGCTTGCTCGTAAACTGAGTTACAAATTTACAGCAAGCTTTGCTCATATAGCGAAAAAAAAAATGGAAATACCATTACCGGTAGGTCTAATGCCTACTTTCCAGGTGGTCCCTCATGAGAGCACCACAGGAGAATACTAAATAAGACACCATAGGGAGGGACCACTGCCTGTAGGACTTTCCGTCCAAAAGACATTTTCTGGGCCGAAAGGACATCTAACTTATAATGCTGGAAGAAGGTGTTGGGCCATGACCATGTAGCTGCTGCACAAATTTGTTCTAATGATTTTCCCTCTCTAGCTGCCCAAGAAGTGGCAAGAGCTCTACTGGAGTGGGCCCGAAGAACCCCTGGAACTTCTAACCCCTCTGAGGAATAGCCTAACCGTATCAAAGACTTAAGCCATCTAGCGAGGGTAGATTTTGAGGCCTTCTTGCCCTTATTCTTTCCCCAAAATTTAATAAACAATGAGGAGTTTACTCTCCAGTCCCAAGTTGCCTCCATATAGGCCAAAAGTGCTCTCCAGACATCCAGGGAATTAAGTTTCTGTTCCTTTGGATTCTTTGGATTGGCACAAAAGAAAGGAAGTACCAAATCCTGATTCAGAGACTCTGAAGACATCACTTTCAGGGAGAAGGTTGGATCAAGTTTGAGAATGATACAATCATCTGTGATAGATAGATTAGTCTCTTGAATGGACAAAGCCTGTAACTTTCCGATCCTCTTTGCTGTTGTAACTGCAATCAAGAACAATGTCTTGAAATAAATGTCCTTAAGAGAAAGTCCATCCTCAATGGAATAAGGAGGTCTGCAGAGAATTCGAAGTACCAGGTTGAGGTCCCATGGAGGTGAAGAATCCCTTAAAGTGGGCCATAATCATTGGGCACCTTTCAGAAGTCTTGCAATCCATAGATGAAGCACCAACTGGTATTTCAGGAACACACTGAGAGCAGCAATCTGTACTTTTAAAGTACTTGGCTTGAGGCCATTATTAAAGCGCGACTGGAGAAAATCGAGAATCGTCGCTATATCCAGAACAACTATTGTGACTGCATCACCCACAAAGGAACAATAGGTCCTCCATATTTTCTGATAAATTGCCTTCGTAACCGACTTTCTGCTGGAGATCATCGTAGAAACCACCTGGTCTGAAAGACCTCTTGATCTTAAGATCTCCCACTCAGGATCCAGGCTGAGAGGTGGAGCTGGCGTAGGTTGTGGTGCCGTAAGGGACCTTGAGACAGCAAGTCATCCTGAAGTGGAAGCATAAGCGGTATTTCCAGTGCCAGAACTCGCAGAAGTGTAAACCAGCTTCTTTTTGGACAATAGGGAAGGACAGTGATTACTGTAGCCTTGTCTTGCTGAATCTACCATAACACTCAAGGAATCAACGGAAATGGGGAAAAGCTTAACTGAGAACTCCGTGCCATTGCTGAGACAGGGCGTCTGCAGCAACCGGATTGTCGTTCGGATTGAGGGAATAAAATCTTTGAACTTTTGCATTTTGCCAGAAAGCAAAGAGATCCACAGATCGCTTACCCCATCTGTGAATGAGACTCTGGAACACCTGCTCATTGAGACTCCACTCTGTTGATCTCATCTGACGATGGCTGAGATAATCTGCCTCTCTGTTGTTCACACCCTTGAGGTAAACAGCTGAAACAGAACGTACTGTCCTCTCCAACAGAAGAAAAATGTCATCCGCCAACTTTTGTAGGAGAAGATGCCTGGTCTCCCCTTGGTGACAGAGAAAGGACACGGTGGTGACGTTGTCCGATGAGATTTTGACGTGTTCTCCTTTCAGCATCCCCTTGGACTGACAAACCATCTCCAGAACCGCTCTTAGTGCTCGGTAATTCAAACTGTTTGTTCTTACTGAGGAAGGCCAGGAACCTTGAAAGTAGGTCTGACTCACTCGTGCATCCCAACCCATGAGACTCGCATCTGTTGTGACGTGAATGCATGGTTCCAGCTGCCAGTGAACTCCTCTTCTGAGATTTGTCAGGTCGCATCACCATTCCAGGGATCGTCACGCACTGTCGGAGAGTGTAAAAGGGTGCTCCAGGGATCTCTGTCGACTGTCTGTCATGTCCAGAATGTTCCTCTGCAATGGTCGAGAGTGGAACTGACTTCAGTCCACACAGATTATACAGGATGTCATGAGACCGAGAATTCTCATAGCCTGGTGCACTGTGTCCAACTGGCGTTTGGAGAATTTTAGAATCTCTGAGCTGATAGAGAGCACCTTCTCTTGAAGCAGGAAGGTCATCTGACATACTGAATCTAGATTGACACCCAGGAATTTCTGACAGGAAGTCGCTTGAAGGGAAGACTTCTGAGGGTTCATGATCCAACCGAGCCAGTCCAAGGTGGCCCTGGTAACTAGCAACTGACGATCCATCTGGGCTGGAGATTCGGCAACCAGTAGGAAATCGTCCAGATGAGGAATGATATTCACACCGTGAAGAAGAAGGAAAGCGACTATATCCTCCATGACCTTGGTAAATATCCGAGGAGCAGACGCCAGGCCAAATGGTAGGCACTGAAACTAGAGGTGGACAATCTCGGAGCCTCGCCTCAGGGCGATCCTTAGATACCTCTGACTGAACCGATGAATGGGGAGGTGATAATAGACATCTCGCAAATCTATTGTGCACAGGACCGCCCCCTCTCTGATCAGCAGAATGGTAGAACGAATAGACTCCATCCTGAACCACCTGTATGTGACCCATGAGTTGAGGGGTTTGAGACTTATTATAGTGCGGTAGGCGCCTGACGGCTTTCTGATAGAAAAAAGGGTGGAGTAATGACCCTGGAAAATCTGATCGGGAGGTACATGAGTAATTGCTCCTATTAGCAACAATTTGTTTATTTCTACCCACAGACGATGAAGAAATAAAGGGAAGCCCTGAGTTAGCACAAAAGGACACGGGGAAGTTCTGAGAATTCGATCCTGTAACCTTCAGAAATGGTCTGTAACAGCCAAGGATTCTGAGAAACCTCCCACCAACCTTTGATGAATCGAGATAACCGACCGCTGACCTGAACATAGTCATGATCTCTTAGGGCGATATTTCGAGGAGGAGGGCTAGGATTGCTTATCCTTATAACCCTTAGACTTCCAGAACTTGAGACCCTTTTCTAAACTGATGGCCCTTCTTGCGGGCGGGAAAGGACATACGAAAAAACTGGGATAATTTCTCTTCTTCTGGAAAGCCCTTCCTCTTATCTGAAGCCCTAGCTACAATTTCATCAAGCACCGGGCCAAAAACTCTTAGACCTGAGAACGGTATAGAGAACAATTTACTCTTGGAGGCTATGTCACCCGACCAAGACGGAAGCCATATAGCCCGTCTTGCTGAGTTTGACAGAACATTGTTCTTAGAAGTAAACTGCACAGTCTCTCCAGATATATCTGCCAAAAACACTGTAGCCATCTTCAAGAGGGGCAAAGAGCCTAGAATAGAGTCCTGAGAAGAACCTTCTGTAACATGTTTCTCAAAGTCCTCCAGCCATATGGCCATAGATCTGGCCACAGAAGTAGCTACCACATTCGCCTTTATAGTGATCGCCAACGCCTCCCATGCCTTCTTCATGAACCATCTGCTTAGCGGTCCATTGCGTCTTTTAAACCAGAGGAGTCCTCAAAGGGAATGGACATCTTCTTCAGGACTTTAACGATTGGCACGTCAATCTTCAGTACCATATTCCATACTTGAACATCCTCTGCATTAAATGGAAGACGATATCTGAATTCTCGGGTAACGAAGAGAGGCCGAACTGCATTTTCCCACTCTTCTAAGATCATATCCTTAATATGTGAATTTACTGGATAGACCTGTGAACATCTGGAACGGAGACCAGCGAACACCTGGTCCCGCATCGAACCTGATGGCTCAGGTTCCTTGACTTGCATAGTATTCTGCACCATGTGTAAGAGCGTAACCGAATCATCCGTATGAAACAAATAACTCTTCTCCCCACTCCTCGGTAGAGATGAATCCTCCTGAAATTCCTCCTCTGAGCTGTCTGATTTTGATGACATATCCTCAGAAGATGGTTCAAAATCCCACCTGGGACGCTTGTGTTTCCCATTGGAGGCCACCTGCAGTGGTGTCAATGAAGCCATAGAAGCGTTGACTTCTTCTCTAATCATGCTCGTCATATTAGAAAGTAAACAGGACTATTCCTCCTGAATTATTGACTGGATACATTAAGGGCATATGCGTTTTGTATAATTGTCAGCCAATCTCCCATCACACACAGGACAACACTTGGATTTCATAGTATCATAGTATCATAGTTTTTAAGGTTGAAGGGAAACTCTAAGTCCATCTAGTTCAACCCGTAGCCTAACATGTTGATCCAGAGGAAGGCAAAAAAAACCCCAATGTGGCAGACAAGTTCCAATGGGGAAAAAATTTCCTTCCTGACTCCACATCCGGCATTCAGACTATTTCCCTGGATCAATACCCTGTCATAAAATCTAATATACATAACTGGTAATATTAAATTTTTCAAGAAAGGCGTCCAGGCTCTGCTTAAATGTTAGTAGTGAATCACTCATTACAACATCATGCGGCAGAGAGTTCCATAGTCTCACTGCTCGTACAGTAAAGAATCCTCGTCTGTGATTATGATTAAACCTTCTTTCCTCAAGACGTAGCGGATGCCCCCGTGTTCCAGTCGCAGGCCTAGGTGTAAAAAGATCTTTGGAAAGGTCTCTGTACTGTCCCCTCATATATTTATACATTGTGATTAGATCCCCCCCTAAGCCTTCGTTTTTCCAAACTAAATAACCCCAAGTTTAATAACCTGTCTTGGTATTGCAGCCCACCCATTCCTCTAATAATCTTGGTCGCTCTTCCCTGCACCCTCTCCAGTTCAGCTATGTCCTTCTTATATATAGGTGACCAGAATTGTACACAGTATTCTAAGTGCGGTCGCACTAGTGACTTGTACAGAGGTAGAACTATATTTTTTTCATGAACACTTATACTTCTTTTAATACATCCCATTATTTGTCTGAGGACTTCCTGCTGTCCTTTTTAGTAACAGAAGCATCCTTGCCTCAATAAGATATAGGGGCTAATTAGTAGGGAGACAGTCAGTAGTGTGCAAGGGTACCTGTTTAAAGAATCCCTGTATGGACCTTAGGCGAATCTGAAGGGGGATCTGTCACAGCAAAATCCATAACCCGGGATCCGGCAGTCGTACGGTCAGGTGGCTTCTGTAATCCTATACACCGCCAAGCAAATGCTGCAGCAGGAACACATACTCCCACCTTTTTTATACATTACCGGATCCAGTCGCCATAGTCCTCCTCACTCCAAGCTCCTGGGCCTTCATGTCCTGCCGCGTTGACTCCCGCCCCGGAAGTGCTCCGTGCACTTCCGGGGTGAGCTGACAGTCTGCGCATGTCCGGAAGCCACATACACTGGAGCGAGGCGCTGAGAGCCCCCATGTTTGGGGAAGCAGCAACGCTGGGAGCTCCTGTAGCAACCAGCCAGCTAAGGGACTTGTCGGGGGTTTCAGCCGCTTGCGGGCCTGCTTGACCGGGAGAAAGGAAGCCTGTGTGACTGCATACCCCGGAACGCCAATGAGTAGTTCCAAGGTCCGTCTCTTGCATGCTCCCTGTCCTATAGGGACAGGAAAAAACACTTTGCAGTAGTGGTAGGGAGGGTCCTTTTAACCTCTATTGTGTTTCCTGTCACTACAGAGGATAGGGACAACCCTCCTGTGGTGCTGTCAAGAGGGACAACCTAGAAAAAGAAAATAAATATTTTGCCACTCTTCTGACTTCTCCCCACTCCCTCCCTTCATCAAACACTTCCCACTGCTTATCATACATCACAAGTATGTTAACAAAAGAAATAATAACTCAGAAGAAAAGCAGTAGGGCATCTCTGAACAGTTACAGACAAAGCCAAACATAGCCAATTTTTGAGAAGCGCTCAGGCTTCCCAGCACAAATCCACAGGGAGGTGAGGAACCCGAAAGTAATTCAACAGGGCAATAATCTGGTCTATCTGAAGGTAATGTCTTTGTTTCCTTCTTGTCGAAGACGTCTGCATAGGACTTTAGTGGGGTAGCAGACCAGGATGATTTGATGGCGTCACTAGAGGTTGGGCAGGACGGGCTGGATGGAGATGTACCGCCCCGCGCTCGGCCGCCTGCCGAGCCGCTTGGATCCGGGCTCGTTTTGGTAGGTAGCTCGAGAGCCTCCGGACCCGGGGGTAACGTCGCTCTGAAGGTAAGCTGTCGCTACGTGAAGGGGGTTGGTCTTCAATGGGGAGGTTCACGGCCGGGGCCGTGGTGTTTTAGGGATTTAAGTTTGTGACGCCACCCATGGGTTGGGGTGAGTGTGGACACCACCGCTGCTGTTAAATAGGCTCCCGGGGACGGTGTTATGCAGCCTGGTGTTGACCCCTCCATGGGCAGGGGGTGATAGTCCCGGGGCCCGGTGGTTGGGAGGTGCGGGCATGTTGGTGCAGTGCGGTGCGGTGCACGGCCCGAGGGCACTGCAGTACTTACTATGAAAGATACAACGGAGTCTCTGGTAAACCAAAAGGATGGTGGTCGGTGCCCGCAGCCGGCTGCGTCTGGTCCCCCACCTGGTTGGTGGTTCCCGACTTTCTCCTGCACCTCTTGTTGTAGATGTTGACTGCCTATGCTTCACCGATGGTAGTCCGATCCCCAGCTTTGGGTGTGTCGGGGAACCTGTTTGCCCGCAGGCGCTGGCCCGTGGGATCTCTCTGCCTGTGTGGTGGCTTTCTATCCCCCTCGGTGGCCTGTTTCCATCTTTCGGGTCTTGGGACAGGAAAGGACCTAAAGTCTAGACCTCAATCAGTAAATTCGACGTGTTCCAGTGGCTTCTGGACCTCGTTCTGGGTCTGAGTACCCCTCCTGGTGCTCAGGTTTCCAGTTGGTTCCCCGGTTCGGTACCGGCAGGCCACTACCCTGTCCCGGTCCCTTACGGTTCCATGAGCCGTCTTCCCAAGCTCCTGCAGGCGGCAACCACCATCTGCCTCCTGGCCACAGGGTATCCGGGCTACGACCCAGATCCCTGACAGACCTTTTACTCCTAACTCCTCTCCCTCCTAACGGATCTGTTCTTTACTCTTCTCCTCCCTAACAGGGACTCCTCTGTTTTTCCGCCTCAGGCCATCCGAACTCCTCGGTGGGCATGGCCAACCGCCTGGCTCCGCCCCCTGGTGTGAACGTCAAAACCTGAGAGGGGTGACTCAGGGTTTTTAGGTTGGCTGCTGTTACCTTTTTAGGGGAAGGGTGTTTGTGTGGCGCCCTGGACTAGCCAGGTCATCACAGGTACTGCAACACACACCCCCACCCCGAGATGTTACGGGGGGCTGTCTGATAACCTAAAGGAGTATCAGACAGTCAGGGTCCACCGTGCAAAGACTCTGCTGCAGACTATGGCAGAGTGCAATACCTCTGTTAACTCACAGAAGGATATAATAAGTAAGTAAAGCAATTCCTCCCTTACTTGGAGGGTGTGTGGAATGATCTCTGTTAATAATCACAGAGACAAAGGCAATGTGTGCGAAATGGCACCTACCTAGGTCCGCTCTTCTAGTGGTGCAAAAGAGACGAACAGCAGCGTAAGCCGCACAAAGCTCCTACCTGCGTTCGCTCCACTAGTGTGCGAGGACACGAACCACTAGATATGGCACCTGCCTAGGTCCGCTCTTCTAGTGGTGCAAAAGAGACGAACAGCAGCGTAAGCCGCACAAAGCTCCTACCTCTGTTCGCTCCCCTAGTGTGCGAGGATACGAACAACTGCCAGACGCAGTATAAGGAACGTTACCCTAGCGGCAACGTCCACCTACGAGTCGAACCACAAGGCCCAGCCAGACCATGTGACTCAGGCACCTGCCTATGTCCGCTCCCCTAAGAGGTAAGGATACGGACAGCAGCCGAAGCTGTAAGGTATAAGAACGCTACCCTGCCGGTAGCGCTCACCTAGCATAGACAGAGGAATGCCTAGAGGAACGCGCACAGAGCGTCTACTCTTATGCATGAACCAAGAGGACTGAGCGCCATGCAGCGTGTGTCAGGGTCTTATATAGACTCTGTGCCTCATCCAAGATGGAGGACACCAGAGCCAATCCGCTGCCAGAACGACAGGAGTGACGTCATGCTGGCCTATCACCGAGCAAGGCATCACAAGCACATGACCAGCGACCAATCGGCATAGAAGGTGTCAGAGACATGTGACCTCGTGTCAGCGATGATGTCACCCGCACATGTGCAATGGCTCCAAGATAGGACTTAGTCTCCAGCGCTCGCACATGTGCAGTAGCAAGAAATCTGGACTTAGTCTCCAGCGCTCGCACATGTGCAGTAGTAAGAAATCTGGACTTAGTCTCCAGTGCTCGCAGCAACCGTAACAGTACCTCCCCCTCAAGGGCCCCCCCTCCCGGCGACGCAGGTAATCGGCAACTAAGTCGGGAGCATGGACAGCCTCCTCAGGCTCCCAAGAGCGATGTTCCGGACCGTAACCCTCCCAATCTATCAAGAAGAACTTGCGCCCTCTAACCATCTTAGAACCAACTATGGCTCGTACCTCATAGCTAGAGCGAGAGGAATCAGAGGCAGGAGAGTGCACTTCACGAGCGTGAGGTAAAATAGCCGGCTTTAGCAGTGAGACATGGAATTTGTCATGAATCTTAAGATGGACGGGTAACTTCAATTGGTAGACTACAGGATTTACCTGTCGAAAAACCTCATAAGGACCCAGGAAGCGAGGAGCAAATTTGACAGAGCTCACTCTAAGTCTCACGTGTTTTGCAGAGAGCCACACAAAGTCCCCTGGAGAAAAGACAGGAGCCGGGCGACGAAACCGATCGGACACCGTCTTCATACGGTCCTTAGCTGCTTGGATCGACTCTTGAGTCCGATCCCAAACCTCTCTGGCATTAGTTGCCCAGTCGGCCACAAGAGGAGGAGGTGCAGCAGCGGGAAACGGTACCGGTACCCTAGGGTGTTGCCCATTATTGAGTACGAACGTATGGTCTATCTGGCACTGGTAAGGGATGCAAGAGTCCAGCCGGTCTCTGCCGTAATGGACGGTTGCGAGCACACGAGTAGCAGGAACCGACATATCTCTTGACGTGGCTGGCTAAGTGTGGCCACCAATACCACCTCTCCAGTAACTTTCGTGTCCGCCTAATACCAAAATGCCCACCCACCTTTGAGGTGTGGGCCCATGACAGTAAATCATTCTGTCGATCAGGCGGAACAAAGGTCTTGCCCGGTGGGATTTGGTCTAACGTCACAGGGGAGAGCGTATGAAAAACCCTGGAGGGAAGGATAAGACGAGGTTCGTCAATCTCCTCCTGGGTAGAAAGCATAGAGCGAGACAGGGCGTCTGCCTTGTTATTCTTACTCCCAGACAGATAGTTGATGGAGAAGTGAAAGCGGGAGAAAAACAAGGACCAGCGGGCTTGGCGAGGATTCAGACGCTGAGCGGTTTGTAAGTACGTCAGATTCTTATGGTCTGTATAGACCTGGAAAGGATGTTTCGCTCCTTCCAGCAAGTGATGCCACTCCTCCAAGGCTAATCTCAAGGCGAGCAGTTCCCTATCCCCAATGGTATAGTTTCTCTCTGCTGGTGAAAAGGTTTTCGCAAAGAAGAAACATGGCCTTTTTCTACCTGCACCGTTCTTTTGATACAAGACCGCACCAGCACCCACTGAAGAGGCATCAACCTCTAAGAGGAAGGGCTTACTCTCATCGGGTCTTTGAAGAACGGGAGCAGTTGAAAAGTGTCTTTTTACTGCCTCAAAAGCCTGAGATGTCTCAGTAGACCAGGCTTTGGGATTAGCACCTTTCTTAGTCAAGGCCACCAAAGGGGCCACCAAAGTAGAAAAATGGGGTATGAACTGCCTGTAATAATTTATGAATCCTAAGAAGCGTTGCACCGCCTTCAAGGAATGAGGTTCGGACCATTGCAGGACAGCAGAGAGCTTCGCAGGATCCATAGCCAGGCCCTCTTGTGAGATAATGTAACCCAAAAAAGGCAATGAGGACTGCTCGAATACACATTTCTCGAGTTTAGCAAACAATGAGTGCTCCCTTAAACGGGAAAGGACACGAACGACATCCTGACGATCAGTCTCCAGATCAGGAGAAAAAATCAGGATGTCGTCCAGATACACCACTACTGAGGATAACAGTAAATCCCTGAACACATCGTTTACGAAGTCCTGAAATACTGCGGGTGCATTACATAACCCAAAAGGCATGACGAGGTATTCATAGTGACCGTCTCGGGTGTTAAAAGCGGTCTTCCATTCGTCACCCTTTCGAATTCGTACCAAGTTATACGCACCCCGCAGATCCAACTTTGTAAAAACTTGAGCTCCTCTCAATCTGTCAAAGAGCTCCGAAATTAAAGGTAATGGGTATTTGTTCTTTATTGTGATTGTGTTGAGACCCCTGTAATCTAGGCAGGGACGCAAATCACCCTCTTTCTTCCGAACAAAGAAAAACCCAGCTCCCGCGGGAGAGACAGACTTACGAATGAACCCCTTCTCTAAACTCTCTCTTATATAGGTCGACATGGCCTCCGACTCAGGTATCGACAGGAGGTAAACCCTGCCTTTAGGTGGAACCGAACCTGGGATAAGGTCTATGGCACAGTCATACGGCCTATGGGGTGGAAGAACCTCAGCACCCTGTTTGGAGAACACGTCAGCGAAATCCAGATAGGGTGTAGGTATGGGAGAGAGATCAGTAGATGCAACCGCAATGACCTTAGGTGGTAAGGGAAGACATCGGGACTGACATTTCGAACCCCAACTAATAATGCTGTCAGACTCCCAGTCAATGTGAGGAGCATGAGTCCGAAGCCATGGGAGACCCAGAAGGATGTCGTCTATACCCTCAGGCAAAACAAGAAAAGAAATCTCCTCTATGTGACCCTGAGACAGGGAAAGGCGCAAGGGAACTGTCTTCAATGTAATGGAGTCAGACAACATAGTTCCATTAACAACACGGACAGGAATAGGCGCCTCTAACATGATAGAGGGAATATTGTGTCCCTTTACAAATCCTGAGGACACAAAAGTCCCATCAGCTCCGGAATCCACAAAAGCCATAATAGGCCATGTATTCTCAGATAACGAGAGCTGACCTGGGATACAACACTTTGAGGGTGCAGAAGACATCTCTAGTAACCCCCCTCTAATGGTTACTAGGCCAGGGAGTTTCCCTGACGACTAGGACACTTGTTGGCATAGTGCCCAGCCTGACGACATACGTAACATATAGGAGGACCAGACTTGCGTAGTCTGGAAGACGTATGACCTAACTCCATAGGAGTGGGAGATGTTTCAGATGCTGAGGAAGATGGTAGTGGACCCTCAACAACTGGAATAGCCCGATGCTTAGGGCGTGAGGAAGAGACCTCGAGTCTACGTTCCTTATGGCGTACATCGATCCTCGTTGCTACTGTGATCAAGTCCTCCAGAGAAGCAGGGACCTCACGAGTAGCAAGAGCATCCTTGACATAGCCTGCCAACCCTCTCCAGAAGATAGGAATCAACACCTTCTCTGGCCAATCTAGTTCTGCCACCAGAGTTCTAAAAGCAATGGCATAAGAACTAGTGGATAACGAACCCTGAGATAGATCTAACAGTCTCAGGGCCGCATCATGGGTAACCTGCGGACCCATGAATACCGCCTTAAGAGCATCAAGAAAGTCTTGATGTCTGAGAGTAACCACATCAGAGCGCTCCCATAGGGGAGTCGCCCATTCTAAGGCTTTGTCCTGAAGTAAGGAGATGATAAAGCCTACTCTGGACCTCTCCGTAGAGAAGCGAGAAGAGTTGACCTCTAGGTGTATCTGACACTGACTAATGAAACCACGACATGATCTGGCATCGCCAGAATATCTGTTTGGCAGAGCAAGTCGAGGATCATGTGCAGATGTCACCATGGTCTGAGGTTTATCCTCTATACTCTTGAGCCGTGACTCAAGTACTTGTATGTAACGGTGTAACTGCTGATATTCTGCCATAACTGCCAGACCCTTGGCTCAGTCCTAATGTTACGGGGGGCTGTCTGATAACCTAAAGGAGTATCAGACAGTCAGGGTCCACCGTGCAAAGACTCTGCTGCAGACTATGGCAGAGTGCAATACCTCTGTTAACTCACAGAAGGATATAATAAGTAAGTAAAGCAATTCCTCCCTTACTTGGAGGGTGTGTGGAATGATCTCTGTTAATAATCACAGAGACGAGGAGGTGCACAAGAGGAGGAGGTGCAGCAGCGGGAAACGGTACCGGTACCCTAGGGTGTTGCCCATTATTGAGTACGAACGGTGTCTGCCCAGTGGCCTCAGCCAGCGAATTGTTAAGGGCAAATTCTGCCCAGGGTAGGAGGGAGGACCAGTTATCGTGGTTCTCAGGAACAAAGTGTCGAAGGTATATAATCATAGATTGATTGGTACGCTCAACCAAACCATTGGTCTCCGGATGGTATGCCGAAGAGAGATTCAACTCAATTTGCAGAAGGCTACAAAGATCTCGCCAGAAACGGGAAGTAAATTGCGGGCCTCTATCACAAATGATACGATCTGGCATCCCGTGAAGCCTAAAGACATGCTTGAGGAATAGTTTGGCTAGTACCCTGGAAGATGGGATTCTCGATAACGGTACGAGATGAACCATCCGGGAGAAATGGTCCGTAATGACCCACACAAATCTATGTCCCTGTGAACATGGAAGATCACCCACAAAGTCCATGCCTACCACCTCCCATGGTCTATCTGGCACTGGTAAAGGATGCAAGAGTCCAGCCGGTCTCTGCCGTAATGGACGGTTGCGAGCAGACGAGTAGCAGGAACCGACATATCTCTTGACGTGGCTGGCTAAGTGTGGCCACCAATACCACCTCTCCAGTAACTCTCGTGTCCGCCTAATACCAAAATGCCCACCCACCTTTGAGGTGTGGGCCCATGACAGTATATCATTCTGTCGATCAGGCGGAACAAAGGTCTTGCCCGGTGGGATTTGGTCTAACGTCACAGGGGAGAGCGTATGAAAAACCCTGGAGGGAAGGATAAGACGAGGTTCGTCAATCTCCTCCTGGGTAGAAAGCATAGAGCGAGACAGGGCGTCTGCCTTGTTATTCTTACTCCCAGACAGATAGTTGATGGAGAAGTGAAAGCGGGAGAAAAACAAGGACCAGCGGGCTTGGCGAGGATTCAGACGCTGAGCGGTTTGTAAGTACGTCAGATTCTTATGGTCTGTATAGACCTGGAAAGGATGTTTCGCTCCTTCCAGCAAGTGACGCCACTCCTCCAAGGCTAATCTCAAGGCGAGCAGTTCCCTATCCCCAATGGTATAGTTTCTCTCTGCTGGTGAAAAGGTTTTCGCAAAGAAGAAACACGGCCTTTTTCTACCTGCACCGTTCTTTTGATACAAGACCGCACCAGCACCCACTGAAGAGGCATCAACCTCTAAGAGGAGGGGCTTACTCTCATCGGGTCTTTGAAGAACGGGAGCAGTTGAAAAGTGTCTTTTTACTGCCTCAAAAGCCTGAGATGTCTCAGTAGACCAGGCTTTGGGATTAGCACCTTTCTTAGTCAAGGCCACCAAAGGGGCCACCAAAGTAGAAAAATGGGGTATGAACTGCCTGTAATAATTTATGAATCCTAAGAAGCGTTGCACCGCCTTCAAGGAATGAGGTTCGGACCATTGCAGGACAGCAGAGAGCTTCGCAGGATCCATAGCCAGGCCCTCTTGTGAGATAATGTAACCCAAAAAAGGCAATGAGGACTGCTCGAATACACATTTCTCGAGTTTAGCAAACAATGAGTGCTCCCTTAAACGGGAAAGGACACGAACGACATCCTGACGATCAGTCTCCAGATCAGGAGAAAAAATCAGGATGTCGTCCAGATACACCACTACTGAGGATAACAGTAAATCCCTGAACACATCGTTTACGAAGTCCTGAAATACTGCGGGTGCATTACATAACCCAAAAGGCATGACGAGGTATTCATAGTGACCGTCTCGGGTGTTAAAAGCGGTCTTCCATTCGTCACCCTTTCGAATTCGTACCAAGTTATACGCACCCCGCAGATCCAACTTTGTAAAAACTTGAGCTCCTCTCAATCTGTCAAAGAGCTCCAAAATTAAAGGTAATGGGTATTTGTTCTTTATTGTGATTGCGTTGAGACCCCTGTAATCTATGCAGGGACGCAAATCACCCTCTTTCTTCCGAACAAAGAAAAACCCAGCTCCCGCGGGAGAGACAGACTTACGAATGAACCCCTTCTCTAAACTCTCTCTTATATAGGTCGACATGGCCTCCGACTCAGGTATCGACAGGAGGTAAACCCTGCCTTTAGGTGGAACCGAACCTGGGATAAGGTCTATGGCACAGTCATACGGCCTATGGGGTGGAAGAACCTCAGCACCCTGTTTGGAGAACACGTCAGCGAAATCCAGATAGGGTGTAGGTATGGGAGAGAGATCAGTAGATGCAACCGCAATGACCTTAGGTGGTAAGGGAAGACATCGGGACTGACATTTCGAACCCCAACTAATAATGCTGTCAGACTCCCAGTCAATGTGAGGAGCATGAGTCCGAAGCCATGGGAGACCCAGAAGGATGTCGTCTATACCCTCAGGCAAAACAAGAAAAGAAATCTCCTCTATGTGACCCTGAGACAGGGAAAGGCGCAAGGGAACTGTCCTCAATGTAATGGAGTCAGACAACATAGTTCCATTAACAACACGGACAGGAATAGGCGCCTCTAACATGATAGAGGGAATATTGTGTCCCTTTACAAATCCTGAGGACACAAAAGTCCCATCAGCTCCGGAATCCACAAAAGCCATAATAGGCCATGTATTCTCAGATAACGAGAGCTGACCTGGGATACAACACTTTGAGGGTGCAGAAGACATCTCTAGTAACCCCCCTCTAATGGTTACTAGGCCAGGGAGTTTCCCTGACGACTAGGACACTTGTTGGCATAGTGCCCAGCCTGACGACATACGTAACATATAGGAGGACCAGACTTGCGTAGTCTGGAAGACGTATGACCTAACTCCATAGGAGTGGGAGATGTTTCAGATGCTGAGGAAGATGGTAGTGGACCCTCAACAACTGGAATAGCCCGATGCTTAGGGCGTGAGGAAGAGACCTCGAGTCTACGTTCCTTATGGCGTACATCGATCCTCGTTGCTACTGTGATCAAGTCCTCCAGAGAAGCAGGGACCTCACGAGTAGCAAGAGCATCCTTGACATAGCCTGCCAACCCTCTCCAGAAGATAGGAATCAACACCTTCTCTGGCCAATCTAGTTCTGCCACCAGAGTTCTAAAAGCAATGGCATAAGAACTAGTGGATAACGAACCCTGAGATAGATCTAACAGTCTCAGGGCCGCATCATGGGTAACCTGCGGACCCATGAATACCGCCTTAAGAGCATCAAGAAAGTCTTGATGTCTGAGAGTAACCACATCAGAGCGCTCCCATAGGGGAGTCGCCCATTCTAAGGCTTTGTCCTGAAGTAAGGAGATGATAAAGCCTACTCTGGACCTCTCCGTAGAGAAGCGAGAAGAGTTGACCTCTAGGTGTATCTGACACTGACTAATGAAACCACGACATGATCTGGCATCGCCAGAATATCTGTTTGGCAGAGCAAGTCGAGGATCATGTGCAGATGTCACCATGGTCTGAGGTTTATCCTCTATACTCTTGAGCCGTGACTCAAGTACTTGTATGTAACGGTGTAACTGCTGATATTCTGCCATAACTGCCAGACCCTTGGCTCAGTCCTAATGTTACGGGGGGCTGTCTGATAACCTAAAGGAGTATCAGACAGTCAGGGTCCACCGTGCAAAGACTCTGCTGCAGACTATGGCAGAGTGCAATACCTCTGTTAACTCACAGAAGGATATAATAAGTAAGTAAAGCAATTCCTCCCTTACTTGGAGGGTGTGTGGAATGATCTCTGTTAATAATCACAGAGACAAAGGCAATGTGTGCGAAATGGCACCTACCTAGGTCCGCTCTTCTAGTGGTGCAAAAGAGACGAACAGCAGCGTAAGCCGCACAAAGCTCCTACCTCTGTTCGCTCCCCTAGTGTGCGAGGATACGAACAACTGCCAGACGCAGTATAAGGAACGTTACCCTAGCGGCAACGTCCACCTACGAGTCGAACCACAAGGCCCAGCCAGACCATGTGCCTCAGGCACCTGCCTATGTCCGCTCCCCTAAGAGGTAAGGATACGGACAGCAGCCGAAGCTGTAAGGTATAAGAACGCTACCCTGCCGGTAGCGCTCACCTAGCATAGACAGAGGAATGCCTAGAGGAACGCGCACAGAGCGTCTACTCTTATGCATGAACCAAGAGGACTGAGCGCCATGCGGCGTGTGTCAGGGTCTTATATAGACTCTGTGCCTCATCCAAGATGGAGGACACCAGAGCCAATCCGCTGCCAGAACGACAGGAGTGACGTCATGCTGGCCTATCACCGAGCAAGGCATCACAAGCACATGACCAGCGACCAATCGGCATAGAAGGTGTCAGAGACATGTGACCTCGTGTCAGCGATGATGTCACCCGCACATGTGCAATGGCTCCAAGATAGGACTTAGTCTCCAGCGCTCGCACATGTGCAGTAGCAAGAAATCTGGACTTAGTCTCCAGCGCTCGCACATGTGCAGTAGTAAGAAATCTGGACTTAGTCTCCAGTGCTCGCAGCAACCGTAACACGAGACAGGCACATCAGCCAGACACAAAATCCTTGTTGCCTCCCTTCAGGGGCTTATGTCCACATCAGGTGGGGTAGAGTCAAGCGTTTGGCCCCACCCACTGAGGAGTTCACAGTCCTGGAGGCGGGAAAAGGAAGTCAGAGCAGATCAGCTAGGGAAGTGCAAGAGTGAGGAGTGAAGTGGAGTAATGGAGGAATAAACTGATCGTGTCCGGGTGTGTGGCCCGGGCACTAAGAGCAAGGTTGGCAGACGGTGGTGGCCGTCTGCAGGAGAGGCGAATCAACGCGGAACCATAGGACCGGGGTCGGGTGGTGGCCTGCCGGTACCGAACCGGGGAGCGAAGTGAAGCCAGCACACACAGGCAGGGCCTGCGGACCCCGACTAGGCTTGGAGTCGCCGTTGAAGGTCAAATCCATCAGTGACCGGAACCCCAGGGGTTTCTTAGCAGCCAAGTCCCGATAGAAGGCAACCGTCTGACCAGCAGAAGGAAATACAGCTACCGCCAAAGCTAGAATTCCAAGGGCCAGAGCCTGCGGGCAAAAGGGGCTCCTCTGGCACATATATACGCCGGGGAGCGGGTTACCGGTGGGAAATAGGAATAACGTTTGGAACACCATTCTAAGTCCAAACTGGGTGCAAAAACCTAAAAAAACATCACTATGGGGAGATAAGGTATGCACACCAGTGACTATATAAGGGGAATACATGAAATAGCAGAAACTGCTGTGTGAATACTGACTTGAAAAATCCAATAGCTATATGCAAGTGTGAATATGTGAAAAATGGAATCTGCATTACTGCCATGAACATATGAATCAAGAGAAATTTAGCTACTGAATTGATCAATGCAATAGAGCCCCAACACTACGCCAAAGTATTTCTCTACGTTGGGGTCCCTAGCTTGTGTGTGTCCTCTCATGCAGTTAAAAAATTTACCGTGTATGGGAAGCTGAGACCCAGGCTATTTATGCGTATGATATGGATTGACAATAGGTGTGGTTGGGGAGGGTTCACAAACGAAAAAATACTAACAAATAGGAATAACGTTTGGAACACCATTCTAAGTCCGAACTGGGTGCAAAAACCTAAAAAAACATCACTATGGGGAGATAAGGTATGCACACCAGTGAATATGTAAGGGGAATACATGAAATAGCAGAAACTGCTGTGTGAATACTGACTTGAAAAATCCAATAGCTATATGCAAGTGTGAATATGTGAAAAATGGAATCTGCATTACTGCCATGAACATATGAATCAAGAGAAATTTAGCTACTGAATTGATCAATGCAATAGAGCCCCAACACTACGCCAAAGTATTTCTCTACGTTGGGGTCCCTAGCTTGTGTGTGTCCTCTCATGCAGTTAAAAAAACTTACCGTGTATGGGAAGCTGAGACCCAGGCTATTTATGCGTATGATATGGATTGGCAATAGGTGTGGTTGGGGAGGGTTCACAAACGAAAAAATACTAACAAACAGGAATAACGTTTGGAACACCATTCTAAGTCCGAACTGGGTGCAAAAACCTAAAAAAACATCACTATGGGGAGATAAGGTATGCACACCAGTGACTATGTAAGGGGAATACATGAAATAGCAGAAACTGCTGTGTGAATACTGACTTGAAAAATCCAATAGCTATATGCAAGTGTGAATATGTGAAAAATGGAATCTGCATTACTGCCATGAACATATGAATCAAGAGAAATTTAGCTACTGAATTGATCAATGCAATAGAGCCCCAACACTACGCCAAAGTATTTCTCTACGTTGGGGTCCCTAGCTTGTGTGTGTCCTGTCATGCAGTTAAAAAACTTACCGTGTATGGGAAGCTGAGACCCAGGCTATTTATTCGTATGATATGGATTGGCAATAGGTGTGGTTGGGGAGGGTTCACAAACGAAAAAATACTAACAAATAGGAATAACGTTTGGAACACCATTCTAAGTCCGAACTGGGTGCACCCACGGTAAGTTTTTTAACTGCATGAGAGGACACACATATTCACACTTGCATATAGCTATTGGATTTTTCAAGTCAGTATTCACACAGCAGTTTCTGCTATTTCATGTATTCCCCTTACATAGTCACTGGTGTGCATACCTTATCTCCCCATAGTGATGTTTTTTTAGGTTTTTGCACCCAGTTCGGACTTAGAATGGTGTTCCAAACGTTATTCCTATTTGTTAGTATTTTTTCGTTTGTGAACCCTCCCCAACCACACCTATTGCCAATCCATATCATATGCATAAAAAGCCTGGGTCTCAGCTTCCCATACACGGTAAGTTTTTCAACTGCATGAGAGGACACACACAAGCTAGGGACCCCAACGTAGAGAAATACTTTGGCGTAGTGTTGGGGCTCTATTGCATTGATCAATTCAGTAGCTAAATTTCTCTTGATTCATATGTTCATGGCAGTAATGCAGATTCCATTTTTCACATATTCACACTTGCATATAGCTATTGGATTTTTCAAGTCAGTATTCACACAGCAGTTTCTGCTATTTCATGTATTCCCCTTACATAGTCACTGGTGTGCATACCTTATCTCCCCATAATGGTTACCGGTGGGAAGTCATCGGAGCCGAACATACCCAAAGGTGCAGGGAAAGGCAGCCACCACCAACCGTCCGGGAGAAGCCACAGCAGCCGGCTGCGGGACCCGTCCATCCAGCCATTTGTTTTACCAGAGACTTTGCGTACATTTGTGCCTGAGTAAGTACAACTGTGCCATCCGGCACCGCACTGCGCAGTCCAGGTGACCCTGCACCTTGCTAACCCTGCCTCCCCATCACCTCACCGGGCCCCGGTGTCAAGGTTCAAAATGACGATGATGATGGTGAGACTCAAAAGGTCTCTCGGGATCTGGCTGCTGTTTCAAATCAATGTCATGTGTGCACACGAGAATGAAGAATAACTGGACAGCAAGTCAGTTACATCTATCTCCATGACTGGCTCTGACCAAGTGATCTTTATTATTTGAAAAAACTCTAGACCGAGCAGTAAAGGGGTGTAAACAAAAGTTTTAGTCCAATCAAGTATCGCAGGGCAGGGCTTCATGACGTAGAGAAATCTGCACATCCTCCTTGGATTGGTCAGTCCAGGCTCCAGGAATTTTTTTGTCCATCGTCCCATGTGCAAAACAGGAAATGGCAGCCATCTTCAAGCTGTATATATATATATATATATATATATATATATTATACTGTGTCTACTGTGTCTAATGAAAATACACTGAATATGCAATATACATATATACATGTTAGTAAGAAACAAAAGCATTCACAAATATGTGTGTCAGTTTACTTTTACTGAACTATATACCTGAGTCTATGAAATGGCTGATTTAAGTATTTTTATATACTCAATTCTTGTCCTCAACAGTCCCCCCTAAAGACTTACTTCTGCCATTTCTGAATTCTAAGGGTACTGTGTTCCCTTAGGAAGAGAGGTAGAAAGGTCTGTTGAAAAACCTGCCTAACTGAACGTTGAAACATGGGCGGAAAGGGAAAAGTGGTTTTCTTCACTGGTTTGAGACCAAGGACTCGTAGGCGAGTCCTCACCCTTTGTAGTTGGACTTTACCTATGTCTCAAGGTTCTCTAAGTCCTCTCTTCTAACTGTTCTGGCAATAATGGCCTAAGACTGTACAGGGTTTTCTGAAAAGGATAAGTATGAGCAGAACGCTCAGTGCAGCTCTGGTTGATCGACCCTTCTGCAATGCGAGGTGTGGATCCATAGATTTTTCTGCGGTTGGATCGGCTCCTCTAGTGTTGACTCATGGCTCTTTCTCGCTTGTCGTTTAGGATCAATCAGTTTCCTGACTGGAGACCATATGCTAATAGCTCTGATTTAAGATCTGGAATTGGAAAATACACCTGATTATCACACTATTCAGTCAATTATATAAAAATTGTACATGCCTGTGTTAAACCAAAAAACATCTAACATAAAGACCTGTTTATTACGAAAAGAAAACAAAAAACAAAACATATACATTTTATACACGATTTGCCAGTTTCCACTTTTCTATAAAATATACACTTTTTGTAAACAAACTTTTTTTTTTTTTTTTTACATACCACCTTCATGTGCTTCTCAACAATAATATTGTTTTCTGCACTGGAATGCCTCTGACCAAACCTGGAGAGAGATTTACACAACACGCACAGACTTGCATACAACCTGCTCATGATATACAGCTATAATCAGTCTGCAGTCTCTAAGAATGGGTAGAGTAGGTGCAGGGTGTTTCTACGGACTCTTTACAGTTCTCCTCCTCACTTCGTTCTAGGCACATGTCTTACAAGACAGGGTGAATCTGCCCACCTGAGTACTGAACCCTGGTGTCACCAAAGCACACACTGACAATTGCCTTTCACAGATGTTACCTGGGCCATCATTAAGAAGAGCTCTCATGGCAGAGAAAGCTTACCACCCTTTATCCACAGACCTTCCTCAGTCAGCTGGCTCCCTGCATGTCACACTCCATTCCTTGTTGTTTTGCTTGTTCCTGTAGGGATTTAAGAACACAAGGAGTGACAGAAGTCACTGACGTGACAGGTGTCACTGAGGCATGGTCTTTATGCATGGTGAAAGACTCTCAACTCTAGGCCCGTTCACTGCTTCTTGGTCAGCTGCACCTGTGCGGGGATCTTCATCCAATTGCATCAGCTCAGATCTAGACTTTCTCTTCAGCATACCTAATTCATTTGACAACAGGAAAAAATCTACAACCTACATACACATCTAAAAACTCTTACCCACTCCTGTTCTACCCATCAAGAGAGGCATTTAATGCACTGCCTCCTGTATCCATAGGAGGGGAGGGAGTGGTATGAATTTAGACTACCTCATGTGGTGTAAACAGCAGCATATCCAGTGCAGAATCGACCAACACATTAGATCATTCTTATAACATTAACTCTGACCATAATACAGTTAGTGGTCATCTATACTTCACATGACTGACAATACTAAATAAATAAACAAACAAATAAACATATAAGACAAGATTTTTCCCATTTCAGTTAACAGATATACCTCATAGTAATCTAATAAACATAGCCTATGGGAAAAAGGTCAGCTTCATAACCTATCTAATATGCCTACTGCACCCTCGAAGAAACTGGAGAATATAATTAATACCTTATTCCCCCCTTGTTTAATTGTTTATTTACCAATATGGCAAAATTCAGAGTTTTTATACTGGTATTCCCTAAAAGAAAAGATAAAACAGCAGGTAATAAATTAGCCACATACTAAAACTAAAATTGGACAAATACTAAAAATAACTGATATCTTACAACAATATACATTGCTGGGGAATTTTAAAACCTTACAATAAACAACACTGTATCCATAAAGAAAAGAAAAACCTTTGATAGTAGAAATAACTGAGACATGATTAAATGACAGCTGTGACTGGGCGACTAACATGCAAAAATATATAAATTGTTTAGAAATAATCGTAAAAACAGAAAAGGTGATAGTCACAAAATAAAAATATATTGTTCAAATAAATCGCCATTAAAAAACAAAACAACACAGAAATTAAATCGCACATCCCATGAAATCTATTATTCCCTATTCAGGTATAAGCAGTAAACTAAAAATGTGAAATCCTGAACTCTAAGGGTTAAACCAAACTTACGTCACTATTGGGGAAAGACACATTCCATTCTTATCTCTGACTATTTATCAATTCAGTAAAAATTTCACTTGCTTATCTTTGACTTGCATGTATTGGCTAGCTGAGTAAACAAATATACAATTTATACTTATTCAAATGTGTTAGTCATATATACCAGAGAACACTTCCCACCGGGGATGGGTGGAGAGCTTTGAACAAAGAGCCATTGCGAGGGGCGTGGCTTATGAGGTGTACTGCCATCAGTGGGTGTAGCATGACGGCTGCCACAGGAAGTTCCAGGCACCTGACTTCCAGGTGTAGCATCCATGTTGTAACTCCCTGGGTGTACTGGGAGTGGCTGGAACTATGTAGTAAACCAGGGATACTTTTTTAGTGCCTGTAAACCAATTTGCATTCCAACATAAAAAGAGAGACTTGATTAATACCAGATATAATGACTTCTAGATAAGAACAATGAGGCACAGCTAGAGAAAAACATTTAGTGATTCTACAAACAGCAACACACAGTGAATAGGGTCTTTGTCCTCCAGTATACCCTCACCGGAGATTAATCTGAACTTCAGTACATGGGTTGCAGCCTGCCATCTAGTGGTAGTCCAACGATTTTACACAAGTTTTTACAATCTTTTATATATTTTCCCGCTTTTATTTTTTTTTGTAACTAGGGCGACAGCGTTCTCAGCTCCTACTAAAAACAATCTCTTCTTGAACAGAGTATACAGTGCTTTAATTGGACCGGCCGGCTCCAACCGGAATTCTTTCTCGCCTCGTTTGCGTATCGAACGCAAACAGTGACGCGCGTCTAAAACGCAGGAGAATACGCTAATTCCGACACCTTTAACTTAACTAAAATGAAATCCTTTCCCACCTCGTCTGCTACGCAGACAGTGACATGCGCCTAAAGCGCCGGGGAATACGCTAATTCCACTTTAAGTTAACTGAACCCTTCCCGCCTCGTTCATTATCTATTCAATATTTAATATTTAATAAACAGTGAATGTGTCATCTGCAACACAGGGGAATCGCTAGTTCTCATACTTCTGTTCAAAAAGAAACTCAATTGTAAATACTGAAAAACGCATGAACCCGTTAGTTTTTGTTCCAATCCAAACCAAAATAGCACTTGTCTTTCTTTCAAATCATTACAACTCCTTTGCTTGCTTTTGCTACACAAAGGCTGCTGTTACGTCCTGTATGTTAGCCCACTGACCCCTCCTTTCTCCTCACTCCAAAGAGCTATGGGTATATGACCCCTCCTTTCTCCCTTTCAATGCAAAGACCACGGCAGTGGGGGATTGCTAACACACACTGACCCCCCTTAATGCTGCTTCCTTTGCTTTCAGTGAAAAAAACTACAGGGACATAGGCTGCGTAATTCGATCTCCGCTCTGTCTCTGTGTAAGCAGAGGGACTGACCCCCCCCTTCTCGCATTCTTTGTTCTCAATAGAAAGACTGTCAGGGATGTCCCTGGGCTCTACCAGACCCCCGCAGTCTGCCTCTTCGCTCTCAGTGAAGAAGAAAAAAACTGCAGGCACTGGGCTTTTTTCCACCGTCTCTATGGCTAGCAGCAGGCAATTAACTTTTTGAGAACTAAGTCAGAGGAATTTACAAGCTTCTACCCCATTTGCAACTCAGAAATACAGACAGTCAGATCCTTTAAAACCTACGCCTAGTCCCTATGGGGGCCGGGTCCTTCTCTAGGTCACCGGCGAGTGACAGTCACACCGTTAGGTCTCCGGTGCACTACCATTCTCCGGACTAGTGACCACCCCCTTTCGCCAGGTGTATCTCGAACCACAGGTAAAACAGCACACACAATGTATATGATGCTTACCATGGAACGGAGGGCGATCAAATCCTCGATATCGAGCAACACCTGGATACTTGTGGAGTAGCCCCAGACGTCCGTAAAGTGGAAGCTCTGACTCACTCTTCTCGGTGGCCCCACACTTAGCGCGCCAACTGTCAAGGTTCAAAATGACGATGATGATGGTGAGACTCAAAAGGTCTCTCGGGATCTGGCTGCTGTTTCAAATCAATGTCATGTGTGCACACGAGAATGAAGAATAACTGGACAGCAAGTCAGTTACATCTATCTCCATGACTGGATCTGACCAAGTGATCTTTATTATTTGAAAAAACTCTAGACCGAGCAGTAAAGGGGTGTAAACAAAAGTTTTAGTCCAATCAAGTATCGCAGGGCAGGACTTCATGACGTAGAGAGATCTGCACATCCTCCTTGGATTGGTCAGTCCAGGCTCCAGGAATTTCTTTGTCCATCGTCCCATGTGCAAAACAGGAAATGGCAGCCATCTTCAAGCTGTATATATATATATATACTGTGTCTACTGTGTCTAAGGAAAATACACTGAATATGCAATATATATATATACATGTTAGTAAGAAACAAAAGCATTCACAAATATGTGTGTCAGTTTACTTCTACTGAACTATATACCTGAGTCTATGAAATGGCTGAATTAAGTATTTTTATATACTCAATTCTTGTCCTCAACACCGGGACCACCAACCCCTACCCACAGAGGGGGGAAAACAACATCCCAGCTGCTCCCTACCATCGCTCCCCGGATCCCCGTCACCAGCAGCGGTGGTGCCCAACCTCATCACAACCCGTGGGTGGCGTCATGGACTAAATCCCCAAACCAAACTATCCCTTTCACTCACGGGCGAGGAGTGCCGCTCGAGTCCCCACATCCAGCCCACCGCTCGAGCCACCGAGCAGCAGAAGCAGCAGCGCCGGACCCGAGCGTTAGCGAGCGCAGCGCCCCGCCGCCCGCGACAACTTGGCGTGACGAACAGGATCTTACCGCTCTGCCGGCTGGTAGAGGTGCGCCTTGTGTTCCCCCGCCGGCGGTGTCCGGCCAAAAAATTTCAGAATTCGCTATCTTGGGAGCGAAGATTTTCCCGCTCGAGCGTCCTCTCGAGCAGTGGAGGCACGAAACCCGAAGCCCCGCCCCTGAAGAGGAGGTGCCGAGAAAAGACCAAGGGGGGGACGGGTGAAGAATGGCGGCATGTAACTAGTGCTGCGGAGTGCAGGGACGCCAGGACTCTGCCGAAACACGTTCCTGGATGCCAACATGGAAGGATGTGTCAGAAGATCCAGGCCCAGGCTGATTCCCTGATGGAGTGGTGGATAGTCGAAGTGGAGAAACAGGCTGCGGCTGTGCGAGTGAAGTGGAAGCAACCGTGGAGGAGCGGGTAAGCGACTTACGCCCCTATGTCCCCCAGGGACCGGCCTCTGCGGCTGAGGGTCCCGGTCTGCCCCTGCCCTCTATATCGCCTCCCCTGCCGCCCGTACCGGTTGCCGCTGCTCCCCTGCTCGGTCCGCTGCCACCAACACCGGCAGTGGAGTCCGTTCTACCAGCCTGCAAAGACCCGCCTGCAGAAGACTCAAGCAGTCAGCCCGTCATCGCTCCGACACCCGAACTGGCCCCACGTCGCACCTGCGTCCAGAAAGTACCTCATCCCGACCTGGACGCACCAGCGATCCCAGAGGAAGCCGCTCTCCAGATGACAACGGCTCCGGCAGTCCGCCCGGCCAAAATGGAGGTGGCCGTCGACCAGAAGCCAGCCCAGCAGGTCAAAGATTTTCTATCCATGGACCACATACATATTGAAACTTGAAGTTGCTGAATGGGAATCTGAAACCGATCCACTACAGCCTGTTCCATGAAGTTGTTTTGAGACACCTGAGTCCAGATTGGCCAACTCACTGAATTGGTTGCTGTCACAGAATACGGATAGGGATAGGGGTGGAGAGTACTTGAGTTCACCCAGGGTAGCCTCTCGTTTTTACCCTAGGCTTGAAAGTTTCCATTTTAAACAGGACGGAAATGGTGTTTAGGATGCAGTAGAAGCACCATCCCACGATGAAACAGTTCTTCAGGTGAAGCTTTGCCAAGTTCACATGATCCAACTGCAGACATTCCAGGGCAGCAGTGGGAACAGTGGACCACAGCACGATGGGTCTCTGAAAGGGGGGAGCCAGGTGCAACAATCTCCTCTCTCACTTCAATTTCCTAGAGCCTTCTTGGAACCTGTGGTTGGTACAGATAGCCAGAGAAACCAGGTCATCCAAGGATGAAAAAAAATCTTGTACAGTCAGTTCGTTCTTGATTCCATCAGACAGACTTTCCCAGAATGCAGCTACCAGCTTCCAATATTCCATTCAAATTCAGACGACAGGGTGCCGAAATTGATGGCATACTGGCCTTTGGTGAGACTTACCTTGTGAAGTCTGAGAAGCGAAGATGCTGTTAAGGAGCCACAACCCGGCTCCTCAAACACCTTACAGAACGCCTCCAGGAAGGTTTGCAAATCCAAGATGACAGGATTGTTTTTCTCACATGATGTATTGATTGAAGGCCTCACTCGTCAACTGGGACATCAAAAAGACAATTTTGGCCTCATCCTAAACAAACTGGTGAGTCAAAAGTTCAATGTGCAATGAACACTTGTTAATGAATCCCTTGCATTGCTTGGGATTGGCGCCATATCGCAGAGGAGTAGACAAGCGAGTATTGGAAACTGGAACTTGATATGCTGCCAGGATAGACTTCACAGCCAGATGCTGGTCAGGTAAAGCCATTGGTGTCAAGGCATGCAGATGGGAGTCTACTGACCACAAATAGGTCATGATTCAGTCATGTTGTTCCCATTGCTGACCCAGCTCTTGCTGCAGACTTGCGAGCTGAGTGGTACTAGAGCCAGCGGGATCAAAGGCTTGGACAAACTGTTATGCTCATGAGTGTTGACCTTGACCTGGAGAAGTGTAAACTACCGAGTACCTCATCTTCACTGGAGTCCCTAATAGTGAGGATAGGCCTGTGCTGGAAGGTAGCTGCCATGTGCTACTTTAAGGAGTCACAGCACTGTGGCAGCTAACCCAAGTTTTCAGGGATGCAGGTATAGGCACAGGTAGTGGCAGGAACAGTCTCTGATGCAGACAGGTACAAACTTTATGAATTAAATACCTGCTACATCTGCTGTATTTGCTACAGCAGGTACTGACAGGTGCAGCACATCCAGCAGGTTCAGTTGGTATGGCAGTTACAGCAGAATATCAGGTACGGTAGGTACTGACAGGTGCATCAGGTATAGCAGGTCTAGGAAGGTACTAGAACACAGTAATGGTTAGCAAGCACAGGTACGGATACAGAATACAGGGAATGGGACCTGACAACAAGCAAAGTGTCTCAAGCAACAGACCATATTACCCAGGCACATTCCATTCGGGGAGGATGCTTTCAGCACTAAGTGCTTTTTAGCCATATGCTGAGAAGCACTTCCGGTTCAGGGTACACTGGCCCTTTAAGAGCCACGTGGTGTGTTCCCAGGAGACCTGTGCAGCATGCATAGCCCCTGGTAATCGATGGCAATGACCGATTCAGACTCCACTGCTCAGCTGGTTGGAGGGTGTGTGCTGGCGTCCCCACAGGGAGGAGGAGGCGGGATAGTGCAGGTACACCAGTAACGGCGTTACAGCAGAGACGTGTTGTGCAACTCAAAATGGGATCATATAGAGTGTGGACAGTCTTTCAATAGGGTTGTGTAATGGGTTGTGTTGTTAAAGCAACAAAAAATAAGTTACTTTACAAGAGACTAAAAAGGCTTATTTCTGTTCCTTCAACTTATTCTGAATTTATCCAGTGTAAAGACGATTCAGATCATAACCATCTGGGAGCAGATCCAGAATAATGTGTGATGAGACCAGACAATGCAAAATATATCTCGTCATTCTGAATAAAGAGGGGAGAGGACAGTCTTCATGTCACTGATCCTATGGGCCATGTGCTTTGCTTCTTTGTCATGTATCACTTAGAATAGAATCTGCTTCTTCTTCGATCATTCACCATTCTTACAAGGAGATGATCAGTTTCCTCATTATATTGCTGCTTCTATGGCTTCCTATAACACAATCAGTCTGTGATCTCAGGATAAAAGAAGTAATGAATAATTATTTAGATAAACATTACCAGGATGGAGATCTCATCATTGGCGGGCTGTTAACGATTAATCAAGGCGCCTATAAGCTAGGATATGAAGATATTGAAGAACCAGACGTCTATTGTTTAGAGTAAGTAATGATTTCCCATCTGTGGAGTGTGTGTGGTGAGAATAGTGTGACTGCCGCAGACATGGCTTCCCGTCTATCAGGACTAGCTTCTATGTATGACATTTCCAGTGTCACATCATGAGGTTTATTGGATCCTAAGCTGCTAACAGGCCGTGAATTCCTGGTCTGTGCTAATGTCCAGAGAATTCTCCATTAGTCCGTGGTCGGCTTATGGTGGCCCTCCGGCCTGGAGGACTGGTGCCGGTGGTGCCGGGGCTTTTATGGCTTCCACATTTCTAGCTGTTGTATGTGGCTTTTTTCCACCAGATCATTGACCATTTTTCTTTTCCATTCATTTTATACAACACTATAATGTTTGACAATATTTTCAACTCCAATTATTTAACCCCGGCTAAATGCCAGCTAGATATACATATAGAAAACAGAATGCGGCACAATATAGGGGTGGTGTGTACGGTGCTCAAATTAAGCTTGTAAAACAGACAGGCACAATTAAATATCTGCATTTTCACCTAGAAATGCTACGTATGTTCCTAAGTCTAGCACCCAAAAAAAGACAGTGTATTGGTGTGATGTCTATGGATGTAAAATTTAACGAGTAAAACAGATGTGCAAAAAAATAATAGTTTGCGCTATTCACAATTTCTGAATTAGACAATTAGAAAGTCACTGCTAATTGTCTGGCTTTAAGTAATATTTTTTCACATTAAACAAAAAACAAACAAACAATTTTTCTGCCCCTACCCTCCTTTACTAAAATGCACATGAAATGCAACCCTCAGAATTGCTGCTTGTGACCGGCCAGCTCACTGCCTCTGACTGACTAAGAGTTCAGATTTTTTTCTATAACAATCTTTGTACTGTTTTACTGTTGCTTTTAAAGGCATTGAAAATAAAGTTACACAGTTCAGATGCTCATTCCACAGTATCACTGATCAATCTCACACACTCCAACACTGCTGCCAACACCTCTCCTGTCTCTCCCCATCAATTGGATCTCTGCATTACTCCCAGACTACATCTCTCACCTTCTTCATTGCTGAAGGCATACAACACATTGCTGTCTGATGTACTGATGGAGGTTTTAGTGCTGCATTCATGTACTAATGGTGGTTGTTGCTCTGCATTCATGTACTGATGGTGGTTATGACACTGCATTCATGTATTGTTGGTGCCTTTGATGCTACATTCATGTACTGTCAGTGATTTTGGTGCTGCATTCATGTACTGAGTGGTTCTGGTGCTGCATTCATGTATTGACATATTAACAGTGGTTCTGATGCACTGGCAGTGATTATAGAGCTACTTTAATTTACTGATGGTGTTTCTGTCTCTGAATTTTTGTACTGATGGTGGTTATGGCACTGCATCCATGAATTCATAGTGCTTCTTATGATGCATTAAGGTACTGATGGGGGTGCTGTTGCTACTTTCATGCACTGAAAATGGTTCTTGTGCTGCATTCATGTATTGCTAGTGCTTATGATGCTGATCTCTTGTACTGATGGTGCTTTTGGTGCTGCATTCCTGCACTGACAGTGGTACTGGTGCTGCATTTTAGTTCTGATGGTGGTTCAGGCTTCTACAATCATGTACTGAGAGTGGTTCTGGCACTCTTTTAATGTATTGAAAATGGTTATGGTGCTGCATTCATCTATTGGTGGTGCTTATGATGCTGCATTTATGTAGCATAGCTGGAGAAATTAGACATGAACCACACATCCAAAAATCATCAGTTAATCTAATGCTGCTAGACAAACATTTATATACCTGAACATGACGGTATTAGTTTAACATTCTGATCAGACTGTATGAAGCCCGCTACCATGTCACAGCGAACCTCTGAGTGGGTCTATACATTATTGAAGCCTAAATTGTGTGGCACTATGTGCCAAAATCTGTCATAGCGACCGTGTACCAGTGGTTCAAGTGACCTGGTGCCTCACAATGCCCATGTTGCAAGGCTAATTCCTAAACACTCCAGGCCACAGTGCCCCACAGATACAAAACCATAGAACAATGTCTTCCACACAGCACAAACACTTTGTGAAAGGAGCTGAATAACTCTACTTCTACAAGCTCTTAGACTGAGAAGGCAGGACCTCCTCTTGCAGTCTACTGCTAATTAAAACCCCCAGTGCCAATTGGGAGGAGTGCTGGTTCAAGTAAAATAACTTCAGCCTTGAAGCACGGGTGATGTGAGGCAGCAGGTAACCTCTCCTGCTGGTGCACTGTTAAGGCCGCTTTACACACTGCGATATCGGTACCGATATCGCCATCGTGCGGAACCGCCCCCATCGTTTGTGTGACACGGGCAAATCTCTGCCCGTGTCGCACAACATCGCCCGGACCCATCACACATACTTACCTTCCCTGCGACGTCGCTGTGACCGGCAAACCGCCTCCTTTCTAAGGGGGCGGTTCGTTCAGCGTCACAGCAATGTCACAGCAGCGTCACTGAACCGCCGCCCAATAGAAGCGGAGGGGCAGAGATGAGCGGGACAAACATCCCGCCCACCTCCTTCCTTCCGCATTGTGGCCGGGAGGCAGGTAAGGAGAGCTTCCTCGTTCCAGCGGTGTCACACGGAGCGATGTGTGCTGCTGCAGGAACGAGGAACAACTTTGTTACTGCTGCAGTAACGATATCTGAGAATAGACCCCCATGTCGCCGATGAGCGATTTTGCACGATTTTGCGACGATGTAAAATCGCTCATAGGTGTCACACGCAACGGCATCGCTACAGCAGCCGGATGTGCGTCACAAAATCCGTGACCCCAACGAGATCGCTGTAGCGATCTTGTAGCGTGTAAAGCCCGCTTTACTGCAAATTTAAGGAAAAGTGCACTTACCGAGTTTCGCTGTCACACTACCTCCACACCACTTCCTAGTCTGATCATTAACCCTTATGAATATGCACTGCTTCCCTCGCCCACAATCTGTGCAAGCGTCTGTGATTGGTTGCGTTTGGTCCTTCCCAATATTGATACCCAGCCAAGATAAAACAGACAGCTGAGGGCTGATATTCTTAGGCTAGGAAGGCCCATGGTTATTGGGCCCTCCACAGCCTAAAAGTAGCAGCCCACTGCTGCCTCAAAATAGGTGCATCCATTAGATGCACCAAATATGGGGTTTTACACTACTCATCCTGATTGCTTTGGTGCGGTGGCAATCGTTGTAATATAAGGGGTTCATAACAACTGTGATTTGTCAAAAATCACTTCGGCCAGCAAGCCCAGGGTTGAAAATGGAAAGTTGTCTATAAGGACTCTATTGCCAAATTTGTAATTAAAAAGATATTAAACCATAAATACACACAAATCCTTAATTCTACATTAAAAAAGACTCCCTCTTTCACCAATTTATTAACCCTCAAAACACTCCCGCAGGTTCGACATAATACACACAACATCCCATAAGGATCCCAGCTCTGTTACATCCAGAAGCTGCAGTGATGGAAATTGCAACCACTCACTGCAGCTTCTGGGACGCACAGAGTGCAGAGGGGGACCCGACTGTTAGAAGCAGTGACATCAGTGAGGTCACCAGAGTTCATACCCAGGTTCTTATGATACCAAGTGTGACCGCAGGTGACTCCACTGCCGCCTTGCCGGACTGCATGACACAGCACCACAGAAGTCTGGCAATCCGGCAGTCAGGTCAGCGGAGTTCACTCTCTGGGCTACCTGCTGCCCTCAGTGAAAAGTGGAACCTACTGCGGAATGCTGGACTGTTTGGTTGCGGGATAAAGCTGAGCAGTAATCCAGCAGTGGGTTCCACTTTTAATGAAAGCAGCAGTTTCAACTTTCACTGAGGACAGCGGGGAGCTCCCAGTGTGACTTCAGTGATCGGACTGCCGGATTCTCAGATTAAATTTCACTGTGCCACATCAATTTGACAATCTGACAGTCAGGTGTCATGATAACTATGGTACAGCAGGGAACAGAAGTTCTTAGGTTGTCCCTCAAACCAGGGACCCTTTTCTATCCCTAACTTCAGGCATACTACTGATAGTGGAGATGCCAAAGTCTCCTTCCTGGCCCTGCTCCTGACCAGTCCTGATCTTTTTCCCCTCCCCTTCCCCTCTGGGAATAATAGGACAGGAGTGAGATAAAATCCACAGATAAAGACAGACAAGGGAAAAGTAAAACTCTGTTACACATCACGCACTCACAAAGGTAAAGACAAAAAGAGATTCAGAAGGAAAACAAGAGCAGGAAGGAAGCTACAAAACAACAGGAGTAAATTTCAAAACCACACCAAGTAATATGCCCATCTTTCACCAGCAAATCTGGGACACTATACCTTGTAGACCAACATAGGACGAACTATAGCTGACATGGTTGGAAGATTTCAACTAGCATAAATAGGAGAGGAGCAAATGTGAAAAGCCTCCCCTCAACATGTGATCAAAGGAGCAACAGACCAGCATATGCATACAAATGTATAATCAGCAAATCTTGCTGGCAAACCTATTTAAACACAAGGGAGTGTGGCTAAAGAGCAGGTGCAGCTGACCTTAACTGCAGGAGAGCTGCTAGCAGAAAACTGACATTAACTACTTTAGAACAAAAGGAAACAAAACAACATTTAAATGCAGAGTCCCAGATAGAGATAATGGGCACCAGTCCTCAAGCTGCCACTACTCTCCAAAAACAGGTAGACGGTTGTGACAGTCGTGACAAGTAGCAGCAAGCCCTGGTGCTCTATGCCATGACACATAACTTTGGACAATGCAGTATGAACCTAGGGCAAATCACGATAGCAGTATGGGCACAGATAAAGGACCTCTGCACTTTCCTGCACAGTTTCAAAATGGCTACAAAGATGTTGTTATGAATGGGCGCTGACTTAGCCGCAAGCAGCCTGCTGCTGTTCCTGTTGCGATCAGGCACCGGCTGCCATTTTTGGCCATGCCTCGGGTCGTCCAGATGGCTGCTTCCTCCTCCACGTCTAAGTGTGGAGAGGTGGCTAGTGCGTATGCACATGCCAATTTACCCCATCCAAAGCCTAAGGGGTACTTTGCACACTACGACATCGCAGCTGCGATGTCGGTGGGGTCAAATCGAAAGTGACGCACATCCGGAATCACTGTCGACATCGGAGTATGTGAATCCTTTTTGATACAATTAACGAGCGCAAAAGCGTTTTAATCGTATCATCGGTGTAGTGGCCGACATTTCCATAATTTCCCTGCAGCGATGGTACGATGTTTTTCCTCTTCCTGTGGCAGCACACATAGCTGTGTATGAAGCCGCATGAGTGAGGAACATCTCCTACCTGCGTTCCGGCTGCAATGAGGAAGGAAGCAGGTGGGCGGGATGTTTACGTCACGCTCATCTCCGCCCCTCTGCTTCTATTGGCCTCCTGCCGTGTGACGTCGCTGTGATGCCACACGACTCGCCCCCTTAGGAAAGAGGTGGTTCGCCGGCCAGAGCGACATCACAGGGCAGGTAAGTGCATGTGAAGCTGCCGTAGCGATAATGTTCGCTACAGCAGCGATCACAAGATATCGCAGCTGCGGCGGGGATGGGGACTATCGCGCTCGGCATCGCTACCATCGGCATGCGATGTCATAGTGTGCAAAGTACCCCTAAGTGTTTTGCCGAGTGAGCATACTCAGCCTGATTTTGTCATTTCTGAGGCTGCCCTCAGTTCGTGTTACTGAGCATGCTCCCACACCTAGTGCGAAAAGCCTCTTTGCACAGGTACTTGGACTTCGTGCCATGTCTAAGTCCTGTGTTGTGCCTAGACAGCATGCTCAGGCTGATTTCTAAGACAGTTGTTCATGCTACTGAGCATGCTCAGGCACTTACTGCATCAGAGTCTAGGTCCAGTAAGGATCGCCCTGGGCATGTCCATGAGGTGGCAGGCCCTGATAGGCCCCGGCACACATCAGGTGTTCTAATGATGTGTCCACTCCAGACTGGCTCGCAGATGCCCACCCCTATGACATCATTGTTCGTCAGACGATGACTGGTGAGGTGTTTTGGGCGTGGCTGCCATGAGGTCATCAGTGAAGTGGCGTTTCCGGATAGGCTGCTGGTGATGTCACTGATGACATGGCTCTCTGCTATTGGCTCCTGGAGGTGCCATTGTGGTCAACCCTGGGTTTGGGGTGGACCCAGGTTATAAAAGGGGATGGAGACAACATGGAGGTGCGCAGTCTTCTCATGTGCTTGTTGTGAGCACACCTCCATGTATAGAGCCCATTGCGGCTACAGCCTGTATGATTGGGAGCAGAAATGTAGGGATAGGCATCTGGTGCCAGTCACGTTAAGAAACCAGTGGTTGGGCACAATAGGGTCAGGCGCCGTGCTTCTACCCTACTGTCCAGTTTTGCTAGTGCAGCCCAGTGGAGTTAACCTGTCCGGTTGTGCCCCCTACACGCACGGACAGCGTAACACATGTTTTCCATCTCTGTTGCCTCTGAATGTACCAGAGCTGAGGATCATCATGGGACTTCGTATAGATTGTCAGATCCGCAAGCATGTTTATTGGCTTAATAAAGGGGTGAAAGAGGATGTGTGTATTTTATTTCAAATAAGAGATTTTTTTCATTATTTGTGTATTATTTCTTTTCACTTATTGGATTAGTAATGGGGGGGCTTATAGACACCTCACATTTATAATCCAGGGCTTGATGGTAGCTGTCATTTTTGACAAATCTGTCATTGACCCCTAATATTATCCCTATTGCCACTGCACCAGGGCAATCAGGAAATGTCGGGTAAAATGCAACAATTGGCACATCTAATGTAATGTGTCAATTCTAGGCAGTGGTGGGCTGCTATTTTTAGCCAATATCCATGGCTCTTCACTGGCTGGATATTAAAAATTGGGAGGAACTTATGCCTTTTTAAAAATTATTTATTCAAATCATTTAAAATAAAAATGGCGTAGGATCACCACTTTTTGATATCCAGCCACGGTAAAGCTCACAGTTGGGTGCTTCAGCCTTTAGCTATCTGTTTTACCCAAACTGAATATGGTGGGAGCCTATGCCACTTTTTTAAATTATTTATTTATTTTTACACTACCATACAGCAAACTGACTGTGACCAATCATTGACATTGGCACAGAGGGCTGGCGGAGAAAGCAGTAAATATTGATTACGTTTAATAAGCAGGCCAGGAAGAAAGTCTGACTGCATTGTAATCCTCCAGGAAACCCGGTATGGATTATTATCCTGCTTTTACTACCATTTAACTTCCATTTCTAGCCCCCTAGCATTTAGTACTAGTAATAAGTTAACCTCTCAAGGCTCGGCTCATTGAACCCACCCGAACAAATGGTACATTCGTCGAACCATTCATCAAGCCAAAACCAAGCCTTTATTGAACCACACCCAGGTCATTGGATAGATGGGAGGCCAAATGTAAGACAGAGAAAACACCTTTAGGGAGTCAAAAACCTTCCAAAACAGCAAAAATATGTTTACAGTGGAATACCACTGTTTTGGCATAGCCATTAGATTCCTAGACTATTCACATAAGAAATATAGAGGTGTATTAGAGACAGGTGTAGGGCTGGTGCTCCCATAGCCCTACTAGTACAGACAAAACATAACTTGGAGACACATCTTGGAGTCTCGACATTTAAAAACATTTCAGGCAGACAGAATTAAAGTAGCATCAATTGCCTCCCCTCCTCATAGTGTCTTGTACAGCAGGGAGGTACAGTCCATGCAACACACAGACATTTTCATTTTAAAAAGTGAGCACACAGTGAAAGACAGACGCAGGCCTCTTGCTCTCAGACCACTAAAACTGCAGTCAAAAAAGAATGTTGAAAGCCGACTTGGAGTGTTGAGATTTAAAACATTTCAGTCAGACAGCGACATCAATTCCCCCCATTTCACCATAGTGTCTTTGCACAGGAGGGAGGTATGGTCCATGTAACACACAGCATGTGTTTTTGCTTTTAAATGTTAAAAATAAAGAGATGCATGACAGACAGGTACCATCGCCTAGTCTGCACAGTCTGGCACTGGGGTGGTAAAGTCACTGGACAACCACCACATTTTCATCTTTATAAACGTTAGGTGGTCTACACTTTCAGAGAACAGCCAGATGCGCTTATCCATCAATACACCATCAGCAGCACTGAAGATACATTCTTAGAGAATTTTGGTTGCCGACCAGGCCAAGGCATGATGGGGGAGCTCACACCACTCTTCCATTTTTAAAGACCATCTGAAAAGGGCCAATCCCACACTTATGGGATCGATATTGAGCTCTAGATTCTCCTGCACCACCCTCTCTAGTCATTCACTGTGTCAGACTTCTACTCTGTTCTGCTGGTGCATGCGAAAGTGTAAAAAATGTGTCCCAGAAATCACAGAATTTGCTTCTGGCACTCGTACTGCTGCTAATTTTCTGCGTTGATGACGTGATGTTCCTGTGGTTTCAATTCTACAACTAGGGTGCACGCTGTGAGCCTCACTGCTCTCATGTGAAACACTGCTGTTACGATGGTCTACAAGCTAGATTCGATACTCCAGCATCCACTCGTCCCTTTCCAGGGGTGGAAGCATCTTGTTAAATTGACTCTTGTACCATGCATCTAACAGAGTGGTGACCCAGTAGTCAGCAATATTTCTAATACTAATGGTATGGACATTATGTTGGAGATAGTGCAGCAACTAAGCGCTCATGTGTCAGATGCCTCCATGCAGTACAAGCTAATGCTGTGTTTGTGGTGCGGTAATGCTCAAGCTTACCTCCTCAAGATCAATCACTTCTTCCTCCTCCATTTTTTTACTAGAGTCTTGCACCTTCACTACCAGTTTGTCCGTTATATTGAGCCGGCCTCCGTTGATGGACTACACCCTCCTGTGACACCCACCAGTGTGACAATTGTCCGGACCTTATAGGAAATGGTATAGCTTCCTCAGGCTCCTCTTCATCCTCCTCTTCCTCTGGGACACCCACCTCCTCCCACAAACCAATCAAAGTGTGCTCCAAGATGTAGATGTGCGGAATAGTGATGCTGATGATGGCAATGTCAGTGATAGCCATCTTTTTACCCGTTTTGAAACTGTGCAGGAATATGTAGAGGTCCTTCATCTGTGCCCACTCTGCAATCATGATTTGCCCCAAATTTGTATTTGTTGTCCAAGGTTATGTGTCATGGCATAGTGCACCAGGGCTTGCTGCTGCTACCACAGTTGCTGCAACATCATGTGTAGAATGTAATTCCACTGTGTCGAGACACCGCATAAAATCCAGTTAACCGGTATACAGAAAGTCCTTTATAGTGTTGCAAGTCGATTAGCCGTGGGGTGTGAATGGCGGAAATAAACACACACCCACCATGCTTTCTGCAGCAGCGCATCCTGTGCAGAATACTGGGCTAGAAAATTCTATACAACCAGATCGAGGACAAGAGCCATGCATGGCACATTTGTGATGTTACCCAGTAGTAGGGCTGCTAATAGGTATGCACTAGGGATGATCGAATACCCTATTATTCGCTTCACTGAATATCTGGTGAATACTCGCCGCTATTCGAGTAATTGCGAATATTCGACCCCCAATGTAAGTCTATGGGAAAACCAGAATAATTTCATGTTGGACCTGTCGGTGAGCTGTGGTGACTGAGGAAGAGGCTGAAATGGATGGGAAAAGGCTGAAACAGTATGGGCACAGCCTGTAGAAAGTGCCTCACTGCGTTTCTGCCCCCTCTCGATTCATCCAAGATGACAGGGCATATACCAATGCGCCGCCTGCATTTACCCTTTTCCTCTAATTTCTGTCGCATAAGCCATTTCACATGCAACAGAAAACTCCTCCTTGGGTCCAGCTAAGTCACCCCCCATACCCTCTGCTGTTTCCCGGTGTTCCCATGGTGTCTTTACCTTTTTGCAGCGTTGATCCCACCCAATCCCTCCTCCTTCTCTATAAACGCTGGGCGCATGCGCAGAGAGCGGCTGTCAGTTCAGCTTCCTGTGTTCAGTGAGAATGGCTGTGATGGCTGCACGGACACTGCTGCTGTGGACCCGGGGAGAGAAGTGCAGATTCTTTGCACTCACACTTCTTACATGGAGGGTCTGCACTCCTAGAAAATGGGGGATACGTTCCCTGAGCATGCCACCCATACTCTAGAGGGTCCAGAGTCGTTGTGGGACTTCCAAAATGGATTACAGGAGATTTTGTTTTTCTTTATAATAAATTTGTGAAAGAGGGAATGTGTTGGGGAGTGTTTTTTCAAATATTTTTTTTTGTAGTCTATTTTTTTTTTATTTTTATTGCTGACAGTTGGTGATGTCGGGTATCTGATAGATCCATGACATCCCCAACTGCTGGGCTTAATGTCAGGTGACATTACACATCTGGTATTAACCCCATTTATTACCCCGTTTGTCACAGCTCCAGGGCAACGGGATGAGCTGGGGCGAAGTGCCTCTAACAGATGCGCCACTTCTGTGGCGGCTGCGGCCGGCTATATTTAGGCTGGGAAGGGCCAATAACTATGAACTTTCCCACCCTGAGAATACCGGACCACAGATGCCCGCTTTACCTTGGCTGGTGAACCAATTTGGGGGGAACCCCACTTTTTTTTTAAATTATTTATTTAGAAACAATTATTAAAAAGAGCCTGGGGGCCCTCCAAATTGGATCCCCAACTAAGGTAAAGCTGCCAGCTGTGGTCTACAGGCTGCAGCCATCTACTTTACCCTAGCTGGCTATCATGTCGCTTTTTTATAATTATTTTTTTTTTTTGCTAAATACAAGGCTAGGCACCCTTTAGTGCCACATGAAAGTCACTAAAGGGTGCAAGCTTAGAATATGCAGGGAGGTGGGACATTATATATGTGTTTGACATCGGTCTGCCTGTCTATCTTTCTATCCATCTATCCTTTTTTATCTATCCATCTATCTATCATCTATCTATCCCTCTATCTATCTATCTATCTAGCCATCTATCTATCCATCTATCTATCCATTATCTATCTATCTATCCCTCTATCTATCTATCCATCTATCTATCTATCCATCATCTATCAATCCATTATCTGTCTATCCACTATCTATCAATCAATCTATCTATCTATCTATCTATCTATCTATCTATCTATACATCCATTCATCCATCCATCCATCTGTCCATGTATCCATCTATCTGTCTATCTATCCATCTATCTGATAGATAGATAGATAGATAGATAGATAGATAGATAGATAGATAGATAGATATATAGATAGATAGATAGATAGATAGATAGATAGATAGATAGATAGAAATAGATAGATGGATGGATGGATGGATGGATGGATGGATGGATGGATGCGTGGATAGATGATATTACAGCTTTCATTTGTGATGTATGTGTTTCCCCATCATCCCCAACAGTATGTGTGATGGAGCAGTGACCCTGCAGGAGCTTGGACCTAAGTTCTCGCAGGGTCACTGCCGGTCAGTGATGTCATTCTGAGTTGTGCTTTACAGCAGCACTGAAGTTCTCACGAGCGGTAATGTGTTGACGTCACCGACCGTGAGAAATGACCTTGAGTTACCCCTGCAGCAACGTTCACGGAATGAGCCTGCATTGAGCACTCGCTCACAGACATCGCTGAATCAGTGTGGATTGCGCCGAACCTGGATATTTGGGGGCTTAAGGCTGCTTTATATGTTACGATTGCGTGTGCGATCTCGTATGCGATCGCACACGCCCCCATTGTATGTGCGGCACGTTCAATTTGTTGCCCATGTCGCACAATTGATTACACCCCGTCACACGTACTTACCCTCCATACGACCTCGATGTGGGCGGCGAACATCCACTGAAGGGGGAGGGCCGTTCGGTATCACAGTGACGTCACACGGCAGTCGGCCAATAGAAGCGGAGGGGCGGAGATGAGCGGGACGTAAACATCCCGCCCACCTCCTTCCTTCTGCATTGCAGGCGGGACGCAGGTAAGATGAGTTCATCGTTCCCAGGGTGTCACACACAGCAATGTGTGCTGCCTCGGGAACATTGATCAACCGGACGTTCAATTTTTAGCAATTGAACGACATGTATGCGATCAATGTTTTTTCATACAATCGCAATCGCACGTAGGTTTTACATGCTACAACAACACTAACGATGCCGGATGTGCGTCACTTACGACGTGACCCCGCCGACAGATCATTAGATTTATTGTAGCATGTAAAGCCCGCTTTAATAAAGTGGTGACAGAGGGGCTTTTTGGTGTTTTATTTCTAATAAAAGATTTTTCAGTGTTGTGTTTATTTACTTTACTTACAGATTAGTGATGACGTGTCATAGACACTGCCATTACTGATCTTGGACTTAGTGGCAGCTATGGGCTGCTATTAACTCCTTATTACCCTGATTGCAACTGCATCACGGCAATCAAGAAGGGCCGGTGACTCACTGGGACTGTCACATCTAATGAATGCGAAATTCTCGGGGCAGCAGCAGACTGTTATTCTTGGCTGTGAGAGGGGAGGCCATAGCCATGGCCCTTGCCCTCCCCAGCCTGAGAATACCGGCCCGCTGTTGTGTGCTTACTTCGGCTGGGTATCATTTGGGGGGGGACCGCATGCCGTTGTTTTACGTTATTTATTTATTTATTTTACTACACGATATAAACTACACGGCTGTGACTGGTTGCAGTGAGACAGCTGTCATTCAGCGTGGGGCGTGTCTGACTCCAACCCATCATAGGCGCCGGTGGGCGGGGGAAGCAGGGAATACAAGATGGAATAATGAGCGGTCAGCATTTTCAAAAGCTGGAGATCCTGTCACAGTGTGACAGCCGTGCAGCGCCGCAGCGGTGATCAGTGAGTAAGAAAGAGAGAGGGAGAGATCGACTGACCAAAATGACCGCTGGCTTTTATAGCCCCTATGATGCCACGCGGCCAAGCCAATCACAGTAACACCAAAACAAAGATGGCTGCGGCTTTACTGTGAGGGCAAGCAACGTCAGATGTGTTCATTGGCTGGAAAAAGGTGCCAAGAAGGCAGAAATGTAAATGAAAGTATCAGAGCGAATACCATATTAGCCGTCGGATAGCAAATACCTTGAATACCCCATTATCCATCGGATACTGAAGAGTGGCGAATACATTCGCTTATCCCTAGTAAGCACAATTCGCGCACACGGCCTTCCCTGGCGCCAGGTTCCGTGGAGACAGCCATTGATCAAACTCGGCCCAGAGTTCTGTGACTGCATTCTCCGATGCATATTAATTTCAGCACTATCTGATTGTATTGAGCCATGGGTGAGCTGTAAGGAGATGGGAGGATTATTGGAAGGCATGTTACATTGAGGGAGAAATTGAGGGTGCAGGTGGGAGTCTTGGTGGAGGGGGAGTAAGCAGAAAAGGAAGCGGTAGAACCAGAAGTTCGTCCCACAAGTCTTGGGGATTTCAAGTCTTGGGAAGCAGCCCATTCCCTGCCTTCCCCCGCAGCCACCAGAGTAACCCAGTGCCCAGTCAGTGAGATGTAATGCGCTTAGATGTGCTTGCTCATCCAGGACTCAGTGGTCAAAAGCACCCTGGCAAACACAGTTTTTCAAGGAAAAGGTAATCTTGGCTACAACATGATGGTTTAGCGCAGGTACAGCTTTATTAGAGAAGTAATGGCAACTTTGGAACTGATACTGGTGAACTGAAATGACCATCAGGTTTCAGAAACCATCTCTATCCACCAGCCGGAAAGGCAGCATTTCCGTGGCCAAGAGTAATGATATGGTGAAGATCAAGCACTTCCCTTTAGCATGTGAGGGAGAAAAAGGACTTTTACATCACTAACACTGCAGAACCGAGGGCTAACTGCTGAGCGGAGAGACGATGGAGTAAAGTGTACACGACCGATGGGTGGATTGTGAGGGAGGTGTAGGGGAAGACATAATGCTGGATTGAAAAATATGTGGTGTGCTCAGTGTCTCACATGGATCAAAAACACCAGGCATGTTCACTTGAGTAACATCTGATGGGTCCTTACTCACACCAACTAAAGTGGGTAAACAAAAGGAGGTTCTGCAGTCGGAGACCTGTGTTGGAATAGTTTAAACGGTGATGCAGAAGGAGGAAATAGCTGGTGGTTGGGTAGGCTCGGTAGTCTGCATTTTAGAGCGGTGAGATTCCCACAGTAATGCATGCTGGTTGCGCATGTGTCGGTTAATGCATGATGTAGTCAAAGTATTTGAAAATTTTCCTTTAATAAGTAATTGATCTACTACATTGATTCCAATGTTGGCAGATAACAAAAGTTAGGTTATCTCTTGGGGTCTCAAAAAAGGCCCAGGCTAGGCAACCCTTCCTGCGAACTGCAGACCCATAACCACTGCTGGACACAGCCATAGCTGAGGATGAGGATGTGTGATGCCCCTGACTAGGTCAGGGTGTCACAGGGAACTGTACCCCTGTATCTCATGGTGCAGAACCCACCCTCCATGGTTCTGGGATCCAAACTACTGGTATTGCTTCCATCAGCACTCAAATCCTAACTTTCCCTAAGAGCTCAGAGAATGAAGGCATCAACACAACGAGGGGGATAGGGCCTTCCAGCCTATGCAGCCCACTGAAATCCCAAGTGTCAGCCATCGAGAGCACATCTCCACTATACTATTATTGGGAGCGGGACTCTGACAGCTTCAGGCCGAAGGGTCATTCAGGAATATCTACACAATTGTGCAAGGAGGTAGGCTCCGGACCACTAAGCAATACCAGTGGGGATGGACTTCCGGACAGGCTCCCTAATGCGGCAGCGGTACCCAGAGACTTGGTTTACTTTTGTGTCAGAGTCTGTTTAATGATTGCAGCAACATCTTCACAGCCTGAGTGAGTACACTGCCCTCCCCGGGTCCCTGCCTGCACACATCACCTCCACTGTGCTATCCACCAATCCTCAAGAGCCCTTGGGGCCTTCCCTACCCGTGGAGGGATCACCATCTGGCTGCCTCGCTCCATCAGCCCTGGGTACTCCCATTGGCTACGACGGTACTCCCCTTACCGTGAACCACGGGTGGTGTCATAAACTTTCCCCTGTAAATATATCCCCCCTTATTATTCGAGTGGCCGCTAAGCCCTGGGTCCGGGGACCCTCGAGCCACAGCAAACCCCAGATCTGAGCAGTCCGACTGCTGTAGGGGCGGTACACCTCGAAAACTTTGGCGTCACGAACAGGATCGGACTGGGCCCACTAACCTGGGTGACGTGTGCCTTTAAAAACCTGAACTGTGGTGCGAACATCTTGTTGCTGCCATTTTCCGCCATTTTGGTACCTAAAAAGGACAACCCCACGATCTTCCCCGCCAAAAGAACGCGAAGCCCCGCCCCTCGTCTAGAGAGCACAGCCGGAAGCTGGAGAGCTAGCTGCCGAGAACCAAGGGGGAGTAACGGGATGTAACAGTGGAAGTGGCACAGGGACGCCAGGACTCTGCCCATAAAGTTCCTGGAACCTGCAGAGAAAAGATGTTGGCAGCAGGGGACTGGTCACCCGAGCGTGCTGCTCCGCAACCTGGATTGAGGAGGAGACCGAGCAGCTCTGCAGGAGAATGTGGATGCAGTTCTTCTATATGCTGGATCACTGGAGAGTGGAAATGAGGAGCCTGGCTGTGGCGAGACGGGCCCGTGAGATGGAGGCTCTGCACGTGGAACAGGTGAGCAGCTACCCGGTCGCGGTTGAATCGGCTTTCCCAGCCACGGGATCCGGTCTGCCCTCGGCCATTGCGATTGCCCAGCCACCACCACCCTCGCCCTCGGCGGACGCCGAGCTGCTACCTCCAACACCAACAGCTGAACTTCCATCATCGGCCCGGTCAGACCCGGCCGCATCATCGGTCTCGTACCGCGGTACGAAGCACCCGGACTCTGCTATCCCGGCTGTGGAACAGCCAGTTTCTTTACTTACTATAGCGAAGGCAGAGCCTGTTGAGATGCCGGTTCAACTGACGAGCGGCCTCCCGGTAACCGATGGGGCCGCAGGAGTCCGTCTACAGCCAGGTCCCATAGAGGAGGTGGAGCCTGACACCAGCGCCCCCTATTAGGAAAAACAGCAGCAATGACTGAACACTGAAAATGCCACTAGAGAGCGGCACCGGTGGAAAATTACCGCCCGCACCAACCGAGAGAAAGATCATTTGAGGAATGCCACCTTCCTGGTCAGAGGTCCGCGGTAACTGTGGCCAAGTGGAGCGCTTTGACCCCATTAAGGGGTGGGGGTTCATTGCGGAGCCGGGCTTTACCGCTGGGGTATTTGTCTCAATGAGGGATGTGGCAGTGCACCTTCCTAGAGACACCCCGACAGACACCTGGAACCGGGTGACCTGGTTTCCTATTGCCGGCATTGCGAGGAGCAGGGCTGGTATGCCCTAGAGGTCAAAAAGCATGTGATGGTGGGTAACAAAGTGATGCCAGCTCCCACCACTGCCCCGACTACCACAGAGAGTAATGGTAGTGGAACCCGGCTACTCTATTATTTAAGTTAAAGTTGATATTGCTGCTAATGTTATTGTCTATATGCCAATGTTGAAAATAATGATTTACATGCCTACCAATTACCCATAAACTTTACCTGATTACAGTTGCACTTTGCTTTCAAAAATTGACCATGGCTGCGGGACTGGAAGCAGCCAGCATGAACTTGAGCCTTTTGTATATAGTTGCGCCAGGTGAGCCTACTAGAGTCGGGTTTTGCACCTCCAGGACTTCAATGCTGTCACCATGGACTGACAAGGGGATCGAGACGGTGCACACCAAGATTAGAGGTGACACCAGGGATCCAGGTTGTTTGGGTGGCGGGTTGAAGGGAGAGGGACAATGGGAATGGACTGTGGCAGGAAGGGGCTGCAGCAGAGTAGGCTGAGCCACTGACTACCACTATAACCAGTAGCAATCCCCTTTGTTCTAGTTAATGTACTCTGAGAGATTTGAAACATTCAAGTGTATTGCCTCCCCTATGAGGGATGAATATTTATACAGTAATCTTGTTATGCTTTTTACAGTTTGAAAACAAAAATAAAATCTCTGGGTGTCCTGTAGCTCGGGGGCAAGCTACATTTAACCAAGGGGAAATGTGATGCCCTTGACTAGGTCAGGGTGTCACAGGAAACTATGCCCCTGTATCTCATGGTGCAGAACCCACCCTCCATGGTTCTGGGATCCTAACTAGAGATGAGCGAAGCGGTCGTGGTTCGGCGCGAGTTCGGTTCGCCGAACCGAGGTCTGGTTCGCGTTCGGTTTGGCGAACTACTCGAACCCATAGGAAACAATGGGAGGCAATGACAAACACATAAAAACACCTAGAAAACACCGACAAAGGTGTCCAAAATCTAAAATCATGCAAAACACCGCAAAGGGACTCCAAGCGGAGTCTCCCTTTTTTCCAAAAATTGGGCCATACAGACACCTACCCCTTCAGTGGCAGCACTTGTGCCCCAGTTGTACACTTCACAAGTAGATTTGCATCAAGCACATTCAAAAATATGCCATTCTTATCCGTCCCCAGGATTGCACCGGGGTAGGTAGCAAAGTCTTTGCTGAACCATGACTTGTTCATCTTGGCTCCTTTTTAAAAAAAATGCAAGCAAGGGTTACTCCAAGTGGAGTCTCCCTTTTTTCCAAAAATTGGGCCACACCGACAGCCACCCCTTCAGTGGCAGCACTTGTGCCCCAGTTGTACACTTCACAGGTAGATTTGCATCAAGCACATTCAAAAATACGCCATCCTTAACTGTCCCCAGGATGACACCAGGATAGGTAGCAAAGTCTGCTGAACAATGACTTGTTCACCTTGGCTCCTTTTTAAAAACACTGCAAGCAAGGGTTACTCCAAGCGGAGTCTCCCTTTTTTCCAAACATTGGGCCACACAGACACCCACCCCTTCAGTGGCAGCACTTGTGCCCCAGTTGTACACTTCACAGGTAGATTTGCATCAAGCACATTCAAAAATACGCCATCCTTAACCGTCCCCAGGATTGCACCGGCGTAGGCAGCAAAGTCTTTGTTGAACCATGACTTGTTCATCTTGGCTCCTTTTTAAAAACACTGCAAGCAAGGGTAACTCCAAGCGGAGTCTCCCTTTTTTCCAAAAATTGGGCCACACCGACAGCCACCCTTTCAGTGGCAGCACTTGTGCCCCAGTTGTACACTTCACAGGTAGATTTGCATCAAGCACAGTTGTCGCGGGCGGGGAGGGGGGCCGCTGCGCTCTCTACCACGCTCGGGTCCGGCGCTGCTGCTACTCGCTACTTGCTGCTCGGTGGCTCGAGCGGTGGGCCGGATCCGAGGACTCGAGCGGCGCTCCTCGCCCGTGAGTGAAAGGGGGTAGTTTTTGGGGTTTGAGAAGTCAGTCCGTGACGCCACCCACGGTTTGTGGTGAGGTTGGGACACCACCGCTGCTCTGGATGGAGATCCCGGGAGCGATGACAGGGAGCAGCCGAGATGTTTCTCTCCCCTCCGTGGATAGGGGGGTTGGTGGACCCGGGGCCCGGTGAGGTGACTGGAATGTGGATGGCAGGGTTGGTGAAGTGCAAGGTCGCGGGGGCAGCGCAGTGCCAGACGGCACGGTGGTACTCACTCAGCCAAAAACATATACGGAGTCTCTGGTAAAACAAACGGCTGGATGGACCGGTCCCGCAGCCGACTGCGGTGGTCACTCCTAGTCGGTTGGTGGTGACTGCCTTTCCCTGCACCTGTAAAGTTCCTTCGGTTCCGATGGCTTCCCACCGGTAACCCGCTCCCCAGCTTGGATAGGTGCCGGAGGAGCCCCTTTTGCCCGCAGGCTCTGGCCCTGGGAATTCTAGCCTTGGCGGTAGCTGTATTTCCCTTTTCTGGTTGAGCGGTTGCCTTTACTCGGGTCCTTGCTGCTAGGCAACCCCGGAGGTTCCGGTCGCTAACGGATTTGACCAGTTTAACAGCGACTCCAAGCCTGGTCGGGGTCCGCAGGTCCTGCCGGATGGTGCTGGCTTCTCTTCGCTCCCCGGTTCGGTACCGGCGGGCCACCGCCCGACCCCGATCCTACGGTTCTGCGTCGATTGGCCTCTCCTGCAGACGGTCACCACCGTCTGCCAACCTTGCTCTTAGGTGCCCGGGCCACGTACCCGGACACGGTCAGTCTGCTCCACTACCACTTCACTCCTCTCCTTTCACTTTCCCTCACTCCACTACACTGACTTCCTTTCCGCCTCCAGGACTGTGAACTCCTCAGTGGGTGGGGCCAACCACCTGGCTCCACCCCACCGCGTGTGAACATCAGCCCCTGGAGGGAGGCAACAAGGATTTGTGTCTGGCTGATGTGCCTAACTCGGGGTGTGGAGTGTGTTGTTCCAGTACCCGTGACGACCTGGCTTGTCCAGGGCGCCACACATTCAAAAATACGCCATCCTTAACTGTCCCCAGGATGACACCGGGGTAGGTAGCAAAGTCTTTGCTGAACCATGACTTGTTCATCTTGGCTGTGTTTGTGGCATAGAGGTGCTAACTGTTCTTTCTTCCTCTGACATCTCCCCCCAACCTCTTTCAACTGAAATTTGACCAAGGTCTCCCTCATCCGCTGAGTCTTCCATGTCCATGGACAGTTCGTCCTCCATTTTTTCATGTTCTCCTGCACCCTGCTCAACATTTCGCCTGCTACACTGCTCCCTTGTTGATCCCTGTCCCCCATAGTCCCATGCCTGCCGCCTTGGTGATGATGAAAATCTGGACCTTGGTGATGTTGTTGTCCCTTGCGCATATGAATCCTCCTGTAGTTCCTCGCCTTCTTGTTGTTCCACCCCCTGAGTCCGAATAGTGTTGAGCGTGTGCTCCAGCATGTAAATGACTGGAATTGTCATGCTGATAATGGCATTGTCAGCGCTAAACATATTCGTCGCCATGTCAAAATTGTGCAGAAGGGTGCATAGGTCCTTGATCTGAGACCACTCCATCAGGGTGATCTGCCCCACCTCTGCATCTCGTTGGCCCAGGCTATACGTCATGACGTATTGCACCAGGGCTCGGCGGTGCTGCCACAGTCGCTGTAACATGTGGAGAGTCGAATTCCAGTGTGTCGGCACATCGCATTTTAGGCGATGAACCGGCAGGCCGAAAGACTTCTGGAGCGATGCAAGTCGCTCAGCTGCGGCGGTTGAACGGCGGAAGTGAGCAGACAGTTTTCGTGCCCTGTTGAGAAGGCCATCTCGGCTGGGATAGTGTGTTAAAAATTGCTGGACAACAAGGTTCAACACGTGAGCCATACAAGGCACGTGTGTCACCTCGCCCAGGCGAAGGGCCGCACCCAAGTTTGCAGCATTGTCGCACACAGCCTTACCAGGCTGCAGGTTGAGTGGAGACAACCATTTATTAAACTCAGTATCCAGAGCTGCCTACAACTCAGCCGCTGTGTGACTCTTATTTCCAACACATTTCAAGCTAAAGACCGCCTGATGCCGTTGCGCTCTGCTGCCAGCATAGTAATGAGGGGTGCGTGATTCCTTCTGCGCAGTTAGAACGCTGGTGGCCTGACCAGGCAGGCTTGGGGTGGAGGTGGAGGACCCAGACGAGGTTGAGGAGGCAGAAGCAGTGAAGGAACTTGGACAGACAGAAGATTGACACACAAGTCGTGGGGACGGCAAGACTTGTGCAGCAGACCCTTCACCATCTATCACCATAGTTACCCAGTGCCCAGTCAGCGACATGTAATGTCCCTGTCCATGCTTACTGGTCCAAGTATCGGTGGTGAAATGCACCCGTTCACACACAGAGTTTCTCAAGGAAGCGGTGATGTTGTTTGCGATATGCTGGTGTAGCGCAGGCACACCTTTCTTAGAGAAGTAGTGGCGACTAGGCATCTGGTACTGGGGCACAGCGACAGACATAAGGTCTCTAAAATCCTGTGTGTCCACTAGGCAGAAAGGCAGCATTTCGGTAGCCAAGAGCTTACAGAGGGATAAAGTCAACCTCTTAGCTTTGTCATGGGTCGCAGGAAATGGCCTTTTATTTGTCCACATCTGAGGGACAGAGATCTGGGTGCTGTGTGTAGACGGTGGTGAGTAGTGTGTCCCTGGAAAAATGCAGATTTGTGAGGAAAGTGCAGGTGTAGACATGGTGTTGCCTTCATCCAACGTTGGTGCTATCGATGTCTGAGAGAGTTGTACACACGCACTTGTTTCCCCTTTCAAACCAACTGACGACCTACCAAGCAAACTGCCTGTTGCAGGTACAGTGGTGGAAGTTGTGCGTGAAAAACCAGGTGTGACAGCTGTCCCCACAGTCCTAGAAGATGAAGAGCGCGCGGATGCACTGGAAGGGACAGGCGGTGGATGGTTCGCTCCGCTAGGCCGCATTGCAGCACGGTGAGCTTCCCACCGGGACCTATGATATTTATTCATGTGAAGATTCATGGAAGAAGTTGTCAAACTGCTGAGGTTTTGGCCTCTACTAACAGATTCCCGACAAATTTTACAGATCACATGATTTGGGCGATCCTTTGCTAGGTCAAAAAAGGACCAGGCTAGGCAAGGCTTAGAGGGCATGCGACCTGCTGAGCCACCCCGACTAGTGCTCAGAGGCACAGTGGTGGCTGAGGATGCAGTTGTAGACGTGCTACCAGTACTCCTCCTCTGTCCAGGAAGGCGCAAGGTAACTACCCACGACAATGCAACTATGGCCCTTAAACTGGCAGCACAGTTTGCTATACTAATAGCTTAGTAAAAATGAGTTTGAGGGTGCAATGCAGAGTAGCTGGAAATAGCTTGTGGGACACTAATGAATTCCAACAGCCCCTTTTAGGATGCCACTAAGTTTCCTCAGTGTTTGCTATTATAATGGCTTAGTAAAAATGAGTTTGAGGGTGCAATGCAGAGGTGCTGGAAATTGCTTGGCACCAGTGGGACACTAATGAAGTCCAACAGCCACTTTTAGGTTGCCACTAAGTTTCCTCAATGTTTGCTATTATAATGGCTTAGTAAAAATGAGTTAGAGGGTGCAATGCAGAGGTGATGGAAATAGCTTGGCACCAGTGGGACACTAATGAAGTCCAACAGCCACTTTTTGGATGCCTCTAACTGGCAGCACTCTTTTCAATTAAAATGGCTTTGCAAAAATGTGCTGGAGGGGAGAATGCAGAGGTGCTGGGACTTGCGTGGCACAAGTGCCACAGTAATAGAGGACATCAGCCACTCTTTGGATGGCACTAACTGGCAGCACTCTGCAATTAAAATGGCTTTGCTAAAAAGGGCAGGAGGGTACAGTGGCCGGGTTGTGGGTCAGTGTAGAGGAAACGAAGCCTCACTTTCTATCCCTTCTAATGGTGAAATGCAGCAAGGAACTCCATGAGCTTAGCTACACAGACGCTGTTATCTGTAGCTGTTAAAATCTGTTTCCACGGACCTGGCTGTCACCTATGGCTCTGAGCCTGCTGTAATTAGCCCTTAGAAGGACTGAAAGAAACTTCTATCCCTATTCTGTATAGCGCTGTGTGTAGAGCGTACACAGCAGGATCGGCGACAGGAGCTACGCCAGCGGTGACTGACACCCAGACGCAGAAGACAGATAATAGCATCCTGATGGGCAGATGCCCGTATTTATAATGCAGGGACATGTGACATGGACTTCCTATCACACATGCCGTTGCTTCTCTGACAAAAATTCCACTTAGCTGTGTGTGTGTCTGGGATTGGCTGACATGCTGGCCCGCCCCACTACACGCGCACTTAGGGAAGGAAGAACAGAAAAAAAAAAAATTGTGATCGCCATTATCCCAGCAGCAGTGATCTGAATGCGCTGTTCCCGCACACTATACTGTTACGTCCGGATGGTGGAAGCACTGGACCGTACACCGATTTCCCCTGAGGAGGCAGCCAGACCGGTCACCCCGCCAGAGGGTCCTGATGCACGGCAGCCGAAGCACTATTGGTAGCCAGACAGTCCGTAGAGGAGCAGGAAAGGTGGATGTTGCTGAACCCATGGAGTTCTGGACGGTAGTCCGGGTGACGAGGCTCAGGGTCCGAGGCCGGGTTGTAGGGTCAGGCGGAATCCGGAACCTGCTGAGCGATGGGGCGGGTCACCGAACGGAGCCAGGGACTGGAGACTGGCGGAGCTGCAGAGGTGGTGGAACATCCGCCGAAGTCACCGTCAGGGTCCAGGGATGGACTTGGTTCGGAGCGGCTGGTGTGGCAGGACAGGCTCTGCGAGACAGACAGGGTTAATACAGGGCAAGGCACAGAGTAAAGCAATACGGGGACCTGAACACTAGCTTGCTAAACACGTAGAACAGGCCCCGCCCACCAGGAAAGAGAAACCTAATCTACCCTGTACCTGTCTATGCAATATCCTGTTTCTGGGTGCTGGCCCTTTAAGAGAGGGTCAATGACCGCGCGCGCGCCCTAATGCGCATGCGCGAGGCCCGTGTGCCAGAAGCCAGTCCAGGAAGCGGTGAGGAGGAAGCAGGAGCGCCCGGCTGTGTGTCCCATGTCGCAGAGGAGCGCCGGGAGCGGGGAGCAGGACACAAGGAGGGTGCAGGCGAGGAGGACGGGACCGGGACCGGGGTGGTGAGCAGGGGACGCCGGCGGGAACCGGGGAGCGGGCCACGGGGACCGGAGTGCGGGGCACGAGGACCGGAGTGCGGGGCACGGGGACCGGAGAGCGGGGCACGGGGACCGGAGAGCGGGGCCCGGGGACCGGGAAGCGTGACAGTACCCCCTCCCCCACGTCCCCCTCCCCACAACCGGGACAGGAAGGCACGTATCAGAGGAGTGCCAACATTCTCCCGGGGCTCCCAGGACCTATCCTCGGGACCATACCCCGCCCAGTCCACCAGGAAGTATTGCCGACCTCGCACGGTCTTCATGGCCACGATATCCCTTACCGCATAGATGTCATCGTCAGCGATGGGAGGAGGAGCAGTACCGGCATCAGCGGAGAAGGGACCAAGGACAACAGGCTTGAGCAGGGAGACATGGAAGGAGTTGGGTATCCGCATCGTGGCCGGGAGCTGCAGCTTGTAGGAGACTGCATTAATCTTGCTGATGACTTTAAACGGCCCGATGTAACGAGGACCCAACTTGTACGAGGGTAACTTCAATCGGACATATTTGGATGCAAGCCAGACCAAATCACCAGGGGAGAAACACGGGGGATCCAGGCGCCGTTTGTCCGCATGTCTCTTCATCCGCAATGAAGCACGCTCTAGGGAAGTCTTGACAGAGCTCCATATGGCTGAGAAGTCTTGGACCAGAGCATCTGCTGCGGGGACGTCGGAAGCCGAGGATACTGGCAATGGGACAGAAGGCTGAAGTCCGTAAACGACTCGGAAGGGAGAGCAGGAAGTGGACTCGCTGATGTGGTGGTTGTGGGAGAACTCAGCCCAAGGAAGAAGCGCGGACCAGTCATCGTGATGGGCATTAATGTAGTGGCGCAGGAAGGAGGTCAGGATCTGATTGACCCGTTCCACTTGCCCATTCGACTGAGGATGGTAGGCTGAAGAGAAGTCCAGCGATACTCCCAGATGTTTGCAGAGGGCCCTCCAGAAGCGCGAGGTAAACTGAGTTCCTCTGTCGGACACAATGTGTGCGGGAAAGCCATGCAATCGGAATATATGTTGTATGAAGGAGTCAGCTAGTTCCCGGGCAGAGGGCAGCCCGGCCATGGGAATGAAGTGAGCCATTTTTGAGAAACGGTCCACCACAACCCATATGACTGTGTGTCCGGAGGATAAGGGTAAGTCCGTAATGAAGTCCATTGCAATATGTTGCCACAGAACGGAAGGAATGGGCAGAGGCAGAAGACGGCCATATGGTAGGTGCTTGGGTGTCTTGTTCCGGGCACAGGACGAACAGGCGGAGACGAAGGTTGCGACGTCTTTACGGAGAGACGGCCACCAATAGTGATGGACAATCGTACTCCAAGTCTTCTTCTGACCAGCGTGGCCGGCGATCTTTGAGGCATGGCCCCATTGCAGGACTCTGTGTCTGTCAGTATCAGAGACATAGGTTTTCCCAGGGGGTATCTGCGTTAGAGCGACAGGAGCCACCGGAATGACTTTACTGGGGCTGATGATGGGCTGGAACGTCTCCTCCTCCAGCTCTATGGGCACGAAGGACCTAGACAAGGCGTCTGCCCGCACGTTCTTGTCCGTGGGCCGAAAATGGAGTTGGAAATCAAAACGAGCGAAAAACAAGGACCAGCGGGCTTGTCGTGGGTTCAGTCTTTGGGCTGACCGCAGATACTCCAGATTCTTGTTGTCCGTGTAGATAATCACAGGATATACAGCTCCCTCCAAGAGGTAGCGCCATTCCTCCAAGGCCAGCTTGACGGCCAGTAGCTCCCGATCACCGATGGTGTAGTTGCGTTCGGGTGCCGAGAAGCTCTTGGAGAAGAATCCGCATGTAACTATCTTCCCGGAGCAGGATTTCTGCATCAACACTGCCCTAGCACCTGAGGAGGAGGCATCCACCTCTAAGGTGAACTGTCGGTTCAATTCAGGGCGATGAAGAACTTGGGAGGAAGCAAACGCCTGTTTCAATGAGCAGAACGCGGCATCAGCCGCCGGTGGCCAGTCCTTAGAGTTAGCTCCCTTCTTGGTCAAGGCAGAGAGAGGCGCAGTCAGGGCAGAGAAGTGCGGGATGAATTACCGATAATAGTTCGCAAAGCCAAGGAAGCGTTGGATAGCCTTCAGTCCGGATGGAGGAGGCCAGTTGAGGATGGAAGACACTTTCTCGGGGTCCATCTGCAGGCCGGTGTCCAAGATTACATAACCCAGAAAGGGAAGGGACGACTTTTCAAAGACGCACTTCTCGTATTTGGCGTACAGACGGTTCTCTCTAAGCCTTTGGAGTACTAGCTGCACGTTCTCTCTGTGGGTCTGTAGGTTCCGGAGAGAAGACCAGGATGTCATCCAGATACACCACGACACAGACATAGAGGAGATCTCTGAACACGTCGTTTACCAATTCTTGGAAGACTGCCGGAGCATTACACAGACCAAAGGGCATGACACAATACTCGTAGTGCCCATCCCGAGTGTTGAATGCGGTCTTCCATTCGTCTCCAGAGCGAATTCGAACCAGGTTATAGGCCCCACGGAGGTCCAACTTGGTGAATACACGAGCTCCTCGGAGCCGATCGAATAGTTCGGGGATGAGTGGCAAAGGGTATTTATTTTTTACGGTGATCTGGTTTAATCCCCGGTAGTCAATGCAAGGGCGCAGATCACCCTCCTTCTTCTTGACAAAGAAAAACCCTGCTCCGGCAGGGGACGAGGATCTCCGAATGAAGCCCTTAGCCAGGCTCTCGGTGATATAGGCAGACATGGCCCATGTTTCAGCAGGGGACAAGGGGTATATTCTTCCTCTAGGAGGCGTAGTTCATGGCAAGAGATCGATGGCACAGTCGTAGGGACGATGAGGCGGTAGTACTTCCGACTCCTTTTTTATCAAAAACGTCCGAGAAGGACCAGTAGGCAGAAGGCAGTCCTGGTAAAGACTCTGGAACCGGAGGTCGTCGGATGGGCTGGATAGATTTCAGGCATCTCTCGTGACACGAGGAGCCCCATCGGGTAATTTCACCTGTACTCCAGCTGACCGACGGTTCGTGTGCCCGTAACCATGGGAGTCCCAGCAGGATCTGATGAGACATGCGCGGGAGGACGTAGAAGGTGATCTTCTCGGTGTGCAGGGCACCGATCCGTAAGTCCACAGGCTTGGTGATCAGTGAGACGGTGTCAGAGAGGGGTCTCCCATCTACAGAGGCGATCACCAGCGGTTTTTCTAGTGGGAGAACAGGCACCTGGTACTTATCCACTGTGGCCTGCTGGATGAAGTTGCCTGCTGCTCCGGAATCGAGATACGCCTCTGCCGTGAACCGGGTCTCTTCTGTAGTGACTTGAACAGTCCATGTAACGGAGTCTGAGAGAGTCCCAGCACCTAGGGTGGCCTCTCCTACCAAGCCTAGGCTTTGGAGTTTCCCGGCTTCTCGGGACAAGAGCGTAGCAGGTGTGTGCCATCACCGCAGTAGAAGCAGAGACCCTTTGCTAGTCGTTCTGCTCTGCGTTGCTCAGACTGCCTCAGGCGGTCAATCTGCATGGGCTCGATGGTAGACGCGCCAGGTGACGCCGACTGGGGAGCGATGGACTTCTGTGGTGGGGAGGAGTGCCTTATCGGACGCCTCTCGCGGGACACCTCTTTGGCTCGTTCCTGAAAGCGAAGATCCACTCGAGTCGCTAGATCAATCAGGGCATCCAGGGTGGAAGGCACGTCACGACCAGCCAGCTCATCTTTAATACGACCCGAGAGTCCTTCCCAGAAGGCGGCGGTTAGAGCCTCATTGTTTCACCCTAATTCCGAAGCCAAGGTGCGAAAACGTATAGCATATTGGCCCACCGTCAGAGTCCCCTGACGTAGCCGGAGGAGGGATGAGGCAGACGCGGAGGCGCGTCCGGGCTCGTCAAAGGTGCCACGAAAAGCCTGCAGGAACTCCTGGATGTCGGTGGTTACCGGATCCTCCTTCTCCCACAAGGGGTTCATCCAGGCCAGTGCCTCTCCCTCTAGATGGGACATCATGAACGCAACCTTGGCTTGGTCAGAGGCAAAAAGGTGCGGCAGCAGCTTGAAATGGAGGGAGCATTGATGTATGAATCCCCTGCAGGTCTTGGGATCTCCGGCGTACCGGGGTGGTGAGGCCAAACGAAGTTTGAAAGTATCCGAGGAGGCTGCCACGGGAGCTGCGGCCGTGGATTGCACAGTGGAAAAATGAGATGCCAAGGACGTGGCCGTTGCTTGTAGCGTGTTCAGGCGGGTATCCACAGAAGACATGAAGGACAGCATGCGGGTCTGGGTCTCGCGCTGTCGTACAAGTTCCTGCGGCAAGGCCGCTAGTGCTTCGGCGGGATCCATGGCCTGTTCTAGCTGTTACGTCCGGATGGTGGAAGCACTGGACCGTACACCGATTTCCCCTGAGGAGGCAGCCAGGCCGGTCACCCCGCCAGAGGGTCCTGATGCACGGCAGCCGAAGCACTATTGGTAGCCAGACAGTCCGTAGAGGAGCAGGAAAGGTGGATGTTGCTGAACCCACGGAGTTCTGGACGGTAGTCCGGGTGACGAGGCTCAGGGTCCGAGGCCGGGTTGTAGGGTCAGGCAGAATCCGGAACCTGCTGAGCGATGGGGCGGGTCACCAAACGGAGCCAGGGACTGGAGACTGGCGGAACTGCAGAGGTGGTGGAACATCCGCCGAAGTCACCGTCAGGGTCCAGGGATGGACTTGGTTCGGAGCGGCTGGCGTGGCAGGACAGGCTCTGCGAGACAGACAGGGTTAATACAGGGCAAGGCACAGGGTAAAGCAATACGGGGACCTGAACACTAGCTTGCTAAACACGTAGAACAGGCCCCGCCCACCACTAATCTACCCTGTACCTGTCTATGCAATATCCTGTTTCTGGGTGCTGGCCCTTTAAGAGAGGGTCAATGACCGCGCGCGCGCCCTAATGCGCATGCGCGAGGCCCGTGTGCCAGAAGCCAGTCCAGGAATCAGTGAGGAGGAAGCAGGAGCGCCCGGCTGTGTGTCCCATGTCGCAGAGGAGCGCCGGGAGCGGGGAGCAGGACACAAGGAGGGTGCAGGCGAGGAGGACGGGACCGGGACCGGGGTGGTGAGCAGGGGACGCCGGCGGGAACCGGGGAGCGGGCCACGGGGACCGGAGTGCGGGGCACGGGGACCGGAGTGCGGGGCACGGGGACCGGAGAGCGGGGCCCGGGGACCGGGAAGCGTGACATATACGCTGAAATTTCATAATAGTGTGAGTCACAGAGTGACTTACACTATTACAGCGAAAAGCCAGCTAACAATTAGCTTGGCTTTTTGCTGCTAGATCCGTTCTCTAACGTAACTCGAGCTATCGAGCTTTTAGCAAAAAGCTCGAGTTCTAGTTCGATCTAGAACACCCCCCAAAATCACTCGAACTGCGAACTGGAGAGCCACGAACCACGAACCGTGCTCAACTCTAATCCTAACTACCAGTATTGCTTCCATCACCACTCAAATCCTAACCACACCTCATACCACACATTGTAAGGCACATCTGTGGCGCCCCTGAGGCTTCCGTCGCCACAGGTCATTGCACCCCACCAGCGGTGTGATGCCCCATTCTGGGAGAGGAAGAGAGTGAACTCCGGTCCCCTGGTAAATCCACACTACACCCATTGTTAGGCACATACTAGGACCAGGGAAAGTGGCAGGCAACCCTCCCATGCTGCATGCTGGGAGGGGCCGTAAGACCCATCCCTGCTCCTATAGGTTACAGCTTAGCAACTGGGAGGTGGGAGGAGCCACAAGAGTGCAGACACAGATAGGAAGGTTAGAAGGCAAAGGGCCACACAATATATGTAGGAGAAGGACAGCATGGTACACCTTCCTACATGGCACACTCAAAGCATATGAAAACAAGGAGAACAAACAGAGTGTGTTGCAAAGATAACAAAGTTTATTATATATTAGGACTTAGGACTGGCACAATAAAGGATGAGCGGCAACATCAAAGGCATGTGTGTGACAAAAAAGTATATAAATGATGTCATAACATACAATATGATGTCAATGGGCCACCATGGGGTGATAAATATTAAGTGGGCAGGAGTAGCTGTGGAGATGGCAACACAATTATGTATATGTGGACAATATGCACATGCGGTGACAGCCAGATGCAGTGAAAAAAGGAGAAATAATGTAAGCACAAGATAAGTGCCCCCCATTAGATCATGCATCGGGCATAGTAAAAGGCCATCAATACAATACCCATAATGAATTATCACATAGCATTTGCAAAATACAACGTAAGTGCTTATGGGAAAGTCATACATAAACTATGTAGTAAATGCTAAAACGCATAAATAAAGCAAAAGTCATAGACTGTGAATACAACGATCCAAATTAGCGTAAGCATCACACATAGCCCATAGAAGCACGGACAATAATGCTATTATAGGCATAAAGATTGCATTTGCATAGCAAAACCAGGTGGCAATCACAATGAACCTGATTCAGGCTAGGGTAAAAAACAATGGGCGCAAAACCAAGATGAAGGCATACCCATAAGGCACACACAGCCAGTGAGTGGCAGCAAGAGGTCCCCCTGGAGACCCCGACGTATACGTTTCACGATCCTGTGAGTGTGATCATTTCATCAGGGGGATGACCACGCTGAGAATAAGGCATGCTTTTAAGCATGGCGCCATACCTCCCTGGTCACTCCCCCAGCAGCGTCAGCACAGACCGCATCACAGGAAGTCCCGGGCCCGGAATCCCCGGCAATCAACGCCCATCAAAACGGTATGCGCATGCGCGGGGATGAGGACGCGTCACTCATACCCAGCGCATGCGCAGAGGCGATTAGAGATGCCGAGGAGACCGGAGATTGTTACCCGGAGGTGCGGCTGTCAGGCGCAGGGGGGAGGGACCAGGGAGGGAACATCAGAAAAGGAGAATAACACTGATCATATGGAAGGAAGGTACAATGCAAACGATCTTGTAGTCTTGAATATAAGTCCAGATCCGTGATCCCAATCATAAAGAATATGAGAGAGTGCCATGCAGAGGTATTCAGCGCTCCAAAAGAAGTGCCAGAGAAAATTTAATGCTGAAATTAAAAACAAAAAAGTAAATAATTAAAAACGAGGCACTAAAAACCAGGGAGACAGGAAAAAAGACAATGCATTATCACAAAAATGGTGCAAAGCTGAGGTGTTCATTTAACCCCCTAGGGGACATTGTTCCCAAGGTGTAAATCCAGCGAGTTTCACGTTGTGCTAGAATTTTTCGTACATTCCCTCCTCTTGCGCCCCCAATCATAACATCTATACCCCTAACAAGTAGGGATTTAGGATCACATGCATGGAAGGCACGAAAATGGCGTGGGAGGGTCTTAAGGCTGGAAGTATCAGTCACCGTCCGGGCCGCAGCAATGTCCCTCACATGTTCCCTCACGCGTTTGCGTAACTCTCTGCTGGTGAGACCTATATATATCATGCAGCACCCGCAAGTAGCATAGTAAACCACGTTGCTGGTGCCGCATGACACATAATGCCGAATATCATAGGTACGGACCCCATCAGCAGAGGTGAAGGATGAACTGCGAAGGACATTGCTGCAGGCCAGACAGTGGCCGCAGAGAAAACAGCCCTTAAGGGGGCTACCAAGGTCCAGAAAAGTACTGGGCTGACGTGAGATGTAATGACTCCGGACAAGAATGTCACGGAGATTACGTGACCTACGGGATGTCAGGAGTGGATAATCAGATAATAAATTGCGGAGGGTAGAATCAGACTGGAGGACCCCCCAATGCCTGTTCAGGATAGATCGCATACTATCCCATTCATGATTAAATGTCTTGCATTACTCCTGTGGGTTAGCTTAATATTACAAGAGTTCATGCCCAGTCTGCCCATGAATCCATTCATTCATTCATGGGCCGACTGGGCATGAACTCTTGTAATATTAAGCTAACCCACAGGAGTAATGCAAGACGTCTGGATTTCCTTGATATTGTATGATATGTATGACTTTCCCATAAGCACTTACGTTGTATTTTGCAAATGCTATGTGATAATTCATTATGGGTATTGTATTGATGGCCTTTTACTATGCCCGATGCATGATCTAATGGGGGGCACTTAGCTTGTGCTTACATTATTTCTCCTTTTTTCACTGCATCTGGCTGTCACCGCATGTGCATATTGTCCACATATACATAATTGTGTTGCCATCTCCACAGCTACTCCTGCCCATTTAATATTTATCACCCCATGGTGGCCCATTGACATCATATTGTATGTTATGACATCATTTATATACTTTTTTGTCACACACATGCCTTTGATGTTGCCGCTCATCCTTTATTGTGCCAGTCCTATGTCCTAATATATAATAAACTTTGTTATCTTTGCAACACACTCTGTTTGTTCTCCTTGTTTACAGATAGGAAGGTCTAGGGAAGTCAGTCTACCTCAGGGAGAGCAAGGGGGAGAAGCCAGCATGTAGTTGGAGAACAAGAACGAGAGAAAGGAGGGAGGAGGAGGCCTGCTGGAGGCAGGCAAGGAGGAGAAAAGAAAGAAAGAAAGAAAGAAGGAAAAAGAGCTCCAAGTCAGTCAGGAGCAGAGAAACAGTAGGAGACGCTTCCTGGTGAAGATCCTGGGACCCAGAGGTCCAGGTGACACCACGTAAGAGACAGAAGGAGTCGCAGGGCCGCGGGTAGTCCTGGAAGTATCACGAGCAGGCCTAGAGGTACCAAGGAGAGAGGGCCCTAGAAGTGCCACGGGTAGTTGTAGGCTGCGGTGGCCTGTTCCACAGTAACATCGGTGGAGGGACTAAGCTGCGACAGGGGACGGTCCCTAGAGACTGGAGGAGTGCAAAATCATCTCCAAACAGTAAAAACCGAGGCCCAGGGACGTTGTAAGCTCCCAGGGCCAGAACCCATACTAGACTTCCAGAAAAGGGGTAATCAGCCGACAGGTGACCCCCCAGCCTGGAGGCTGTAGTGGAGGCCAAGCCAGGTCCATCCTAACAAAGGCAAGGCTAAGGAAGACAGCCGAAGAAAGAGACACTAAGAGAAGGGCACCGGCTTTCACGCTCAGAATCACCCAGAAACGGCGGAGGTCCCTGACAGTGGTCCTAGCACTCCAAGGGTCCCTACAGCTGTGACAAGAACTGTGAGTAAAGAACTTGAACTGCACCCTTGGAGTGGTCTCTGTTATTCCGCTGCATAGACATTCACAAGCACCAACTGTGCCCCGGGCATTGCTCCACCTGTGGGGAGCAGTACCACCATTGCTGCAGTAACATCATCCCGGAGGCCTCACACAGCAGCGGCGGCTTATTAGCCGCATACCACAGGTGGCGTCACGAACACAACCATTAACAAGCAAGCCACATATTATACTGACACCCACCAGGGCCACGGAGCCGGGCCCAGCCACAACTGACTACCACTGGACTAGTCCGGCCCGGCACCGGGTGTCCCATAGCCCTGGGGTGGGCGAGTCAACTTTGGCGTCACAAACAGGATTTCGTGCCCGGTTACACAGGGTACTGTGCGCCTGAAGAATCGTGAAAAAGCCTGTGTTTACTGTAAGAAACTGCCGCCATTGAAGACACTGAGCGCGGGAAGAAGGGGGGCGTGCAAGAAGAAAGGGCGCAAAGAGAAGCCCCGCCCCCTTGTCCAAGAAAAGAGCGCGAAGCGGTGCCCGCCAGAGAAGGCGGAAGAAGAAGCAATGGCGACTAGACAAGCTGGCCGACTGGCAGAGAGAGTCTAAATGCCAGACCAGCAGATAAAGAAAATGTACCTTATCGCAAGCGGAGTGATGCCGGCCGTGATGTGCTGGGCGCCCGTCTGGCGCCAGATGCAAGTGCAGCCTCCGGCCCCGCCGCCGAGAAGGGAAAGGGAGAAGCCGAGTGGCGTGGTCGAGCACCCGAGCAGTGATCCAGCAAGCGTCCCCCAGGTCGGCAGCATGGCAGAGAGGCTGCAGGAGTGTACACCAGGGACCGGGAAGATGGATCCCGAGCTGGACCTGCTCCGGGAGGAAATGCAAATTCTGGCTCGGAGACTGCGTAACCTGCAAGCAGAGGTGGACCGGCGGAGTGAAACACCGATGGTGCCGGAGAGTGTGGGCCACAGGATAAAGGCCGCGGAGCAGCGACCGGGTGAGCAATGTGAAGCCCCGACCCGTCCGGACCCACTGACCCACCAAGCGCCACCGCCCTGTCCCTCCACTGTCCCGCAGGCCTTCCCCGCCAGCCCCGCTGATGTCCGGTGGGGCACCGGAGGCCTGCCCGAAACCCCCGCAGACGGAGCCTGGGGAGGGGTGGATCCCGACCAGCTAGTGGGCCCCCTACCGAGTCCCCCTGTGAGTCTCCTGGGAACGACATCTCCGGGGGTGCACTGGGACGCAGCGCCCATAGAAACCAGGGGACTGCAGCGGCCGCTGCTCCCCAAGGAAACTCCCCTGGCCAACGAGATGACGTGCCGGAGGCTGGTGGTCGAGTACCAGAGGGAGCGGGAACTCCGGGAGGAGAAACGGAGGGCCCGAGAAGTCGCCAATCTGGCCTCCAAAGAAGAGGTCAGGAAGGCCCTGAAGGGATCCGAGTGCCCAGTAAGACGGGGCACCGTGGTTGATTTCCGGCAGAAAGGCGGCTGGGGCTTCATCCGGGAGCCCGGTCTGGGCAAGGACGTGTTTGTGGCCCGGAGAGACATCGAGGAGCACCTGCCCAGAGGCCACCCAGGGCGCGATGCCAAGCCGGGTGATGTGGTGGAGTATACCCGGCTGATGGGGGACCGCGGATGGTACGCGCTGCATGTACATATCCTGCGGGAAGAAGCGGCCCCAGAAGAGCCAGAGTGGCACCGCACAGTGCAAGAGCGCAGCATCTCCCCCAGCAGCAGCACCACCTCAAGGCCGACCCGGGCCACAGAACTGAGCAGAGGCCCTGCGACCGTCACTCAGGAGACGCAGACCAGGATCTCCATGGGGTGTGTGATGCAGGGAGCCCGGCCAAAGCAGGGCCCCAGAGACCACAGCAACAGCCCCCTGCAGACAAGCAGCCCTCTGCAGCAGCGCCGTGCGACACCCGCAAGTAGCCCCACTCCAATCCAGGCTGCAGCACAGCGCAGAAGGTCAGGGACCAGCACCCAGGGGACCCAGACGATGATATCGTCGGCATACCTGCTGCCAGGAGCCATGCCGGAGTGGGACCCTGACATCTACCCTCGTGAGTAAAGAAGATGAAGAGATGCTGAACTGTACATAGCCCCTCATTCTTTTTGAAGAAGTCCCTCGTGTTTTACCCCTTATTCTTTTCGAAGATGACACCCTTTCCTGCTGTACTGCCCCTAATGCTTTTTGAAGACGTCACCCCCCATGTTATGTGTTACCGGGCCACTGAACTGGAATGTGGGCCCCGGTGGAAGTGTATGTGTCATGTCATACCAGGCCACTGGACTTAGTGGCTGGTATGTTGTTATGTGTCCTATGTAACCAGGCCATTGGACTTAATGGCTGGTTGATTGTGTCGTTTTGTTGATTGAAAGAAACGAACTGTCGGGCTACTGGACTTGTTGTAGCCAAAAATGTAATTAGTTGCACCCGTTGTGCCCCCTACCAGAATTATGGGGGAAGTGCCCAAACTGTGCAATGAACTGAAAGTGCACACATAGTTTTCTTTATAAGAAGTTTGCAACGTTTAAGTACCTATGCCTCCCATAAAGGGAAGAAATGTTAATTGTTTTATTGATTTGCATACCAAAAATGTTTTGCAGTTCTTCCACATGTTTTTGTTGTTTTTCAGCCCGAGGACGTGCTGGGATTTGCTGTGGGGGAGTGTGGCGCCCCTGAGGCTTCCGTCGCCACAGGTCATTGCACCCCACCAGCGGTGTGATGCCCCATTCTGGGAGAGGAAGAGAGTGAACTCCGGTCCCCTGGTAAATCCACACTACACCCATTGTTAGGCACATACTAGGACCAGGGAAAGTGGCAGGCAACCCTCCCATGCTGCATGCTGGGAGGGGCCGTAAGACCCATCCCTGCTCCTATAGGTTACAGCTTAGCAACTGGGAGGTGGGAGGAGCCACAAGAGTGCAGACACAGATAGGAAGGTCTAGTGAAGTCAGTCTACCTCAGGGAGAGCAAGGGGGAAGAGCCAGCATGTAGTTGGAGAACAAGAACAAGAGAAAGGAGGGAGGAGGAGGCCTGCTGGAGGCAGGCAAGGAGGAGAAAAGAAAGAAAGAAAGAAAGAAAGAAAGAAAGAAGGAAAAAGAGCTCCAAGTCAGTCAGGAGCAGAGAAACAGTAGGAGACGCTTCCTGGTGAAGATCCTGGGACCCAGAGGTCCAGGTGACACCACGTAAGAGACAGAAGGAGTCGCAGGGCCGCGGGTAGTCCTGGAAGTATCACGAGCAGGCCTAGAGGTACCAAGGAGAGAGGGCCCTAGAAGTGCCACGGGTAGTTGTAGGCTGCGGTGGCCTGTTCACAGTAACATCGGTGGAGGGATTAAGCTGTGACAGGGGACGGTCCCTAGAGACTGGAGGAGTGCAAAATCATCTCCAAACAGTAAAAACCGAGGCCCAGGGACGTTGTAAGCTCCCAGGGCCAGAACCCATAGCAGACTTCCAGAAAAGGGGTAATCAGCCGACAGGTGACCCCCCAGCCTGGAGGCTGTAGTGGACGCCAAGCCAGGTCCATCCTAACAAAGGCAAGGCTAAGGAAGACAGCCGAAGAAAGAGACACTAAGAGAAGGGCACCGGCTTTCACTCTCAGAATCACCCAGAAACGGCGGAGGTCCCTGACAGTGGTCCTAGCACTCCAAGGGTCCCTACAGCTGTGACAAGAACTGTGAGTAAAGAACTTGAACTGCACCCTTGGAGTGGTCTCTGTTATTCCGCTGCATAGACATTCACAAGCACCAACTGTGCCCCGGGCATTGCTCCACCTGTGGGGAGCAGTACCACCATTGCTGCAGTAACATCATCCCGGAGGCCTCACACAGCAGCGGCGGCTTATTAGCCGCATACCACAGGTGGCGTCACGAACACAACCATTAACAAGCAAGCCACATATTATACTGACACCCACCAGGGCCACGGAGCCGGGCCCAGCCACCACTGACTACCACTGGACTAGGCCGGCCCGGCACCGGGTGTCCCATAGCCCTGGGGTGGGCGAGTCACATCAGTGGGTGGTCTAGCTGGAATAGGGCCACCCACCTAGGAGTCAGGCAGACTGGTGGGAGGGAAGGAAGTCAGTTTAGAGTCAGCTCTCAAAGTGAGAGGAGAGTTGAGGAGTAGCCCTCAAATAGTAAGCAGCAAAGGGAGTTGGAGCTCCCTGTGTCACCTTGGTGGGGTCGCAGACGGTGGTCTGGGACCAGAGGAGTCAGAGACCAAGTCGCGGGGTATTGGAAGAGGTGTAACAGACTTAGTTTTGGAGAATGGTCGGCTCCAGAATGTCCAGTAACCAGACCAGTACTGAGCACGGCAGAGTACAGGACCCTAGATCAGAAAGTATCTTCACGCAACCTGATAATTAACCTATGGAGGATAGTCTGTTTATGAACTTTCCCTAAGAGCTCAGAGATCGAAGGCATCAACACAACGAGGGGGATAGGGCCTTCCAGCCAATGCAGCCCACTGAAATCCCAAGTGTCAGCCATCGAGAGCACAGCTCTACTATACTATTATAGGGACCGGAACCCTGACAGCTTCAGGCCGAAGGGTCACTCAGGAACATGTATACAATTGTGCAAGGAGGTAGGCTCCGGACCACTAAGCAATACCAGTGGGGACAGACTCCCGGACGGGCTCCCTAAAGCGGCAGCGGTACCCAGAGACTTGGTTTACTTCTGTGTCAGAGTCTGTTTAATGATTACAGTAACATCTTTACAGCCTGAGTGAGTACACTGCCCTTCCCGCGTCCCTGCCTGCCAACATCACCTCCACCTTGCTATCCACCAATCCTCAAGAGCCCCTGGGCCTTCCCTACTCATGGAGGGATCACCATCTGGCTGCCCCACTCCATCAGCTCTGGGTACTCCCATCGGCAGCGACAGTACTTCCCTTACTGCGAACCATGGGTGGCGTCACAAACCCTCCCCTGTAAATATATCCCCCCTTATTATTCGAGTGGCCACTGAGCCCTGGGTCCGGGAACCCTCGAGCCACAACAAACTCCGGATCCGAGCAGTCCGACTGCTGCAGGGGCGGTACAGATGCAGTGCTATTCACGTTTGCCTCATTACTTGTTTGTGTGGGAATTGCCACCATAATATCCTCGCCTTCCTCCTCCTCCTCCTCATCTGCTGAGTTACTCAGCTGCATGCCTCTGGGTTCACACCCAGTGGAATCTACAACTTCATCTTCATGCTGTCCCCCTCCTCCTCTTCCTGAGCTGACATCACAGGACAACATGTGTGCACCTCAGGTACCTGAGTCTCATCATCATTATCTCCGGAGATTATAATTTGACGAGTGGTGGAATCCTACTGGGACCCTACCTCCTCTGAGCCGGGATCCAGCTCACAAAGATTTTGGGCATCAGTGGAGATGCTTTCCTCCTCTTCAGTCTGTGAACATGTTGTACTGGATCTGGGATGCCCATGAGAAAAAATGTGTGAACAGCTCTTGAAACTCACCCATGTGGGTATCCACAGTCAGTTTGCCGGTTGGCAATTTGTGACGTGAGCGCAAACAATTGTACTTAAGGTGCCACCTCTGAAGAGTGAACTGTGTGTGATTTTAAGGTTCAGGAAGAAGGGGAGAGGCCACTTGATGTAGCGCTTGCCATGCACTCAAGCACAAGCTGTTTCTCAGCTTCATTTTGAAGTTGAAGTGATATATGGCTGCCAAAGTAATCTAGTGGAGTAAGCTGTCCAGAAACAGAAGTTTTCATTTCTCTTGGGATATGATGAGCTGGTGCTTGTTCACTAGACTTTTGACTAACAGAACGTCCCACGCATACACCACCAACACCCCACCTATTCCCCCTTTCACGACAACCTCATTGAAATTTACCACTCATGGTTAATGTACCCTTCCCCTATTAAAGAGATGTTTTGAAAACCTATGCACACACCTTTCAGACACCTGACAGAAAAGATAATTTATTTATTTGTTGCCTCAGTTGGCAATATTATTAAGGCACTAAAAAGTACCACTACTTTCAAATGTGGTTCACTGCGTAATTTTGAGCAGACGTGGAAAAGTGCCAAGAAGATCTTTTTAGCTTGTTCAATAGCAAATTTTCAGCAAGTAATACTAACAATACCTATAAATATGTTTTGCTGCAGAATTTTGAATAGGCATTTAAAATTGCCAAGAACAACTTTTTATCTGGTTGCCTAGAAAATTTACAGCAGGCCAAGCACAGCTAAGTAGCAATACCTATAAATGTGTGTGGATAATTTTGAGCAGGCAAATAAAATTAGCAAGAACACTTGTTTATATACTTCCCTAGCAACTTTTTATACAGCTACTGCTAATTAGCAATACATATAATTGTGTTTACATACTTTTGAGCAGGCAGTAATACGCAGCAATACCTATTAAGATTAGTGATGAGCGAGTACTAAAAAGCTCGGGTGCTCGAGGCTCGGGCCGACCATCCCAAGATACTCGTGTACTCGGCCCGAGCACCGAGCCCAATGTTATCCTATGGGAGACCCGAGTATTTTTATGAAATGACCCCCGGCAGCAAGTAGAAACCCTAAAAATGTCACAAAAGTCTCAGAAGAGTGCTCAAATGACATGGCAACAGCATGGGGAAGACCCCTTGAAGCATTTATCACTCAAAAGTCACAGCTGTGAACAATTTTGTCCGCGTTTTACGCCATTTTTACGGACTCACCAGAAAACCTTCCAAAATGACACCAAAATGAATTTTCATGGCAGAAATGTTAAGGGCACATACCCAATAGTGAGATAGAGCTGGTGTATGTTACTTTTTGAGATTAATACATGAAAGATTTTACGTAAAACATTGTGTGGCACTCCGATGTCCCTGAGAAGAGACGTACATGAAGGCCTCTTGAGTCTAATGTGCCCATTTTGAGGAGGTGAGTCTTTGTAGTATTTTCCTTTGCCAGGGCAGTCCAAAATTGTGAGGTTCACCAATGCCCCTGCATACAGATGTGCATGAGGGCCTCTAAACCTGAAGTGCCTATTGTAAGGAAGTGGGTCTATATAGCCCTTTGGCAGGACAGCCAAAAATTGGGAGGCTCCACGTTGTCCCTGGATAGAGACGTGTATGAGGGCCTGTAAACCTGAAGTGCCCATTGTAAGGAAGTGGGTCTATTGTAGTATAGACCTTTGGCAGGGCAGCCAAAAATTGGGAGGCTCCACGTTGTCCCTGGATAGAGACGTGCATGAGGGCCTGTAAACCTGAAGTGCCCATTGTAAGGAAGTGGGTGTATTGTAGTATAGCCCTTTGGCAGGGCAGCCAAAAATTGTGAGGCTCCACGTTGTCCCTGAATAGAGACGTGCATGAGGGCCTGTAAACCTGAAGTGCCCATTGTAAGGAAGTTGGGTGTATTGTAGTATAGTCCTTTGGCAGGGCAGCCAAAAATTGGGAGGCTCCACGTTGTCCCTGGATAGAGACGTGCATGAAGGCCTGTAAACCTGAAGTGCCCATTGTAAGGAAGTGGGTGTATTGTAGTATAGCCCTTTGGCAGGGCAGCCAAAAATTGGGAGGCTCCACGTTGTCCCTGGATAGAGACGTGCATGAGGGCCTGTAAACCTGAAGTGTCCATTGTCAGGAAGTGGGTGTATTGTAGTATAGCCCTTTGGCAGGGCAGCCAAAAATTGGGAGGCTCCACGTTGTCCCTGGATAGAGACGTGCATGAGGGCCTGTAAACCTGAAGTGTCCATTGTCAGGAAGTGGGTGTATTGTAGTATAGCCCTTTGGCAGGGCAGCCAAAAGTTGGGAGGCTCCACGTTGTCCCTGGATAGAGACGTGCATGAGGGCCTGTAAACCTGAAGTGCCCATTGTAAGGAAGTGGGTGTATTGTAGTATAGCCCTTTGGTAGGGCAGCCAAAAATTGGGAGGCTCCACGTTGTCCCTGGATAGAGACGTGCATGAGGGCCTGTAAACCTGAAGTGCCCATTGTAAGGAAGTGGGTGTATTGTAGTATAGCCCTTTGGCAGGGCAGCCAAAAATTAGGAGGCTCCACGTTGTCCCTGGATAGAGACGTGCATGAGGGCCTGTAAACCTGAAGTGTCCATTGTCAGGAAGTGGGTGTATTGTAGTATAGCCCTTTGGCAGGGCAGCCAAAAATTGGGAGGCTCCACGTTGTCCCTGGATAGAGACCTGTTAGGTTCTTAGTGCCTCCGTTCTTGCATTTAAAAACCGCACGTGTGTGCCTGTTGGTGGCAGCGTTATGGTGCACTTGTGTGCGTTTTGCAAAAACTTGGATATAACGCACAAGTCTAGTGAATACACATCAGCACAGCATTGCAAAATGCGCAAGGGCGTTGGCAACGAACAAGGAAGTGGACGTGATGGTGGTGCAGGCAGAGACCGAGGTCGTGTGCAAGCTCTAATTTCGCCACAACAAAGGGCCACATCTAGTCGCTCGCACGTCCTGTCCCAAATTCTTGGGGACCGCAGCAGTACACCGCTCTTGAACCAAGACCAGTGTCAACAGGTTGTTAGTTGGATAGCGGATAATGCTTCCAGTCAGATTGGCACCACCACAAACACTCTGTCTTCCACACGGTCAAGTGTCAGTACCCGTGATACTGCACCGCACATTTCAGAACCTGATCCTCCTTCCTACCACCAGGTCGAGTACACGTCCACGGACATTACTGATCCCACACTTGGACACTCGGAAGAGCTGTTCACGTTTCCATTCACACATTCTGGCCTCTCGCCAGCTCCTGTTGAAGTGGGCCATGACGAGATTGTATGTACAGATGCCCAAATATTTGAGAAGCCACGTTCTCACGAAGTTGGCAACGTGTCTCAACAAGGGGTGGACAATAATGAGACACAATTGTCAGGAAGTCAGGAGGAGGAGCAGGGTGCGGAAGAGGAAGACGACGTGGTGGATGATCCAGTAACTGACCCAACCTGGCAGGAGGATATGCAGAGCGAGGACAGCAGTGCACAGGGGGAGGGAGGCGTAGCATCCCAACAGGCAGTAAGAAGTAGGGTGGTGGCCCCAGGCAGACGTCAGGCAACCGTTCCCCGGAACAACAACACGACACAAGGTGCCTGTACAAATGTTAGGTCTTCCCGAGTCTGGCAGTTTTTTAAGTTGGCTCCAGATGATTCTAAAAAGGCCATTTGCAACACCTGCCATGCCAGCATCAGCAGGGGTACCAAAACTAGCAGCCTGACCACCACCAGCATGATCAGGCACATGTCAGCCAAGCACCCGACTTTGTGGGATGTACAACAGAGTCGAGGAGCAGTGCTTGCTGATGTCACTGCTACGTCTTCGCTTGTTGTGCATGCGAGCCAATCCCCTGTCCATGCTGCCCGCGAACAAGCCTCCTCCGGCCCTGCACCTGCATATGCCCACGCAGAAATAACACCATCATCAAGCACGTCCTTGTCCCAGCGCAGCGTTCAGTTATCCATTCAGCAAACCTTTGAACGCAGGCGCAAATACACTGCCAACGCCCCACATGCCACACTTCTAAATGCTAACATTTTGCGACTGCTTGCGCTGGAAATGTTGCCTTTTAGGCTGGTGGAGACAGAAGCATTCCGCGACCTGATGGTGGCAGCTGTCCCACGTTACTCGGTCCCCAGCCGCCACTATTTCTCCCCGTGTGCCTTCCCCGCATTGCATAACCACGTGTCACAAAACATCACACGTGCCCTGAACAACGCTGTTTCAGCCAAAGTCCACCTAACCACAGACACGTGGACAAGTGCTTGTGGGCAAGGCCGCTACATCTCGTTGACGGCACACTGGGTTAATATTGTAAAAGCTGGGACCCAGTCTGAGCGAGGGACGGAACATGTCCTTCCCACACCAAGTTTTGCAGGCCCTACCTCAGTCAGGGTTTCACCCACACTCTACAGCTCCGGAATGTCATGCTCCTCAGCCTCCTCCTCCTCCTGCGCATCCTCATCCACTTTACCCTTCACACCAGTCCCAAGCTGGAAGTGTCGCGGGCGGAGGAGGGGACGCTGCGCTCTCCCACTGCTCGGGTCCGGCTGCCGCTGCTCTACGGCTGCTGCTGCTCGGTGGCTCGAGCGATGGCCAGATCCCGGGGACTCGAGTGGCGCTCCTCGCCCGTGAGTGAAAAGGGGTGATTTGGGTTTTGGGGATATTGTCCGTGACGCCACCCACGGTTGTGGTGATTGTGTGGACACCACCGCTGCTCTGGACGGGGATCCCGGGAGCCTGTGACAGGGAGCAGCTTTGTTGTTATTTCTCCCTCCGTGGGTAGGGGGGTTGGTTGTCCCGGGGCCCGGTGATGGGGTAGAGATGGATGACAGGCGGGTTGCAGGGCCTGATGAGGTGCAGGGTCGCAGGGGCAGCGCTGTGCCGCACGGCACGGAGGTACTCACTCAGCCCAATGATGATGACACAGTTCACGGTAAAACAAGTGGCTGGATGGACGGGTCCCTCGGACGGCTGCGGTTGTTCCTCCCTGCAGGTTAGTGATGAGTGTCTCTCCCTGCACCTAAGTTCAGTGTTGGTAGTGATGGTTTCCCACCGGTAACCCGCTCCCCGACCTGGATATGGGCCGGAGGAGCCCCTTTTGCCCACAGGCGCTGGCCCTGGGAGACGGTTGCCCTTGGCGGTGGCGGTGTCTCCCCTTCACGGTTGGACGGTTGCCTTGTATCGGGACTTGGCTGTTTGGAAACCTGGAGGTCCCCTTCACTAACGGATTTGCCAAATTCACGGCGACACCAAGCCTTGCCGGGATCCGAAAGGCCCCTGCCAATGGTGCTGGCTTCTCTTTGTATACCGGTTCGGTACGGCCGGGTCACCACCCGTCCACGGTCCTTATGGCAGACTCCAATCGGCCTCCACTGCAGACGGTCACCACATCCTGCCAACCTTGCTGTCCTGTCCGGGCCACACACCCAGACCAACTTCAGGCTCTTTGCTGTCACTTTTCTCTTCTCTACTACTTTCCTCCTTCCACTTCCTTAGCTTAACTCTCACTGCCTGTGTTTTCCCTCCTCCAGGACTGTGAACTCCTTGGTGGGTGGAGACCAACCGCCTGGCTCCACCCCCTGGTGTGGACAACAGCCCCTGGGGAAGGCAACAAGGATTTTGTGTTTTGACTATGATGTGCCTGCAGGGAGTGTGGGGTGTGTAAGTGTTGTGCTCTGTGGCCCCTGGCTTGTCCAGGGTGACACAGAAGCACTGCAGCACTGCCTCGGCGAAGCGGCAACAGGTTGTGCTGAAGCTAATCTGCATAGGTGACAAACCCCACAATGCAGAAGAGGTGTGGACAGCTCTGAAACAGCAGGCAGATCACTGGCTCACACCTCTGAACCTAAAGCCAGGAAAGGTTTTGTGTGACAATGGCCGGAACCTGGTGGCGGCTTTGAGGCGAGGCCAGCTGACACATGGTCCATGCGTGGCCCATGTGCTCAACCTCGTGGTTCAGCAGTTTCTAAAGTCATACCCAGAGCTGTTTGATCTGCTGGTAAAAGTTCGCCGCCTGTCTGCACATTTTCGAAAGTCACCTACTGCTTCAGCCGGCCTTGCCGGCTTTCAGCGCCATTTGCATCTTCCGGCTCACAGACTGGTGTGTGATGTCCCCACGCGTTGGAATTCAACTCTGCACATGTTGGTCAGGATATGTGAGCAGAAGAGGGCAGTTGTTGAGTACCTGCATCACCTAAGCCGTAGGGAAATGGGTCAAACTCCACACATAACACCTGAGGAGTGGAGATGGATGTCCGACCTATGTACCATCCGCCAAAACTTTGAGGACTTTGAGCAGCGATGACGACATTATTAGCGTCACCATACCGCTTCTCTGCCTTCTAAAATGGTCTCTGCTCAAAAAACAACCATGATGCATTGCAGGCAGAGCGCGATGAGTTTGAGCAAGAAACAGTAGTGGGTGTGGGTGATAACACACAGTCCAGCCTTGTCTCATCACAACGTGCAGTGGAGGACTATGACGAGGAGGAGGATGAAGACATGGAGCAACTCTCCGGCCAAATTGAGGATATGACATGCAGTCATATCCTCGGTTCAGCGTGGCTGGCCAGAGGACAGGGTAGATGATGAGGAGGAGGAGGAGGAGGACAGCATCTTCAGTCATCGTGTTGGTCAGGATACTGAAGTGATGGCTGTTAAGAGTCTGGCACACATGGCTGACTTTATGGTAAGCTGCCTGTCTCGTGACCCTCGCGTTAAGAACATCTTGGCCAACAATCATTACTGGTTGGTAACACTGTTAGACCCACGCTAAAAGGAGAACTTTATGTCTCTTATTCCCGAGGCGGAGAGGTCAGGCAAAATGCAGCAGTTCCAGAAGGCCATAGTCACGGAAGTAGGCAAAGCATTCCCCTCACAAAACGCTAGCGGCATAGGTCAGGAATCAGTGGACAACCAAGGCGTACAGCCGAGAGGGCCACAAGTCCAATCCACCAGAGGTAGGGGAACAGTCTTCAAGATGTGGGACAGTTTTCTCAGCCCCTCACATACCACAGCCCCTGAGGTGCGGGGTAGTGCCACAAGAAATCCTAAGTTTGCCCAGATGCTCAAGGAGTACCTTGCAGATCAAACAACTGTACTCCGACATTCCTCTGTGCCTTACAATTAATGGGTATCCAAGCTGGACACGTGGCATGAATTGGCTCTCTACGCCTTTGAAGTCCTGGCCTGCCCTGCCGCTAGCGTTTTGTCACAGCGTGTTTTTAGTGCCGCAGGTGGAATCATTACAGATAAACGCACCCGCCTGTCAACTGAAAATGCTGACAGGCTGACTCTGATCAAGATGAACAAGGGTTGGATTGGGCCAGACTTCACCACACCACCAGCAAATGACAGCGGAATTTAAAGTTTGTAACGGGAATTTGCCATGTACCTCCACTCACCCATGGTAACACACTTCTGGACTTTGGCTAATCGCTGGACTGCTCCTCCTTCTCCTCATGCGCCATCATGATGACCGTTACAATAGTTAGGCCGTTGTTTCAGGTATACCCCCAGTGGTAAATTTTTTCGCCCATTCTTTCAGAATGGACATTACAACGACAGGAGACCCGCTCCTTTGCAATGGGAGCAATGTTTTGAGGCCCTCATGCACATCTCTATCCAGGGACAATGTGGAGCCTCCAAATTTTTGGCTGCCCTGCCTAAGGGCTATACTACAATAGACCCACTTCCTTACAATGGGCACTTCAGGTTGACAGGCCATCATGCACGTCTCTATCCAGGGACAATATGGAGCCTGACGCTGCCACCAACTGCCACACACGTGCGGTTTTTAAATGCAAGCACGGACGCACTAAGAACCTAACAGGTTCTTAGGAGCGACAATTACTGAGAAGTCTGACACTATCTGGACTGGTTTAGACTCTGTACACCAGCCCCAGATATGATGAAGGCTGGTATACGGTCACCACTAGGAATGGCTATATACCCTGCCTGCCTGCCTGCCTGTATACTGCTACAATAGTCCTGACAAGGACTCTTCTGGTCACTAGCCTGTATTCCGACCTGGCTATACCCTGCCTGTATACAGCAACAATAGTCCTGAGGAGGACTCTGCTACTGTACTCCGACCTGGCTATACCCTGCCTGCCTGTATACAACTAGAATAGTCCTGAGAAGGACTTCTGGTCACACTGTTTGCAGCCCTGCTCCGGAACTAACTATAAAGGGCCGCAAACCTTTCCCTGAAGCAGCAACACTCTCCCTGCACTCACTGTCTGGATGGCTGTGAGCAGAGCACAGCGCCCGCCGGTATAAAGGCTCGGTCACGCTGTGCAGGCCGGCCAATCACTGCAATTCCACAACTAACAGGGCTGTGGCATTGCAGTGGTCTGCCAGCCAATCCCTGCATGAGGGCTGGCTCTCAAAAGAGCGCCAACATGCTGGGATGAAGACCACGAGTACAGCACGAGTATCGCGAAATTACTCGGTCCCCGCCGAGTAGCCCGAGTACAGTGATACTCGTGCGAGTACCAAGTAGTAACAAGCATACTCGCTCATCACTAATTAAGATGCTTCACTGGCAACTCTTCAGCAGGCAGTGCAAATGCCAATTTGTATTTCTATCATTAAATGTGCCAATTTGTGGCACACACACTTTTCCTTACACTGCACGTCCCTATTCTAAACTATCTCTCTCCTATCTATCTCAACTACCTCGCATTAAACATCTGGCTAAGCTCACTGTGTAACAGCACTGACGGGAGCAGCAGAAGCACCTTCCCTAATGAGTAATATTCACAAAATGGTGCCTACGCAAAATCTTGATATGCAAAAAAGTTGATATGCACACGGACATGTAACTTATGCAGCCAATCACAGAGGCCCTTGTGTCTGAACTTTGTCGATGTTTGCAGTGCCTAGATTGGCTGCAGGAACATCCAGAAATAAAGTTAGGGAAAAAATTGGCTCCGCATGCAAAAAGGCTTCTCCCGATTCCCCACCCCCTCCACTGATTTTACAAATCCACCCATTCATCAGACAGCACCACTATCCTATACAAAAGGAGAAAATGTTATTACAAAAGCAAAAAACAGAACAGAAGATCGACACCTTTTAGTGAAAATGCCTGTGTTGCCGAGCCAAAACTGGACATGCTAAGGCTCTTACCGAATTTGATATTGGCAACCTTTACTGAGCAGATTTACTCATCTCTACTTAATACGGCCATTTTATAGGTCAGAATTTTTCATCCCCTTTGATTTGTATGGGGTGCTTTTTCCGGAGGCAAGTTCGCAGTCAAGTTCTGAATCCAATTTTTCTTAATTTGTGCTGGTTCAGTGAACCAGAACATACCAAGGGTTTGCTCATCAGTAGTCCTAAAGCAAGGCCTGATCCTGCCGTCTATGTCAGTTGTGAGCGTGGCCTGGGGTGGTAACCATGGTCTAAGCTTGGTCCTTGCGATGTCCCATTCACCCCAACAGGGCAAAGGATATTGCGTTTGGAGGTGATGTGGGCCTGGCTAGGTACAATGATTCATGACATGCAGGTAATACCACTTGAGTGGTTGCTTGTCACCAATGGTTTGGACGGCCCAGATCCTTCTAACAGTAAAGACAGAGATAGATGACAACAGTTCTTAACCCTAAAGTTTATTTAGCTCCACAAAATCTGTTTAACATGTGTGGTAGCAGGTATAGATCTGCATACATCCTCTTCATAACATTTATGATATTGTTCAATATCAGCTCTCAAATTCAATTCTCTACAAATCACATTGCTTTCTACTTTCAGTTCTTTACAGCACAAACTACCTTCACTACCCAGTTCTAGGAAGGAACTCCATGGGATATGTTTACTAATGCAGGGATAGAAACACCATTCCTAAATTCCAAGTCTGGTAACTTTGGCTCTTCCAGTGAAAGCGCTAACCTATTTAGATAGGAGAGGGGTAAGGGAGTCACCATATGCCTAGTGAAGTGAAGTGTCCTGCAATCCAATAGTCCGTCAGTCAGGTCACCGAAATTCACTCTCTCCCCCTACTTTCAATGATCTCAGTTCAGTTGAACATGGTGTTGGATGAACGGAGCATTCCAGAAATCTGGCATGGGTTCAACTGAGTTCACTAAGGGCAGTGTGAAATCCGGTTCCCTGACTGCCGGATTGCCAGACTGCCGTGCTGCCATGTCCAGCAAACTGATAGTCTGCAATCTGGCAGTCACACCGAGTTTCATGGCATCCCGGCTGTGAACTCCGGTGACCTGACTGATGTCACCGTTTCTCACAGTCGGGTCTCTTGCTACCATGAGTGTGTCCCAAGATCAGTTTTCATTGTTCGCGGTTTCTATCAGTGCAGTCTTTGGATGCAGCAGAGCTGAGATCATCATGGAAAGTCTTCTGGATTGCATTGGATCTGCAGGGGTGTATTGGGGGTTTATAATAAATTGGTGAAAGACAATGTGTTTTTATTATTATTGTTATTATTATTTTTATTATAAGGATTTTTGTGTGCTTGTTTTTTTCTTTTTGCTTACAGGATTGGTAATGGAAGAGTCTGATAAACACCTCTCCATTCCAAACCCAAGGCCATATACAGTTTTACCTCAATTGCCACCACATCACAGCAATCGGGATAAGCTGGGTAAAGCGCCACAATTGGCACATCTAGTGGATGCACCAATTGTGGGGCAGCTACGGGCTGATATTTTTAGGCTGGGGAGGGACAAAAAATAATTGACATTCCCAGCCTGAGAATACCACTCGCTAGCTGTCTGCTATTTCTTCGTTGGCAATCAGAAATGGGCAGGAGCACAAGTTGTTGTTTATTAATATTTATTTAAGTAATTTAAAAAAAAAACCATCACGGGGCAGCTTCCTTTTTTAATAACCAGCCAAGATAAAACACGTAGCTGGGGGCTGCAGCCTTCAGATGTCTACTTTACCTGTGGTAGTTATCACAAATAGGCAGGGGACCACAGGTCAAAGTGGCGTAATATCCTGACAACAATGTTCCCAGAAGTGATATGTGTTTCAGAGATGCATACAGGCATGGTCCGCAGACTGTTTCCATTACATTTTATCATCCATTTCTACATTTTTACAGCCCTGCCAGACATCATAGGAGGGTTCACTGGAAAATTATTTGCATTTCCCATTGACTTGCTCTAGTTTTGTTTTTCATGACAAATACACAAATGGTTCGAAATATTCATTACAAATCATCCAAAACCCAAATCTTTCACTATTAGCCCATCACTTGTCATAGCGCCTTTAGAAAAATATTTAGTAAGAAAATTGGAGACATGTTCAATACTGATTTTACCCAAAGTAGATTTTATATATATATATATATTTACTTTTTAATCTGTTTATATATTTTTTTTTACCTTTCTTACAGGCAATACCCTCTGTCAATAGCTTTTTATCTGATTTTTCTACTTGCCATCGAAAATGCAAACAATAATCCTGACATTTTACCCAATATTACCCTGGGGTATCATGTTTATGACTCATGCGCAGATGGACGACTGGCAGTAAGCTATGTTTTATATTTCCTGTCTGGACCGGGTAAGGTGATACCTAATTACTCTTGTATGGGCCATGACCGGCTGGTTGGTGTCATTGGAGATCGTTTCTCGTCCACCACTATTCCTGCAGCACAGATCCTTGGATTATATGGATATCCTCAGGTACTGGATACTTTAGACATTGTTATTAAATACAATTCTTTATTGATGGTAGAGCATTGTCATCTCTGCTCAATACTCGTACTAGTATCTGGGTACTCGGGGGCCATGCTCAACTTCCCACTCCTTATGTTTTGAAGTTTTTTTTCAGCCACAAAACAAGGATTGGCTACTGGCATAACTGTGACTAGCCATCTGCAACACGTCATCAGATATATATAAGATCAGGTGACACGACGCTTGGCTTCCTCAACCCTGAAAACAGCGTGGAGAGAGCAGCTGCAGGAGGGATAGGTGAGGATCAGAGGCATATAGACATTTGTTATAGTGAGCACTGGTGATGAGCGAATCCGTGGAAAATCGGGTTCACCAAACCAGCACATGAGAAGGAAAATCATCGGTAACTTGTAGCAAAACTTAACCCTGAATAATGAAGACCATACAAGCCAATGGGGATGAGACAGTTGGGGCTGTATAATGGCCATAGTAAGCTCTAGGGGGCTGCAAAAGAAAGTTAAATGGTAATAAAAGCAGGATAGTTATACACGCCGTGTTTCCCGTGTTTCCTGTAGGATAATTGCTGCAGTGAGACTCTCTTCTGGGCCACTAATTAAGGATCATGAATATTCATTGCTTCCCCACCCACCCTCTGTGCCAATGTTTGTGATTAGTCACAGACATCAATACACGCCCCCACCCTGTATCTGTGACTGTGATTGGTTGCAGACATCTATATACGTCCCCACCCTTTGTCCGTGCAGTGATTGGTTGCAGTCAGCTTGCTGTATATTAGTGAAAAAGGAAAGAAAGAATTTTTAAAAATGATGTTGGTTCCCACTATATTTTGATTACCAGCACAGGTAAAACTACAGCGGTAGGCAGCAGCCCCCATCTGTGAGCTTTACCTTCCTGGATAACAAAATAGAGGAGAAAACAAGACTTGGGGTACACCCATATTTTATATCCAGCAACGACAAAGCAGACAGGTTAGGGCTGGTATTATGAGGTTGGGAGGATCCATGGTTATTGGCCTCCCCCAGGCTAAAAATACCAACCTCCACCTGCCCAGAATTGTTTCACCCATTATGTGCTTTACCCAGCTTATCCCGTTTGCGCAGTTGTGTTGGCAATTAGGGTTTAATGACTGCTATGATTTGACAGTAGCTATCAAGCGCTAGATTAGTAATGGGAGGTTTCTATAAAACCCCCAATTGCTAACCCCGTAAGTGAAAAGAAATAAAACACAAACACTAAAAAAATCTTTTATTTGAAACAAAATACACAAACCCTCTTTCACCCCTTTATTAAACATAAAAACACAGTTGCAGATCTGGCGTAATCTATATAATGTCCCACAAGGATCCTAGCAATGCGACATCCAGAGCCTGGAGAGAAAGAAAACATGTGCATTCTTTGCAGGCTCCAGGAATCATGACATCTGACGAAGAGACCCGGCTGTGAGCAGGTGACATTACTCAGTTCACTGTAGGTCACATCCGGGCTCCCCCGTTGCATGCAGTGAAGGTGCTGCTGGATTAAAGGATTTTTTTTGTGTTTTATTTTTTTTTTCACTTACAGACTAAAGGGCATGTTACACGCTACGATATATCTAACGATATGTCGTCGGGGTCACGTCGTAAGTGACGCACATCCGGCATCGTTTGACATATAGCGTGTGACTGCTACAAGTGTCTGTTAACGAGCAAAAATACTCACCTTATCATTGCTCGTTGACACGTCGCTCATTTTCAAAAAATCGAACGTCCTTCTGTGCACCGGTTGTTCATTGTTCCCGAGGAAGCACACATGGCTCCGTGCGACACCCCGGGAACGATGAACACAGCTTTCCTGCGTCCCGCCGGCAATGTGGAAGGAAGGAGGTGGGCGGGATATTTACGTCCCGCTCATCTCTACCCCTCCGCTACTATTGGCCGGCCGCTGTGTGACGTCGCTGTGACGCTGAACGTCCCTCCCCCTTCTGGAAGAGGATGTTCGCCGCCCACAGCGAGGTCGTTTGGAAGGTAAGTACGTGTGACAGGGGTTTACGACTTTGTGCGACACGGGCAACAAATTGCCCGTGCCGCTCAAACGTTGGGGGTGGGTATGATTGCACAAAATATCGACAAGTGTAAGGCAGGCTTTAGTAAGGGTGCAGGGGGAATCTCATAGACACATCCCATCACTAATCTAGGGCTTGAAAGCAGCTCACAAATCAAAGCTGTCATTAACTCCTTATATTACCCTGATTGTCACTATACCAGGGCAATCGGGATGAGCCGGGTAATGGATAGGACAATTCTGAGCAGCTGCGGGCTGGTATTTTAGCTGCATTTTTGTCCTTTTTTTATTGCTTTAAATGGAGAAAAAAACTTTCCCCTGTAATTTTAGCGTTTTACTTCCTTATCTGAGCATGTGATGAGTGTGACATGGTGAGACACATCCTGTGTAATTTATGAATGAGGAACTCTGAACCTCAAAAAGTTCATGCTGGCAATGCAAGAACTGACAAATATAAGAAGAAAGAGGGATTCTGATCCATCCTGTGCTACTGTAACACTCACCGTCGGACATGGTACTGCAGAGAGCAAGAGTGGACCCACTGCACCATGAGGGAACCCCGGACTTACCCTTTTGTGGGATAAAGACCATGACTGTGGCAGCTGATCCCCAGGGCAAGGATGAACACAGATGCAGACTGCAGTGGCAGGATGGACAGGCAAAGTCTCTAGCACCAGCAATTCAGGACGGACAAGCAGTCTCCAGCGCCAACTGGACAGGCAGAGCATTAAGAGTCTATAGTACCAACAGGGCAGGCAGGACAGGTTACAGGTACCAACAGGAAAGGACGGACTGGTAGCCAGGTACCGGAAGAATAGAGTGGCAGAGTCACTAGCAAGGCAAATGGCATAGCCAGGACGGACACAGTCAATATTACCAACAAGGCGGGATGAACAGGTAGTATATACCAACAGGACAGGACATGCTGGTAGCCAGCCATGGGCTGGACAGGACTGGAAGCAAGTGCCAAAGGGCAAGATGGGCTGGTAGCCAGATACAGACTGGATAATACTTGAACCAGGTGCCACAGGCAGTACAGCTGGGACCAGGTTTAGGCAGGACAGTACAGGCAGGTACAAGCGAGACAGGACTTGCAGGTGACCTGACAACTATCTAGACTGAACACAATTACCAAATGGGTGTTGAATAAGTACTGCCCCTAGTGAAAACATGCCTTAAGTACCCAGTGCCTCTCAGTGATAGGCTGAGGCTGAGAGGCACTTCCTAGGAGTGATGCGCAGGCCCTTTAATAGGAGGACAGCGATGTACACACCCTAGGAGCACTCCCTGAGGCCATGTACTACATGCAAAAGCCCTGGGAGGTGGGAGGAGGAGCCACCCACGTGGAGGAGAGCAGGGACATTGGGCAGTGTGGAAGGACCCTGCAGAGGCAGTGAATGACAGCGCGTCCCTGCAGGAGAGGAGTGCAAGGAGTGCAGGGATGCAGGTAACATTTACACATAAGGGAGTTATGAGTTTTAAATTGTAAATAAAATGAGCAAGTACCGTAATATTCGTAATTGCTACACTCGTAACGAGTACTTTGTAAAACTTGTGTATGCATTCCGAATAGCGAGGACAATGCAAGTGTACGGTGTCCATTTTACAATTGACACCTGATCACTGACAACTGATCAATGACAACTGATCACTGACACCTGATCACTGACACCTGATCACTTACATCTGATAACTGATCACTGACAACTGACAGGTTGACTCGCCCACCCCAGGGCTTTGGAAACCCGGTGTCGGGCCGGACTAGTCCGGGGGTAGTCACTGGTGGCGAGGCCCGACTCCGTGACCCTGGCGGGGTCAACTAATATGGCAGTGGTGGGGATGGTAATTAATAATAAAGTTTGTGGAATATTCGTGAGGCCACCTGTGGATTGCGGCTATGGAGCCACCGCTGCTGGATGGGACCTCCGGGTCTGATGGATTAGCAGCTGGGATGGTTCTGCTCCCCACAGGTGGAGCGGTGCCCCGGGGCAGCCGTTGGTGCCTATTAAAGTCTATGGTGCTTGGAAATGGATGTGGTGCAGGGCGAAATAAAGGAGGCAACACCAGGGGGTGCAGTTTCAAGGTGTTTACTCACTGTTCCAGGGCTGCAGCAAACTGGTTGCCTTTGGCTTGCTGAAATTCGCTGTCAGGGACCTCCGCCGATCCCGGGTAGTTCTTGAGGTAAATGCCGTTGCACCCCTTGGTTGTGTCTCTTCCCTCGACTGTCTCCAAAGCCTTGACCTCTATGGATAAACCTGTCTCGGCCTCCACCATAGGGTCTGGTCAAGAAGGCTTGCCTGGATGGAATCTTGCCCTCTTCCCAGGGGATCTATGGTGGGTTGTGGCCCGGGGCGCTTGCAACCACCCTGGGCCTCGGTGTTTACTTTTGGAAATGTCTCTCTTCCCTTAGTTTCTAGGGACCGTCCCTGGATGCAGCCTGATCCCTCCACCCGATGTTCTAGTGGAACAGGCCACGAGCTTGAAAGCCTTCCGTGGCCCTGGAATCCGTTCTTTACTGTCTGTGGTGTCACCTGAGCCTAGCTGGGCTCCAGGGTCTCCACCAGGAAGCTTCACTCTCTGTCACTTTTCTGAGGTATCAACCTCCCTTTCCTTCCAACTCCTCACTCTCCAACTCTCCACTTCTGACTTCCACTCACTAACTCCACTTCACTGTCTACCCTTGAACTTCCTGTATCTGCTCTTACTTTCTGTTGGCTCCTCCCATTTTCCCTGTTGCTAGGCCCCACCTTATGTGAGAAGAGATGGGTCTTACGGCCCCCCAGCCTTGCTCTGGTCAGTCTCCACAATGACAGGTATGGGGAGGTGTCGCGGGCGGAGGAGGTGACGCCCGTTTTATTTTCTGAAAAAGGTAAAAAGAATAACACACATACAACTTATGACAACATCCCACAATGGGAGGCACATTTCTTAAACGTTACTAACGGTTTACGGTTACGGTCTCCGCTCTCTCCCACCCAAGCAACCTGGCCCTGATGCTGCCCCTAAAATCCAGGCAGCACCCCTTGACCCAAGTCCAGCACAAGTCACCCGAGCGGGATCTGTCCTTTCCCTCCAGAGGGTAGCCACCGGTTCCTGTGGTGGCTGGGCCCCAGCCTGCTCTGCTGAGGGCCCTCCCTCCAACCTGCCTCTCCAGAGGCGGCAACTGCGGAAACGGTAAAACAACTTATTTACAAGCCACTAACGTTTGTGGTTGCCCTGCAAGTTCACGGGCTTGTCCATGGAAAGTTCTCCATGCAAACTTTTTAAACGGTCCCCACGGGGACAACTGTGTCGGCAACGGCCGGTTTCCTCAATCACGGTAAATCAGGTAACTGCATCAGTTGATCACTTTCATTTGCAAACTTTTTCAAACTCAAACAAACAACTCAGTGGTGGTCCCAACGGGGACTGGACAATGCTGCTCCGCTGCCCTTACTCAGATTCTTCTGCCGAGTCGGCCCCATCCTCCGCCACCAGTATATCAAACATGCACTGACATGCCTGCTGTGGCAGGGGTACCCGGTACCCATTTCCACCGGTACGCGGGGTATGGAAAACCACGGGATCTCCTACATAGCGGGAACGCTCACTTGCCTCTTCAAACTCAACAGCGGACCCGGGGCCGGGGCAGGAGTTGTCATCTCTTGTTCCTGCGTCAGGCGGGTTGCCGCCAGCTGTCACAGCCTCCTGGCCTCCAGCATCCAGCATTTCAGACCCTTCTGCAGTAGCACGGAGCAGCAGATTAGGCGAGCTTACACTGAGGCGCCCCATAAGTAACGGCAAGGGTGATGCATAGGCCGAAACTAGGCCGGGCCCCTCAGCCGCAGCGGCCGGTCCAGGTAGGACATAGGGACGTGGGTCACCAGTCGACTCTGCTACATCCATTCCCCCTCCGTACCTCGGGGTAGTCGTAGTCAGCATCTCCATCTCGCTGGTCCACTGCTCCATCATCTGGAGGATTTGTTCCTGTTGACGCTGGTGGAACTGAATCACCCGGGCCCTCATCCAGGCCACGGTCCCGGGCTCAGGGTCTGGCACAGTCTCTACTGGGACTTCTGACACCATGCTGTTAAGGGGCCGCGGTTCTAGCGGTTCCCCCTGGTGTACTTCAGGGACGTCCCAGACGTCTGCAGCCGGCTGGTCCGCCGGAGCGGCTGGGCAGGGTATCGCTACCGGTTGGGCAGGTAGCGGGCCTAATGGCGGAGCGGCAGCAGCCATCACGGGTAGCGAGGAGAGAGGTAGGGTGAGCGGAAGCCGGCCGGGCCCCTCACCTCTAATGGCCGATCCTTCCGGAATACAGGGGCGTGGGTCGCTTACCCGCTCCTCCAAATCCTCTTCTACCTCGCGTCTCCACATAGCAGCCACCACATCCGCCATGTCGGTCTCCCACTCCTCCAGGAGGAGTTGCATACGGGCCTGCAGACGATTACTCAGCGGGACGGTCCGGTCCCTCAACCACGTCGCCGTGCCGGGCGCAGGGGTCTCGCTGTTATTAGCTAGAGCGGGCATCTCGGCAGTCGTGTTTTCCAGGAACTAGCAACAAGATGGCCACAGGGTCCTGGCGTCCCTGCTTTTATAGCCACCTCACATGCGTCCAGCCGCCATCGCGTCCCCCTTAGCTTCTTTCCGGCCCCTCCTCTATTGGGGCGGGGTTTTGGCCTTCGCGCCTCTGCTACTCGAGAAGACGCTCGAGCGGGAACTTTTCGCGCCAAAGATGGCGACTTCCGAAATTTTTCAGCCGGATACCTCCGGCAGTCACAAGGCGCACCTCTACCCAACGGCAGAGCGGTAAGATCCTGTTCGTGACGCCAAGTTGTCGCGGGTGGAGGAGGGGACGCCGCACTCTCCCTACTGCTGCTCGGGTCCGGCTGCTGCTGTGGCTGCTGCGGCCTGCTGCTGCCGCTGCTCGGTGGCTCGAGCGATGGGCCGGATCCCGGGGACTCGAGCGGCGCTCCTCGCCCGTGAGTGAAAGGGGTTGTTGGGTGTGGGGAGTGTTTATTGTCCGTGACACCACCCACGGTTGTGGTGATTTGTTGACACCACCGCTGCTCTGTATGGGGATCCCGGGACGGATGGTATGGAGCAGCCAGTTGTTGTGTTGCCCCTCCGTGGGTAGGGGTTGGTGATCCCGGGGGCCCAGTGATGAGGTGGGAGATGCAGGGCTTGGTGGGCGCAGGGACGCGGGGGCAGCGCTGTGCCTTGCGGCACTGTGGTACTCACTCAGCCTGAGACGATGACACAGTTCTCGGTAAAACACACGGCTGGAAAGACGGTTCCCACGGATGGCTGCACTTGCTTTCCCCAGTAGGTGACGGTGATGTCCCTTTTCCTGCACCTGATGTTTCTGTGTTGGTAGCGATGGGTTCCCACCGGTAACCCGCTCCCTGGCTTGGATATGGGCCGGAGGAGCCCTACTTTGCCCACAGGCGCTGGCCCTGAGAAACTGGTGCCCTGGCGGTGGCGGTGTCTCTCCGTTACGGTCGGACTGTTGCCTTCAATCGGGACTTGGTTGTTTGGAGACAGACGTCCCCTTCACTGACGGATTTGGCAAATTATGGCGACTCCTAGCCTTGCCGGGGTCCGAGAGGCCCCTGACCTGGTGCTGACTGTTCTTTGTATACTGCTCCAGACCGCCGGGCCACTACCCATCCGCGGTCCTTCCAGCAACCTCCGAGCAGTCTCCCCTGCGGACTCTCACCGCCGTCTGCTGACCTTGCTGTCACTGTCCGGGCACACAGCCGGACCAACTTCAGGCTTTACTACTCTCACTTTTACTCCTTTTCTGTTACTTCAGCTTTCCTCTTTAGCTCCACTACTACTTCCTTCTACTTTCACTTCCTTAACTGTTCTTGTCCAAACTCTATCTGCCTGGTTCTTCCCGCCTCCAGGGCTGTGAACTCCTCGGTGGGTGGAGCCAACCGCCTGGCCCACCCCCTGTTGTGAACATCAGCCCCTGGAGGAAGGCAACAAGGATTTTGGTAGCCTAGGTGTTCCTAACTGGGGTGTGGGGTGTGGTGGTGTGATGACCTGTGACCCCTGGCTTTCCCAGGGCGTCACAGAGGCTGTTCACAAGTCCCACATCGATCGCTTCCTGGTTGGTTCCCAAAATATCAGGTGTGGGGAGGCTGTCCAGAAGTCTCACATCAACCTCTTCCTGGTCATTTCCCAAAATAACTGGTGTGGGGACGGTGTCCAGAAGCTCCACATCAGCCTTGCTCTGGTCAGTCTCCACAATGACAGGTATGGGGAGGCTGTTCACAAGTCCCACATCGATCGCTTCCTGGTTAGCCCCCAAAATACCAGGTGTGGGGTGGCTGTTCAGAATCTCCACCTCGACCTCTCCCTGGTCGGTCCTTAGGTTCAACTGCACACTTGCCAGAGGGATGTCCGAGCGCTGGCCCTCAGCCAGGGAGATGGATAATTGGGAATCTGGTAAATGGTCTTCTGGGGAAACAATAACTGGGCTTACCAAGGTGATGGAAGATCCAGTGTCTCGAAGTCCCTGAGCCTGTATATCACTGACCTTGACCGTCTGGGTGTGGGGATGGAGGTTGGCTGGTATACGGTGTCCGGCCTGCCGTAGAGTGTGGACTGGGTAAACGACTTCCTCAGCTATTGGTGTTTCTCGGGAGTAGCATTCCTCCTGTCTCGTTTGTTCATCTCAGCATATGTTGACTGGTTGGAGTGGCAGACGGGCTCCAAGCATGCGGCCTCTGTTTTGGAGACAACCTTTATCGATATGTCCAAGGCGCCCACATGTATATCAGCGCCATAGATTGGGCAAGTCACAGGCCCTGTTTGTAGACCTTTGTTTTGGTGCAGCTTCTGCTGGGTAGCGGGACCATCCTTCTCGAACGGCTGGTGTTAGCAATACGGCACCTGGAACCCCATAAACATATTCCAGAACCCAAGCCCTCTCTTCTCTTGAGGATTTAGGCCCCAAGCAGTTAACAACGCTGTGGCTTAGGCCATTTTGGACCAAGTTGATTCCCGATTGTCACTAGATCCATGATGTGGCACATAGATTAAATCCTCTGGGTCAATATCGGCGGGATCCTCATTGTCCTCTGCATCATTCTGGGTATCCCAACGGACTAATTTCCGGATCAAGCCCGACCGAGTGTCAGCGTTCCTGTAGTCAATATTTCGCTTCTGGCACAGATCCTGTAGCATCCATATACTGCTTCGGTCGTATCTCCTCTCTGGTCCTTGTCCCATGGCTGAGCTGGTGGGGTTGGATATGGCAGCGTCCGAAACCTGAATGGCTCCCCTATGGCCTGCTAGGTATGCTTATGTGCCTCCCTGGTTGTTGAGCCCAGGACGGAGTCCGCGAACACCAGTCCTCTGCAGCTCACCTGGATAACCTTGGCTGAGTAGTATCCCGCTGCTGCCACCAATTGTGGAGACACGGGGCTCAGTGGGTGCTCTTGTCCGCTGAACCAGCCGCCTTTAGAAAGACAGCGTGGCTCAGGGCTCATCCCAACTGAATGCACAACCTCCTTAACCGTGGGCGGAACACTACTCAGACAACACAGGGTGAGGGAATCACAATATTAAGACTTTATTGGATCCCCAAAATATTAACGGCACATAACACATAACCAGCAAAACACAAATGTAACAGGCAACAGAGTCTCACCCTTCCGCTGGCTCACCAGGGATTAGAATGCCCTTGCCTGAGAGCTTCCAGGGCCACTTACTCCAATCCAGCAGCACCCCGCTTTCGGCGGGCACCCACCGAGAAAGGAATAGCACCAGGTTTAGGAAGCTGTGTGAGGTCTGCAAAGTCTGTAGCCAGGTGACCAAATTGTCCCAACCTGGGTTTCCTCCTTAAGTAGTCTCTGGTTTGATGATATAATCCTGGTAGCCGGAGTCGAAATCCCTAGACTGTGGATATGGTCTCCAATCGGAACCGGAGTCCCTAGATTGAAGGCACAAGGTATCCTGATCCTCTAGCCAGCTCCTAAGAGCTTAGACTGGATCATGCACATCCATCAACAACAACAGCTACAGCCTTCCCTTTGGATACACTGCGTCCTCATCAGATTGGTTGGACAAGATTGCTTCTCCCATTGGATGAATTTCAAGCTTCTGGGATAATGTTCATTTAAATGATGTGGGTAGGAAGACTGAGGATATCTACATGGAGTCTGCAAGTCACCGACTAGACAATGGCTACTAAGGTAATTACATCAGCAATACACAACTACATTACAATGATTACTGGAAGGGTCTGGAGAAACAATAGCTAAGCAAACATGAGTTAATACACAAAAGAACAATACGTCTGGCTGAATGTTAAGAAACTTTAACCCATGAGAGTCCATGTCGTCACGGCCACTATTTCTGGTCCCAAAATATGCCTGACAATAGGTGTAGTGTGAATTTTGCCTGTGAACCGGCATTTACCCCTGTCCTTACACAGGATGGGACATCACACCTCTGGCTGGGGTGCAATGTCTGTGTGGTGACGGAAGCCTCAGGGGCGCCACATACTGATGACTGACATCTGATCACTGACAACTGACATCTTATTACTGACAACTGATCACTGACAACTGATCACTGACAGCTGATAACTGATCAATGACAACTGATAACTGATCCCTGATAACTGATCACTGACAACTGATCACTGACAACTGACTGCTGATATTTGATCACTGACAACTGATAACTTACATCTGATAACTGATCACTGACAACTGACTACTGATCACTGACATCTGATCAATGACAACTGACTACTGACAACTAATCACTGACAACTGACTAGTGATCACTGACAACTGATCACTGACATCTTACACCTGATCACTGACAACTGATCACTGACAAATGATAAATGATCATTGACAACTGATAACTGATCACTGACAACTGATAATTGATCACTGACAACTGATAACTGATCACTGATAACTGATCACTGACAACTGATAACTGATAACTGATCACTGACAACTGATAATTGATCACTGCCAACTGATAACCGATCATTTACAACTGACTACTGATCACTAACACCTAACCACTGACAACTGATAACTGACAACTGATCACTGATCACTGACAACTCATCACTGACACCTGATCACTGACACCTGGCAGCTCTGCACGGTGGTGGGGTGGGGCGGTAGCTCCGCACATTGGTGGGGCGGCAGCTCCGCACAGTGGTGGGGCGGCAGCTCCGCACGGTGGTGGGGTCATTGAATATTATAAGCAGTTCTGAACAGATGAGTTTTCAGGTTCAATTTGAAGTTTGCAAGTGTATTACATAGTCTGACTTGAGGAGGCAGCGAGTTCCAGGAGACTGGGGATGCTGGGAAGAAGTCTTGGAGGTGGTTGCATAATGAGAAAATAAGAGAGGAGGAGAGAAGGAAATCTTGGGAGGACCGTAGATTACGTTTTGGAGTGTAGCGAGAGATTAGTTCAGAGATATACGGAGGAGACAGTTTATGGATGGCTTTGTAGGTCAGTGTTAGTAGTTTGTATTGGATGCGGTGGAAGATTGGGAGCCAATGGAGGGATTTGCAGAGAGGAGAAGCGGGGTGGTATTGGGGAGAGAGGTGGATCATTCGGGCAGCAGAATTAAGGATGGACTGGAGATGGGCGAGCGTGTTAGCAGGGAGACCACAGAGGAGGATATTGCAGTAGTCGAGGCGGGAGATTATGAGAGCATGCACTAGCATTTTTGTAGATTGAGAATTGAGGAAGAGACGGATTCTGGAAATATTTTTGAGTTGAAGACGGCAGGAGGTGGTGAGGGATTGGATGTGTGGTATGAAGGACAAGGCAGAGTCAAAGGTCACTCCGAGGCACCGAACTTTAGGTACTGGAGAGAGCATGGTGTTATTTATTGTAATAGATAGATCAGGTAGAGAGTGTAGGTGAGATGGAGGAAAGATGATCAGTTCAGTTTTGCCAACATTGAGCTTTAGGAAGCGAGAGGAGAAGAAGGAAGATATAGCCGATAGGCACTCTGGGATTCTAGACAGCAGAGATGTGACATCTGGGCCAGAGAGGTAGATCTGAGTGTCATCGGCATATAGGTGGTACTGGAAACCATGGGACTTTATGAGTTATGATCAAACTATTGTAAATTTTTGTTTGTACCCACTCAAAAACTGGCTGTAAACGTATAGCCACCAGGGCTCTCGCTAGTCCACTGTCGTCTAGGCATGGTCCCAGGCAATGTTATAGTCTAGCTGCTGCTGGTGCTGTAAGATACTTTCCTGTGTTTACTACTGTAACGGGGTGCCAGGGGTGCCTCGGGGGTTGTAGTCGTGGCCCCTTTTTCTATCCGGCTAACCCCTGGCTCCGCCATCACTATTGGGACAGGGGATTGCTTGGTGGGGCAGAGTGTGGTGGTACAGAGAACGCTGTCAGACGCAGGAAGACTTTGCAGACGGAGATCAGTTGAATCAGAATGCATGTTTATTGCATGTATCTTCACAACAGAGACAACAATCTAATAGCGTCGATCCACAACTTCTGCTGGGGGAAAAAAAAACTCTTCTTATCGTCTCCTCTCGTGGGGATGTGCCCGGCTACTCCACTTCACCAGGCTCCCACTCCGGCTACCGCAGACTAGACCCACCCTACTCTGTTTCACCATAGAGGTCACTTTCTCTTTCTCTTTCCTTCGTTAGCTGTCCACCTAGCTCCCACACTCTGCCCCCGCTGCTCCTTCTCCCCCGTCCCGGACTCTGACTCACACTCAAACTTTTTCTCTACAACACTTTCTCTCCCTCCCCCTTCTGCTTCCGGCTCCTCCTTTCTCCTGCACTGTTTCTATGGGGACAGCTGTCCCACCCGGCCACTAGGGGAAACCCATCTATACAGTAAAACATAAACATAAACATTAACGGCTTTATCTACCCCAGCGTGGGGTATCTTCAGGGGGGGAAACTGCGCCTCCTTGTAAGGGGTCCGTCCACCCCTTACACTACCACCTCACAGATCTGCCAAGCAGCCTATCTCACTGTAACTTATACTTTGCTTATACTTTAATTAATACTTGGTGTCAGTGGCTCTACTTCTGCCTAAAGCCAAACACCGTCATAGGTCCAACCTAGCATCCAGGTGTTTCATTCATATCTTACAGAACCTAGATAGTGGCCTGCTGCTACTAAAACACTGTGTCAGTGTTACACATTTTTAATTAATACTTGTTGTCAGTGGCTCTACTTCTGCCTGAAGCCAAATACCGTCATTCTGCCAATCTAGCATTCTGGTGTTTCATTCATATCATAGAGAACCTACATAGTGGCCTGCTGCTACTAAAACACAGTGTCAATGTTACAAAATTTTAATTAATACTCGGCGTCAGTGGTAGAGATGAGCGAACCGGTCGCGGTTCGGCTCAAGGTTGGTTCGCCGAACGGGGGTCCCGTTCGAGTTCGGTTCGTCGAACGTTCGACGAACCGAACTCGAACCAATAGGCTATAATGGGAGGCAATCACAAACACATAAAAATGCATTATAAATGTACACAAACAGTTAATAAACATTGCCATAACACTTACCGGTCCTCGCGATCCCTTCTGCACTCTGTCTCCTGCCGCTATTCCATCCGATGATCGCTGAATCCTCCCGGTGACGGCACTGCCAGCAGAGATGCAGGACCTATCGTGACGTCAAAATAGCCATGTGACCAGTCACGTGGCTATTATCTCATTGGCTACAGACTGGTCACATGACTATGACGCGTCATGTAGGACCTGCGAGTGCATCTCTCCGGTACACGGTGCACATATGTGTATCGCCGTGTACCGGCGACATGCTCTAGCACACGGTCGACTCCCCGTTCCGTTAGGGACCGGCTGACACAGCCGGTCATTAACGGAGATCACCGTTGCCATAGCAACGCAGTTAGCGGTGACGTCACCGCTAACCGCGGCTCCGAGAGCACCGTTGCTATGGTAACGCGTCTGTCAGCGTTACCGCTGTTACCGCTGACAGCCAGCACTGATCACTCACGGAGTGAAGGCTGCACGCTGCTTCCCGATTGTAGTGAGGATTGTAGTGAGGATGAGGTTCCCCAGCCCCAAGTGATGAGCTGGTGAACCTCATCCTCACTACAATCGTCACTACTACTACACTAGTGAGGATTGTAGTGAGGATGAGGTTCCCCAGCCCCAAGTGATGAGCTGGTGAACCTCATCCTCACTACAATCGTTACTACTACTACACTAGAAAGAAAGAAGACAGAAGAGCAGGATCGTGGAGGGCTGACAGGGGGTAATAAAGATGGAGTCTCTAATGTGTCTGTGTATTTATTTCTATTAAAGTATTTTTTCTCTGTGTGGTGTTTTTTTTTAACCCTTTATTGGAGATTCTTAATGGCCGGGTCAAACGTGCCTGACATTAAGAATCTCTGGCTTAATACTGGCTAGTAAAACAAAGCCAGTATTAACTCATAATTACCCAACAAGCCACCCGGCTCCAGGGCTGTTGGAAGAGTTGGATACAGCGCCAGATGATGGCGCTTCTATGAGAGCGCCATTTTCTGGGACGGCTGCGGACTGAAATCCACAGCAGAGGCGCCCAGAAACGTCGGGCTAACCTGTGCTGCGGATTCCAATCCCCAGCTGCCTAGTTGTACCCGGCTGGACACAAAAATGGGGCGAAGCCCACGTCATTTGTTTTTTAATTATTTCATGAAATAAGTGAAATAATTAAAAAAAACGGGCTTCCCTATATTTTTGGTTCCCAGCCGGGTACAAATAGGCAACTGGGGGTTGGAGGCAGCCCGTGGCTGCCTGCTGTACCTGGCTAGCATACAAAAATATGGCGAAGCCCACGTCATTTTTTTGGTGGGCAAAAAAATTCTGCATACAGTCCTGGATGGAGTATGCTGAGCCTTGTAGTTCTGCAGCTGCTGTCTGCTCTTCTCCATACAGACAGACAGCAGCTGCAGAACTACAAGGCTCAGCATACTCCATCCAGGACTGTATGCAGAAGTTTTTTGCCCCCTGAAAAAATTATGTGGGCTTCGCCATATTTTTGTATGCTAGCCAGGTACAGCAGGCAGGTACGGCTGCCCCCAACCCCCAGTTGCCTATTTGTACACGGCTGGGAACCAAAAATAAAGGGAAGCCCTTTTTTTATTATTTCATGAATTTCATGAAATAATTAGAAAAATGACGTAGGCTTCGCCCCATTTTTGTGTCCAGCCAGGTACAACTAGGCAGCTGGGGATTGGAATCCGCAGCACAGGTTGGCCTGAGCTTTCTGGGCCCCACTGCTGCGAATTGCAGTCTGCAGCCGCCTCAGAAAATGGTATTTTCATAGAAGCGCCATCTTCTGGCGCTGTATCCAACTCTTCCAGCACCTGCCTGCTATACCTGGCTAGCATACAAAAATATGGCGAAGCTCACGTCCTTTTTTTGTAGTTTTTTGGCAAAAAAAATAAAAAATGCTTCCCTGGATTTTCCATTGCCAGTGAAGGTAACACCAAGCAGTGGGGGTTAGCAGCCAGTAGCTGCTTGGATTACCCTTAGCTAGCAAAACAAAAAATGCAGCGGGAGCCCATATATATTTTTTTTAATTATTTATTTAAATAACTAAAAATAAAATGGGCTTCCCTGTATTTTGATTGCTGGACATCACAGTGCTGTAAAAATAAATCTTTAAAAAAATGACGTAGCGCTCCGCGGTATTTTTGATTCTCAGCGCAGATAAAGCAGACAGCTATGGGTTGCCACCCCCATCTGCCTGCCTTTACCTTGGTTGGCAATCAAAATACAGGGAAGCCCATTAATTTTTTCTATTTAAAAAATAGTTAAAAAAAAAATGACGTTTTTGATAGCCAGCTAGGGTAAAGCAGATGGCTGTAGCCTGAAAACCACAGCTGGCAGCTTTACCGTTGTTGGGGATCCAATGTGGAGGTCCCCTCAGGCTCTTTTTTATAATTATTTTATAAATATTAATAATTACACAATAAAAGTAGGGTCCCTCCCAAATTGGATCACCAGCCAAGGTAAAGCGGACAGCTGTGGTCTGGTATTCTCAGGGTGGGAAGGTCCATAGTTATTGGGCCTTCACAGCCTAAAAATAGCAGGCCGCAGGCACCCCAGACGTGGCGCATCCACTAGATGCGCCAATCCTGGCGCTTCACCCCAGCTCATCCCGTGCCCTGGTGCAGTGGCAAACGGGGTAATAAATCGGGTTGATACTAGCTGTAAAGTCACCTGAGATCAAGCCCAGCAGTTTGTGATGTCATGGCGTCTATTAGATACCCAACATCATAAACTGTCAGTACTAACAAAAAAAAAAAATCGACAAAAGAAATTTATTTGAAAAAACAGTCCCCAAAACATTTCCTCTTTCACCAATTTATTGTAAGAAAAAAAATAAAGGGGTCCCACGACGACTCCGGACCGTCTAGAATATGGGGGGGAGACACTCAGGGAACGTATCCCCCATTTTCTAGGAGTGCGGACCCTTCATGTGAGGAGTGTGGGTGCAATGAATCTGCACTCACTCTTCTCGGGTCCACAGCAGCAGAGTCCATGTCGTAATGGTTGCTACCAAAGCTGCAATGCCCTGCTCATGAGGTAAGGGCATGCCTAATCAGGAGAACTACTGTAGAGGAAGCTCTGCTCACTGGTATATAGGTGCTCAGAGGTAATAATAGATAAAATTAGTGAGTAACCTCGGCACTCTAAATCTCCCAGACTAAGTCAGTAAGTCACAACGGATAGTAATGCAAAATCACTCTTTATTGGTCCGTATTAAGAAAAAAAATTTTTTCATAAGCATATATGTTTTTGTCCAAAACAAGTTACAAATGACGTTTCGGCCTGAGCCTTCGTCAGATTGGACTTATCTGCATGTAATCATGAAAAATGACAATAATCAGTATCACATAAGAGTGAGAGAACAATAACATAAACTCGAACAATGTAGAGGTACAATTGGGATGCAGCAAAAAAATTGCAACACAGCAAGAAATGAAACACATGATACAAATGTCATAATAAAGTACAAGGACAATATAGTAATGACAAATATGGGGTCAGAGTAGGCTTAGACAGCTCTGGTACGAAAGAGATGTCAATCATAAAGTAACATGTGCAGTAGGTGTAGAGCTACACTATGCATGGCAGAGCTAATGGGTAGATCGACCATAGAAAAAGAACGGAGAAAAAGTGGAGAAAAAGTGGAGAAAAAGTGGAGAAAAAAATGGAGAAAAATTGGAGAAAAAGTGGAGAAAAAAATGGAGAATAAGTGTAGAATAAGTGTAGAATAAGTGTAGAAAAAGTGTAGAAAAAGTGTAGAAAAAGTGTAGAAAAAGTGTAGAAAAAGTGTAGAAAAAGTGTAGAAAAAGTGTAGAAAAAAATGGAGAAGTGGAGAAAAAGTGGAGAAAAAGTATAGAAAAAGTGGAGAAAAAGTGGAGAAAAAGTGTAGAAAAAGTGGAGAAAAAGTGTAGAAAAAGTGGAGCACCCTTTGGTGCCTTTCATGTGGCACTAAGGGGTGCTTAGCTTTGTATTTAGCCAAAAAAATGAAAAAAAAATGACGTAGGATTCCCCCTAGTTTTGTAGCCAGCTAGGGTAAAGCAGACGGCTGCAGCCTGCAGACCACAGCTGGCAACCTCACCTTGGCTGGTAATCCAAAACTGAGGGCACCCCACACTGTTATTTTAAATTAAATAAATAATTAAAAAAAAAACACGTAGGGGGTCCCCCAAAATTGGATCACCAGCCAAGGTAAAGCAGACAGCTGGGGCCTGATATTCTCAGACTAGGGAGGTCCATGGTTATTGGACTCTCCCCAGCCTAAAAATAGCAGGCCGCAGCCGCCCCAGAAGTGGCGCATCCATTAGATGCGCCAATCCTGGTGCTTCGCCCCAGCTCATCCCGCGCCCTGGTGCGGTGGCAAACAGGGTAATATATGGGGTTAATACCAGATGTGTAATGTCACCTGGCATCAAGCCCTGGGGTTGGTGAGGTCAGGCGTCTATCAGATACCCGACATCACCAACCCAGTCAGTAATAAAAAAAAAATAGAAGACAAACACATTTTTATTTGAAAAAACACTCCCCAAAACATTCCCTCTTTAACCAATTTATTAGAATGAAAAACAAATCCAGGTCTGGTGTAATCCAAGGGGTTGCCATGACGATCCACACTGTCCCAGTCAATGAAGAGCAGGATGTTCCCCATTGGCTGGGAGAGCAGTGCAGTGACCTGAGCTAACATCTATGGGTCAGCCCAGGTCACTGCAGGGCATGACAAGTGCTGCTGTCAGCGAGGTACATTACCTGCGCTGATCTCCAGCACACTGACAGCCCCTGTCACTGAGTTCAATGACCGGCGCCTTCACACCAAGTATCGCGAGAGGCCCGTGACGTCACCGCTAGTCAGTCTCGGGTCGGAAGCGAGAGGTGATGTGACAAGCGGCGGCCATGGAGGACAGTGACAGCGCTGAGGTCAGGATGGCGGGACTTCATCACCGCAGGTAAGCCGAGCGGGACCATGTGTGTGTGTGTGTGTGTGTGTGTGTGTATGTGTACATGCCGCGTGCAGGAGGGGGCGGAGTGAGCTGAGCGGGGAAGTGTGGGCTTCCTGCACGTAACTAGGATAAACATCGGGTTACTAACCAAAGCGCTTTGCTTGGATACCTGATGTTTATCTTGGTTACCAGCTTCTGGCAGGCTGCCAGCGATGGCTCCTGCACACTGTAGCTGTAAAAAGCCCTGCTTTTTGCTGCTAGAACCGTTCTCGAACGTATCTAGAACTATCGAGCTTTTGCAAAAAGCGAACAGCCCCCAAAATCACTCAAGCCTAGAACTGGAGAACCTCGAACCTCGAACCACGAACCGCGCTCAACTCTAGTCAGTGGCTTTACTTCTGCCTGAAGCCAAATACTGTCATAGCACCAACCTAGCATCATGGTATTTCATTCATATCTTACAGAACCTAGCTAGTGGCCTGCTGCAACTAAAACACAGTCTGAGTGCCAAAAACCAATACTAAAATAAAAGTGGTGTCAAACCCTGTTTTCTTTTAAGGCTGAAAGACATTCCCAACATCTTTGACTACTCCTCCAAGTGGTACTTTGTCCAATAAAGGTACCTTTTGGTTTTTAGACTTACAGAAACAGCTATCGGGGGAAACTATTAACACAAGTTTAACAACCCAGCATCAGTGTTGTTCCACTGCCTGTAGAAAAGGCCACATTACAGTGTTCACCTTCAAATAATCAAACCCAAAAAATGGGAAAAAGAGGCAGTAAGAGCCGTGGACAAGGTAGTAGTGACAGTGGTGGTCGCCCAAGTAGTGTGACCAAGCCAAAGGAAAAGGTTCCTGCTTTATCTACCTCTGCCTTTCTTTCCCAATTTTCTTGTCCACGTGGGAAACCACTCTTACACCCTGAACAGTGTGAACAGGTAATCAGTTGGCTACCAGAAAATGCCTCCAGTCACTTGTGAGTAGCAAATTCCAAGGGTCCTCACAGACAGACTTGAGTAGCCCAGAAAAAGAGAGAACTCCGGCACACTACCCCAAATAATGTGCAAAATATTATTTTCCGTCAAAGTTGTTCTTTATTGTACATTTATGAAAAAAAGTAATTGAAAGTCCACATAAGATGTTTCGACTAATTTGGTCTTCATCGATCGGGACTTATCTTTATAAAAAAAGGAGGAGGTGAGTATGGGATCAGAGATGCAGCACAGTGAGTTTCAAGAAAACATCTGTGCTGACAAGAGTTGAGCGATCTTCGAGGTTCGAGGTTCGCCATTTCATGTCCGAGTGATTTTGGGGGGTGCTCGAGATCGAACTCGAGCTTTTTGCTAAATGCTCTACAGTTTGAGTTACGTTTGAGAATGGTTCGATCACCAAAAGCGTGGCTTTTTACAGCTGCAGTTTGCAAGGAGCCATCTGCTGGCAGCCTGCGGTAAGCTGGTAACCAAGGTAAATATCGGGAATCCAAGCAAAGCGCTTTGCTCAGTAACCCGATATTTACCCTGGCTAGGGTGTGCAAGGAGCCGACACTTCTCCGCTCGACTCCGCCCCCTCCTGCATTTGGCATGTACACACACACACTCACACTCACCTGTCCCTAGCCATGCAGTCCCCGACACTGACATCCTCAGCGCCACATGGCCTTGCTCGGCTCCACCCACCTCGCACTCTGCCACCCACACACATGGCCCCGCTCGGCCCCACCCATCTCGCACTCCACTGCCCGCACACATTGCCCCGCTCGGCTCCACCCACCTCGCACTCCGCCACCCGCACACATGGCCCCGCTCGGCTCCACCCACCTCGCACTCCGCTGCTGGCACATATGGCACCGCTCCGCTCCACCCACCTCGCACTCCGTCACCCGCACACATGGCCCCTCTCAGGCACCACCCACCTCGCACTGCGCCACCTGCACACATGGCACCGCTCGACTCCACCCACCTTACACTCCGCCACCCGCACACATGGCCCCTCTCAGGCTCCACCCACCTCGCACTGCGCCACCTGCACACATAGCTCCGCTCGACTCCACCCACCTCCCACTCCGCCGCCCACACACATGGTCCTGCTCGGCTCCACCCACCTCGCACTCCGCCGTCCGCACACATTCTCGGCGGCCAACTGCTGTGAGCGATCAGCTGATCGGTCTCATTAGCCGGCCGCCGGGAGATCATCTTTTGTACAACGCATCAGTCACAAGCATCAATCAACGCATGTGCCTGATGAAAAACAACGGAAATGTGAACCTAGCCTTACCTGCGGTGATGAAGTCCTGACCTCCCGACGTCAGCGCTGTCACTGTCCTCCATGGCCGCCGCTTGTCACATCTCATCTTGCTGCTGACCCGAGACTGTCACTAGCGGTGACGTCACAGGCACCCGCGATACTTGGTTGTGAAGGTGGCGGTCATTTAACTCAGTGACAGCTCAGCTGTCAGGAGTGCAGCGATCACCGCAGGTAATGTACCTTGCTATCCTCCTGACAGCAGCACTTGTCATGCCCTGCAGTGACCTGGGCTGACCTATTGATGTTAGCTCAGGTCACTGCATTGCTCTCCCAGCCAATATGGAGCATTCTGTTTTTCATTGACTGGGACATTGACTATGGTATGGATCATCGTGGGACCCCCTTTGATTATACCAGACCTGGATTTGTTTTTCTTTCTAATAAATTTGTAAAAGAGGGAATGTGTTGGGGAGTGTTTTTTCAAATAAAAATGTGCTTGTCGTCTATTTTTTTTGCATTACTGACTGGGTTGGTGATGTCGGATAGCTGATAGACATTACACATCTGGTATTAACCCCATATATTACCCCATTTGCCACCACACCAGGGCAACGGGATGAGCTGGAGCGAAGCAGCTGGATTGGCACATCTAATGGATGCGCCACTTCTGGGGCGGCTGCGGCCTGCTATTTTTAAGCTGGGGAGAGTCCAATAACCATGGACCTCCCTAATATGAGAATATCAGACCCCAGCTGTCCGCTTTACCTTGGCTGGTGATCCAATTTTGGGGGGACCCCAACGTGTTTTTTTTTTTTCTTTAATTATTTATTTAATTTAAAATAACAGCGTGGGGTGCCCTCAGTTTTGGATTACCAGCCAAGGTGAAGCTGCCAGCTGTGGTCTGCAGGCTGCAGCCGTCTGTTTTACCCTAGCTGGCTATCAAAAATAGGGGGAAGCCCACGTCATTTTTTTTTTTTAAATGTATTTTTTTTGGCTAAATACCAGGCTAAGCATGCCTTAGTGCCACATGAAAGGCACCAAAGGGTGCAAAATTACAAAATGCAGGAGAGTGGGACATGATGTGTTTTTCTGCCATTATAATGACAGAAAAGATTGATATGAAGTGTACAAGCACAAGAAAATCACCAGAGCGCTCTACGCTGTGAAAAGCAGTAGAAAATGGCACTGGAGTGAACATGTGACCGCCTCATTCATCAGGTTGAAACTATGTATCCTGGGTAAATTTATGTATTTTCCCTCCTTCAGTTTTTTTGCAGTATGCAAAAAAACGGAAGGCACACGGATGACAAATGGATGACACACGGACCGTATACGGAACGGAAACGGATGCCACATGGATGCATCCGTGAAAAAAACGGACCATTTTTTCCGGACCGCAAAAACGGATCGGTCGCGTGAATGTAGCTTTATTCTGATCTGCTGTTAATAAACAGCAGGCAGAAATAAATGAATAGCGCCCCCCAGCGTCAGAAAATCTCCAGGGTATCAGGGGGTAGCTAGCCTAAGACCCTGGAGATCATGATTCAGGCCGGTTTTTCCGGTCCCCGCTTACGTGATCACCGGTATACACCGTATACCGATGATCACGTTAGAGTAAATGACAGCGCCGATAAATTATTATTTATCTCCCATCTGGCATGAACAAACAAGTCAGATGGGAGATTAATCTCCTCACCGGTCATCCCGGGCCCCCGGTGTCGCCAAAGTGCCCCCCCGACCCTCTTCCGGAATTTCAAGATGGCCGCGCACAGAGCAGCGCACCGGCCGCTTTCACCCTACTCCCCTGATGTCTGTCACATGTGCCATGACACATGCGACAGAAAACTCCAACCCAAGCCCTGCCAGGTCACCCCCCCATAACCCCACCGGTGTTCCCCGGTGTCCCATGGTACCTGTGCAGGGTTGATCCGCCGCGGTCCCCTCTTTCACAATAGACGCTGCCGCATGCACACAGCGGCTGTCAGCTCAGCATCCTGTGTTTAGACACAGTGAGTGGCGGTAACCAAGCATCTGTAAGCTACTGCAATGCCCTGCTCATGAAGTAAGAAACATAGTTGATCAGGAGAGCTATACTACATTTCCAAATGGAGGTATTTGATTTTATAGTTGCCCTGCTGAACGACTACCAAACAAGAGAGTCCATTATACGCCACAAGAAAGCATGTCTAAATATCGAGCTCTGTTGTTTAGTATTCATTCAGCTGGATAACTGGACTTAAAGGGGTATTCCATCTCCAGGATCCTATCCCCAATATATAGTAGGTGGAATAGCAATAATATCAGCAAATACCAATTTTTGGAAATGTAGAATAGTTCTCCTGACTAGACATGCCATTACCTCATGAGCAGTGCTTTGCAGCTTTGGTAGCAACAGTTACGACATGGACTCTGCTACTGTGGACCCGGGGAGAGTGGGTGCAGATTCATTGCACCCACACTCCTCATATGGAGGGTCTGCACTCCTAGAAAATGGGGGGATACATTCCCTGAGCGTGTCCCCCCATATTCTAGACGGTCCAGATTCGTCGTGGGACCCCCTTATTTTTTTTTCTTTACAATAAATTGGTGAAAGAGGAAATGTTTTGGGGAGTGTTTTTTCAAATACATTTTATTTTGTCTATTTTTTTGTTTGTACTGACAGTTTGTGATGTCGGGTATCTGATAGACGCCATGACATCACAAACTGCTGGGCTTGATGTCAGATGACCTTACAGCTAGTATCAACCCCATTTATTACCCCGTTTGCCACTGCACCAGGGCACGGGATGAGCTGGGGTGAAGCGCCAGGATTGGCGTATCTAATGGATGCGCCACTTCTGGGGCGCCTGCGGCCTGCTATTTTTAGGCTGTGAAGGGCCAATAACTATGGACCTTCCCACCCTGAGAATACTAGACCACAGCTGTCCGCTTTACCTTGACTGGTGATCCAATTTGGGGGGGGACCCTACTTTTTTTGTGTAATTATTATTATTTATAAAATAATTATAAAAAGAGCCAAGGATGACATCCACATTGGATCACCAACCACGGTAAAGCTGCCAGCTGTGGTTTTCAGGCTACAGCCGTCTGCTTTACCCTAGCTGGCTATCAAAAATGGAGGGAACCCACGTCATTTTTTTTTTTTTTAACTATTTTTTTAAATAAAAAAAATTAATGGGCTTCCCTGTATTTTGATTGCCAGCCAAGGTAACGCCAGGCAGATGGGGGTGGCAACCCGTAGCTATCTGCATTATCTGCGCTGAGAATCAAAAATACCGCGGAGCGCTACATCATTTTTATTTTTACACTACTGTGATGTCAGGCAATCAAAATACAGGGAAGCCCAATTTTTTTTTAAGTTATTTAAATAAATAATTAAAAAAAATATATATGGGCTCCCGCTGCATTTTTTGTATTGCTAGCTAAGGGTAATCCAAGCAGCTACTGGCTGCTAACCCTCACTGCTTGGTGTTACCTTCACTGGCGATGGAAAATCCAGGGAAGCATTTTTTTTTTTGCCAAAAAACTAAAAAAAAAAAAAAAAATATGACGTGGGCTTCATCATATTTTTGTATGCTAGCCAGGTAGAGCAGGCAGGTACGGCTGCCCCCAACCCCCAGCTGCCTATTTGTACCCGGCTGGGAACTAAAAATATATTGAAACCCTTTTTTTAATTATTTCATGAATTTCATGAAATAATTAAAAAAAAAAAAAAAAAAAAAAAACGACATGGGCTTCGCCCCATTTTTGTGTCCAGCCAGGTACAACTAGGCAGCTGGGGATCGGAATCCGCAGCAAAGGTTAGCCCGAGCTTTCTGGGTGCCTCTGCTGCGAATTGCAGTTCGCAGCTGCCCCAGACAATGGCGCTTTCATAGAAGCGCCATCATCTGGCACTGTATCCAACTCTTCCAGCTGCCCTGGTGATAGGTGGCTCACTGGGTAATTATGAGTTAATACTAGCTTTTTTTCACTAGCTAGTATTAAGTCAGAGATTCTTAATCTCAGGCAAGTTTGACCCGGCCATTAGGAATCTCCAATAAAGGGTTAAAAGAAAAAGACACCACACATAGAAAAAATACTTTAATAGAAATAAATACACAGACACACTTTGAGACTCCATGTTTATTACTCCCTCTCACCCCTCCACGATCCATGGTCTTCTGTCTTCTTTCCCCTTCAACCCATGCAGCTCTGCTACATCAGACAGCACTGCATGGGAGGAAGACGCTGCTGCTCCGTGCAGTAATCACTCAGTGTGTGACCACAGGCTGCCGGCTGTAAGCGGTGACGTCACCGCTGACAGACGGGTTACCATAGCAACATTTTTCATCCGATCACGTGATTCCCGGTGCCGCTATTTACCGGCGGTAAAGAGCGCCGACATGCATGGATGGGGAAGCCCATCATGTGCCAGAGCATCTCGCTGGTAAAAGGACATGAAGTCATAGTCATGTGACCAGTCTGTAGCCAATGAGATAATAGACACGTGACTGGTCACATGGCTATTTTGACGTCACGGAAGGTCCTATCATCAGTGCTGGTTACCGGGAGGACGCAGCGATTATCAGAAGGAACAGCGGCGGGAGACAGAGTGCAGGACGTGTCGCGGGGACCGGTAAGTGTAATGTCAATGTTTAGTAACTGTATGTGTACATTTAAAATGTGTTTTTATGTGTTCGTGTTTGCCTGCCATTGGTTTCAATGGGGCTCGAGAGGTTCGTCAAACGGCTCACCGAACCGAACTCGAATGCATCCTCCGTTCGATGAACCGAACTGAACTCGAACCTCTAGAGGCTCGCTCATCTCTAGTGCTGAATATGTCAGAAATTCTATTCCACCTTACTTCTATAAATCAATGGTATCAAATGTATGTCCACACTAGGTGAAAGTCACATTACGTGGTCCGAATTCAATAAGGAAGAACCAATTGTAGGCGTTAGAATAGAGGCCTAATGTCACCAAAATGAACAGGTAGATACATGGAGCCTGTTTCCTTACACATACGGGATCTGCTACATACCCATTGTGGATCTTTCCTCTATTATAGCTGATGGTGGTCTGAATCAGACAATTACCCAGGTCTTCTAAGCCATTTGCCACTCACTTTTAAACACCCGGTATCTATTCACCGCTGCAACAGTAGGTTGTTTTTCATTTGTCAACTACATTGACACCATACAGACTACCTACCTTAATATCATTGATATCATTATTAGTGATGCCAGTTCATTTTGGTGACGTTAGGCCTCTATTCTAGTAGTCATTAGTTTTCTTCTTGGTTAACAGGACACAGTAACACCTGTAATTGGTTTCCCCGTATTGAATTCGGACCACGTAATGTGACTTTCACCTAGTGTGGACATACATTTGATACCATTGACTTATAGAAGTAAGGTGGAATAGAATTTCTGACATATTCAGCACAGATCCTTTCTTTAAACTCACTGTGCTGCATCTCTGATCCCATACTCACCTCCTCCTTTTTCATAAAGATAGGTCCCGATTGATGAAGACCAAATTCGTCGAAAATTCTTATGTAGACTTTCAATTACTTTTTTTCATAAATGTACAATAAAGAACAACTTTGACTGAAAAGAATCTTTTGCCTTTCCACATTATTTGGGGTAGTGTGCTAGAGTTCTCTCTTTTTCTTGATTGACTTTTTTTCTCCAGAGCACCTCCAAGGTGAAGCAGGGTCCTAACCTTTATATTTTGAGTAGCCCAGAGGCTGTGCCATCGAATCCCCAGCCTTATCCTCCTTCCTCACAACATCAGTATTCTAAGGAAACATTTGACCTCAAAGTACGTTACTCTGAGGAACGGTTTATGGGACCCTTTGACCTAACTTGCCTCTCACCGCGCCACACCACCAACGCACGTCAGGCCATTGTGTACAGTGATGCACAGATCTTTGAGTACCCAATGCCAGAAGAAAGCCATGTTGTTGGCCGTGACATGCCAGGCAAACAGGTGGAAGTGTTTTGAGGGTGATAATACAGTTGCATTCTGGTCAGCCATAAACCTCCATTCCCAAAGATGTTGACCTTCAGGAATGTGAAGACGACATGGTCAATTATGAGGTGACTGATCCAACATGGACGGGTGGCATAGATTACGAGTTTACGACAGCAGCAGCGAAGAGGAGCATGTACCCGTAGTCCACAAAAAGGCTGTAAGAGATAGGGTTTTGACCACTGCCAGAGGTCAAGTAATTGGGCACATGACACCACCACCTGTGTCATCTCAGAGTCCAAGGCTCTGTGCTGCGATTGTGTGGGAGTTTTTTTCCAAGAGTCCTTTGGACCAAACAGTTTAGTGGGCTTTACATGGAAGCGATACAAATCGCACTCCCCATCACACGGCTTACCTGCGCTGCGACATCGCTCTGGCCGGCGATTCACCTCCTTTCTAAGGGGGCGGGTCATTCGGCGTCACAGCGACATCACATGGCGGGCGTCCAATAGAAGCGGAGGGGTGGAGATGAGCAGGACGTAAACATCCCGCCCACCTCCTTCCTTCCGCATAGCCGGTGGAGGCAGGTAAGGAGATGTTCCTCGCTCCTGCGGTGTCACACACAGAGATGTGTGCTGCCACAGGAACGAGGAACAACATCGCTAATTACAAATAAATGATTTTTGGTTTTAGGACGAGCTCTCCACGGCAAACGATTTTTGCCGCTTTTGCGATCGTTTTAGATCGTACAAAACTGTCACATGCTGCGATATCGTTAATGACGCCGGATGTGCGTCACAAACAACGTGACCCCGACGATAAAAAATTAACGATATCGTAGCATGTAAAGCCCCCTTTGCCATTTGTCAAATCTGTCAGACAAAGCATATCAGAGGCAGAAATACTTCCAGCTTGGGTACCTCCAGCATAAGAAAGCATATGTTAGCCAAGCACACCACTAGGTGGTTGACAGATCTAGTTAAAAAACACAATTTCCAGTCTCCTAATACTGCCACGTCCCCTGGGCTGCCTTCTTCCCAAACTCGTGAGCAAGAAGGTGGGGCTAATGCCTCCTTCTCCCAACCTGATGTTGGCCACACTCAGTCATGATCGACCACATCTGCTTCAGTGTCCCAGCTTTCCGTTAAGTTGTCCATACCCTAGACCTTCGAAAAGAAGCGAAAATACCCCGTTATGCACCCAAGGGTACAAACCATAACTGCACACATTGCACGATTAATATCCCTTGAGATGTTGCCCTATCGGCTTGTGGGAACAAAGGTTTTCCGCGACCTTTTGGCAGTGTTAGAACATCGGTACTCTGTGCCTAGCCACCACTATTTGGCTTGTTGTGCCATCCTCTTGCTCTAAAATCATGTGTCCATAAACATCAAACGGGCTCTCACCAACGCCATAACAGGGAAGGTCCACTTATCCACAGAACATAGAAAAGCGAAAGTGGACAAAAACGCTACATATCACTGACGGCACACTGGGTGAACCTGGTGGTGGCTGATACAGAGTTTGAGCTGGCAACATCCCTACAATTCCCACACCCAGAATAACAGGCCCCACTTCAATCAAAGTTTCTGTTTCCTCTTACACAGCAACAACTCCCTCCTCCTACTCTTCATTTAGTTCCTGTGCATCCTCCTCAACATCCACCGATGTACAACCGTCAACATCATTCCCCAGCTGGGATCTCGCCAGCACTGCCTCGGCTAAGCAGCAGCATGCTCTACTGAAGCTCATCTGTATTGGTGACAAATTGCACATGGCGCCTGCTTTTGAAAGCAATAACTGAGCAGACAGATGAGTGGCTTGTGTCGCGGGCGGGGAGGAGGGTGACAACGCGCTCTCCCTACTTCTCGGGTCCGGCTGCCGCTGCTGCTCGGTGGCTCGAGCGATGGGCCGGATCCCGGGGACTCGAGCGGCGCTCCTCGCCCGGCGAGTGAAAAGGGGTGGTTTGGTTTGGGGCATTGATTGTTCGTGACGCCACCCATGGTTGTGGTGATTTTTGGTAACACCACCGCTGCTCTATATGGGGATCCCGGGAGCGGTGACAGGGAGCAGCAGAGTTGTTGGTTCTCCCCTCCGTGGGTAGGGGGGTTGGTTGTCTCGGGGCCCAGTGATGGGGGTTGAGGATGATGAGGGCTTGGCAGGCCCGGTGCGGGGCCTGGTGAGGTGCAGGGTCGCGGGGGCAGCGCTGTGCCGCACGGCACGGTGGTACTCACTCAGCCTGAGACGATCACACGGTTCTCGGTAAAACACACGGCTGGAAAGACGGTTCCCACGGACGGCTGCGTTTGCTCTTCCCCGGTTGTTAGCGGTGACTGTCACTTTTCCTGCACCTAAGTTCCTGTGTTGGTAGCGATGGGTTCCCACCGGTTACCCACTCCTCGGCTGCAATCTGGGCCGAAGGAGCCCCTCTCTTTGCCCGCAGGCGCTGGCCCTGAGAAACTGGTGCCTTGGCGGTGGCGGTGTCTCTCTAATGTGTTTGGACGGTTGCCTTCAATCGGGACTTGCTTGTTTGGAAACCCGGAGGTCCCCTTCACTAACGGATTTGACAAATTCACGGCGACTCCAAGCCTTGCCGGGATCCGAAAGGCCCCTGCCAATGGTGCTGGCTTCTCTTCGTATACCGCTCCAGTACCGCCAGGCCACCACCCGTCCACGGTCCTTTCGGCAACCTCCGATCAGCCTCTCCTGCAGACGGTCACCACCGTCTGCTAACCTTGCTGTACCGGTCCGGGGCAAACACCCGGACCAACTTCTGACTTTCACTGTCACCTTCTCTACTCTCCACAACTTCTCCTCCTCCACTCCAACTCCTCTCTCCTTCACTTCCCTAGCTTCACTCCTCTCACTTCCTCCTCCTAACTCATCTGTCAGTTCTCCCGCCTCCAGGACTGTGCTCTCTTTGGCGGGCGGAGAACAACCACCTGGCTCCACCCCCTGGTGTGGACATCAGCCCCTGGAGGAAGGCAACAAGGATTTGTGGTCTAGCCTTGGTGTTCCTAACTGGGGTGTAGGGTGTGGTGGTGTACTGACCTGTGACCCCTGGCTTGCCCAGGGCGTCACATTCCCCCTTAGCAAAATGCAGACCGTCCGCGGGCTGCCCGTCCAACACCGGTTTTATTTTTCTGAAAAAGATTAAAGTTTAAACGGTAAAACATATAACAAGTAGAATAACTTCATCCCACATCGGGAGGCACACTTCTTAAACGTTACTAACGGTTTCAAACAGTTGTTACTGCCGCTCTCTCCCACCCAAGCAACCTGGCCCTGATGCTGCCACTAGAAATCAGGCAGCACCCCTTGACCCCAGTCCTGCACAAGTTACCCGAGCGGGATCTGTCCTTCCCCCTCCAGAGGATTGCCACCGGTTCTTGTGGTGGCTTGGCCCCAGCCGGCTCTACTGCGGGCCCTTCCTCCAGTCTGCCTCTCCAGAGGCGGTAACGGTAGCTGCAACAAAACATTATTTACATGCCACTAGTTTGTGGTTGCCCTGCAAGTCCACGGGCTTGTCCATAAGCAGTCACTTATGCAAACTTTTTCAAGCGGTCCCCACGGGGACAACGGTGCCGGCAAAGGCCGGTTTAATCTAGCAGCAGACAATCTGGTTACTTCTTCTGTGTCATTTACTCATTTTCATTTTTCAAACTTTCAAACACTCTTTAAACTTTTTGAAACTCACACTGGTGGTCCCAACGGGGATGGTGCAACGGTGCTCCGCTGCCATTACTCATACTCTTTGACATCACCTGAGGGAGGGGGTGCGGTGCTTACACGGGCCTCCTGGCTGCCCCTCAACTTTGCATCCAGCGCAAACCACCCCCTTTCCCCACAGTGCCGGGTATACTGCACTAAGTCGCCCGGCATCAGGTTACGACCGGGGTGTTCTTCAGGCAGGTGAGCATTCACATCCCGCCGGGCTACAAACACTTCGGCCTCCAGGCCCGGTTCATAAATGAATCCATAGCCCCGGCGGACATCAAACCGCCTCACCTGCCCCTCGTACAGCGGGCCCCGGACACGGAAGGTCGCTTGCCGCAAACTCTCCTTTTCCCGTATCGTAGGGCCACCATCTCCGCCTTCCTTCTTTCTCTCTCCTCGATTTCCAGGCCCAACGGTACCGGCTCCCTGTCCCAGTACGGCGCTGCTGCGAGCTCCGGCGCACGGGTCGGGCCCCACGAGACCTGTTGGACGCTGCCCACTGCTGGGGATCTGGGCAGCAGGTCCCGCGGTGACTTGGCCTTGGGCACCGCCTTGCAGCGGCAACCCGGCGCAACCTTAGCCGAGGTGTGCGGGATGGGCACAGGGGCTTTCCTCTGTCGGGCCTTCGGCACGGAGCGGGCTATCGGCTCCGGCTCGGGGAACTTCTCGGAAACCGCCTCCGGTTCAGGCTTCGGAGCTTTCCATGGGAGCACCTCCGGTTGACTACGGGCTCCGGCTACAGGTCGGCACGCCGGGGCGGGTATGCTGGGTATCGCTACCGATTCCGGTGGTAGCGGGCCTAGTGGCGGGGTCACGGCTGCAAGGACGGGTGGCGAGGGAGGCAGCAGAGGGAGAGGGTTTAGACTGGGTCCCGCAGCCGCGATGACCGGCCCATCAAGGGCATCGGGGCGTGGATCACTCACCCTCCCTTCCTCAGCTTCCTCCTCGCGTCTCCGCACGGCCGCTATAACCTCCGCCATGTCGGTCTCCCACTCCTCCATGAGGAGCTGCATTTTGATCTGAAGTCTCTGGTAGAGCTGCGCGGTCCGGATCTCCACCCACGCCGCGGTTCCCAGCGCGGGGGCTATGGTGCTTCGGGACGGCATCCACATGTTGCTGGCGGCTTCTCCCAAGAACAAGATGGCCGCAGAGTCCTGGCGTCCCTGCTTTTATAGCCGCGGCTACATGCGACCAGTCGCCATTTCGTCCCCCTTAGCCTTTTTCTGGCCCCTCCTCTACAGGGGCAGGGTTTTGGCCTTTGCACCCCCACTACTCGAGGAGACGCTCGAGCGGGAATTTTTCACGCCAAAGATGGCGGCTTCTGAAATTTTCTGGCCGGACACCTCCGGCGGTAACAAGGCGCACCTCTACCAGACGGCAGAGCGGTAAGATCCTGTTCGTGACGCCAAGTTGTCGCGGGTGGGGAGGAGGGTGACAACGCGCTCTCCCTACTTCTCGGGTCCGGCTGCCGCTGCTGCTCGGTGGCTCGAGCGATGGGCCGGATCCCGGGGACTCGAGCGGCGCTCCTCGCCCGGCGAGTGAAAAGGGGTGGTTTGGTTTGGGAGATTGATTGTTCGTGACGCCACCCATGGTTGTGGTGATTTTTGGTAACACCACCGCTGCTCTATATGGGGATCCCGGGAGCGGTGACAGGGAGCAGCAGAGTTGTTGGTTCTCCCCTCCGTGGGTAGGGGGGTTGGTTGTCTCGGGGCCCAGTGATGGGGGTTGAGGATGATGAGGGCTTGGCAGGCCCGGTGCGGGGCCTGGTGAGGTGCAGGATCGCGGGGGCAGCGCTGTGCCGCACGGCACGGTGGTACTCACTCAGCCTGAGACGATCACACAGTTCTCGGTAAAACACACGGCTGGAAAGACGGTTCCCACGGACGGCTGCGTTTGCTCTTCCCCGGTTGTTAGCGGTGACTGTCACTTTTCCTGCACCTAAGTTCCTGTGTTGGTAGCGATGGGTTCCCACCGGTTACCCACTCCTCGGCTGCAATCTGGGCTGAAGGAGCCCCTCTCTTTGCCCGCAGGCGCTGGCCCTGAGAAACTGGTGCCTTGGCGGTGGCGGTGTCTCTCTAATGTGGTTGGACGGTTGCCTTCAATCGGGACTTGCTTGTTTGGAAACCCGGAGGTCCCCTTCACTAACGGATTTGGCAAATTCACGGCGACTCCAAGCCTTGCCGGGATCCGAAAGGCCCCTGCCAATGGTGCTGGCTTCTCTTCGTATACCGCTCCGGTACCGCTGGGCCACCACCCGTCCACGGTCCTTTCGGCAACCTCCGATCAGCCTCTCCTGCAGACGGTCACCACCGTCTGCTAACCTTGCTGTACCGGTCTGGGGCACACACCCGGACCAACTTCTGACTTTCACTGTCACCTTCTCTACTCTCCACAACTTCTCCTCCTCCAGTCCAACTCCTCTCTCCTTCATTTCCCTAGCTTCACTCCTCTCACTTCCTCCTCCTAACTCATCTGTCAGTTCTCCCGCCTCCAGGACTGTGCTCTCCTCGGCGGGCGGAGACCAACCGCCTGGCTCCACCCCCTGGTGTGGACATCAGCCCCTGGAGGAAGGCAACAAGGATTTGTGGTCTAGCCTTGGTGTTCCTAACTGGGGTGTAGGGTGTGGTGGTGTACTGACCTGTGACCCCTGGCTTGCCCAGGGTGTCACACTTGCACCGTTGGACCTCCATCCAGGGATGGTAGTGTGTGATAATGGTCATAATCTGGTGGCAGCTTTAAAGCTTGGAAAGCTTGTACACGTTCCTTGTATGCCCCACGTTGTAAATTTAGTAGTTCAGCACTTTCTCAAAAAATACCCTGAGATACCAGACCTACTTACCAAGGTACGACGTATTAGCGCCCATTTCCGCAAGTCATCTCCTTCTTTTGCTGGCCTCGCAGTGCTGCAGCAGCGCTTACACTTGCCTCGTCACAGACTAATATGTGACCTCCCTACGAGATGAAATTTAACCTATCATATGTCGGCCAGAATCCATGAGCAGCAGAGGGCAGTATCCCAATTCCAGCTAGAACATGCCCGTCAGATGCAGCTGCCAGACTTACAGTAAGTACTGCCGAGTGGGTGTGGATTGCAGACATTTGTCAGGTCCTAGAGAATTTTGATTACTGTACTAACATTGTGAGCAGTGATGATGCCTTTATCAGCATTACCATTCCACTGATTTGTTTATTGAAATGCTCTCTGGATGGTCTGACTGACCAAAGTGTTAATGCTCCTGAGTTGTCTATGGATCCAGACTTCACAATGGTTGCTAGTAATCTGCAGAACCTCGGCCAACAGGCTCAGGCCACCTTTGGACAGCATCATGAGGATGAGGATGAGGAGGATGAAGAAGAACAGGAATGGTTTGAGGTTGGTAAACAAGGGATTGACAACCCAAGCTTCAGGGCTGTCCAGCATGGATGGCCTGAGGAGGAGGAGCAGGAGGAAGAGAGAGAGACTGAGGAGGAGAGGTTTAGGGAGACAGAATGTATTCTTAGCAGTGATACACAAAGGTTTCCAGTTGGAGTGTGGCATACATGGCACAGTTCATGTCATACTGGCTTATATATACAGTATATGCCTTTTTTTATATATATAGTTAATGCATATCCTTCTCAAGATTTGGAGTCAGAGAAAATAAGAATGTTTTTCCACAACTGGAATCAGAGTGTCTCCTGTCGTCTTTTGCAGGCGTTATTTCTGTTCCACCTGCACATTACGCACATTTTCGCTAGACTCCCACTTTTATGCATTAAGTGTGACAATGGGGTGAATATTTTTGCAAGCCATGTAGATATAGTAAAAAACAATGTTTGATCAGCAATATGTTCTTCGATCCTTTGCTCTGCATTAGATCGTGACTACTCGTGTCTCAGTGCAGCATGCATGATCATGTCACCACATTGCTCTCTTTGTGTGGAGCGTCAGACAACATGCTGCAGAGACTAGAGCTCAATGTAAATCGGTCAAGGTTAGTAAATTTCCTTTTTTTATTATTTTTTTCTATAATTATTGAGTTGTACTTATTGGGATACTAAATTGTGTAAGAGCTCTGTGTGGGGCTATTATACTGACTGTGAGCCCTTATTCTGAGTGGAAGAGTGTGTGAAACATTATATTGTACAAAGTACATTATACTGAGTGAAGAGCTGTGTGGGGCCATTATACTGTGTGAAGGGCTGTGTGGGGCCATTATACTGTGTGAAGGGCTGTGTGGGGCCATTATACTGTGTGAAGGGCTGTGTGGGGCCATTATACTGCTTGTAGGGTTGTGTAGGAGCTACTTAAGCAGATCAATGAATTAGTGAATTAGGCACATTTGATCTGCAGTGTGTGTTACTGCCAGAAACCTCCTCCGGTCAGGAGCTGACGTACATTTCTGGAGTAAGTTATGCCACTTTAGTGAGGTTATTTATGATGAATTTGATGAGGGAACGTGACCATGTCATGTGTTTCCCATGTACCGCTCATGCTTTACCGATATATTGCACATTTTAAGGTGTTTCCCCAGCACCTTAGTAAATTGCAGCCAAAATGTTTTTTTATGTTTTTCAGATCAGTTATGGATCCATTGACAACTCATTATCTGATAGACGCCTCTATCCACATGTTTTCCGAACAGTCCAAAATCACCACATCCATAATATGGCAATCACCAAACTGTTGCAGCATTTTGGCTGGACCTGGGTTGGGATTTTAGTATCAGATGATGAGACTGGAGAGAATGAGCTGCAGATACTAACAAAATACATGAGAGACCATGGCATCTGTGCCGCCTTCATCATAAAACTTAAATCTAATGATATTTTTGAGAATATTTTGCAGATTTTGAAACATCCAGAAGTCAAGATCCTTATAATGTGTGGGATCTTCTCTTATCGAAATCATTTTGTGCAAAACTTTAGATTTTTTCTTATTGAAAAAACTTTCATCTTTCCACCATCCTGGATCTCTAATTTCATTCTTACAGAGTACCAGTTTCCGCTATATAATGGAAGTCTACTAGTGGAGATTTCATCCCAGCCTTTTACAGGTGTAGAAGATTTTGTGAAAAACCACAGGAAACTTCCCACTAGACCCGAAGATATTGATTTCTGGAGACACTTAGATTTGCTAACAGCAGATGCAGATAAAGATTCCTACATTGCATTCAATGGGACACATAATGGTAATTATTCACTTGAGCATATAGTGCCCAATATGATGAATTACGTCTCATCAGGGGTCCCTCCGAGACTGTATTACGCAGTAGAAGTCCTGGCTAAATCTCTACATGAACTGTTATTATTTATAACAGACAAATTTCAAGAAAATTCCACAACCGGATTTCTACAATACACACGGAAGTTACAGCGCTACATACAAATGACGAAGAATCCACCGGATCCAATGACACCTACATATTACTTTAATGAACACGGTGAAGCCGCGCATCCATATAAGATAATAAACTGGATATTTACATATAATAACAGTCATAAGGTTATACAAAAGATTGACATAGGACATTATACACCGTGGGCGGTCAGTGGTCAAGAGCTTTACATGAATGACCAGTCTGTAACATGGAAATCAGGGGAGGTAAGAAACATTATATATTATATATGTGAGTATATAAAGTCTGTGTCTGCCCTTACACATCATAATGAATTCTATAGGTAAACTAATAGATTTCCCATCTACATGTAGAAGCTCGTGAGTTCCTCTGTAATTCATTACCTGGACATCTGTTTTATTCTCTGACAGAAAAGGAACTGAAATACAAAATAAAAGTCATCAACAAAAAAACATAGAAAATAAAAAACAAAAAGGAGAATGTAGGAACCCAAGTAATGAGGATAATTTCCTAATTTCAATGTAAACAAAACATCTGAGTAAAGTGACAAGTGCAGAAAAGTGCGAGGATCAGATAAGTGCAGAGTTACACACCTCGTGTATTTTATACATCATTTACATCTTTTTTTATTGCAGATTTTTCATTCTATGTGGATGTTGGTTGGGTGTGTAGTGACCCGGTCCAGATTGTGTCTGTTCCTTTAAGTACATTCACTTATATGTAATGTTATGTTATATGCTATTATTAATATATTTCTCATTTGCTGTGTTTTAGAACCTACTGGTGAAAATTTGCACTGTAAAAATCTGAAGTGTGCATTAAGTGTTATCCTATTGGCCAGTGAATGTACTTAAAGGAACAGACACAATCTGGACTGGGTCACTACACACCCAACCAACATCTGCATAAATTCCTGACTTCTATATCCAGTATACTAAAGGCTCCGGAATCCTCACTGGCCAGATATACACTGTGCATCTACAGACAGAAGGACATAATGAGTATATACAAGACCCTACAGCACACAGGTTAGGGAAGTTTGAGGGTCTACCGCCCCACTGCAATATTAGTGGCTTGCATGCCATTGTCCACGCATCAGGCGTACTGTCCCCGTAGCGCGCTGGGCAACTTTCTACATTTGCTTACAAGTATTTCTGCACGTGTCTGGACTAGCAGTGAAATTAACCCCAGGATTCCAGGACTGTACAATCTTATTATATCTACCCTCTAAATTATTTAACCCTTTATCAGATAGTAGTTGGTGCCCATGTACAATTGTTTATTCAAAAATAACCCAAAACTATTAAAAAATTATTTATTTAATATTGCTAAAAATTCACCCAGAGACAAATACAAACAATCAAATTAGTATTAGAATTAGGTAAGTATACATATCAGACTGATATAATAGTCAGATGTTCAATTATATACCTAAACCCTCAAAACTGTTACTATCTCTGCTCCAATTTACCCCCAGCTCTACGTAAAGTAACCAACAAGCAGATAATCTCCACCCTCAGATGGAGATTACCCCAGATCCTAAAATTCCTGTCCCCTTTAAATCCCCAATGGCTACACACAATGATGGTATAACAGAGGGATATTGAAAGAGGAAAAAAGGTGGGGTGTGGCCTGCTGAGGACGATGTAGGACAAAGCGAGAGAGTGCTCTGAGAGCCATACATATATATCAACTTATAAAGCTATACTGAGGAAAACAATTTCAAGACAATATATAAAATTTTATACAGTATATTTGTTGGAACATTTTGAGACCTTTTTGACTTTTTTGGTGCTGAAAAAAGATAATTATGGAAGAGGAATGTTGTCAGTTCTGAGGAGCAACACTTCTGAGAGACTTTGTCTGAGGAGATTCAGAAGGAGAGATATCACCAATTAAAAACGGCTGTTTGAGGAGATAAAGTGATGTTGTGGGACAAATAAATGTAAGTACTAAACATAGAAAATCACCTAAACATTGGTCACTCTCCAAAAAAAAAAAAAAAACCAACATTTTAGTCAACTATCTCTTAGGGAAATTTGACACCTGAGTGAAGAGGTCTATCTGCCATTTCCATGACAACTCCTCAGTGAATTTCTGTCAGCTCAGCATAAGGATCATTGAAGTATTTCTTTACTAAAACAGGAGTTGAAGTTAATAAAGACATAGACAAGAGTAGAGGACTTAAGATCTCACAAAAGCGACATTTATTGACTTATTCAAAAAAATATAACCTACTACTGAGCGTCTAGTTCCGAGTTCAGGGGAGTCGTGCAGACTGTGTTGAAACTATTTTTGCTCAGCAAGTATTGACAGCTTAATACGTGGCCAGTGACAAAAGTGAAATACATCTGGTGTGTATTGGTGGTTTTTGAGTAAATTGGGAGCAAGAATTAAAAGCTGTCAAAGTTTCATTGGACCCAGTTGCAAGTGTTTCAATAGTAAATCTAATCTGCCCACATTTGCTGGAATAGATATACAGATATATGTAGGAGATAGACAGTATCCGAGATAAATCACAAATCAAAATGAGCGACGAATCCTTAAAACAAAGTAATGTAGGTAAACCTCAAAAAATTCTTACTAAGTGTTTAGGTTCCTCAACTTCACAAGTTGTAGAAACAAAAGGAACACATGTTAAAAAGGATGCAACAACTAATTCTTCCAATAATTTTGGAAAAACAAGTTATACAAAACCTACTGAACATACTCTTCTGATATCCCAAACTTCACAGGATTGTAAAGTCTCCACTATGGATACTACTCCAGCTGGTACCAATGCAAAAAGGAAAGGGCCAGCCAGCGATTCCGACTCACAAGAGTCTCCTATTCAAAGTCCAGATAAGACTCGACCTAAAATAGATAATTCTGGAAACATGGATGAAATAAAACATTCTAATTCACCAAATACAGAAATAACAAGGATCAATTGCTCAGACCCTTACTTCAATGAGCTTATTAATGCATTCAAACACAATTTAATGCAAGCAATGGACAAACAAACTAAGGTTTTACAGGACACAGTACAACAATTAAATGGCAGAATAAATGCAAACGAGGTCAAAATTAATCAGGTGGAAGAAAAAACAAACTCCTTGGAAAAACATCAACTTGATCTAAAAAAAACGTTTATTATCTCAAACAGAAACTTTCAGACCTCGAAGACAGGAGTAGGAGGAATAATGTTAAACTTAGAGGTATACCTGAAAGTGTTCCATCTAATAAACTCTCAGACTATGTTAAGAATCTTCTTCTAAACATTTTTCCATCTGCATCGGATCTGGAGTTGACAATTGACCGTATCCATTGTTTGCCAAGACCATCTTTTATTGCTGAAGAAACCCCAAGAGATACTATTTTACGTCTGCATTTTTTTGGTACCAAAGAAAGACTTTTAAAATACATGAGAGAAAATAAAACCCTTCCATCTCCCTATCATCTGATTAAAGTATTCATTGATCTTTCCAAAAACACAATGTCTCTTAGAAAGTCATTTTCATCTGTTACCAGGATGCTAAGACAAAAAGGTATTGCTTATAGATGGGGCTTCCCTACAAAATTGTTAATTTATCAAAATGGAAAAACCATACCGATTTTCACTCCTGAAGAGGGCACAAAGTTTCTTTCTTCCTTAGATAACAGAAGAAATCACCAACAACTCAATCATCAACCCACTTGATTTCACGATTTAAAGTGACTTACTAATGGAGATATTAATTCCAATAGTTTTTATGGAAACATTGATCTGAGTCTAACTAAAACCCTCATTTACCACGGTTGGCTTCGGAAACTTTCTTTTCCACAAACTTATTCCCCCCACGAAGAGCTTCCATTGTTAGTGGATACTTTGGGAGATCAGTTTGTTAGTTTAGTTGTTACTTCTACTTATCAGATCTTTAATTTATCAACTGTGGATTATTTGAAAGATTTTGGAAGATATTAATCTAAGATTATAAGTTCTTTTTGTGTTCTTTGTACTTGTAAACTTTGTTATAATTCAATTACATAGCTTAAGGTCTTGTAGAGTAGCGATTTCTTAAAATTGTAATTCTCTTACTCTTTGTTTTCAAAATTTTTATTATTAATCTTGCAATAAGGATATTAGCTATTTAGTTATTTCCTACTGTTTATTATAGGTATACTTAACTTTTTTTTTCTTTCGTTTTTGTGCCCCTCTCATTATTTTAAGCAGGCTTGCATCTTATAGCTACAAATTTTTTGTCTTTTAATGTTAAAGGTTTAAATAGTCCAAGGAAAAGATTTGTCACGTGGAAGGAAATTAGAGATAACAAAGCAGATGTTGTGTTTTTACAAGAGGTGAAATTTGCTAAAGATTCTCTTCCTAAATTTCATAATAAAAATTTCCCACACATTTTTTCTTCTCTAAACGAAAAAAAAAGAGCAGGAGTGTTAATTATGATTAAGAACACTATAACCTTTGATTTAATTGCAGACTACAAAGATACTGAAGGGAGATTTTTGATCTTAATTACATACTTGGATAATAGACCCCATACATTAGTTAATTTATATGCGCCAAATAAAGGACAAATTAGTTTTTTAAATAAATTAATGTCCAAAATCCAAGAGGTCAGAAAGGGAGATCTCCTTATACTGGGTGATTTTAATATTGTCCCAGATGCTCACCTTGATTCCACAGCTCCAAATAGAGGAATTTACCCAACAAAAAACTGGCTTTTTGCAAATGAACTTTATGATATTTTTCGTTGTTTGCATACTTCCTCTAAAGAATATACATTTTATTCAGAACCTCATAAAACCTTTTCCCGTTTTGATTTAGCTGTTACAGATATTTTTTCTATTACAAAATTTAAAAATTTTACAATAAATCATAAAACCTTTTAGGACCATTCTTCAATTATTTGTAAAGTAGATTTAGGGATCCCAACAAATATGGATTATATATGGAGATGCAATTCAACATTAATACATACTCCCCATTTAAAAGAAGAATTAGAAGCCAACATAAAAAATTACTTTCAAGAAAACACATCGAAATCTATTTATCCATTTGTCAAATGTAATGCACATAAGGCAGTAATTAGAGGTCATTTAATTGAAATTTCGGCTAGAATTAAGAGACAGAGAAAATAATTAATTAAGAATCTTCAAACACAATTAAAAGATCTTGAGGATTTACAACAAAATTCTCCAACTTCCTTGCAAAGTATTCATCAAGTATTTATCCTTGGGATAAGAACCTTGGGATAAGAACAGAAATTAAAAACTCCCTTTTCTCTGAGTATGATAAATATATAGGTGCAATCAAGGCAAACCATTATGCTTCAATTAATAAACCCACTAAATATATGTCCAGAAAACTGAAAGAAGTTAGGATTCAAAACAGAATAAGAAAGATTAAGAAACAAAATGGGGAAGACTGTTTTCATCCAAAAGATATTGCAGCAGAATTTTGAAAATATTTTAAAAATCTTTATAATCTTAATTCTGATCCACAAACTCCTCAGCCCACAAAAAAAGTTATTGATACCTTTCTTTCTAAAGCCAATCTCCCCTCAATCTCAGAAGACAAATTATCTACTTTAAACTCCCCATTTGTATTTGATGAGGTAATAAATGTAATTAAACTGTTAAGAATTGGAAAATCCCCAGGTCCAGACGGTTTTACAAACAAATATTTTAAGGCCTTTCCCAACTTACTAACTCCACTCCTAGTCAATATTTTTAACAAAGCTACTTTAACAGGTCAATTCCCCAAGGAAATGCTCCAAGCAACTATAACTTTAATTCCTAAAACTAAGGGAGACTTAGAATTCGTTAAAAACTATAGACCTATCTCACTTATAAATTCTGATATTAAAATTTATTCCAAAATTATTGCTAATAGACTAAAAAAGATTCTACCCAGACTAATTTCTAATGACCAGCTAGGTTTCATTCAGGGTCGTCAAACATCTGATGGTACCCGTAGAATAATCAATCTAATCAACATTATGAACTATAGGAAGGATCCAACATTACTTATCACTCTTGATGCCGAAAAAGCATTTGATAGAGTCAATTGGTTATATATGAAAACAACATTACTTAAATTTGGTCTAAAAAATCAAATTTTAAATTCCATTCTTGCTCTATATTGTTGTCCCCCAGCAAAAGTATATGCAAATAAATGTTTATCCATGTCATTTACCTTAACTAATGGTACCCATAAAGGATGTCCCTTATCTCCTTTACTATTTGCCCTAGTCTTAGATCCCATTGCTGAATATATCAGAGAAAATGCTAATATTGAAGGAATCCAATTAAAAAATAGTGAGTTTAAGATTTGCCTGTTTGCAGATGACATCATATTATCCTTATCAAATCCAGTAACTTCCAAGTTCTGTACAGTTTAGATGAATTTGCAAAAAATTATTTTTTAAAGTAAATATTACAAAATCAAATATTTTAGAATTTAATCTCAGTCATGGTATAACAGAGGAAATTAAAAATCAGAAAAAACAGATTTTAATTGGGCTACACAAACAATCTCATATTTGGGAACTGAACTAACTAGGGATATAAAATCCATAATTAGCATTAATATGGAGAAACTAATTAAAATAATTCAGTTAGACTTAAAAAACTTAACAAAATATGAACTCACTTGGTTTGGAAGAATATCCTCTATTAAAATGATGATTATTCCAAAAATATTATACTATTTTAGAACTATTCCCCTTTTTATTCCAGAAAATTACTTGAGTAAGATACCTTTGTTTCAAATAAAAAAAGATCAAGGGCAGCTAACTATATTCTAATGAAAAAGAAAAAAAGAGGACGCTTAGGCTTACCTAATATTTAGTTATTTCTATACTAATTTAATTAGACAAAGTCAAATTTGGCTTAAAGATAATCTTACTACTACATGGAAGGAGATTGAAACTGACTTACATAATAATATTCCTTTATATTCATTAATCATTCATAATCTAATGAATCCTCATCAACCACTTCCTGAATCTCCCATTTTATGTGCAACTACCTTAACATGGAGAAAATTAGCGGCTTTAAATCAAAAAAGTAATAAATATGAGCAAATAAAGAATATCCCCATTACCTTTTTCAATTGGCTTCTAGAAGTCAAAACTCCAGAATTATGGAGGGAGAGAAGTCTAAAAAAAATTTGGATCTACATGATGGGACTAATTTTATTTCTTTTCAAATTCTAAAAAAACAACATGATTTACCAGATATTGATATCTACAGCTATTTATCCATCAGAAAAATTATTTCCGCTTTACTAAAAGACAACCATTTATTAACTGAAGAATCTTGTCATCTTATCTGTAATGCCAATAATAATATTATTTGGCAAACTAGATGTATATATGAAATATTCAACAGAGACATTCTCTTTGAAAAAAGGCCATTTATGATAAAATGGGAAAAAGAGTTAAAAAACACCTTTTTCTTGGAAAAGTGGAATAGGTGTATTGGAGATGCATACTCCTCTAATATATGTTTAACACTTCATGAAGCTTATTATAAATTGCTTTCTAGGTGGTACTTTACTCCTCATAAGCTATCGCTCTTTTCAAGTAATAATTCCCATTTATGCGGGAGAGGATGTAATTTAAAGGGAGATATTCTTCACATATTTTGGTCTTGTCCCAAATTGAGATGTCTCTGGAGGGAGGTTAACCTTTTAATAAATCAAATTCTTGGAAATAGTATCACTATTATACCTCAAATGGCTCTTCTTTCATTAGATTTAGATAGCATTACCAAAGACAAATACCTAGTTGTTCACATTTTTTTTAATTGTCAAAATTCATATAGCGGCTAAATGGAAAAAGACAGATATACCATCGATAACAGAAATTAAAGAATCGATAATGCTTCATAATAATTATGAGAGAAGTTTCGCCACGTTTAATAATCAATACCCAAAATACCAAAAAAATTGGGAAAGATGGAATAACCTAATGATAAACAACTCTTTTTAAACCTGTTTTGTTTTGTTTTTTTTGTTTGTTTTTTTTTCCGTATCCCAGTTGTATATTTAATAATTGATGTTTCTAAAATATTCTTGTGGTTATGATTGATCGATATGTTGTGATTTGGTGATTTCCACTCCAATGAGTAAGAAGACAGATTAAAAGTTGATGTATTTTATTGTTATAGTAGTTTAGTATGTAGTGGTTAAATTTAAAAGTAACATTCTATAACCTAGAATATTGACATGTGAGTTGTTTACTAAAATCAGCAATGTATATTTTCATAACATGTCTGGTTATATTCATATTACTTTGTGTTAAATTAATAAAAACATTTAAAAGAAAGAGGAAAAAAATGAAAGCAAGAGATAGTCAGGGAATTGAGAACATCTGATATAAGAGACCTTATTGTACAGATATGCACATATATAGACCACAGTTGTAAAGCAAAAATAATTTGCTCTTTTTAAACTGTCTCAATATAAATATACATAATAGTAATACCTAATAATGATACCTCAATAAACCAAAAACAATTATAATTAGAAGACCACCTTCCCAAACCTATATTTCTTAATACCGGTATCCATTAATTCACTAATCACATTGGCGTCATCATCATAATAGAGACTAATATAGCCTAGACATTTGCGTTAGCCTCTCCATACATATTATAACTATGATAGAATCTATAAAGATTCCCAACAGGTCAATGGCACAATCTTAGAGTCTGCCCTTCGCCTGACCCATTGGTGTAAATTGTTTGAAACCAGCCAAAACATCAGCATAACACGAGTCCAGTTAGATAAACAGTTGTTAGTACAGGTTAGTAATGTCCAGATTCCAGAGAGATGGGTCAGATACACATAACATATCCACTTAAACTCCTTCTGTATCTGAAGAAGGAACTCCACCGGTCTCCTGGGGGTTAGTAGAATTAAGATATAGTATATCCAATCTCAATCTCCCTTATTCTGACCAGAAGTATTCTATGCTCAATTGGCAACATTTAAATACCAAATTAATCTTCAGCTTGGCGCGTTTCACACCTTGCATATTCAAAACAAGGGGTTCATCAGGAGGATTTATCAATATGATCCATGGGCATGCCAAATTTCATTAAGTCATTAAGAATCCAAAAAAGAAACATGGAACCCCTCAATACACATCACTTATATTTCCATCAACAAGTATATACACAGTTATATACAGTTTTATACAGTTATATACATTCCTAGCCTAAACCTGAGCCTACACATCTATGTAAAGATGAAGCAATAAACATATAAGCCCAGGTAAGCAGGTGAGGAATTCATATACCAGAGAGATATATATATATATATATATATATATATATATGAGTCCAACAATGTAGACCAGCTCACTCCTGTGAATCACCTGGAACCTCAGCTGACCTGGTTAACTCCGTTGTGCCCGGATCAGGACGTAGGAGTCCATCCATACAAATGTGAACAACGACAAGGCAGAGTCCAGCAATAACGTGAGCAATCCAGGATGCTGTTAAAAAAAAAATTCTGGACCGTGAAGAAGGCGGATTTTACCGCTGAAACGCGTAGTCCTATCTGCGCTATTTTCCTGCAATAATGCTGTTCTGAATTGCTTGGACCATTATATTTTAATGAATTTATGAATAAAAAGAAAGAAAATTTTTTTTAACAGCATCCTGGATTGCTCACGTTATTGCTGGACTCTGACTTGTCGTTGTTCTTATATATATATATATATATATATATATATACTGTATATCCCGCTGCACCACCACTGCTGTTTCAGCTTGTCCAGGACTTCCAACAGGTGTCTTCTTCCCTCTTTCTCCGCTCTGTCACAGCCTCCCATCACCACTCTGACAAAGTGTACTGCAACGTGTGATACTCTCAATCTAAACCTCAGTGACGGTAGTCCAGGTGACCCGTGTTTCATAGCATACTCCCACTAAGCAACAACCTTGATAAAGGTGTCACAACCGAAACGTCGGTGTTGCTTCTGTTAGGGTTCACATGTTTTTTTGCAGTTTGTCAAAAAACACTTGCATGAATTATCCCTCTCCTTGTTATTTGAGTGCTTGGATTTTGCTATATTCTTAACTACTTTTTACCCAGAGCACCTAGTTCATAGCGGTTGAGCCAGACTTTATCCCCTGTACTCAACAAATCGGCTCGTCACAATGTCTATCAGTTCTGGTGCATCAAAAATGCCAGTGGAGGCGGCTCGCATGCTTCGTAATCAGGAGATCACAGATGTCCATGCACGCACTGTCTGAGGCACATTACATAAGTCTGGAATGGAGGTCTGAAAAAAGGTGAAGAAGCCTCAACTATAATATCATTGTAACGTCCTTATAGGCATCCCGACACTGTCCTGCATCTCTCTTCTGGCGGGGACACCAGTATTCTCACCTGCCCAGCCACTCTGCAGTGGTTGTTTCATCCCTGGTCCCTACTCCTGTGTCCTGGGGCCAGCGCTGGCTGCACAGGTTTTCTCGGAGTGTTCTTAGGGTGCTGATGCACCTTTTCTTAAAGGGCCAGTACACCCAAACCCAGAAGTTCCTCCTAGCCTATGGTATTTACAGTAAATCACATTCCCCTTAATGGACTGTGGTCTTTCCCTTGCTATTTGAAAGGTCCCTAGTGCTGCTGTTCCTGTGCTGTGTGCTTTATTACTGATACTTATCTGTGTTCCAGTGCATGACATATCCACCGCCGCTACTTCTACTATACCGGCAGCTCTTATGGTACCATCCACTCCTGCTGCATCCAACCATAGAGGCAGAACTTGTCATACCAGCCGCTGCTGCTGCACCCATCCGTCCCGGACGAACTTTCAATACCTACCACTGCTGCTGCATGTAATATCTGAGACTGTTTGTGTCCATACCTGTGGCACAAGATGCTGAGGTACAGATATCCCCTGTCGCTGTTCCCCTTAGAGACAGGATAGAGCTAGAAGGTAATATCCTCCAACTGTAGCTTTATTGAAGACTCAGTAGTTGGTCAGGTATGCTCCTTCAGGTCAGAGATTGGTGCTTTAGTCCAGTGGGTCCACTCACCCTTTGCTCACCCCGCAAGCATTACAATCATCATATGAAGCATCGGCTCAAGATTGTAAAGAAGTACTAAAAGTGTACAATGGAAGACTGGAAACGCATGCTTTGGAGCAATAAAACAAAAGTTAATAGACTAGCCTCTGATGGGTGCAAATGGGTCTGGAAGAAACTAGCAAAAAAGGGGCTAACAGATTAAGAAATTGAACGAACTGTCAAGTTCAGTGGCGGAAGCCTCATGATTTGAGCTTGTTTCACAGCCAAAGACATTAATTACCTGACCACGATCAATGGAGGTCTCAATGCTGAGCTATATGTGAGTATCCTACAAGATGAGTTACTGCGTACTATGTTTAAGAAAGGGGCGAGATAATGTTCCAGCAGGACAATGACCCGAAGCGTACCTTAAGACTAGCTAAGAAATAGTTCAATGACAGTGAAGTAGCGGTGCTGGATTGGCCTCCACAGACCTCAGATCTCAAGCCAATTTAATAATTGTGGGTAGGATTGAAGAAAAGCTGTAAACATATCCATGTGAGTCAACCATTTTACACCAACATTGGGAACGTGTCGAAGAGACCTGAGATCATATTTCGGTCCAGACATGCTTGAATCTGAGCAAGAGCATGCCCTGAAGGATTCTAGCAGTTTTGAAAGCCAAAAGGTGGATTTGCAAAATGCCAAGAAAATAATAAAAATTAACATTTAGAATTTTAGGTGCAAAACAGTAACAATGCAGTGACCTAACAAGAATCTGCATAACTAATCATGTGACAAATAGTTGCAAGGCAGATTTACGTATAAGATAGCCGGGAGGATTGTCTATAACATGAAGGTTGCCTCACGCTCAGAGCTGTAAGAGATGATGAGATATGGAGACTGAAAGTCAAAAATTGAAAACATTGTTACTGTTTTGCTTGTGTGTTAGATCCACTCACTCAGCTGCAGTTTGAGGTAGAGACAGAAATGTTTTTCCATTTAAATTTCAACTGGTTTCTTAACTCCATAAACCAGACAGCTCAAAACAAAACAAAAGAACCTTACCAGCATAAGAGAAAACTAAAAAGCATAAGCACAGTCCATCACACTGTGGGTTTCACCCACTAAGGTTTGGGGTTCCACTCTGCTCAGTCATAGCCACAGAGAGGAGGAACTGCTTCCTCCAAACACACAGAACCCTGAGTGTTTCCAGAGGCCTGGCTTTTACCTCCTGGACCACACCCTGAGGTGGAGATATGGTGAACAGCCATCCCACCCATCTCTTTAGCTGTTCACAAAAAAACAGCCCTGTGAAAAGCCACGTAACTCTCTCAGCACATAGCATGCTAGAGCATTACATCTGTATTCACATCACTGAATGTAATAATCTCAGCGACACATACTTCCCCTCTTGTACTTTACTCGTCTCTGTATAACAGGATAGTCCATATATATATATATATATATATATATATATATATATATATATATATATATACCAGGATGGGCCTAGGATAGGGACATATTTAGTAGGATCCGGGACATATACCAGGATGGATGACAGCTGTACCAGAATGGGGGCAGATATACCAGGATGTAAAACATATACCAGGATGGGCCCATTATAGAGACCTATATACCAAGATGGGAACAAGCATGGGGGACACATATACCAGGATGGTGGATATATATACCAGGATGGGCCTAGGACGGAGACATAAATATTAAGATGGGCCTAGGATGAGGGACATATACACCAGGATGGATAACAGCTATACTAGGACAGGGGACAGCTATATCAGGCATGAGGGGGAATATATACACCAGAATGGGGACATAATACCAGGATGGTATATATGTAGAAAGCAGGGGGCACTGAATGCCAATAATACAAAAATATATGGTGAATTTGAAAGGTGAACAAGGGATTGAATCCAGCTAGTCACTTCAGATTATTCAGGCAAGATGACTTCTTTCATTTTCAATAAAATATAACTTTTAATATAGTTGCTTTATATGTTATCCACAATACACATTGTCAGCAAAAGCTACACGTATAGAGGTCAGTAACAGACAATGCGTTTCAGCGCACAATGTGCCTTCATCATTAGTCCCTCATAATATGTGATCCTGTACAATAATGTCTGTATGCTTTTTGCATCCTCCCCGGCCCAGGAGCTGCGGTGTGATCAGGCCATGTCCTGTACGGTCAGACACAGCCATTACACAGTACACAGAAGGGACACATATATGAGATTATCCAACTGTGGAAATTATTATTATTCCTATATCTATTAATTAAAAAGACCTTTGTTTCTGTAAAACCCCTTTAAATGTCTACATGTTTTTGACATTTTCTTTCTAACTTTTCAGCAAAGTTTAACCCTATTTCCAAAAATGTCTTTATTCATTTTTCATTCCAGTTAAGTTTATCATCTTTTTTTCAGATCCCAGTATCCCGATGCTCAGATCAATGCTTACCTGGAAGCTGGAAAAAGGCGAGGGAGACAATCCATACCTGCTGCTATGACTGCATCCCATGTCCAGAAGGAGAGATATCCAATATCACCGGTATGTACAGTAAGAGGATTGTAAGTGGCATCCGTCACCCGCATAAAAAACTGACTCAGACGCAGCATCATCCACATTCATGTGCTGCAGAGCCGGACGTCACCAAGGATCGGTGTGCATGATTTCAGCACTAGCACTGTGGGGAGCGGTGACTGCCACCGGCACTGCAGAGCGATTGCACGGGGAAGATACCTTCACATTCTACCTTCTGTAAGATGCATACAGTGTGTCCACCCATATCCTATCCACCGCCATTAACTTGAGAACGGCCGCAGCTATAGGCATAGAAGTGGTGTCTAGGTATAGTAAAGTAACTATGCACTATGTAATGAAACCACCTATAGTGCCACCTGGTGGAAAACAACGGAGTTAACATTTCTATCTTGAAAACGGAACGAGAAAAAATGTGAATTACAAAGTTGCAGGGCATCATCAATTCTATATGAATAGACACCTTGAATACAGAAATGCTATGATATGAAACACATGACCCCCCCAAAACATTGAATGCTGATCACGCATTTAACGCTCATTTAACTTTGATTCTCAAAGTGGCCCCCGTCAGCTGCAATGCATATCTGGACTCTGCACAGCATACTGTATCTTGCTGCACGCTGTGCAATATGGTAGGTGACACGTTTGCACAAGCATCTGTGATACATCGTCGTAGATCCTGCAATGTTGGTGGAGGGGTCGCATACACCTACTGTTTGATGTGACCTTACAGAAAGAAGTCCAATGGGGTCAGGTCAGGTGAGTGTGGAGGCCACACCACGCACGTACCATACCCAATTACTTGTATGAAGGTCCCATGAGGTATCGCTTCACGTCCGCAGCCTTGTGCGTTTTACATGCTCTAATCATAACATTTCTGTATGCAAGGTGTCGATTCCTGTTGAATTGATGATGCCCTGATGTCGACCCCCGTATAATAGGAAGGGAGAGAGTAGTAAGTGTAAGAATAAAGCTTTTCACCTTGCTGCAGCTGAAATTTCACTGTCTCAAAAGTCCCCAAAACTTCTTCCGAATAGGCTGGTTGGCCACGGCTCCACGTTGGGCACCAAAAACTGTTGTAGCTGTTCTGTTTTTTCACAAGTCAGCTTATGGGATCACCAGTGAGGTCCTCTGAATTAGGCCTCTTCAGACCTAATCAAGATCGAGCGCTCAGAGAAAAGACCTGCATTCATGTGAGCATGATCAATTTTCTGTTTATTCAGCCAAGTTACAGTTTATTTATACCATTTACAGATCATTGTGATATTGCAAAAAAAAGGCTTCTAGCTGGACTTTACAAGTTGCTCATATGACCTTTAAGTTTTAGCAAAACAAAAATGTAGAGTCATGCCTATGAGATAAGAAGAAGATAAGAAGAACATTTAGAGACAATAATAATCCTTGAGCCTGTCTCTTATTCCGTAGGCTCAATAATGACTATGAACTACCACCAGATATACTTACTAATGGAACAATAAAATATCTTTAATAAAGAAATAGAGAAACTATTAACCCTTCTATATCAGGTGCATATGAATTCCCATCTTTTTTCTCAACACAAAAATAAATGTATGTACTTTGTTTGTGGCATGTGTTTATTAAAGTAAATGATTTTAAGGTAATGTGAGTTATGGTATTTGATGAGTGGATTCTACCTTAAGGCTCTGTGCGCACTAGAGCTTTTTACCCGCGGATTTACCCGCGGATTTGCCGCGGAAATTTCTTGAGAAATGTCTGCAATCTTTGTGTAGACATTTCCCAGCAATTTCTATGAAAAAAAAAAATAGCTGTGTGCACTTGTGCGGATTTTTCTCAAGAAATTTCCTTGAGAAGAATTTCTCGAGAAACTTTCTTGAGAAAATGAACATGTCCATTATTTCCGCAGGTACCCTGCGGATTTCAGCAGTACAGCCTGCAAAAATCCGCAGGGAACCACCCGCGGGAAAATCGCGGCTATTCCGCGGCAAATCCGCGGCAAATCTGTGGCAAATCCGCATGCGGATTTGGTGTGGATTTTTTTTGGAGGTCCGGAAATATTTCACTCCCAGAAGTTTCTCAAGAAATTTTCTTGAGAAACTTCACATTTCTAGTGCGCACATAGCCTTACATTTAAAATCGGTGTTCAGTTCACTGCACCCACAGTTCATAGCTACCCATGTTAGATGCACAATCCCAGCAAATGAGCGTGCAGCAGCTCCAATAGTGTTGTAGTCCGGTCCAGCACAGAGACGTAGATCAAGACACTACCAACCGCATTATACAAACATAACATGCAACTTGTGCAACTACAAACTCCAGCAAATTTCAATCAATAATTTCCATCAACTGAAAAGCAAACTGAGCAAACTGAATTTATACAAATTGAACTTTTTTTTAATCTTTGGGATTTTGCTGAATCTCGTAAATTTAACAACTTACAACTTCCTGCACTTGATATAGCACAACCAATCCAAACTATCATATCCAGTTTAAAAGCAGAGGCAGGGAATGAAGCAGCCATTATGTGTTGTACCTGAATAGTCAGAAGATGTCACAGCTCCCAGCTTCTCAATTAATAGGAAGAGAAAGCCATAAAACACCAAAGAAACTGTACAGATCGTGTGAGACGGCCCAGGAGGAGACTGGTGAGGAAAAGAGAAGAAACAGTTATAAGTGATAGAGGAGACGTACAGGAGAGCCACTGCTGCTGCTTTCCTGATCAATGTGGGGAAAGCGCTGCTGCTGCAATTTCATTTCCATTTTTTTTGCATTCATGTTTACATAAGCCTCAATATTACAAAAAATAATTACGCCCTATGACTGGCTCTCAAAGTTTGCGTGTCACAAACAGTACTACTTTTTTTGCACAACTATTATTTTGCTGTACCCACACGCAACACCAGTAAATTGTCCTGTTGTCATTTTTATTTGTTTTTGGTCCTTTTTAGGAAGCAGAGAACTATGCTAAACATGTAACAGAGAAGTAAAAAAAATAAAATATGTAAAGGAAATATGTCACTGCCATGCTAGGTATGGGGAAGTACCCAGCGAGTGGTGAAAGGGAAGGGAGACCCTGTGTCTAGGGAAAAGGGAGATGGTGACCCCTGACCAAGACAACTGCTGAGCCCTGGGTCCCCTCACACCCTAGATAGGATCCACACCTTTACACAGAGCCGGATATCTGACCCTAGGATGACCCTGATCTGGACCCTAGGTAGGGAACGGTTGGGATGAGTGATTAGTCAACCCCACTAAGCTCTAAAGAAGACACAGGAGAGTGAACAAATAACTTATCTCCAGATGACTCAGGGAGTGGAACTGCAAAACAACAAAGTTTCTCCAGATGTATAAGAGCCGACTGAAGACTTGTTAAGGGTATAAGAGCTATCACCAGCACTGAGTAATAGGAAGTAAAGGTATATAAAGAAAAAAATGGAAGTGCTAATGAAAAGCAGCTGAAGTAATGAGGAACTCAGGGAAAGGGATGAAAACCAAGCAGAGATAATACAGTTAGGTCCAGAAATATTTGGACAGTGACACAATTTCCGCGAGTTGGGCTCTGCATGCCACCACATTGGATTTGAAATGAAACCTCTACAACAGAATTCAAGTGCAGATTGTAACGTTTAATTTGAAGGTTTGAACAAAAATATCTGATAGAAATTGTAGGAATTGTACACATTTCTTTACAAACACTCCACATTTTAGGAGGTCAAAAGTAATTGGACAAATAAACCAAACCCAAACAAAATATTTTTATTTTCAATATTTTGTTGCGAATCCTTTGGAGGCAATCACTGCCTTAAGTCTGGAACCCATGGACATCAAAAAACGCTGGGTTTCCTCCTTCTTAATGCTTTGCCAGGCCTTTACAGCCGCAGCCTTCAGGTCTTGCTTGTTTGTGGGTCTTTCCGTCTTAAGTCTGGATTTGAGCAAGTGAAATGCATGCTCAATTGGGTTAAGATCTGGTGATTGACTTGGCCATTGCAGAATGTTCCACTTTTTTGCACTCATGAACTCCTGGGTAGCTTTGGCTGTATGCTTGGGGTCATTGTCCATCTGTACTATGAAGCGCCGTCCGATCAACTTTGCGGCATTTGGCTGAATCTGGGCTGAAAGTATATCCCGGTACACTTCAGAATTCATCCGGCTACTCTTGTCTGCTGTTATGTCATCAATAAACACAAGTGACCCAGTGCCATTGAAAGCCATGCATGCCCATGCCATCACGTTGCCTCCACCATGTTTTACAGAGGATGTGGTGTGCCTTGGATCATGTGCCGTTCCCTTTCTTCTCCAAACTTTTTTCTTCCCATCATTCTGGTACAGGTTGATCTTTGTCTCATCTGTCCATAGAATACTTTTCCAGAACTGAGCTGGCTTCATGAGGTGTTCTTCAGCAAATGTAACTCTGGCCTGTCTATTTTTGGAATTGATGAATGGTTTGCATCTAGATGTGAACCCTTTGTATTTACTTTCATGGAGTCTTCTCTTTACTGTTGACTTAGAGACAGATACACCTACTTCACTGAGAGTGTTCTGGACTTCAGTTGATGTTGTGAACGGGTTCTTCTTCACCAAAGAAAGTATGCGGCGATCATCCACCACTGTTGTCATCCGTGGACGCCCAGGCCTTTTTGAGTTCCTAAGCTCACCAGTCAATTCCTTTTTTCTCAGAATGTACCCAACTGTTGATTTTGCTACTCCAAACAGGTCTGCTATCTCTCTGATGGATTTTTTCTTTTTTTTCAGCCTCAGGATGTTCTGCTTCACCTCAATTGAGAGTTCCTTAGACCACATGTTGTCTGGTCACAGCAACAGCTTCCAAATGCAAAACCACACACCTGTAATCAACCCCAGACCTTTTTACTACTTCATTGATTACAAGTTAACGAGGGAGACGCCTTCAGAGTTAATTGCAGCCCTTAGAGTCCCTTGTCCAATTACTTTTGGTCCCTTGAAAAAGAGGAGGCTATGCATTACAGAGCTATGATTCCTAAACCCTTTCTCCGATTTGGATGTGAAAACTCTCATATTGCAGCTGGGAGTGTGCACTTTCAGCCCATATTATATATATAATTGTATTTCTGAACATGTTTTTGTAAACAGCTACAATAACAAAACTTGTGTCACTGTCCAAATATTTCTGGACCTAACTGTAGATGTCAGGATGCAGTTTGCATAGCCAAACGCACTGACCTGTTATAGCCTGACATCACAGGACTCTCTGTTACTTGTGACAGTCACCAGTGATTCCAGTGATACGTCACTTAATGGCCTGTGCTCAGGCAGGGTAGCAAAAACCTGCTGACAGATTTGTTGTATAACTGTCTGCCTCACAAAGCGTGCATGTCACAAAAAGTACTACTCATTTTTTTTTATGTGTTTCTACCAATGTAGGCTACAAATACAATGAATGGGCAGTAGATGATAATAGAGTCAAGTATTTAACAACATGCAGCTTTAAAGAATGGTAGTGATAAATAGTCCATGAGATGATTGTCCATAGCTCAGACAGTATATGGGAGCATTAGTACACAAAGATTCCTATATTTCTCACAGTGTATGAGCAGTTAAAATAGATGAAGGGTTTAAAGATAATTACCATAGGGACAGCCTGAAGCGCGTTTCGCTGATGTGTCTTCCTCGGAAGGGGCGTGACTGAGGGTATAAGTGGCAGGTCTTTTAAATGGAAAAAAGCCAATCAGCTGTCTTCCCCCACGTGCACCGCCGAGTGTAGCGCTCTCATGCGCAGTCGCACTCATGCAGGAAGAGATTCAGTGTCCAGTGTACAGGAGGTACATCCAAAGTGACACACCTGGGACACGTCACTGAATAGGGAGCGGAGATGCCCCTTGAACACCAAAGAACGCATCACCATAGCAGCATGATATGAGGCACCTGCGAGCGCACAGCTAAGCAATGCAGCAATGTGGACATAATATTTGGGCACTCTCCTGCTCATAGAGCTTAGTGACTGAGGGTGTAAGTTAGGTATTTGCTTCTCATAACTATATACCGCTCATACATATGTATAATACATATTAAGGCAGCACAATTGAATAAAATGCATTAGTATATTAGATTTTGTTATAGCTGTTCTGTTTTATTTCAAAAGTCAGCTTATGGGATCACCAGTGAGGTCCTCTGAATTAGGCCTCTTCAGGCCTAATCAATATCGAGCGTTCGGAGAAAAGACCTGCATTCATGTGAGCATGATCAGTTTTCTGTTTATTTAGCCAATGCACAGATAATTTATACCATTTACAGATCAAAGGGATATTGCAAAAAAAGGCTTCTAGCTGTAAATTTACAAGTTGATCATATGACCTTTAAGTTTGAGAAAAACAAAAATGTAGAGTCATGCATATGAGATAAGAAGAACATTTAGCAGACAATATTAATCCTTGAGCTTGTTTCTTGTTTTGAAGACTAAACAATGGCTATGAACTTACACCAGATGTACTAATGGAATAATAAAGTATTTAAAATCAAGAAATATAGAAACTATTAACCTTCTATATCAATTTCCCCCCTTTTGTAAATGGTATAACCTTCACTACAGGGTCAATAGGCATCCAAACAGGAGCTGCTGGCTCATGGGCCTAGTACCCATGAGGGGTCTTACTACCACTTCACCCATCCACCCTCAGTGTGGACACCTACTCCCCGTCAGCAGAGGCCATTTGGGGTCCGTAGTAAACTACAGAGGGTTCAATATTGGGACTCTTAGCACATACATTATTCAGTAGTTTAGGTGATGCATATATCAATGCTTTTACAGCTATATAAAGCAATAGACAGAACAACAATATTTGCATACAGGTTTGTATAATGCCAGAAACCCAACCTGCTAGGCCCTTAAACCAATTGGTTGGATTCATACAAGAAAATGTATTTCCCCACCAGGAGTCCTTGTTGGCATCGTGCTCTTTTAACCATTTATCCCTAAGTTCACTTGTTTTCTGTATATCTGCTCTAACCTGGAGGTTGCCTGCAGGGTCAATGTAATGGCAACAGGCAGGACCAATTATTTGACACATTCCGCCGTCTTTTGCTGTCACAAAGTCTAGCACTATAGTATGCTGGTTAGTGACTACAATTAATTGTTTTTGTATAGCATTAGTAGCATTAAGAATCTCAAGAACCCAAAAAATGTGATCATCCAGGTAGTCAGTGGACTCTACTATCTTGTCCCACATTTGCATTAAGAAAGGGTATATAAAAATAGCACTAAATACCTTATTTGCTTTTCCCAATTCTACTACATGAGGCCTACCATTTGGCCGGGGTTTATTATCTGCTGCTCGTTTATACAAGGTATGAATTGGGACAGCTGCTACATCTACTTTACTATGAGGAGCTATGAAGGTGGCAGGTGTAAGTCTGGCAAGTGTGCAAACCCCTCTCATGTCAGGGCTCACCCACTTGTGAGCACGATTCCCACAAACCAAAAACACTCCCTCTGGGAAAATGCAAAAGTGAGTTTGACTTTGTACACAATAAAGCAGATTCAGAAGCCCCTTCATGACTTTATGAGCACACCACGTATTGTTCATTTGTTTTCCGGTCATACCCAAGATACAGTTACCCCGCTCCCCCCTAAAAGTCCTTCTAGTAAATGATGATGTACAGCCCTCAATACCCTTCTGATATACTGTCTCATTGTCCTTGGTTAAGTCATGTGTATGTATATAGAAACAGTTGTCTTTTCCACAATTTCCAACACCATTGTATTGAAGGCTGAACCATAATCCATCATGGGGAATGGGGCCCAAATGAGGAATCTTAGTCTTTATTTTGGCAATTATGCCCTTGTCTGAATCGTATTCCATCCACCACGAGTATCCATCAGGACGGGTGATATTTAGCTGGAACCAGGGTTTAGTGACCCATCCAACTATAGTCAATGTAGCAGATACATCACGAGGTACATCTTCTCCCAAAAATCTAGATTGAGTCCAGGTTTCATTGTGTATACAGTCTGGTATCATTACTCCTGTGGTTCCAGAGGTAAGGCTAAATAAGGCATAGTCTTTGAAGAAGTAGGACTGTGTGTGCAGATCCAACAGTCTTTTGAATTTTCTCCTTCCATGTCCTCAGTAAGAGAAATATGGTGGCGAATGAGTTTATTATCCCAGTCCGTATTTAAAAGTTCACTCAGTGTCTTTGTTGGGTGCAGCAACCCTGCTACACCTAGCAGGATAATTAGCAAAACTGTCATTCTGCCGATGGAGTGACATTTTTACAGTGACTGGTGTGGATCCAGGTGGGCTTCCCCTCAAGTTTCACTGAGGTGGATGTGGTCAGCTGGACTTGGAATGAGCCATCAAAGCGTGGATCTAGGCTCCTTCTCACGTGTCTGCGCACGACCACCCAATCACCTGGATTCAGCTGATGCACATCTGCACTTGCATTGGGATCTGGAATGGATGAAAAGACATGTTTATGCACCACATTAAGTCTTTCCTGTAAGGCCTGGACGTAGGCTGTCATAGTGCCGTGCTGCATCTGTAACACTTGTGGAAAGTACAGACCTGTTTTTGGGGCACTACCAAAAAGGACTTCAAAAGGAGACAAGCCTGTCTTTCTATCTGGAGTGTGTCTGACTGAAAAGAGTGCCAGGGATAAGCACTCTACCCAATTCTTTCCTGTCTCTGCCATGGCCTTTTGAATTTTTAGTTTGTGTCCCGTTTAATCTCTCTACTTTTCCACTGCTCTGTGGACGATAAGGGGTATGGAATGCCTGCTCTATTCCCAGGGCCTGCATCATTTCCCTCATTATTTCTCCAGTGAAGTGTGTACCCCTGTCACTTTCTATGGCTTCTGGGATGCCATACCTAAAACTAGTTCCTTCATCAGTTTATCTGCAGTTGTTTTAGCATTTGCACATTTTACTGGATAGGCCTCAACCCATCCTGAGAAGAGATCTACACATACCAGGACGTATTCATACACTCCTACCTTGGGTAGTTGTATGTAGTCTATTTGCAGTCGTTGAAACGGGAAGAGCGGTCTGGGTGTTGCTTTCTTAGGGACTTTTACTGTTTTACCTGGGTTGTGTTGTGCGTAGATAATGCAGGATTGTACGTTTTTGGAGGTTACGTAACTGAAGTCAGGAGCGATCCAGAAGGAATTCACCTGGTTATACATGTGACTTTTTGAGGTATGAGTGTGGCCATGTGTTGCTTGTGCCATCATAGGGAACAGGGACCTTGGTAAACACAACTTATCCGTACTTTCCCATACTCCATTCGAGTTCAGCCTAGCTCATGCTTGCAGAGTGGGCACACATGAAGGATCTCTGCAACCTTCTGCACAGTTTCGAATTTGCTACTAAGATAGTTAGCGTTTGTTATGCCATCATCAGCATCAATATTCCACATGCTGGAGCTCACTTTGAATAGTCTGCGGGAGGAGGTGATAGTCCCAGAGGAAGATGAGACAGCAGAAGAGGATGTGAAAGGCAAACCATATCTTTAGGGCTGTACTGTCACTGCACAGATGAGTGACATAAGAGGGTGGAGTACAACAATCAAGGGGGGCTCATGGTATCAAAAAAGTTTACTGAAGGTACAGGAGCCGAGGACCAAATGGAGGATGAGGAGGAAGAGGTGATAGATGCACAATAGTCAGCAGACGAACAAGATATTGATGCCTTCTCTATTGTCCATGGTTGGTGGAAGGGGACGGAGGAAGCAAGCTTGGGTGTTACTTTGCCACAAACACACAATGGACTTGGATCTCTTGGAAGTGCAAGACACATGAGCGCCTTCTTGCTGCATTATCTGCAACATAATTCCTGAATTGTTAGAATTAGAGCTAGTGCCAGATGATTTCCCCCTGGAAAAGTCTGCTCGCATGCTGGAGTATGGAAATCAATTTGTTCTCAATCTTAAGAGTGGTTTTCTCCAATGCAACAGTAAGGCACACAGTGTGCCTCACAGTACTAGACTTCCAACCCTGGAAAGATTGAGTTTTCATCGTAGAAACATTAATCAGCAGTTTAATTGGCAGAAGCAATTTCTGTGAGTTGTGGCACATTTTGTAGACCATCCTGTGCACCTGCAAAACAGAGTACAAGTCTCACACATAGTGAACGATTGGAGAGGATGGTAGAGGAGTGTCTAGAGCAGTGTTTCTCAACTCCAGTCCTCAAGAGACCCACCAACAGATCATGTTTTCAGGTTTTCCTCAATCAGGTTTTCAGGATTTCCTTAATGTTGCACAGGTGATGGAATTATTCCCTGTCTAACATTGAGGAAAACCTGAAAACATGATCTGTTGGTGGGTCTTGAGGACTGGAGTTGAGAAACACTGATCTAGAGTCTATTATAATGCCTTTAGGGAGATGGACATTTTTGCATTTTTGGCTTCAAAATGGAAGATTGGCCTGAGTTCGCCAGTCATGCCTTGGTAGTTTTATCATGCCCAGCAGCAATCGTTCTCTCAGAATGTGTCTTCAGCACTGTTGGTGGTGTCCTGATGGATAAGCGCATCCAGCTGTCCCCTGTAAGTGTGGACCACTTAACTTTCAACACGATGAACAGTTCATGGATCTCCATTGAATTTTCCACCCCAGTTACAGACTGTGAACACTAGGCGATGGTGTAGTTTTCAGTGCGCTGCATTCATCTTGCATTATTGCAGTCTGTGACACCTTTGTAATGGCTTCTGTGGCTGCTACCGGTACTGCTGCAGATGTTACTAACAAGTGTCTTGGTAGGGCCGAATTCAAAGGGCATGTCCACTGTTGTTACTTATAAGTTTGGCTTTTTTATGTATTACACACCTAATACTCCCCCTATTCCTCCTCCTTTGGCTTCTTCCAGAGTCACGATGAGTTAATTTTTTTGTAAAGGAAGAGAATACAAGTTGTGTCTAAAAGTTATGTCTTGTCTGTAGTGGCAGGGGGCTTGGCCCACGAGGTCTACACCCAGGGGTGGGATTCAAATTTTTAACAACAGGTTCTCTGTAAACTCCACCCATTTGAAAACCACACCCATTCTGTAACCACACCCATTTTGTTAGCCACACCCATTTTTACGCACTTTCCTCAACTAAAAAATACAAGTAATTTAAAGTAAAATCTCCTTCCCCTCCTATGCCTTCACTCTCCTGTCCAGCACCAGTTGTTCCCGTCACTGTCAGTCGTATTGTATTAAATGGTTTTTCTACAGTTTTTAAAATTTATTACTAAAGGAGCCCTGCTAAAATTGGAACGGACGACCTTCCCCATACAGATCCCATCCCATCATGGCCTCTTTCCCCTGCAGATCCCATCCCATTATGGCCTCTTTCCCCTGCAGATCCCATCCCATTATGGCCTCTTTCCCCCTACAGATCCCATCCCATGTGGTCTCTTGCCCCCTGCAGATCCCATCCCATTATGGCCTCTTTCCCATGCAGATCCCATCCCATTATGGCCCCTTTCCCCCTGCAGATCCCATCCCATTATGGCCTGTTTTCCCCTGCAGATCTCATCCCATTATGGCCTCTTTCCCTCTACAGATCCCATCCCATCATGGCCTCTTTTCCCCTGCAGATCCCATCCAATCATGGCCTCTTTTCCCTGCAGATCTCCTCCCATATGCTCCTTCTCCCCTGCAGATCCCATCCCATATGCTCCTTCTCCCCTGCAGATCCCATCCCATATGCTCCTTCTCCCCTGCAGATCCCATCCCATATGCTCCTTCTCCCCTGCAGATCCCATCCCATATGCTCCTTCTCCCCTGCAGATCCCATCCCATATGCTCCTTCTCCCCTGCAGATCCCATCCAATATGCTCCTTCTCCCCTGCAGATCCCATCCCATATGCTCCTTCTCTCCTGCAGATCCCATCCCATATGCTCCTTCTCCCCTGCAGATCCCATCCCATATGTGCTTTCTCCCCTGCAGATCCCATCCCATATGCTCCTTCTCCCCTGCAGATCCCATCCCATATGCTCCTTCTCCCCTGTAGATCCCATTCCATATGCTCCTTCTCCCCTGCAGATCCCATCCCATATGCTCCTTCTCCCCTGCAGATCCCATCCGATATGCTCCTCCTCCCCTGCAGATCCCATCCCATATGCTCCTTCTCCCCTGTAGATCCCATCCCATATGCTCCTTCTCCCCTGCAGATCCCATGCCATATGCTCCTTCTCCGCTGCAGATCCCATGCCATATGCTACTTCTCCCCTGCAGATCCCATCCCATATGCTGCTTCTCCCTTGCAGATCCTGTCCCATGTGGCCCCTGTCCCCATATAGTTCCCATCTTAATGTGGCTCCTCTCCTTGCTCCCCTGTATCTTTGGCTCTGAGCGCTTACCTGCTCCAAGCACCAGCAGCTTCTCCTCTCTCTCCCATCCTCCGCGGCACTCTGCACACACTGACGCTGACAGACGGCAGTGGGAGGAGCGACCTCCCCACGCTGCCGTGCCATCTCTGCAGCGTCAGCGCATCTCTGCACGCCGGGTCAGGGAGCAGACAGGCTCCACTGAACCCGGAAGTGCGGCGCGGAGGTGCGGGCATTCATTTGTGCTAGTGTTTTAAAGAGACACTAACACAAATGAATGCAGGGAACCGGATCGCCGCATCTGTTTCTTACCGGTTCTGGGAACCGGCTGCTATTTTAACAACCGGTTCTCCAGAACCGGACAGAACCAGTTGAATCCCACCCCTGTCTACACCTGTCACTCATCCACCTATTCATTTCAAAATAATTTGAAAGCTGTACATGTTGGGCCAGACCCTTTCTTGTGCCTGACTAACAGCCGGAACACAGATGTGTCCTTATTTAGGTAAATGGCAAGTTTGAGTTGGAGCACACAATCAGCTAGCCTATCACTAGATGATGAAATGCTGATTTCTGGGACACAACAACGTTCCCCACCCTGCACTTCTCTATTGTACACTATTGCTGTCCAATCTAATCCCAACTACCTATCATTAAACCTCTTGACTTAGGCAGCCAATAACACAAGCCCTTGTATATGAATTTTGTGGATGTTTTCAGTGCCGTGATTGACTGCAGGGAACATCAACACATTATGTTAAGAAAAAAAAACCTGCCACTCCTCTGACCTCTCTCTACCGCCTTCTGTCATCAAACACATCCCCCCAGTCATCATACAACACTACTCGATTAGCGAAAGTAATATTAAAGTCTTAGAAAAGCCGCAAACATCTGCTGATCCAAAACAGACATTGCCAATTTTTGGGGCAAATGCTTGGATTTCCGATTCTAAACCGAACCTGCCAAAGATCATACGATTTTAATTTTGTCAATCCTTTTCAGATCAAGATCTCTCATCTCTGGTGGAGACTCCAAGTTATGTGTTGTTGTGTGTTGTGTGTTGTTGCATGGATACACAGACACGTCACCACATACACATCACTGTGTACACAGAGGCACACATACATGGGAATACACTGCAGTTGAGCCTGAGGCTTCATAAAATCACACAGAAAGAGACACATTGATAATTCCTACCTTATTTCTGCCTGACCCACAGACATGTGCCCCGACTGCCCCCTCTAGCTGGGTTTCACCCCATTAATACCCCCTCAGCCAAAACAACTAAAATGCCGAGAGATCCTTTTTATAAGCCTCCATGACTGCTCCTCACAGTTCGGTATGAAGCTTATTACACATGGTGTGGAGCAGCCACCTGCCTTCTCAGCGGTGTAGCATCAATGCTTCCTGCTCTCTGATTGGTGAGGTATCAAACAGCAACCTCTAATGATAGCTGTTCCACCAATCAGAGAGCAGCAAGTGGATATTGCAACCTCTAGTAATTGCTTTGAACTCTATGATTGGTGGAACAGCAATCACTAGAGGTTGAGAGCAGAGAGCAGTAAGAACACAGGATCTTCTTCTGCAGCACGGGGCGCACAGAGGAGGATCCCCTGGACAGTTGAGCAGAAGGTGAACTCCGCCCACAAAAACACGTTCTGGCGCTGCCCGGTACTGACCAGCATCAGATAGAAAGAGCCCTGTGCATGCTGCCTTGGCCTTTGACAGACACAGTGCACAGGAGTTTTAAAGGGCCAGCAGCCCATACTGCCATTTGGTGCAGCCAGTCTGGTGGGTATGTAACCATTTTGCCAGATTCCCAGACTGGGCATGTTTATCGCTGAAGCCCAGAATTGTTTTTGTTTAATTAATGGACAAACCATTAATTTAATTATAATGGACATACAATGTGGACTAAGTCATTCCAATAAAGATTATTTGAATTTGAGATACAGACAGATACTGTAGATAGAATTTTGACCATAATAAATGTAATATGTTATGCAATATTCCCACAGACAACGAAAACTGCATGAAATGCCAAAGTGACGAATGGCCAAATGAGAAGAAAGATCGGTGTTTGCCCAAAGTGATAGAATTCATCTCTTATCAGAATGACACCATTGCTTCTGTATTTTCCGGTATCTCTGTCTTCGGATGTCTTGTGACCGGCTTCATATTTGGAATCTTTATTTCCTACCGGGACACTCCTATTGTTAGAGCCAATAACCGGAACCTGAGTTACCTTCTCCTGGTCTCCATCTTCCTCAGCTTCCTTTCTGTCTTCTTGTTTCTTGGCCGCCCCACTGATGTAACTTGTAGTCTACGTGAAACCAGTTTTGGAATTTTCTTCTCAGTAGCCATCTCTTCACTTCTCGCCAAGACTGTCATGGTTTGTGTTGCTTTTAAGTCCACTAAACCTGGAAGTCCCTGGAGAAAATGGCTGAGTGTGAAACTGCCCTATACCATAGTATCATTGTGTTCATCCCTTCAAATTGTACTCTGTGTGATCTGGTTGTCTATTTCTCCCCCATTCCAAGATCGGGACACTGAGTCTTATCCTGGGAAGATCATTATTCAGTGTAATGAAGGCTCAGATATCTGGTTCTACTCCATGTTGTGTTATCTGGGTCTCCTGGCTGCTGTGAGCTTTGTTCTGGCTTTCATGGTGAGGACATTACCGGACAGCTTCAATGAGGCCAAGTACATCACCTTCAGCATGCTGGTGTTCATCAGTGTCTGGATCTCCATGATTCCCGCTTATCTCAGCACCAGAGGGAAGAACATGGTGGCTGTGGAGATATTCGCAGTGATGGCTTCAAGTGCTGGACTCTTAGGTTGTGTATTTTTCCCAAAATGTTTTATTATTTTGTTTCAATCTGAAATGAATAGAAAAGCTGGGCTGCTCGGAAAAAGAAAGGACTGATAGTAAGATACTGGCCACCTCTGACAATAATCCCTGATTCTTTACATTACACCCCATGTTGCATTACAATATAATAGTCTATAATAGTCATTATATGAAAGAAACATGAAAATGTAGGGTTCATGTTCCATTATCTCCAGTAATTCCTACATTTACCAGGACATCACATGTTATATCACAGTTTGTGCAATGTAGAAATTGCTCATTTGATTTTGAAAATAGTTGGTGACAAATTAGGGGAATTTGGAGAGGGCAGATTCGGGGTTTGACAAAAGTTTAGAAAGTGGCGGATTTGGAGAAATTCAAAGAAACTGACGAGAGAGGCCAAATTTCTCACACATATCTGAGTAAGATAGCAGCGCACCCTTGTTATATAGATCTGTGATTGTAACAGGGTTTGGTCTACCCAAGAAGCTAAATTTAATCCTGGATATGTGATTCAATAGCCCTAAGAGATATAGTAGGGAGAAGGGCCGGGGAGAATAACCCACCCCAGGTTAGTCCTAGGCCTTTTATAGCCCCCTACGTGGGGAGAGGGCCTGTGGGGGTGGTGAGGGCTAGGATTAGGGAGTCAATGAAACTTTTTGGGGTGCTACAGTTGGCATGGGTAGCCTCGATTTGTAACCATCTGAGATCTGAGTTGTTCCTCCATCAGTCCCGGGCAGCTTCCAAGATAGCTGCTTTGTGGTATGCCACAATGTTTGGGATTCCCATACCACCCCCATTGTAAGGGTAGTATAGTGAGCCGAGGGATATGAAAATGTAGCATCTGCTCAAAAGTGGTTTCATTAAAAACGCCAGATGAGGATGTAAGAAATAAGCCATCACTGAGCCCTAGATCCTGAAAAATGAGAACGCTCCGGGTCTCAGAAAATGGCGCCAAAAGCGGGACTATTTTTGGACAAACTTCTGAATTGTTTTTTAAGCCCTTAGATAAAAGTATACATATTTGGTATTTACGAACTCGTACCAACGTAAAGCATCAGATGGACACATCAGTTTTACCATATGGTGAACACGGTGAAAAAAACACCCCAAAAACAATTGTACAGTTGCACTTTTGCAATTTCACCGTGCTTGGAATTTTTTTTTCCCGTTTTCCAGTACATTATATGGTGAAACTAATAATTTATTTCAAAAGTACAACTTGTCCTGCAAAAAATCAAGACCTGATATGGAAACATTTATGGAAAAAAAAATTAGGGATTTCGAAGGAAGGGGAGCAAAAAATAATGAAATGAAAAACGAAAAATCACTCGGGGGGGAAGATGTTAAAATGGCAGGGATATATATACTGTATATACATTTTTTTTAATAAATATTTTTAGTGTTTCCTGTTTTCTTTTTGTAAATGTCTTTCATTGAGTGATTCACATATTTTAGAGACACATATGGGAAGAATAAAAAAGTTATAGACAGCATAGGCCACCAGCCAGTTGTTTTTGGTGACAAATTCATTAAAATTGTCCATGTGATTAAGAATTTTAGCAAAAAGAGGGAATAATCAGGCATTCAAGCTCCCTAAAAAGGTAATTTTATTGAAAATTTCTTTAAAAACTTTTCCATCCGTAGGTAATATGAAAAACCCCACAATGGTCCAGAATGTTCTCGTTCTTACAAACGCGATTAGGACTTAAGGGGGCTTTACACATTGCGACATTGCTAGCGATTGCTAGTGATGTCAAGCGCGATAGCACCCGCCCCTGCAGTACGTGCGACATTTGTTGCTCGCTGTTGTAGCGAACATTATCGCTACGGCAGCTTCACATGCACTTACCTTGTCAGCGACGTCGCTGTGACCGTCTAAAAATCCCTCCCTCAAGGGGGAGGTGCATTAGGCGTCATAGCGATGTCACTGCTGCGTCACTAAGCAGCCAGCCAATAGAAGCCGAGGGGCCGAGATGAGCGGGACATAACATCCCGCCCACCTCCTTCTTTCCGCATTGCCGGTGGACGCAGGTAAGGAGATGTTCGACGCTCCTGCAGTGTCACGCATAGCTATGTGTGGTGCCGCAGGAATGCCAAACAACATCATACATGTGGCAGCAACGATATTAAGGAAATGAGCAACGTGTTAACAATCACTGTTTTTGACGATTTTTCGATCGTTGATCGTCGCTCCTAGGTTTTACACGCTGCAATGTCGCTAATGGCACCGGGTGTGCGTCACTAACAACGTGACCCCAACGATATATCGTTACTGATGTCGCAACATGTAAAGCCCCCTTTACTCGTCCTTATTCATTGTATAAGCAAAACCACCGGGTCTAAGATCAGTCTCTGATGGAAATATGTCTGGTGTCTTTCACTATTGGTGACTGCTGTTATTTATGTGAGGATTACAAAGTTTTGTAACACTTTTAAAGAAAAATGTATTAAAAAGTGGATTTTATCTGCACGTCCTTCTTTGGAGCTGGATCTTTTTTCCTTCTTTCCTTCAATACGCGGACACAGCAGCAGGATCTCGTGCTTCCTGGACGTTGGAGACAAAGATGGCCGTGCTCTGGGGTGAGCTGGACTACCAATTGTATTCTTTATAAGTAAAATCATGCCTCCTCGGTGTTTTACATCCTACCCTATCAGTCACATGTCATTCAATAGCCAATCATTGATACATCCTTGACAGGTCCTTTGTTTTATCACTGTCATATACGTTTAAGTATCCCACAATAAACTTGTCTCTAATATTTAGATGACAGATAAATTAATCTCCTCTATAATCAATTCAATCATAGTGATATATAATATCATGGCTTTTATTCACACCTTGTGGTTTTCTAGTCTGGTATATCCACCATAATTCATGGTTCACCAAAATCCTCCCAAAAATCACCACCGCGTGCAGGTGATACACAGTCTGTGATCTATCTGATAACCGATGTGACTGCGGTCTACAATATGTGGGCTGTACATCAGGCCCACGTAAAGTGAGAATTCCCAGACATTTGTCATCTCCGGCTAAAAAAATTGATGGTGAAATGTTCTGCGGTCACCAAGCATTTTTCAGAAAGACACAATGGAGATATTAGTATCTGCAGGATTAAGGGATTGAAAAGGTTAAGTTACCTGCACTGTGTGCTGATCTTGGGAAGATTCTGCTGAACCATGAATTATGGAGGATACACCGCTTCAAGACTAGTGTGCATGGTTTTGCTTATACAATGAAGAAGGATGAGTAAGTCTGAAACATGTTTGTAAAAACTAGGACATTCTGGATCATTGTGTGTTTTTTTCCACATTATCAATAAGTTTTTAAAGAAATTTTCAATAAAATTACCTTTTTATGGAGCTTGGTTGCTGGATTATTCCCTCCCTTTGCTTGAATTGCTCGGCTGACACTGCTGAAATCCGCTGCCAGCTCCATGATTGGATGGGAGAGATGATTAATAATTTTTGCACAAAATTAAAAACTGTATTTTTTTTACTGTCTTGAACTGTTTTATGAATTTTTCTGCCAGAAGTTGTACATTGGCACCAAAAGGGTAGACTGCAGTGGAGCTGCACCAAATTGTGTGAGCCGGAGACTGGTAAAGAAGATTCCAAAGAAGGAGCAAATAGAATAATGAATTGGGTGCAAACAACAAAGAGTGCAAAGCAACAATACTAGACGAAATCTGGCATAAAGGCATATCAGGGTCTCTGTGTAAAAAAGGGTAAAAAAAAATGTTTTGTAGGTTTCTCTATTTTTTCTTTTTTTTCATGTGTTTTACTTATAAAAATCCTATCAATCGCTGTATGTGTAAATCCAGTCTTCTAAGATTACAGCTGAGAAACTAGAAATTTGCTAAGAATTTATGTATTTTCTTATCTTTATTCTCCATCGGATAGTTTCATAAAATTTACTACAATTATTCTCCTATTTTTTCTCCTCATCATCACAGACTGTAAATTCTCCCTGTTTTTATGAAACGTTGTGAATAGAGCTGATCGAACGGCTAAAAATCCGGTATCGGCGGATCACTGCCAGATTTTAAAAAGAGTCTGATCCGCTCCGGAATCCGGTGCCCATATAAGTCAATGGGGACCAGAATCCGGAGGTTAAAAATGTTTGTGGAGGGGATAGGGGGTTAGGAGCGAGCTCGGCATACTCACCGAGGCGCTGTCATGGTGGCACACACCTTCTGGGTCACACTATTCCCTTCCGGAGCCGACAATTCAATATTCATTGTTTTCCCCGCCCACCGGTGCGTGTAATTGGTTGCAGCTAGACGCGCCCCCCACCCTGAGTGGCAGCGTGGCAGCTGACTGCAACCAATCACAGGCACCAGGATGGTCAGTGGGCGGGTAAAGCAGTGCAAGTGTGTGACGGTCAGCATGGAGGTAAAAAATAAGCAATTAGCAGCACAGATACAGTGCGCGGCTGCAGCCCTAGCTGTTGGCCTGTATCTGTGCTGTGTATCCAGTCTCATGTGTGAGGCTTTGCCGGCAGACTCATGCGAGTCCCTCGCATGTGTGACTGCGGTGAAACCGCATGTGTTTTTTTTTTTATTTATGTAAATAAATAATTAAAAAAACAACTGACGTGCGGTTCCCCCTTATTTTCATCCCCAGCCAAAATAACGCCAGCTGGGGGATGGTATTCCAGCACGCAGGCGCCCGGTATTGCCACATCTATTATCTTCACCCCTTTATTAACCCCCAAGACAGCCCTCCAGGTCCGGCGTAATCCACACAACTTCCCATGACGATACATCCAGCACTGCTACATCTCAGAGCGAGCAGCCATAGAGCATGACTGCCAGCTCTGAGTGTAGCCTATGACTGAGCCGCGATGAGCGATGACCGCAGCAGAGACTGTCACAGGCGGGGGCGCGTCAGCTAGTAGCCAATCACAGATGAGAAGACGGCCGATGAGCGGGGAAAACACGGAAAGCTGTGTGATTGCGTGCACAGTACAAGAAGTGAAAGCGCGACCCGGAAGCAGTGTCCCGCCTTGTACCGAGTCTCGGTAAGTATGAAACTGATGCTTACTTGTTGTTTTATTAATTTTTACTTTATTTGCCGAATCCGTATTGTGCACCCGGAATCCTGCGCCCAGGTCCGGCACCTGGATGTCATTGAAACCGCGTGGATCCGGACATTTACAGTCCGGATCCGCTCAGTCCTAGTTGTAAAGGCTCCTGTAGAAGAAGCCACTGTGGATGCCCATTATGCCTTCCAGCAAACCGATCAGATGATATTGGATCTGGATTGGACGGCGCGGGACCCTTGACCCAGGATTACTGCAGAGGGGGGGTTCTTTATTTCAATAAAGATGGAGTCACTAATTGTGTTGCGTTTTTTTTCTAATAAATATATTTTTCTGTGTGTTGTGTATTTTTTATCTGTACTAGAAATTCATGGTGGCCATGTCTAATATTGGCATCACACCATGAATTTCGGGCTTTGGGCCATTTGATAATATACAGCTAGCCCTAACCTCATTATTACCCAGCGAGCCACCCGTCATCAGGGCAGCTGGAGGAGTTGTATACAGCGCCAGAAGATGGCGCTTCTATGAAAGCGCCATTTTCTGGGGCGGCTGCGGACTGCAATTCGCAGCAAGGATGCCCAGAAAGCTTGGGCACCCTGGGCTGCGGATTACAATACCCAGCTGCCTAGTTGTACCTGGCTGGACACAAAAATTGGGCAAAGCCCACGTCATTTTTTTAAAAGATTATTTCATGAAATTCATGAAATAATTAAAAAAAGGGCTTCCCTATATTTTTGGTTCCCAGCCGGGTACAAATAGGCAGCTTGGGGCTGGGGCAGCCCGTAGCTGCCTGCTGTACCTGGCTAGCATACAAAAACACGGCGGAGCCCACGTAATTTTTTTGGGGGGCAAAAAACTTCTGCATTAAGTCCTGTATGGAGTATTCTGAGCCTTGTAGCTCATGAATAATTAAAAAAAAATGACATGGACTTCGCCCCATTATTGTGTCCAACCAGGTGCAACTAGGCAGCTGGGGATTGGAATTCGCAGCACAGGTTTGCCCGAGCTTTCTGGGCCCCTCTGCTACGAATTGCAGTCCGCAGCCGCCCCAGAATATGGCGCTTTCATAGAAGCGCCATCATCTGGTGCTATATCCAACTCTTCCAGCTGCCCTGAAGCTGGGTGGCTCGCTGGTTAATAATGGGTTAATACTAACTTTGTTTTGCTAGCTAGTATTAAGTCAGAGATTCTTAATGTCAGGCAAGTTTGACCTTGTCATTAAGAATCTCCAATAAAGGGTTAAAAAAAAAGTAACCACACAGAAAAAATACTTGAATAGAAATAAATACACAGACACATTAGATACTCCATGTTTATTACTCCCTCTCAACCCTCCACGATCCTGGTCTTCTGTCTTTTTTCTCTTTCAACCCATGCAGCTCTGCTACATCAGACAGCACTGCATGGGAGGAAGACGCTGCTGCTCCCGTGCAGTCTAATCACTTAGTGAGTGAGCAGAGGCTGCGGGCTGTAAGCGGTGACATCACCGCTGACAGGCGGGTAATTGTAGCAATGGTGATCTCTGTTATTCACCGGTTGTGGCATCCAGTTCTTGCATGTGGACTGACTCTGTAAAGAGCGCCGACATGTATGGACGATGAGTTGAGTATGTGCCAGAGCATCTCGCTGGTACACAGAGATGCTCAAAGGAGCACCGCGTACCGGAGAGAAGCACTGACAGGACCTATCATGACGTCTAGCCATGTGACCAGTCTGTAGCCAATGAGATAATAGACATGTGACTGGTCACATGCTATTTTGATGTCACAGAAAGTCCTATCATCAATGCTGGTTACCGGGAGGGTGTAGCAATGATCGGAAGGAAAATCAGCGGGAGACAGAGGGCAGGACGCGTCGCGGGGACCTGTAAGTATAATGGCAATGTTTATTTACTGTATGTGTACATGTATAATGTGTTTGTATGTGTTTTTGTTTGCCTGCCATTGTTTTCAATGGGGTTCGAAGGAGTTCGTCGAACTAAGCCGCCGTTCGACAAACCGAACCGAACTCGAACACTAGGGGGGTGGCTCAACACTAGTTAATACACTAAGAAGGAATGGAAAAATACAACTCAACCAGATATTCTAATGCCAGAAGCCTCACCAACAATAATTGTTGTAAGAAACGTATGATATCATTATGGATAACAGAGACATATCTGAATGAATGTACGTGTCCAAGTGAGGTGGATTTACTTGTATGTAAAATCTGTCCTAAAACCCGTTCAGTTTGCTAAAATATGCCAATGAAGGTGAAAATGTAGCATCAGTCTCATAAAGGCTGTGTAGCTTGAAACGTTGTTTTACTTAAAGGGAGAAATAAAGAACTTTTCACTTTTGCCACTTTCTGGTGAGCACCGTCTTCAGTTGGCATTTGTGGAATTACATTGAGTGAATTTTTTGGGTAAATGTGTCACTCATTAAACCTAGTGGGTGCTGCAAGTAAACTATTCACGTCTAAGAGAAAACATCTCCAAAGTACTGATAGGAGATAGGTACACTGATGAGCAAAACAGTAACAATGTTTTGCACTTCTGACTTTGTCTCCATACCTCACTATTCTCTACAGCTTTGCGTTATAGACTACCTTCATTTCATACACAATTATCTTGGCTATTTTATAGAGACATTTGACTTGCATCTATCCAACATGTGATTAGTCATAGCCCCGAGCCCATCACTTAGGGAAGTCCGTGTTACTGTTCGGGTTCGGCCACCTAGATAAAAGAATAACAAAAACTTAGAAGAAAGGAATATAGAGATTAAAGCAGGAGAATTATACTTACAGATTCTCCGCACAACCTGTGCATGGGTCCTGTTATTTACATCTCATGCATATTCAGTGCCTCTCCCACCCACCGCCTAGCTGCAGTCAGACTGCTGGCGTCTGATTGCTTTCCCTAAATGGCGTAGGGTCCACCGTATATTGATACCCAGCGCAGATAAAGCAGACGATTGCAGTTATCTTTGCTGTGTATCAAAATACAAGGGAGCCTATGTGGCTTTTTAAAAATTATTTCAATAAATAATTTAAAAAAAATGTGTGTGGTAGCACAAATTTTTATATTTGTTGTAGAGATGGATGTATGAGATGGAGCACCATCCTGCTGCAGAATTTGACCCCTTTTATGATTGGGAATGTAAGAGGTAGCTAATACTTCTTGATATTTTAGGCTATTGATATTGCCTTCCACCTTGCATATGTTTTGCACACCCCCATACTGAATGTAACCCCAGACCATGATCTTTCCACCACCAAACCTGTTTTCTGGATCCATACGGGCTCCAGTAGGTCTCCTGCAGTATTTGCGGCAGCGGTGGTGTAATTCAACTGAAGATTCATCCACCTTCTGCCACTTTTCCAGCATCCATCTGTTTAGCAGGCTGTGGGACTTGGCAAATGCTACACGGTTTTTTAATTGCCTTTTGTTTAGTTCTGGCTTCTGGGCACTGATTCGACCATGGAGGCCATTTTGCGACAGAATCCTACAAACTGTTCTAGTTGACACAGGGACTTGAGGTGACCAGGCCTTTTGGAGCTCTGCTGCAGTGGAAAAGGGGATGGCTTTGGATTTTCTAAAAAACAAATGTTCCTCCTGAGCAGTTGTCTTGCGGGGTCTGCCGGACCTGGGCTTGTCAAAAACATCTCCAGTCTCTTCAAATCTTTTTTATAATTCTTTGTACTTGACGCTGAGACACATTAAAGGTGCCAGCCACCTCTGCAGTGGATCTGGTCTTCAGCCTCTTGATAATCAAGGCTTTGGTCACAGGGTGGATTTTTGGCATGTTGTCAGAGGTCAAGTTGCAGTTCAACTGAAGGTCTGGGGTGCTGGGTTTCTTTTTATACACACCACTAATTAACCGATCATTGAGTGAGCACAGGTGAGGATGTAAACTGGGATTAGGTGCATTATATGACAAGGCGACAAAACTTTTGTCTTGCCAAAATCTGACCTTTCTGTGTTCATTACATGATCAATATTTCAGCTTTGCAGCAACTTTATTTTTATAACCTAAACCAAATTTGGGAGGGTTTCAGCTTTCAAAAGAGTAATTTATGAAACCAATGGATGAATTTAAAGTCAGGTTATAAGCTTTTATTTACATAACATGGATAAGCGATAGAACTTCTGTCAGGGAGTGTAGTGCCCAACCAAAAAGTCCCCAGAAGTCTTACATGTCTCTTTTGAAAGTAAATCAGACAACTTTTTAATAAGGGGAAGTAACCGTAAGCCGAAGTGTAATCAAGAAGAAGAAATATGTGAGGAAATCAACAATTCTGGAGCAATGTCTGTGTTTCCATTATTAAAATCCTTTGGAGAAAGGCCTGCATCAGTAACGAGCTGCCTGACACAGAGCCTATGTTCTCGTCCAGAGAGTGCTTATCGGGCGTCTGTGTCAGGTCCCCATAGTGATCTTCTGTCTTTAGTTTCTCTTAACAAGTCATCATTGAGATCTGAGCATTGTAAGTTTGTTCATAAATCTGCTTGGTACCTTGTTCCTGGATGTTATCCAACACTGCAGACTCCTTTTCCATCCAAGAGACATTAAATCCCTAAAGCCACCAAACTCTGCCGTGGAGTTTTTCCGGTGTCACCGACTGTTATAGGTATCTGATCTCTATAAAGTTATATCTCGTTAAGCAAATTATTATTTGACAGAGGAAATCAAGGGCAATTCTTGTTATTTGCTTTTATTTGACCCTGTTATAAGTTTACTGTTCATTAGCCTATTGCATACCAATTAATATTGAAACATTGACTTTTATAAAAGAAGTTATATAGTGATGGCCGAGGGTGTTGGCACCCTTGGAATTGCTCCAGAGGGTGAGGTATTTCTCCGAGAAAATTATTGTAATTACACGTGTTTTGTTATACACATTATATCAGCAAAAAAAAAACAAGAGGAAAAAAGGAAAATCTAATATATAAAGCTGAGTGTACGTATGTGTGTATGTCCACTAAAGGAATCTGCACCATCGCGTGGTTGCTATAGGAACAAAATAAATTGTTAGTATCAGAAGCTTATGTGTGAGGTAATAAGATGTCACTGGGGAGATGGATAGAGACAGACAGGGAAAGAGACAGACAGACAGAGAGACAGACAGGGAAAGAGACAAACAGAAAGAGAGACAGACAGGGAAAGAGACAGACAGAGGGACAGACAGGGAAAGAGACAGACAGGGAAAGAGAAAGACAGGGAAAGAGACAGGCACAAGACAGAACGAGACAGACTGGGAACGAGACAGACAGGGAACGAGAGAGACGGGAAACGATACAGACAGACAGTCACAGAGATAGAGAGAGACAGACAGAGAGATAGAGACAGACAGAGAGATAGACACAGACAGACAGACATGGATGGATACAGAGGCACACATGGTTAGAGACAGACACACAGAGACAGACAGGGAAAGAGACACAGAGACAGACAAAGACAGAAACAGAGACAGACAGACAGAGACCGAGACTGGGAGAGAGACAGAGACAATTACTATCCCGGTACTACAGCTAGTTGGACATAATTTCAAACAAACCCCCCTAACTTGGCAGGACAAAATAGTTGGCACTCTCAATTTAAGATTTGGTTGCACACCCTTTGGAATAAATAACTGCAATCATTAACTTTCTATAACCATCAACAATCCTCTTACACCTCTCACCTGGAACTTTGAACCACTCTTTTGTAAACTGCTCCAGGTCTTCAAATTTGAGGGCTGCCTTCTCCTAAAGTCAATTTTAAGATCTCTCCCAAGGTTGTCTTTAATCTTGCTTTAATTATTGTATCTTCTATAACTGTTTCTTATGTTTGTTTGTATATGAACCTGTGAATTGTAAAGTGCTGCGGAATATGTTGTCGATATAGAAATAAAAATTATTCTTATTACTTATTAGAAGGAACCCCAGACTGTGCCTCATCCTGGGCCTCCTCCTGGGCCTCTGTAACCTCAGTACTGAGAACGAACACCACCACTCCCTTCTTCAGGCTAGGTACAGGTTCCTCAAAAGGTCCCCCTCCTCCACTGGAAACCTCATGGACAATGCATCAGCTATAATGTTTTTACACCCTGGACAATAAGTTACAAAAAAGTTAAACCTGTTGAAAAATAATGACCACCAAGCTTGTCTTGGTGTAAATCATTTTACCAACTCGAGGTAAAGGAGATTTTTATGGTCAGTAACGACAGTACGAGGATGAATTGCTCTCTACAGATAGTGTTCCCGCTCCGCAAACACTAACTTGATATCAAGTAGTTCCCCATTACAGAAAAAAATCCAAAGAAAAATCCTGCTCTTCAAAAAGGGCAAGGCTTTTATTTTTTAAAAAAAACATCATATACAAAACATAACAAACAGATAGTAAAAAATATACCCCAATGCGGTTTGTGTTTCAAGGCTACGTGCCTCTTAATCGAACCGCTTTCCCAGACATTTACTAAGTCCTTATATATTCCAACCCATGAAAAGGACACATCAATCCCTCACATGTCCCCAATTACAAGAACAAGTAAATGAAGTATTATTCCATATCAACAAAAAAATTCAGACAAAATTCAAATTTTAAATTTCTTCAATAGCGTAAAATAAGATCTGTACGTTTGTTCAATCCAACATGAACAGAAGTCTCCATCATTAGGATCCTGTACGCTTCTCTGTTTAGGAAAGTTCTCCTGTGATCTCCTCCTCTTAGACATGCATTAACCCTTTCCAAGCTGAAAAATTCTAAATTCTTTGAATCTCGCCCATGCTCCTGAACGAAATGTTGGGATGCACTAGATGGGTTAATAGCTAAATTATTAACTCAATCCTCTAACGCTTGTCACTACCTTACAGAGTCGCATGAACGGACGTGTAGTCAGGACAGCCGGGGTCTGGTAACAGGAGGTCATGTATAATCATAAGCGGTAAACAGAAACATAGTCAGGGCACAATCCGAGGGTCACAATACCAGAAGAGCATGTAGTAGTAAAAGAGAGCAAGCAGATAATGGGTCACGTCCCAGACAGGAATGCACAACAGGAATAGGGAGCGGGCAGAGGGAAGTCCAATAACAGTCCGGGGTCAGAAATATCAAGATCAGAATACAAGCATGCACACAAACTATGGTAACACAGCAGAGCCAGGCAATACAACTGGCAGAGTTTTGGGGGCGCATGCTCAGTAAAGAGGCCTGAGCAATTTCCCGGAAGATGGAATAGCTGAGTAACCAGCACCTCCCAGAACCAACCTGGACTCCACAAGGACACACATCCGGCTTTTCTCCCGTTTGTCGGATCCGGCGCATTCCCGTACAGTGTATACAGTACAGTGGCTGCGCGACAAGCTCCGGTCACGTGCTGTCATGTGACCAGAGCATGTGACCAAGAAGTTGCAGCACAGCCACTGTACTGTATATACTGTACGGGAGCGCGCCGAATCCGACAAACGGGAGAAAAGCCGGATGTGTGTTCTTAGCTTTAGTGACCAAGCTGCTAGTTCATCAAGGCTACTTTCACACACTAGTTTTTTGCCGTCAGGCACAATCCAGCGAAAACGCTGATGTGACAGATCTATCAAAAAAACAGATCCATTGCATCAGTTTTTTTCTATCCATTTCTTCCGTTTTTTGACGGATCCATTGTGATACTGAGCATGCTCAGTATAAAAAAACTCAATCTGTCCCTGTATTGTGTTTTTTGCCGCATTAAAACGGATCTGTCGCCGTCCGTTTTTTTGCCGGTCACCAAAAAACGTTCTTACATACAACTTACATTTTCCCACATCAGTTTTTTGTCATCAGGCACAATCCGGTTTGTGCCTGATGCGACAGATCCGTCGCAGATTGTGACAAAACTGATGTGACGGATCCATCAAAAGAACGGATCCGTCTCATTTTTCCCCTTCCGGCGAGAGAGAGAGTTTTTTTTTTCTTTCCAGAAGTGAATGTACATTTGTTCTGGGAAAACAAAAACAAAAAACAGATTCGGCGCCTGATTCCGTTTTTTTTATGCATGACTACAGATCCAGCGCCCATAGGCTTCCATTGTAAAAAAATGAACAGCGTCGAATCTGTCGCCAACCGTTTTTTTGATGGTCACAAAAAAACGTTGCATTGTGCGTTTCTTCCGGCAGCCGCACAAACAAATTTTGCCGGATCCGTCACACGCTGGATGAAACACGAGGCCATGCGGCACAATCCGGCTCAAAAACAACACAGTGAGGAAAAAACGGATCTGGTGCTGGATCTGATTTTTTTAAAAATCGCCAGATTGTGCATGATGGCAAAAACTGATGTGTGACAGAGTTCGTACATGGTGCGTCCTTTCCGGCGGCCGCACAGACAGATTTTGCCGGATCCGGTGCATGCCGGATCAAATGCAAGGCAATGCGGCACAATCCGGTGCTAATACAAGACTATGAGGAAAAAACGGATCTAGCGCCGAATATGTTTTATCCGCAAGTTGCCGGATTGTGCCTGACGTAAAAAAACTGATGTGTGAAAGCAGCCTAACACGGATGGTGCTGCAAGATGCTCTGCACAAAAGAATAATCACACTGCCAGATCTGTGCCCCAGAGCATCTCCAAAGTCAAAATGCTCTACAAGGAATGGACACACTGTCAGATCTGTAAGTGCCGCAGAGCATCTCCAGGTCTGTGAGATGCTCTGCACAGAGAATCCTGACAAATCCATAATGTGTTAATTTATATATTGTTTCAATTTTCTTATAGTGCAACCAATATATTTCAAGTTACAGCGATATCAAGATATACAATAAACCACCTACTCGCTGTTACAGTTAATGCATTTATTAGTTTTTCTCTCTATCCCACCCCCTGTACAAATGTTTGTGTGGTCTTCACATATTTACGACAGACACATTTATTTCTACCACATTTTTGGAATCCCGAAGTGTCAGCTGCGCATTTTCAGGTGAATGTAATAGCGGGTGAAGCTAGGAGACAAAAGATCAGATAAAGTGGGAGTTTTTTTTGTTGAAATAAACATCCATTGTGTATTATTTCATCACGACGTGGATCACTGCGCAGCATGGCAATACATTTGTTAAGGCCCATGTGTAAAACACACACATGTCCCTCAGTGTTCCATGATTCACGGCACAAGTGGGTTGTCTATGTGCAATCTGGGCTCCGTTCTCCGTGGTCCTTGATTGCACATAGAGATCAACTCACCTGTGCATGCTCCCGCTCTCCTTGGTGCTGAACGCTCCCACAGTGCAGCATCCGGCCGGCGCCGACCCCCGCAGCAGCTGCTTCCGGGTCGGCTGTGTCGTGCATTCATGAATATGCACGACAGTAATGAGGCGGCTCAAAAGCAGCTGCTAGCAGAGGCAGAACAGAGCGTCGCTGGAGCCGGGTGAGTAAAAATGATTTTTATTTTATATACACGTTTTTTTCTGGCACGTGTTTCAGGGATCACACATGGATCACACCATAGTGCGGTCCATGGGACATCAGTGAGGCCAGAAAAACACAGACATGTCTCCGTGCGGCAATCACAGACACACGTGTACATCGCATGGAGACGCAGTCAGTGAAAAATCACTGATGGGAGAGCAGACCCATTGATTATAATGGGTTTGCGTATGTCAGTGATTCTGGTACGTATAAAAACTAGCACATACGTACCAGAATCACTGACGTGTGAAACAGGCCTAATGATGTTTTTTATTTGTTCCATAGGCATTAATATTTAAGCACCACCTGCCTGGGGCTGTTCCGCCCTTCATCCATGTCTGCTGGTCTGACACTGTGGGGGCTAGTTCAGACATTGTGCTAGTGGCAGGCACCTGGACTGCCTCTCTACTCGCAGTTGTCAGCCCTAGCAGCATGGGAGCGGTTCTGACACTTCTCAGGTAGGTGGTGTTCCTATATGGTCCTGCACATCACACGAGAACACATGGTACACATGTATATTATATACTGTAGTGTAGGGACCCCCCTTATAGAGATTTGCCGTGACGGGGCAGGGGGGCTCAAATCATTGATCAATTATTTGCTAAAAATCTCATTGAATTGATACAGTAGGAATGAATTTGTGAATGATACACTTTTTATCTCGTCATAATTGCATCCCACTCATAAGCAGTGCTGGCTTCCCCCCTATTTTCTCGTTTACTGGTCAAGTGGTTGACCACCACTATGCCGTGCACGCCCAGTGTGGTTTGCAAATTCCTCCTGTCGCCATCAAAATGCATGTTGGTGCCTGTTCACACACAGCCACCGCCCCCTGTTCCATAGGCATTAATATTTAAGCACCACCTGCCTGGGGCTGTTCCGCCCTTCATCCATGTCTGCAGGTCTGACACTGTGGGGGCTAGTTCAGACATTGTGCTAGTGGCAGGCACCTGAACTGCCTCTGTACTCGCAGTTGTCAGCCCTTGCAGCATGGGAGCGGTTCTGACACTTCTCAGGTAGGTGGTGTTCCTATATGGTCCTGCACATCACACGAGACCACATGGTACACATGTATATTATATACTGTAGTGTAGGGACCCCCCTTATAGAGATTTGCCGTGACGGGGCAGGGGGGCTCAAATCATTGATCAATTATTTGCTAAAAATCTCATTGAATTGATACAGTAGGAATGAATTTGTGAATGATACACTTTTTATCTCGTCATAATTGCATCCCACTCATAAGCAGTGCTGGCTTCCCCCCTATTTTCTCATTCTTTACTGAAAGTGGTCACAAAAATAGGTTGATTTAATTTTTGTTTTTCACGATTTTTTTGAATCAAATCGTGATTAAAGGGTACTTTACACGCTGCGATATCGCTATTGATCGTACCCGCCCCCGTTGGTTGTGCAACACAGGCAAATCGCTGCCCATGGCACACAACCTCGCTTACCCCGTCACACATACTTACCTGCCCTGCGACGTCGCTCTGGCTGGCGAACCGCCTCCTTTCTAAGGGGGCGGTTCATGCGGCGTCATAGCGACGTCACACGGCAGCCGTCCAATAGAAGCGTAGGGGCGGAGCTGAGCGGGACGTAACATCCCGCCGACCCCCTTCCTTCTGCATTGCCGGTGGACGCAGGTAAGGAGATGTTCATCGCTCCTGCGGTGTCACACATAGCGATGTGTACTACCACAGGAACGACGAACAACATCGTTCCAGTAGCCGCAGCAATATTAAGGAAAGGAGCGACGTGTCAACGATCCTCATTTTTGAACGATTTTGCGATCGTTGATCGTCGCTCCTTTGTGTCACACGCTGCGATATCAATACCGGCGCCGGATGTGCGTCACTAATGACGTGACCCCGACAATATATCGGTAGCGATGTCGCAACGTGTAAAGCCCCCTTTACTCTCTGCCATTACTCTTGCTCGATCTAAAGCCCAATTTCTGTAGCCTCATTTAACCAATCTATTACATATTTCCGATCTATTTCATACATTGGCCTTCCTCTGTACAATCTCTCTTTATTCTCATGATCTCTCCTACCAGATCATTAACTTTCACATGCTTAGGATGGCCCGAATTTGCCCTCAGGATTGTATTACCTGCCGAGGGTTTACCATATGTGCAAGTTTTAATTCTCATCTCATCAAAATCTACTGAGATAACCAAATCAAGAAAACATACATTGTACGAGCAAAACTGGAAGTAAAGAACAAATTGCAAGGATTGCTGTTAAAAAAATCATAAGAGATGGTATACCCGACACATCGGACGAGCAAACAATCAGAATATCGTCCATGTATCTGGCATGCCACCTCAAGGAGCTCAATGGGGGTTTTGATCAGAAAAAAGACAAACATCCTCCCACCACCCAACAAAAAGGTTTGCAAATGAAGATAAAAACTGAGCCCCTATCGGAGAACCTCGGCATTGAAGAAAAAATGATTTTCAAACATTAAAAAAGTTATGTTTAAGAAGATAATTCAAAGATAGAATAATAAAAGAAGGCAATTCTTCACTATATGTAGAATATTTAATGATGGTTTTTAATTTACAGTGGAACCTTGGAATACGAGCATAATTGGTTCCGGGAGTGCGCTCTTAAACCAAGTTACTCTTATATCAAAGCGAATTTTCCCATAGGAAATAATTGAAAAGCAGACAATTCGTTCCACAACCCAAAAAACAAAAATATTTACTGTATTTATACAAACTTATTACAGTAATACAAGATAATGTTCTATATTCATATACAATTATTACAGTACACTAATACAAAATATTGTACAGTAATAAACATTAAAAAAAAATTAAACTGCCCATTACCTTACAATAGAATTGTTGGTGTGCGGGAGGTATAAGTAATGTGCTGCACTGGTTAGCAGAAAGGAAGGACAATATTGTGTCCTCAAATGCAAATTGATAGAAATGCTATATAGTATATACTGTACAGTACAATGGTATACTGTATACAGTAAACAGTACATATACAGTATATAGAAAGTTACCTCCAGAGCGGGTCAGAGCACAGTGAAAGGACGGAACCGGAAGCATGCATGGTGGGAATTTGCTCTTATTTCAAAGCATTGCTCTTAAACCAAGTTACAATTTTTTAAAAAGCTTTGCTTGTCTTGCAAAACGTTCTTAAACCAAGTTACTCTTAATCCAAGGTTATTATTATTATTATTTATTATTATAGCGCCATTTATTCCATAGCGCTTTACAAGTGAAAGAGGGTATACGTACAACAATCATTAACAGTACAAAACAGACTGGAATAGGAGGACAGAGGACCCTGCCCGCGAGGGCTCACAGTCTACAGGGAATGGGTGAGGGTACAATAAGTGAGGACAGAGCTGGTTGCGCAGTGGTCTACTGGACTGAGGGTTATTGTAGGTTGTAGGCTTGTCGGAAGAGGTGGGTCTTGAGGTTCCTCTTGAAGCTTTCCACGGTAGGGGAGAGTCTGATATGCTAAGGTAGAGCGTTCCAGAGTATGGGGTAGGCATGGGAGAAAATCTTGTACGCAATTGTGGGAAGAGGAGATAAGAGAGGAGCAGAGAAGGAGATCTTGTAAGGATCTGAGGTTGCGTTCAGGTAGGTACCGGGAGACTGGGTTACACTGTATTTGTTTTGTGTGTGAACATGGAATTCTCTCTTCATTTTTTAATAATTTTCCTGTATGCTCTCCGTGATATTATATTACACACAATCTGCTCTTGAGGAGCTGCAGCTGGGAAGAGCGCTGGCACTTTACTGTTTGGAGTTTGCTGCCCCCCAGTGGTCAGGTGTCTGCATCAAGCAGGAATCATTTTGTGACATACATTTAGTAACTTAAAACTCTGCTGTCATCTAATGCTTAGCTAGGTGTATTACATAGAAATATATTCATCTATTAGTGGGCAAGACTATTCTGTATTTATGGTGAATAGTGCATATAAACTAGAGGTCAACCGGTCTGTCTTCTATGAATTGGAATTATTATTGTTATTTATGTACATTTTTCTTATATACATAACTAAAAAAATATATATTTTATATTATTTAGTGATGATGACTTATGATTCTCCTCTATATGGAATGGCTATTGTTAGAGTCAATTTCACCTAATTGGTTCATAGAATCATAGAATGGTAGAATGGTAGAGTTGGAAGGAACCTCAAGGGTCATCGGGTCCAACCGTCTGGGAGTGCAGGTTTTCCTAAATCATCCCAGCTATTTGTTTATCCAGTTTCCGCTTGAAGATTTCCATTGATGGAGACCTCACCACCTCCCGCAGTCGCTAGTTCCACTCCCTGATGAGTCGAGACCAAAATGTGTTTTTGGGATTTATTTTTTTTAGTTTGTTGGTGTTTATACTCAGTAGAAGCACATGGAAGTAGCCATGACTTTTTCCTATTTAGAGTAAAAAAAAAATTGAAATTTATCAACTTTTTCTCCGCTATATAGATGATATTTGTATTATCTGGTTGGGCTCAGAAGGAGAATTTCATGATTTTCTACAATACTTAAATAATATCAATAAAATGATTCTGATATTGACTTCTGGTTTTGGTGGTCAGCAGTTGAATTTCTTGGAAGTAAACATAGAAATAAAAAAATAACTTCATCCATATTATAATCTTCAGAAAACAATCTGCGACAAAGTTGTTACTGCACTTCAATAGTGCGCATCCGAAATCCACTAAGAAAGCATTGCCTTACAGCCATCTATTACACCTAAGGCCCTTTCAGACGTCCGTGTTTCAGATACATGTGGCATCCATTTTTAACACGGATGTCACACGTACTCATGTTATTCTGTGGTATTACTCACACGTGCATGCTTTCACACGGACCATGTGGCCCCGCATTTTCCTGCACGCACACACAAAGACATGTCCGTTTTTTCTCCAGCAGCACGGGTGTCACACGGATCACACGCTGATGTGATCCATGTGACATCAGTGTGATAAGTACCAGAGAAAGCATATGTCTATGAAATAAAATGAATTTCTATACTCACCTGTCTCCAGCGCTGCTGTCTTCAGCTCTGCTGTCTCCTGCTTTCAGGCCCGCTCATTATGCTCATGAATATTCACTGCACTGAAGAGCTAGAAGCCGAAGCAGCGCCGGAGACAGCATCACCAGAGACAGGTGAGAATCCAGCAAGCAGTGTGTGTGCAGTGACGTCCAGGAGATCATCAGAGAATCCAATGAACTCGGATGACCTCCTGATGACACCCCCGTGACACCCATGCTACCACGGGTGTCATAACAGTGACTTTACAGGTTCATCAGAGTTCATTGGGACCTGTGCCGCCCCCGTGGCAGCAGCCGGGCTGCTCGGATCCGGGTTCTCAGTGGCTCGAGGGTCTCCAGACCCGGGGGTTGTGCGGCCACTCAAATGAAGGGGGTATTTACAAGGGATTATAGAGTTTGTGACGCCACCCGTGGTGCACTGTAACTGGGGTGAATACCGCCGCTGCCATTGGGGAGTACATACCCGAGGTGATGACAGGGGGAAGCCAGGTTTTGGGACCCTCCGCGGGTAGGGGGGAATGCCCAGGGATTCGGTGTGGGGCATAGGCCAAGGGGTGCAGGGGTCACTTGCAAACTCACTCAGTCCATTAAGCAAACACCGACAACTGGATAAACCAAATCTCTGGACACCACTAACGCTGAGGGGAGCTAGTTCGGGTCCCGTCCCCAATGATGCTGCCTGATGATCCGTGACCTGACTCCTGGCACTAAGTTTACTTCTCTGTTGGTCCCTGTAGTGTGAAACTTGCCGGGTCCCGCTCCCCACTGTGGCCAAGTGTGGGAGCTTGCACTCAGGGCTCACGCTTGGGATTTTCTGGACTGTTTTGGATGAAAAGTCCTATCCCCCTCGGTGCGCTAGTGCCCAGATTTTGGAGTGGGTGGAGAGCAAATCTTGAAGGCTCCATTCTCCATGGGTAAATTATCAGGTTGCATGCAGCTATTCCCCAATCTAGGGTCCACGTACCCTGTCGTGTCTTGGTCCCAGCCCGAAGATGGTGCAAGGCCGCTGACTATCTTGCTCGACAGATCTGAGCCCCTTGCCACGATCCCCTGCGACCGAGGGTCAACTCCTATAGGCCAAGACACTGTCTGCAACCTAGACAGTTTTCCTATGGAGGTCCCCACTCCCAACCTCCTCAGGGCGCCTTACAGCTTGAGGGCTAATTTGAGACTCACTACTGACTACACTCCTCACTTCCCCTTCCTGACCCCCCAGATGGGCGACTCTATTCCACTCAAGCCGTCCACTGGTGTGTCTGGTGGGTGTGGTGCAGGGTGTATCTAGGATTTGATTAGCTTATGTAGGCAACACCATTTGTTTAGGAACCCATAACCAAGAGGGAGGTGGATACTGCACGGGAGGGCAGATTGTACAATACCCTGTGACAACCTGATAGTCCAGGGGAGTCACAGACCCGTATTCACATCTACAACAAGCACTTTCAAATATTTCAGAAAACACATAAAGGCTAAAGTTAATTTATGCACTTCTTTTCTTGAGTTAATTTATTCACTGAACTGAGAGGAGGAGCTGGGAAAAAAGCAGTGAACAGCAGGACTGCGGGAGGGAGCCCTCAAATTGGGACAGTCCCACTGAATCCAGAAAGGTTGGGAAGTATGATTTTGTACTGTACCTCACTTCATTACGTGCAGAACAAAATATGTAATCTATATATATATTTGTTTATGGTAAATAATACCTCCCATGTTCATACATTTTAGGGAGCATATGTGTTCAATGACTACAGGAAAAGGATCTAACAGGCTAATTAATCATATAAGAGAAAGACATGCAGGTAATGCCAAAGTATTACAGTTTACAGGTCTAGAAGACATTAAACCTCTTAGTAGAGGCGGAGATAGGCACAAAGCACTTTTGCAAAAAGAAGCACGCTGAATAATTAATACAAATGCACAGGACCCGTCAGAGTTAAATGACAGAAAGGACCTGTTGGTCTTCCTTTAAAATTATGTGTACTGAAAAGATCTGTGATGAGACTGTAATGGAATATCATTTTGGCATTTCACCCAGGCATATGTAAGTATGTATACTTGAAGTATTTTAAATGTGTATATTATGTGTATTACATTTACTAATGGTATGTGCTAACCTATGATAGGTATTTAATTAGCCCTGACATGTCAGTTCCTAATTGGACATGTAGAAGCACCGACCGGTACGAAACGGCCGTCGTCCTGCTCTCTTCCCTGTTCTCCACGGCTGCTCCGTGACTGTTGTCATTTTAAATTGGATTAAAGGGAACCAATCACCAGGATTCTCATATGTAACCTAAAGGCAATGCTACACTGGCACTATCAGGCTGATTCTTTACATAGAACTAACAGAGTTAAATAGATGGGTAGAGTGCTCAAAAAGGGACTAACATGTAATCTCAACCCTATTTTAAAATGTGCAATTTTTATTAATATTCATTAAAATGTACCCACAAACAGACACACAAACATAAATGAGAATGGATCACGATATCCTTGTAAATAACCAAGGAATTTTATATACACACTCACTTTAGGAAAGGGAAGGGAAACTAATATAGCCCTATAAGGGTAGTGTATCCCTACCTAACAACGGAGGGTATGACACCATAAGTTACCGGGCGCACCACTATAGGGCTTTCCATCCCATCCCTATATCAGGGTCAGGGAGAGGGAGAGCCGACGTGGAACGGGGGCGCCCGGTAACTTATGGTGTCATACCCTCCGTTGTTAGGTAGGGATACACTACCCTTATAGGGCTATATTAGTTTCCCTTCCCTTTCCTAAAGTGAGTATGTATATAAAACTCCTTGGTTATTTACAAGGATATCGTGATCCATTCTCATTTATGTTTGTGTGTCTGTTTGTGGGTACATTTTAATGAATATTAATAAAAATTCCACATTTTAAAATCGGGTTGAGATTACATTTGATTCTTTACATACCTTTAGTGGTCAGTTCGGATGTTTAGGTTTTGAAATCTAAGGAAGTAAAGTTTATAAAATCGGCAGCTGCTTGAGTGACAGCACCTGAGGATCAGTCAATATCTGGGGTGTATTCATACTTATCCCCTCCCTCGATTAGAATTAGCATAAAAATGATACAATCGACCTAGCAGGACCTGTTGTGAGGTCATACCCATGTGACCAGAAGGGGTGGGTCCTCAGCCAACAAACTTGATACCAGGTCACACAGGTCCTGCTAGGTCGATTGTCGATCCTGATGATCAGTTCCCTTTAATAAAAAAAAGGTTTTTTACCATGGACATGTGTCGCCGATATTAGTTGCGTGATAGATTCTTGAATTACCCTCCTCTGTGTAAGCAAGCGCCGCCACTGCAAAGACTCCTGCTCCAGAGTTGGGAAGCGCAGTATGTGACTATTACATTTGTCAGGGAGTACTATATCTGCTGTGCGGTTTCTTTTGTTGGATTATCAATTTACTGTCAAGGTTGAAAGTGTGAGCTGAGAGGCCAGGAGGCCGAGTTCCCTGAAAAGGCGATTGTGTGAGCTTTGAAGGCTAAACAGTCAAGTCACCAGGAAGGTAAAACGTGTGAGCTCAGGAAGACAGGACGCCGAGTTACTAGAGAAGTCGATTGTGCGAGCTGAGGAGGCCTATAGGCTGAGTTACTAGAGGCAATTATGCCCGGGCTTCCGCGCATACGCCTGACATATTGACTACCAGGGTTACACCATGGGGGGCGTGTGATGGGCCCGTACATGCGCTTCTTTTGACTCCGGACACCTGAATACCATTTGCGGTGGTTATTCACTACCGTGGATGTATTTATAGGCCGTACCACAGGATGTGTGCACCACCTTCTACGTTCCCCCATGATGAAGCGGCCAGTGATCTGCTAGACACCGCGAAAAGTACGTCGGGCTCCTCTTCACAACCGGACTTTGGTAATGCCATCTGCACTAGTCACTTTTTGCTACGCTCCTGCCAATTTAATTCCAGGTATATCCCTTTGGCCCCTCACAGTATGCCATACGGTTTACTTTACCACAGGGAAACTTCTTGCCATTAGGCATATTAATTCTGTTTTGGGACTCTTAAGGGTACTTTACACACTGCGACATCACCACCGATATAACGTCGGGGTCAAGTCGTTAGTGACGCACATCCGGCGCCGGTAGCGACATCGCAGCGTGTAACACTAAGGAGCGACGATCAACGATCGCAAAATCGTTCCAAAATGGTGATCGTTGACACGTCGTTCATTTCCTTTATATCGCTGCTGCCACCGGTATGATGTTGTTCGTCGTTCCTGCGGCATCACACATTGCTATGTGTGACACCACGGGAGCGACGAACATCTCCTTACCTGCCTCCACCGGCAATGCGGAAGGAAAGAGATGGGCAGGATGTTATGTCCAGCTCATCTCCGCCCCTCCGCTTCTATTGGCCGGCCGCTCAGTGACGCGGCAGTGACGTCGCTATGACACCGAACGCCCCTCCCCCTTGAAGGAGGGATTGTTCGGCGGTCACAGCGACGTCGCTGTCAAGGTATGTGCGTGTAACGCTGTCGTAGCAATAATGTTCGCTACGGCAGCGATCACACAATATCGTACACACGACGGGGGCGGGTGTTATTGCGCGCAACTGTGCTAGCAATTGCTAGCGATGTCGCAGCATGTAAGGTACCCCTTAGTGTTTTACCTGGCATCTTTCACAATCATAGACAGGACTCTTATGTGTGCGTTTCTTACAATAGCATTTCCTCTGTCTGTACCCGGCAATGGTTTTATCATGTCCCCTGTTCTCCTTCTATATCACTATCATATGTTCTTAATCATGTGTTATTTTTTGCACTATGCACCTTAATATTTTCTAAATAAAAATTCATTATTATCCAGTGTTTTGCTCAAGATTCTCTATTTATATCATGCATTTATGAGCTGCTGTCAACCAGGTGTGGGTCCTCCATACTGGTTTTTTGTGTGTTTCTCTGATGGAATTTAAATTTCTGAGTTACTAGAGGTGTTGAACTTGTAAGCGAAGAAGGAGGGTGAGCTGAGGGACAGTGCATTCAAGATGCATAATGGCTCTATAATGGCACAAACTTGAGCCATGCTCTGAGAGACAGCGGCAGCTCGAACATTACATTTATGAAGTGATTTGTCAGTTCACTGCAGCAATAAACTTGCTGCCTAAAGGAAAAATAGAGCTGATTCCCGTTGAGGCCTGTTACAGTGACTACCACGACAGACTAAGGTGTATAGGTGAGGACAGTGATAACCACCATATGGACTCTGACATACCATGGACTAAGCTACTATTAGAAATATAATTAGGTATATTAACCAGTTAATGTTGTGATTCAGAACTGTGTTGTAAATCAAGGGTACTGCTAATATGTTATGTACCAAGAATAATAACTCTCAGTTTTGTGAATTTGTTTAATTTTTCTGGAAATCACTAAACTTTTAGACATTTTCCTTACGGTCATCTAAACCATTTGTGGTAAATAAGTAATAAATTGGTTCAAGTAACCACTGCGTCTTCATCTTCTGTGCATCTATTTACACATTTTACTGTCATGATGGGTGACATAGAATTCCAAATGGAACTCCTAAACTGGCCCTCAGGCTAGGAGATTCCCTAACTGTCCATTATTCCAGAGGTATACCTGATGGTTGTGAGGTCTGGACCGCTAGTGTAGCCCTAACTCCTGAATAGCCCTTGAGTTTTACCCCCTCACCCCCAACCCAGGAGAGGGCCAGGACTGGAGTGGTTAATCTCACACAAAGGACAGACAGGGAAAAACCAAACTATATCCCCCACACAGGTTCATATCAGACAAGACCAGACACATATCCACTGTCAGCAACATGCTTAAACTAGAATTTATACTATCATAGCTGAAGAAAGACATAAACCGCACATCCAAAAATCATACTTTGATCTAATGTCACTAGGCAAAAAATTTTATATGAAAAAACGATCAAAAATAATCAGTAAGGGAGTTTAAATAACACTAAAGCCTACAAGGAAAAACTCCACATATAAATATATTAAAAACTTATATCTTTATTAGATTCAATGGAAAACATCAATTAAAAAAGGAGAAATGGACACAAAATACACCTTGGTCCATGCGGTTTACAAAAAGTAAAAAACAATCAACAATCCACAATATGACATATAAAAGTGCAGTGCATAGTTATTTCCACTAGATGGCAGCAAATGGTTAAGTCCAAAGGAAAACTAAGTAAGTGAAGTCCACACAAGAGATACCTAACTCCATAAGGGGTATAGACTCAGGGACATAAATTCACATAGGTAATAGCAAGGATAACCCACCAATAATAGGAGACACTAACAGAGCAGTCAAAAGTGGATGTAATAAATAGATAGTTACCGCAGGACCTCCCTTTGACGCGCGTTTCGCCGTCGCTTCCTCAGAAAGGGGTGTAATTGTAAATGTAACCGGCGTAACTATTTAAACGCATGACAGCCAATCAGCTGTCTGCCACTGTGGGCCGTGCCGTCGGAAGTTAGAGTAACCAGGGCGACGCGTCCTGCCACAGTCAGCGTCCGCGCACCGGCAGACACCCCCCCGATAACGCACCCGGGAAATGTCACACTGGGAGGCACGCCCACCAGCGCACGAACCCAGACACGCGCCATGAAGACATCCATCATATGCAGGCACCGTGGCTTACAGATCAAAGCGCACAATTCTGGTTTGTAACAGGGAGACCACGAGTTTGAGAACAACACCTCAATAATACCATTGATCATCCACATAACTCTAATAGTGTTTTGTATATATTGCTGATTTTTTAATTTTTTTGTATGGTATATATGGAGGAAATATGTATGTGAGATATTTGTATGTTTTTCATACATGTTTCTTGTCTGTTTTTTAATATTCTGAGTCACTTAACACATTTTTACTAATAAAAAGATATAAAAAATGTTTTCACATAAATTATATATTTTTTTTCACACTTTTCACACAATATGTGTTGCATCTGCTGCCTATACATGTGGGTGTATATGTTTATATACATATATACTTTTATATATATATATATATATATATATTTACTTTTTCACTTTTTTGCATTTTTGCACAAATTTTTATACTTTTTCTTTGTTTGAATATACCATAACAGGTCTTTTGAACAAAAAGATTTATGTTGGGTATTTATCACATGTTTTATGAAGTATCTTATTAATCACTATTTTATATATATAAAAAAAAAATCCTATACTCACCGTCATTGATTTTTTCTGATGTACTGAGGTCATATATTGATCATAAGCACATGTCACTTTTTGTAATATCACTTATTTTTATGTAATTTTTTATGTATATATTTATGATAATTTTATTATTTGTGTTACACATATGAATTCTTGTGTTAATATTTGTTATTATCAGTAATTTTATAAAGTACCTTTGATCTTGTAAATATTATGTGGATGATCAATGGTATTATTGAGGTGTTGTTCTCAAACTCGTGGTCTCCCTGTTACAAACCAGAATTGTGCGCTTTGATCTGTAAGCCACGGTGCCTGCATATGATGGATGTCTTCCTGGCGCGTGTCTGGGTTCGTGCGCTGATGGGCGTGCCTCCCAGTGTGACATTTCCCGGGTGCGTCATCATGGGGGTGTCTGCCGGCGCGCGGACGCTGACTGCAGCAGGACGCGTCGCCCTGGTTACTCTAACTTCTGACGGCACGGCCCACAGTGGCAGACAGCTGATTGGCTGTCATGCGTTTAAATAGTGACGCTAGTTACACTTACAATTACACCCCTTTCTGAGGAAGCGACGGCGAAACGCGCGTCAAAGGGAGGTCCTGCGGTAACTATCTATTTATTATATCCACTTTTGACTGCTCTGTTAGTGTCTCCTATTATTGGTGGGTTATCCTTGCTATTACCTATGTGAATTTATGTCCCTGAGTCTATACCCCTTACGGAGTTAGATATCTCTTGTGTGGACTTCACTTACTTAGTTTTCCTTTGGACTTAACCATTTGCTGCCATCTAGTGGAAATAACTATGCACTGCACTTTAATATGTCATATTGTGGATTGTTGATTGTGTTTTTTACTTTTTGTAAACCGCATGGACCAAGGTGTATTTTGTGTCCATTTCTCCTTTTTTAATTGATTTTATCCATTGAATCTAATAAAGATATAATTTTTTAATATATTTATATGTGGAGTTTTTCCTTGTAGGCTTTAGTGTTATTTAAACTCCCTTACTGATTCTTTTTGATCGTTTTTTCTAATTGATATTACTGTGGTTTTCACAGATAATTGTCCCATTATGGATATGCGCACTAGGGAATCCTCTTGGATGACCCAAACTAATAGTGTTTTTAGAGGAGAAGTGACACAGATAAGTGAATTGGAGGACGGACAAAACCAGGAACTTTTTAAAAATTTGAAATTTAAAACCAGAAAAAGATTACGCCTATGGTGGGACAAAACGTCTCTTGAAAAATATTTAACAAAGGGCCTGATTCCTAGGGGTCTGAGGATCCGTATTTTACCCAACTCTCAGGCTAATGATGATACCTTGCGGTCAAGATGGGAGGAAATTTGTAATAAATGATCCAGGAGTATGATGGACATGTTGATTGAAGCCAACAAGACAAATATTGATTTGTTGGATAAGGAAATTGAAGATGCTCATAAAAATCTTAATGAATCATGCACTACCCTGGGGATGGATGTCTTAAAGAAGGAACTTGATGAGGCTCTAATGAAATGGGAAAAAGAAGTACAGGATACTAAGTCTAAAAAATTTATGAGAGACATAAATGATTATCAAAATAAACGAGTATACAGGTGGTTTTCTAAAAAGGAGACAAATTTGTCACATACATCGTCAGTATCATCTTTATCCTCTATGACGAGTAACCTTGAATCCAGTGAAGGGTTTTACTTTAAACCTAGAAAACAGGAGAAACGTAAGGGAAACCACAGGGATGGCCCTTTAACCAGGAACAATAAAAAATCAACTCTCAATACGGCCCAAGAATCCAAGCTACAGGTGATAAATCTCTCTGATAAAATTTTGACATCTACACAGATTGAAGTATTGAGCTTGGGATTAACGTTTTCTCCATCCTCATCTTTTAATTTATTTACAGCCATAAAGGACCTTCATTTATATGCTAGAAAATTGATTTTTAAGAAAATGTACCATTATGACGATAAATGGAATGAGGAGGAACTACGGGCCATTGCTACCTTGAATGAGTTAGCTGAATTAGATGATTCACAAGAACCGGTAAGTGAAAGAGACCCTTTTAAGCCCAAGTCAAATAAATGTCCACCCTTGAGCTTATATCCAAATGTGAAAATTTTTGTGAAATTAGTTTCTGAGTAATTTTCTAAAATTCCTAAGAGGATTGGACACAACAATCTCAGTAAGGAGCAGGTGGTGGCCTTGGAGGAGCTGAGGAGAATGAAAGGCGTAGTTATAAAACCGGCGGACAAAGGGGGCAATATTGTAATTTGACCAAATAGCATGTATGAGAGAGAGGCCTTGTGCCAATCGAGGGACAAAAAGTGTTACAAGAGATTAACTTTTAATGCCCTGACAAGCTTTAACAACTCTTTACAGTTAATTCTGGATGAAGCCCTTTTGGACAATACTATTACCAAGGACCAAAAAGACTTTTTGACGGTGGAAAACCCAAGGGTGCCATGCTTGTATTTGTTACAAAAAATACATAAAGATGAAAGGGTACCACCAGGCCGCCCTATTGTGTCGGGTAATGGGAACCTTTGTGAACCTTTATGCAGTCTTGGATTGGCACCTGAAACCGATTGTAACCACCCTACCCTCTTTCTTAAGAGACTCCGCTGATCTTCTTTTGAGGCTTGAGGGGATTACTATGGAGGAAGACATGTGGATGGTTTCATTAGATGTGGAAAATCTTTATACTTCGATAAGACATGAAGACGGTCTACAAGCAACAAAGTATTTTCTTACTAATAGTTCTCTGGGATCTAAAATGAATAATTTCCTGGTGGAAGCCCTTGAATTTGCTTTATCACATAATTTTTTCCTGTTCAAAGAAATGTTCTACCTACAGCTCCAGGGAACAGCCATGGGGGCGGCCTTTGCTCCCTCCTATGCTAATCTGTTCCTGGGGCTGTGGGAGAGGCAAGTGTTCCTGACTGATACAACTGAACAGATTGACTACTATGGACAAGATTTATCGACGATATTTTTTTAATCTGGCAGGGTACAGAAAGGGATCTTAAGAAGTTTGTGGATGATTTAAATTCAAATTTGTTGAACATCAAACTCACAAGTCATCATAGCCAGGTCAGTATGGACTTTCTTGATCTGAACATTTACAGGAGCATGGACAACTCTCTTCACACCAGGATTTTCAGAAAACCAACTGCTGTTAACTCACTACTTTAAGCTCAATCCTCTCATCCACAATCATTGATCAAAAATATTCCAGTTGGTCAGTTCTTAAGATTACAGAGAAATTGTTCTGAAGACTCGGTCTTTAGGGAACAAGCGAAAGAACTGACAGATCGATTTGTAGATAGAGGAAATAGCAAATGGATATTAAAAAAGGCTTATAATCGAGCCCTGAATACTTCAAGGAGGGACCTTATGACACCTCGTGATAAGCAGCAAAATGATCAGAATTTGAGATTCATCTCCCAATATCATAACGGTTGGAGAGAGATGAGGAGAGCTTTGGAGAAATTCTAGCTGGTTTTGATGACTGATCCAGTATTCAAGAAGATTGTACCCGAAGGACCATCCATTACTTACCATAGGGCTGACAACCTCAGAGATAAACTAGTGAGAAGCCATTTCATTGGGAACAATGTGACTAACGTTTTTAATTCTAAGGGGCCCATGTGGGAATTTTTCCCCTGTGGGAAATGTATTTCATGTCCCAATATGGTGAGGGCAACCAATTTTTCCTCAAGTGATGGTAAAAGAAATTTTCGGATAACCAAACATATCACCTGTGATTCAGAAGCAGTAATCTATCATGCTAGCTGTCCCTGCAATCTTGTTTATGTGGGACTGACTACAAGGAAGCTTAAAGTAAGGATTCGTGAACATGTATTGGATATTCATAATGCCTCACAGTCGGATGAAATTGCTACCCTGAAGCCCTTACCCAGACACTTCAAAATCTATCATGGTTGTGACTCCTCTCTTCTTAAAGTATCAGGGATCGATAAAGTAGTTACCAATTTATGTGGCGGGGATGTGAAGAGTTGTTTGTCTAGAATGGAGACTCACTGGATATGGCGTCTTGATACTGTACGACCGCATGGTTTAAACGAAGTTCTTAGTTTTGCACCGTTTCTTTGAGGTGTTTACATTTTTTCCTCCATTCTCTTAGTATGTTGTAATGTATGTTTTTATCTGTTTTTAATTTGTTCTAATGCTGTTCTTTATATTCTAGTGTAATATTTTGACCGTGCATCTCTGTATTATCCATTAGAGATCGTCTGAGCCGGAGCCATGAATTTTTTCAATTTTCGTACTTTTACCTCAAATAGTGTTTTGTATATATTGCTGATTTTTTAATTTTTTTGTATGGTATATATGGGGGAAATATGTATGTGAGATATTTGTATGTTTTTCATACTTGTTTCTTGTCTGTTTTTTAATATTCTGAGTCACTTAACACATTTTTATTAATAAAAAGATATAAAAAATGTTTTCACATAAATTATATATTTTTTCACATTTTCACACAATATGTGTTGCATCTGCTGCCTTTACACGTGGGTGTATATGTCTATATACATATATACTACATACAGTGCCTACAAGTAGTATTTAACCCCCTGCAGATTTAGCAGGTTTGATAAGATGCCAATAAGTTAGAGCCTGCAAACTTCAAACAAGAGCAGGATTTATTAACAGATGCATAAATCTTACAAACCAACAAGTTATGTTGCTCAGTTAAATTTTAATAAATTTTCAACATAAAAGTGTGGGTCAATTATTATTCAACCCCTAGGTTTAATATTTTGTGGAATAACCCTTGTTTGCAATTACAGCTAATAATCGTCTTTTATAAGACCTGATCAGGCCGGCACAGGTCTCTGGAGTTATCTTGGCCCATTCCTCCATGCAGATCTTCTCCAAGTTATCTAGGTTCTTTGGGTGTCTCATGTGGACTTTAATCTTGAGCTCCTTACACAAGTTTTCAATTGGGTTAAGGTCAGGAGACTGACTAGGCCACTGCAACACCTTGATTTTTTCCCTCTTGAACCAGGCCTTGGTTTTCTTGGCTGTGTGCTTTGGGTCGTTGTCTTGTTGGAAGATGAAATGACGACCCATCTTAAGATCCTTGATGGAGGAGCGGAGGTTCTTGGCCAAAATCTCCAGGTAGGCCGTGCTATCCATCTTCCCATGGATGCGGACCAGATGGCCAGGCCCCTTGGCTGAGAAACAGCCCCACAGCATGATGCTGCCACCACCATGCTTGACTGTAGGGATGGTATTCTTGGGGTCGTATGCAGTGCCATCCAGTCTCCAAATGTCACGTGTGTGGTTGGCACCAAAGATCTCGATCTTGGTCTCATCAGACCAGAGAACCTTGAATCAGTCTGTCTCAGAGTCCTCCAAGTGATCATGAGCAAACTGTAGACGAGCCTTGACATGACGCTTTGAAAGTAAAGGTACCTTACGGGCTCGTCTGGAACGGAGACCATTGCGGGGGAGTACGTTACTTATGGTATTGACTGAAACCAATGTCCCCACTGCCATGAGATCTTCCCGGAGCTCCTTCCTTGTTGTCCTTGGGTTAGCCTTGACTCTTTGGACAAGCCTGGCCTCGGCACGGGTGGAAACTTTCAAAGGCTGTCCAGGCCATGGAAGGCTAACAGTAGTTCCATAAGCCTTCCACTTCCGGATGATGCTCCCAACAGTGGAGACAGGTAGGCCCAACTCCTTGGAAAGGGTTTTGTACCCCTTGCCAGCCTTGTGACCCTCCACGATCTTGTCTCTGATGGCCTTGGAATGCTCCTTTGTCTTTCCCATGTTGACCAAGTATGAGTGCTGTTCACAAGTTTGGGGAGGGTCTTAATTAGTCAGAAAAGGCTGGAAAAAGAGATAATTAATCCAAACATGTGAAGCTCATTGTTCTTTGTGCCTGAAATATTTTTTAATACTTTAGGGGAACCAAACAGAATTCTGGTGGATTGAGGGGTTGAATAATAAATGACCCTCTGAATAAACTTTTCACAATTTAAAAAAAAAAATAAAAAAAGAAATAACATTCTTTTTTGCTGCATTTCACACTTCCAGGCTGATCTACAGTCCAAATGTCACAATGCCAAGTTACTTCCGAATGTGTAAACCTGCTAAATCTGCAGGGGGTTGAATACTACCTGTAGGCACTGTATATATATATATATATATATATATATATATTTACTTTTTCACTTTTTTGCATTTTTGCACTAATTTTTATACTTTTTCTTTGTTTGAATATACCATAACAGGTCTTTTGAACAAAAAGATTTTTGTTGGGTATTTATCACGTTGTATGAAGTATTGTATTAATCACTATTTTTTATATATATATATATATATATATATATGTATAAAAAAAAATTCATATACTCACCGTCATTGATTTTTTCTGATGTACTGAGGTCAATATATTGATCATATGCACATGTCACTTTTTGTAATATCACTTATTTTTATGTAATTTTTTATGTATATATTTATGATAATTTTATTATGTGTGTCACATATATGAATTCTTGTGTTAATATTTATTATTATCAGTAATTGTATAAAGTACCTTTGATCTTGTAAATATTATGTGGATGATCAATGGTATTATTGAGGTGTTGTTCTCAAACTCGTGGTCTCCCTGTTACAAACCAGAATTGTGCGCTTTGATCTGTAAGCCACGGTGCCTGCATATGATGGATGTCTTCCTGGCGTGTGTCTGGGTTTGTGCGCTGGTGGGCGTGCATCCCTGTGTGATGTATCCCGGGTGCGTCATCAGGGGGGTGTCTGCCGCGCGCAGACGTCATGCGTTTAAATAGTGCTGCTGGTTACGCTTACACTTACGATTACACCCCTTTCTGAGGAAGCGACGGCGAAACGCGCGTCAAAGGGAGGTCCTGCGGTAACTATCTATTTATTACATCCACTTTTCACTGCTCTGTTAGTGTCTCTTATTATTGGTGGGTTATCCTTGCTATTACCTATGTGAATTTATGTCCCTGAGTCTATACCCCTTACGGAGTTAGGTATCTCTTGTGAGGACTTCACTTACTTAGTTTTCCTTTGGACTTAACCATTTGCTGCCATCTAGTGGAAATAACTATGCGCTGTCCATTGAATCTAATAAAGATATAATTTTTTAATATATTTATATGTGGAGTTTTTCCTTGTAGGCTTTAGTAAAAAATTTTATATACCTGAACATAACTCTGATCAGACTGTATGAAGCCCACTGCCACGTCATGGCAAACCTCAGAGCCTTAAAGGTGTGGCACCGCCCGCCGACCACCACCGCAGTGACAGTGCACCAGCAGGGCAGGTGACCTGGTGCCTCACAACACCCATGTTACAAGGCTGAGCCCCCATGACTACAGGCCGCAGTGCCCCACTAACACAAAACCACTACAAAAATGGCCGCCACACAGCATCAGCACACTGTGAAAGGAGATGGGACAAATGACCTCCACAGCTCCCAGTGTGTGAACTGAGATAAAAAAGGCAGAACCCCACCTTGCAGTCTCCTGCTAACATTTTTGGAGGTGTATGAAACTGAGTGCAGAAAAAAAGTCCACCAACCCCAAAACAGGGGAATCAGAAGAAACAAAATGCCCACGATTGTGGATCACCACTAAGAAGTTAGACCACAATACCCACGCGCAGTTTCTCACTCCCAGAGGAAAGAGGATGCAGGAGGGAAATATAATTTACATGCTTCCTGGAAGGAGACAGACTGACTGCGCGATCCCAGCAAACTGCTCCAGAAGAGGCAGTTTAGGTTCCAATGATCCGGCAACCAACCTTGACTGCACCAAGGAAGAAGACTGAATTGCCCCTTTTAATTTCCCTACCTGGAGAGACAGTGATTGCAACTGCCTCACAAGGGAGGCTATAGGATCCATGGGTTAATCTTGGATGGACCAATAATAATGTCATTATGGGTAACATAGAACTGGGTTTAGGACTCCTAAACTGGGACTTGGGCTAGGGGAATCCCTAATTGTCCCTTATCCCAGAGGTACAGCTGATGGAGGTGAGGTCTGGACCCCAGCGTAACCCTAACTCCTGATTAGCCCTGGTCTAGTACCCCCTCACACCCAACCCCTGAGAGGGATGGGACTGGAGTGGTTAATCCCTCACAAAGACAGACAGGGAGAAACCAAAACTCAAACTCACAGCAAGCACTCACAGAGGTATAGCCAAATGTGCTCAGGAGGTAAATAGAGAAAAGAGAAGAAATAATAAATGATTAAAGTATTTCCACAACCCACCAGACTTGCCTACAGAAGTACACCAGAAGCTGGATCACCTTGCACAATGACCGGAATTGTGTAAGCTATTATCTATAATAAAAGAAAAACGGGTTATAGCCGCGCTAAAAACCACTGATACAGGATTAATGAAGAAGTTTCTTTTTATTTCAGCATTCCAATGCGTTTCAGAGACAAGGACCGTCTCCTTCCTCAGGGAAAAAAGAAATCATACACATATCCACAGCCTAATGCTTTATAAGAGGATGCAAACTGCCACGTTGACAGCCATGACGTCATCCACCCACCCGGTTGTAGGGCGATGACTCATAGACACGTGGAGACGTACAAAAAAAGAGAGAAAGAAAAAAGAAAAAAAGAAGGGAAAAAAATGGTCACATTTTGATACATTAAAAACATCGCAAGAACGCGAACAAACATCATAAATTACAATAAAAATGTAAAAAAAAATCTTTTTGTGGTTCATTACCGGCATATATAAAAAAATAAAGACATAGTTTGGGTATAAAGAGATAAAAAGAAATTGGAAAGATGCGAACTTATAAGAAGGTGCTAGTGTGCAAAGGCGTTAACCACCAAACCATTACTCCAAATCCGTCAAATGATCTTGATGGAGATGGGAATGGGATGTTATTTTGTGACTTAAAGAGACCAATATTTATGAGCAAAAATTCTTCATAATGCTCCATGGAACAATTTAATATATATAGAGATCTGTGTGGGCACATCAACGTGATTAGTGCTGGTGCAGACATATTATGACCGATTTAAAATAGTGAGCTTGTCTGATTGTAAAACTAGGATTTTAGAAGTGCAGAAAAAGGTGAACAGTTATCTGAACCGTGAAGGGCTGGTGTAGAGGAATCTAAAGTAAGATGAGATCGCATGCGTGAAGGAAAGGAGCGAGTATCAGGGTTGTCGGGGTGAAACGGGTTCAGACCGTGGGAAAATGAAAGAATGCGCAGGCGCACAGAGCAAGTATAACCCAGCGGAGGTAACAAAGGGTCAGACCGTGGGAAAATGAAAGAATGCGCAGGCGCACAGAGCAAGTATAACCCAGCGGAGGTAACAAAGGGTCAGACCGTGGGAAAATGAAAGAATGCGAAGGCGCACAGAGCAAGTATAACCCAGCGGAGGTAACAAAGGGTCAGACCGTGGGAAAATGAAAGAATGCGAAGGCGCACAGAGCAAGTATAACCCAGCGGAGGTAACAAAGGGTCAGACCGTGGGAAAATGAAAGAATGCGAAGGCGCACAGAGCAAGTATAACCCAGCGGAGGTAACAAAGGGTCAGACCGTGGGAAAATGAAAGAATGCGAAGGCGCACAGAGCAAGTATAACCCAGCGGAGGTAACAAAGGGTCAGACCGTGGGAGAAAAACTATGTGTGCAGTAATATGCACATGTGAAAGTGCGCTGTGCAGAATTGAGGAATGGACGGGACTAATGATTATACTAATAAAAAATGTGTTGGAATGGTTATTTAATATCTAAAGGAGGGGGGAAGGGGAAAAAAATATATTTAATACCACTCCAATAGGGGGTATTTTACAAAGATATACTCGATATGAAAGCTTAGATAGTAATAAAAATAATTTTTTTGGAAAGGGATTATCAATTATTATTAAAATTAGAACAACTCTCCAAATCTCTGGAGTATAGAAACACGCTGGATAGGTCTAGAAATACTAAAATCATATTAAAAGATAGGGAATGTATGCCAATAATACATACGTAAAAAGAAAAGGGGGGGAGTTTTTTTTCGAAGACTCCCAAACCATTATTTTAAAAGTGGGTGATCAAGTAAAAAATGCCTTGAGGTAGCACATGTGGCCAGGGTTACATAGACTCATGATAAATTATCTTAAAACACTGTGATTATATTACTTAAAACTACAAACAACCGACCTCTAAGGATTCCTAGAGGTAAAGTGCAGATATAAAAATTAAAATAAGGATAAAAATGAGCATAAAAACATAAATAAAACAATAATTTAGCATAGAAGCGAATTAATAAAATAAATCAGAGACTTCATTTAAGCCGAAGGGTTTTAGGGTATTCAGTTTATATATCCAGAAAGTCTCTTTCCTGCTAAGGGTTTCAGCCCTATTGTGTGCAATGGGGTCAATTTGTTCAATTGGTGTAATCCTAAAGTCTGAGTTTTTGTCATGCTGTAGAACACAGTGTTTGGAGAGTCCATGTAGAAGGAAGCCCGTTTTTATATTATAGCGATGCGAATTCAGTCTATTATGTAGCGCCTGGCTTGTTCTGCCTACATACTGTTTGCCACATATGCAATCGACAAGGTATATGACAAAATTTGATTGACATGTCAAGCGATTTTTTATCTTAAAAGATTCGTTCCCATTTGATGAACAGAATGTAGTTCTGCCATGATGAATAATCTTACAACATAAACAGTTCCTGGAACCGCATCTGAAGACACCCACTGGGGCTGGAAAAAAAACAATTGGGGTGGGCTTTGTCCTCAGTTTACTTGGGGCTAGAATATTTTTAATAGTAGGGGCCCGCCTGAACGTGACACCCGGGGTAGGAGGAAGAATAGGACTAAGAATAGGGTCATTCTGTAGGATATCCCAGTGTTTGGACAGGATATTTTTGATCGACATGTTGTCACTGCTAAAGGTGGTAATAAGATTAAGGCTGAAATCTTGCTTCGCCCTTTTCTTTATACATTCATTTTTATTTTTATTTACAATTGTATTATTATCGTTGATATGCATATCAGGGCCTTTTTCCTTTTCTTGTTCAGAGGGAAGAATGTTCATTCGTGTTTTAATAAGGTCTATTTGCTTTAATTTGGAGGACTCCTGATATTATATCCTAAGCCCCTTATTCGGAGAGCCTTTCTCCTCAAAACATTGCTTCAATACTTCCACCTGCTCATTAAAATCAGTATCCTGGGTGCAATTTCTCCTAATCCTCTTATATTGATTTAGTGGAATATTCTTCAACCATTTGTTATAGTGTTCACTATTAAAGTGAATGTAGCCATTAGCATCCACCTTTTTAAAGAAGGTTTTAGTCAGAATCTTATGGTCCTGATGAAAAATGACTAAATCTAAGAAATGTATGCTATCAGAACATACTGATGATGTAAATTTCAGACCCCAATTGTTACTATTTAAATCATCAAGGAGGGTTCTAATGTCAGAGCAATTGCTGTCCCAAATTATAAACAGGTCATCTATAAACCTTTTATAGAGGACTAGACCCTCTTTATGTTGGCCATTCTCTATATGGATCATTTCAAAAATCCCCATGAAAAGGTTAGCATAGGCACATGCAGCTTTTGACCCCATTGCCGTTCCGAGGCGCTGATGGTATAGTATATTGTTAAAGGAAAAATAATTATTGCGGAGAATGAAGTTCATACCTTCTAAAATAAAGTTCCTCTGGGTTGGTGGAATTTTGCTATCATTCTCTAGAAATAGGGAAATACAGAACAGGCCTAAATGATGCTCTATGTTGGAATATAAAGAGGCCACGTCAATGGTCACGAATATGTAGGATTCTTTCCAGTCAATACCACTGATATTCTCTATAAGATGGGCAGAGTCTCTAATGTGGCTATTTAGTTTTAAAACATATGGCTGCAGGAGTAGATCTATATAGTTGGCAAGGTTGGAGGTTAAAGAGTCAATCCCCGCAATTATAGGTCTACCGGGGGGGTTCAAAATATCTTTATGAATCTTGGGTAGGTGATAAAAAAATGCCATTGCTGGATTTTTAAATTGCAGGAATCTTTTTTCCGTGGGATTCAGAATATTGCTTTCGATTGCTTTCTGGATCTTATCCCAGAGGTACAGCTGATGGAGGTGAGGTCTGGACCCCAGCATAACCCTAACTCCTGATTAGCCCTGGTCTAATACCCCCTCACACCCAACCCCTGAGAGGGATGGGACTGGAGTGGTTAATCCCTCACAAAGATAGACAGGGAGAAACCAAAACTCAAACTAACAGCAAACACTCACAGAGGTATAGCCAAATGTGCTCAGGAGGTAAATAAAGAAAAGAGAAGAAATAATAAATGACCAAAGTATTTCCACAACCCACCAGACTTGCCTACAGAAGTACACCAGAAGCTGGATCACCTTGCACAATGACCGGAATTGCGTAAGCTATTATCGGCATGGAAGAACAGGCTTGTAAAGGGCAGAGACGGCAGTGATGGGCCTCCAGAAACCCGTGACCAGAGCAGCAATTTACCGGCCAGCAGGTATTAGACTGGCCACAAGTAACTGGGCAACTAGAAGAGCACCAGGTGGCATGTCACACTCTGCAGTGTGAATAGAGTCAGAAGGCCCCATGACACCTGGTGAGTATAGAGCAGAACACTGTGTGACAGTTACTTTTCTCAGGGCTTATATTCTTCAGTGAATAGTTACAGCACATACGTTTCCCCAAATATGGTGATGCGTACAATTGTACAGAACTTTAAGATTCTGGATCACCCTCTGATGTCTCCATCTACAGAGTGATTCACTTGATTAAAATCAGTAAAATTTAATATTTTTAATATATATATATTGTGCTAGTTGCATATTTTTTGCCCATGGATTGGATGTTCTAGCGGCATGCTGGATTGGTTTTTGGAGCAGGTACTACACAACACATGATTTGCATTTGTGATCACTATATCTACTTTTTCATATCCCATAAGCAATGATGTGATAAAGTACTTTAGTTCTATCCAGTTGTTTTGTCGCCGTACTTGTACATTCCCAAACATTCCCAACAGCCTGACTAAGATTTCTTGGCACCTTTCTAACATACACTGACTTTGCAGTTTGCACTGACTTTGCAAAATTGGAGTGCTATTCTAAAGTGACTGAAACCCTCCGGCAGCAGGTTTTCCAGATGAAGGCCAAAGGGGTGACCCTATCAGCCATAGCAAGAGAAGTTGGTCATTCCAAGTCTGTGACTTTGAAAATAGTGTATCTTTACAACATCACAAACTCTTTCAAGTCCCCCAAGAAGGCTGGTCACTCTCTAAAGACAAATGCAAGAGAGAACAGGATACTATGGAGACTCTCCATAGAGAGGACAGGATAATGCAGAGACTCTCCATGGGTAATCGTTTCCACACTGCAGCTGGATTTGTCGCCAGTTCAGCATTGAACAGGGTAAGGATCTTTCTCGTCATACAAGGTCACAATGTGTAAGAGCATTGAGACTGAAAGTCCATCTGCAGTGACCAAACCTCTCATTAGGCTAGAGTCATCTTTAATAAGGAGCATGTTGTGTGGACAGAGGAGAAGTGTCCACAGTTCATTTTAGTGATGAAAGCAAGGTTAATTTATTTGGGTCTGATGGGAAACGTTATGTTAGTCAACAAACTGGATAAAGACTGAACCCAAAGTCTGTTAAGAAGTCAGTGACAGGCGGTGGAGGAAGTGTCATGGTTTGGGGAATGTGTTCTGCAGCCAGAGTTGGACCTCTCATACAGCTACATTGCAGAGTGAATGCAAGTGGGGATCAGAACCTTCTTCAAAACACATGGCTTCTTACCTGCGTTCATCAGTCAATCAGCCAACAATTTTCATGCAGGACAATGCCCCCTGTCACACAGCAAAACGGGGAAAGCAGATTCTGAAGAACAATGAAATGGGCACAGCCCAGGGTCCTGATCTAAACCCAATAGAAAACCTCTGAAAAATCCTTAGTGACATATTATGGCCAAGAAACCCACAATAGTCAAAAAACTGTGGGTGAGACTGGAAGAAGAGTGGACCAAAATCCCCCCAGAGCACTGTGAGAGACTAGTGCTGTCCTGTGGCCGCAGATGTGCTGAAGTCATTCACAGCGATGGCCAGTACATGTCCTACTGATTGTGACTGTTGTTACCTGTAGAACATTTACTGATCATCTCTCTCTGTGCTACAGTCATTGCTGGTCTCTAATTATCAGCATCACATTTTGGGCAAAATAAAGGTTTTATAATCTTTGGATCTTTTGTAAAACTCTGCTCTAGTGGCATGGTGCACCCCTTACCCTGTTCTAGTGGCATGGTGCACCCCTTACCCTGTTCTAGTGGCATGGTGCGCCCCTTACCCTGCTCTAGTGGCATGGTGCGCCCCTTACCCTGCTCTAGTGGCATGGTGCGACTCTTACTCTGTTCTAGTGGCATGGTGCACTCTTTACCCTGTTCAAGTGGCATGGTGCGCCCCTTACCCTGTTCTAGTGGCATGGTGCGCCCCTTACCCTGCTCTAGTGGCATGGTGCGCCCCTTACCCTGCTCTAGTGGCATGGTGCGACCCTTACTGTTCTAGTGGCATGGTGCGCCCCTTACCCTGTTCTAGTGGCATGGTGCACCCCTTACCCTGCTCTAGTGGCATGGTGCACCCCTTACCCTGTTTTAGTGGCATGGTGAGACCCTTACTCTGTTCTAGTGGCATGGTGCACTCCTTACCCTGTTCTAGTGGCATGGTGAGACCCTTACCCTGCTCTAGTGGCATGGTGCACTACTTACCCTGTTCTAGTGGCATGGTGAGACCCTTACTCTGTTCTAGTGGCATGGTGCACCCCTTTCCCTGTTCTAGTGGCATGGTGCTCCCCTTACCCTGTTCTAGTGGCATGGTGAGACCCTTACTCTGTTCTAGTGGCATGGTGCGCCCCTTACCCTGCTCTAGTGGCATGGTGCGACCCTTACTCTGTTCTAGTGGCATGGTGCATCCCTTACCCTGTTCTAGTGGCATGGTGAGACCCTTACCCTGCTCTAGTGGCATGGTGCACCCCTTACCCTGTTCTAGTGGCATGGTGAGACCCTTACTCTGTTCTAGTGGTATGGTGCACTCCTTACCCTGTTCTAGTCGCATGGTGAGACCCTTACCCTGCTCTAGTGGCATGGTGCACTCCTTACCCTGTTCTAGTGGCATGGTGAGACCCTTACTCTGTTCTAGTGGCATGGTGCGCCCCTTACCCTGCTCTAGTGGCATGGTGCGACCCTTACTCTGTTCTAGTGGCATGGTGCATCCCTTACCCTGTTCTAGTGGCATGGTGAGACCCTTACCCTGCTCTAGTGGCATGGTGCACCCCTTACCCTGTTCTAGTGGCATGGTGAGACCCTTACTCTGTTCTAGTGGTATGGTGCACTCCTTACCCTGTTCTAGTGGCATGGTGAGACCCTTACCCTGCTCTAGTGGCATGGTGCACTCCTTACCCTGTTCTAGTGGCATGGTGAGACCCTTACTCTGTTCTAGTGGCATGGTGTACCCCTTACACAAAACCAGAGCATGGTCATCAATGGAGATGACATTATTTCTGAAAAGTGATCAGACATTGTGTCCTAATTTTGATCTCCGGTATATATTCTCCAAATCAAATCTATTAAATACCTCCAAAGTTTTTACAGCGCACCAACAAAATATGTGCTTCAGAGCCGCTATTTCTTCATTACACCTCAGGCACTGTGCATCCATTCCCTGACTTAATATCCATAATATCATAATATTTTGGGGTCCTATAAACATCTTCTTTGTGCCACATTCTGAGATTAAACACGTCTGAGTCCAATGATTGTTCCCCGGATTCTCTCTCTATTCTTCCTACATCCACTTAAAAATTTCTGTTCTATATCGCTTCCATCGCATCCCCATTGTTTAAACAATTGTTTTTTATCGGACACTGATATTATCTCCTTTGTGGATTTAGATTTGAAAATATTTCCGATAATAGGTCAGACTCGATGGACTTCTGTCAACTTTGAATCTTAAGAACTAGGAAACCATGACTCTGCTGTTTGGTTGTAGTTATGCTACAAATGTCTGGTGGCTGGTCACCACCATGCTATGCACGCCTGATCTTGGTTTGCAATATATTCCTCCTGTTGTCATGAACCTTCCTCCTTAGCCGCCCCCCCCCCCCCCCTCCTCCCCCTCTCTCCCCTCCCCCCCACCTTTCCCGTCTAAGTGTCCCCTTTATGCGGGTTTTGTTACCAATCCTGGCCTGGAAGAAATGGAGATTCGCATACGTTTGCAGTACCTATAATTGGGAGGCCATGGAACTGCGATATACATGGACATGCAATATTTGGAATTGTGGGTGATTTATTGATGCATACATTTGTCTATTTTCTTCTTTATTCTCTATTTCTTTGCAGACGTCTGCTTTTTCATTTTATCTATTCTTCTCCTTTTCTCTGTACATAAACAAAAGAATTTTTTGATATGTATGTACTTTATAATATGTATTCCACTGATGATGTCATTATGTGATTCTGTATAGATTTAATAATGTTTACATGTACTATATACCACACTGTTATTGATGGGGGTGGGATTGTTATCTCCATAGGGGCAGCTCCATCTTACCCAGCACTGCAGTGGGTTCCGCTTGTTGATTCGCGTCCGTGGCAACGTCTGTTGCGGCGGAGAACCGGAAGTATCGCATAGTGACGTCACCGGAAGTTCTCGCTCCGTTGACTTCCGGCCGCCGATACCGAGCCACGGCGCGGTCTGCAGCGGTTATTCACTTCAGGTGCGCGCGGTGTAATGGAGGCGTGTTACCAATTAGGCTCCCTTCTTAAGCCCCATTCCTGGCACTCCTTTTATCATCGTCCCCCGACGAAGTATTGTGACGAAACACGTGTTGGGACGTCGGTCCCCACGTGCCCTCCAGGATTCTCGGACGCTTTAACTGTTTGTGGTAAGCCTGTATGCCTTATTTCTGATTGACTTACATGATACTGCTTGGGCACTTTTTACCTTTTTTCTTTGTAAATTGGTATTGAGTGATAACAGTGCCTTAGTAGGTTTTTCCGTCCATTGTGCAGCTCCACATATAGGCCCTTTGAGTTATGACCTGATTTAAGGCCATGGGCCCAGGCCATGGGTTCTGGTACTAGCTGCCCAGTGGATGGTTTTGTCCCTACATAGGATTATCCTTATGGTCATCAGGTTGCCACATTAAGTGTTGTAATCATCTGGTTCAGCAGGTCCGACACAACTTTGATATAATTCCTGGGTCACGTGGGGGTCTCCCCTCTTCCTTCACCTACTCAATCTGGTTTTCATGATTGTTAATTTATATGTACTGTAATACCCTGTGCACTATAAAATAAAATGTTTTATACATTTGTATCACGGTGTCTATGGGGTATTTCTATATTTTGGTAAATTTAAAGACTCTTGCGCTTTGTGTTTAATATGTATCTCCGAGTTGTTGCCTATAATATCTGGATTTTTATGTTATATATGACTGTTTTTCTGTGGTTCATCACAGGTTCATTCCAGGTCTCTATGGATTATAAAGCCCGCGAAAAAACGTGGGAAACCCAACTGGATAGAGTATTTGAAGCTGGAGGGGAGGAGTTAATAACTACGAGTTCTAGGTCCACCATGGACCGCATGAATAGTCTCAAAACCATGTTAAACAGGAAGACACGATTGTGGTGGAACGTGGCCTTCATGAAAAGATACCTTGACAGGGGACTAGTCCCCAGGGGATTACGAGTCAGGGTCTTCCCTTCGTTTGTGGTCTCGGATGAGACAGTTAAGACAAAGTGGGAGGAGGCCGCGTCCAACTGCTCCAGGATTTTCATGCAGCTCCTTATCGAGCTTAATGAGAAATCCATTAACGAGTTGGAGAAAGAGATAGCAGACGTTCAGGCCAACCTTGACTCTGAACTTACCTCTGAGGAGTTATCTAAATACAATGATTCACTTGATAAAGAATTTACTAAGTGGGAAAAGGAGATTCTGAGTACTAAGACGAAGAAATACCAACGGGACGTCACGGACTATAAAAATGGTCAGGTGTACCGTTGGCGAGGTATGTCCTTCCCCAATAAAAAGAAGAAGCATCAGGCCTTGTCTGTCTCCATGTCGGCCTCATCCATGTCCTCATTGGAGGAAGACACTGCATCTGATATCACCAGAAATTTCAGACCGAACACTAGATCGGTCCAGGCTCGGAATCAACAGACCTTGGCGCTGGGTGGTGGACGGTCGGCCCCTCCTCTGGCTCGGAAAAAAGGAGGTGATGGACAGATGGAGGTAATCAACTTATCCAAGCATGTCCTCACTCCCATACAGACGGAGGTTTTGAAGTTAGGGCTGTCATTTGTGCCCCAGGCTAACTTCAATCTCTTTTCAGTAATTAAGGACCTCCATTTGTTCCTACGGAAGCTGGTGCTACATAAACTGCATTCTAAAAGAGCCACAGGGGAACCCAGCATTTCCATTCGGGAACAGGAGGCTATTGCTGCGCTGGAGGAGCTAGAGGAGGAGTCGGCCTGCCACCAATCAGGTAATTTTCCACGTCACACCATGCCAAGGTCTACTACATTTCCGCCCTTGTCTCTATGCCCCCCGATCCAGATTTTCTGTGAATTAGTATCTAAAGATATTCAGCAACTCCCATGTAGTGGGGGTAGAAACAATCTTACTAAACAACAACAAAAAGCACTACGGGAGATTGAACTATTGGATGGGGTGGTAATTAAACCCGCCGACAAGGGCGGGAATGTTGTAATTTGGCCAGTGGAGTTGTATGAGAGGGAGGCATGGCGACAGTTGAGGGATCGGGAGGCATATGAACCTCTCCATCATAACCCCGTTCGTGGCTTCACTAGTGACCTGGAGCGGATTCTACTGAGGGCATTTGAGGAGGGGATTATCCCTAAAAAAATCTATGAGGGCCTCCTAGTAAAAACACCTGTCGTTCCAACTTTTTACCTCCTCCCCAAGATTCACAAAAACCCAAAGACACCTCCCGGGCGTCCCATTGTCTCTGGCATGGGAGGGCTTTGCGACGTCACATGCAAATTTATCGAACACTACCTGCACCCCTTGGTGGAGACGCTGCCCTCTCATGTCAGGGACACTGCGGACGTCCTAAGGAGATTGGAGGGTCTTATCTTGGAGGAGGGGGCGATCTTGGTAACGATGGATGTGGAGGCCCTTTATTCCAGCATTTGTCATCGGGATGGTCTGGCCGCTGTGCGATTCTACCTGGATTCGAGTAGTCTCGATGGGTCCTTGTCCGCCCTCATTATGGAGCTGTTGGAGTTTGTATTGACGCGCAATTTCTTTGTGTTCCGGGACCGGTTCTTCCTCCAGCGGCGCGGCACAGCGATGGGGGCGGCCTGCGCGCCGTCTTACGCAAACCTCTTTCTCGGATTTTGGGAGAGGGAGGTTTTCGGGGACGGCGTGCCGGCGAGCTCCCATGCGCAGTGCTGGCTGCGCTACATTGACGACATATTGGTCGTCTGGGGGGGAACCGGTTCTGGGCTGGAGGATTTTGTGCGTCAACTTAACTCCAACAGCTATAACATCTATTTAACTCATCAGGTCGGACCAAGGACGATCGAATTTTTGGACATTCGAATCTCGGTGGAATCTAGCGGGGCTGTTGCCACTACCATCTTCCGGAAAACTACGTCAGTTAATTCCCTCCTCCACGCCAACTCGGGTCACCCCAGGTCGACGGTGAATGCCATTCCGACGGGCCAGTTCCTGCGTTTACGCAGGCTGTGCTCGTCGGATGAGAGATTTGAATCGGAATCAGGGGATATGAGGGAGAGGTTCGTGATGAGGGGGTATAGCCAGAGATCCATCAAAAAAGGCTATCAGCGTGCCAAATATTCCCAGCGGGACCAGCTGCTAGCTGGGAATGCAATTACAAAACCCACATCTAGTCCAGTGGCAAGATTCATCTCCACCTATTGCCGACAGTGGGACCAAATCAGGGCTGTACTAAATAAACATTGGGCCATTCTCCTTACTGAGCCCTCTCTCCGTGGCTATTTGCCGGAACGCCCCCTGATGACGGCAAGAAGGGGGAGGAGTCTCAGGGATACATTGGTGCATAGTCACTATGTGGCCAAGAGTACTCCCCTGTTTGGATGTGGTCCCCAACGTGTCGGCTGCTACCCTTGTGGTAGCTGCCGCGGCTGCCAGAACATCATTCGGGCCACAACCTTCTGCTCAGCGGACGGAAAGAGGGAGTTTTCCATTCGGACATATATCTCTTGCAGCACATCTGGCGTAGTATATTACGCCACGTGTGGCTGTAATAAGATATATGTCGGTTTGACCTCACGTGAGCTCCGTATTCGCACGAGGGAGCATGTGCGTGACGTTCTGGCGGCCAAAGAGGCCACCAACCCTGAATCCCTAAAAACGATCCCGAGACATCTTAGGGAGGCTCACAATTGCGATCCTGCATCCCTCCAGGTCCGGGGCATTGATAGGGTACATCTGGGAATTCGGGGCGGGGACCTCAAAAAACGGCTTGCACAGATGGAGTGCCGTTGGATCTTTGTTTTGGGTACTCAGGCACCTGATGGGCTGAATGAACGTCTTTCATTCGCCCCTTTTTTGTAACCATCACTCTTATCCCCATCATTTAGATATCTTGGGTGAATCCTACTGGGGGGAAATATGAGGGAGGCTGGATCCCTCCCAGTTGTAGTTAATGAAACTCGAATTTTCGCCCTCAGGGTGTTTTGGGTCCACCCTGGCTGAGCAACAGAGGCGTGAATAGCTGCGTAGCCCCCTATGTGTCTTCTATGATTCTTGGGATTTTAAGTGTCATTCTTTTCATGCTGTATATATTGGTGGTCTTATGACTCTTTTAACAGTGTGTCTTTTTCTTTGTTTTGCTTTAAGGGACCTTCTTGTCATGAACTTTCCTCCTTAGCCGCCCCCCCCCCCCCCCTCCTCCCCCTCTCTCCCCTCCCCCCCACCTTTCCCGTCTAAGTGTCCCCTTTATGCGGGTTTTGTTACCAATCCTGGCCTGGAAGAAATGGAGATTCGCATACGTTTGCAGTACCTATAATTGGGAGGCCATGGAACTGCGATATACATGGACATGCAATATTTGGAATTGTGGGTGATTTATTGATGCATACATTTGTCTATTTTCTTCTTTATTCTCTATTTCTTTGCAGACGTCTGCTTTTTCATTTTATCTATTCTTCTCCTTTTCTCTGTACATAAACAAAAGAATTTTTTGATATGTATGTACTTTATAATATGTATTCCACTGATGATGTCATTATGTGATTCTGTATAGATTTAATAATGTTTACATGTACTATATACCACACTGTTATTGATGGGGGTGGGATTGTTATCTCCATAGGGGCAGCTCCATCTTACCCAGCACTGCAGTGGGTTCCGCTTGTTGATTCGCGTCCGTGGCAACGTCTGTTGCGGCGGAGAACCGGAAGTATCGCATAGTGACGTCACCGGAAGTTCTCGCTCCGTTGACTTCCGGCCGCCGATACCGAGCCACGGCGCGGTCTGCAGCGGTTATTCACTTCAGGTGCGCGCGGTGTAATGGAGGCGTGTTACCAATTAGGCTCCCTTCTTAAGCCCCATTCCTGGCACTCTTTTTATCATCGTCCCCCGACGAAGTATTGTGACGAAACACGTGTTGGGACGTCGGTCCCCACGTGCCCTCCAGGATTCTCGGACGCTTTAACTGTTTGTGGTAAGCCTGTATGCCTTATTTCTGATTGACTTACATGATACTGCTTGGGCACTTTTTACCTTTTTTCTTTGTAAATTGGTATTGAGTGATAACAGTGCCTTAGTAGGTTTTTCCGTCCATTGTGCAGCTCCACATATAGGCCCTTTGAGTTATGACCTGATTTAAGGCCATGGGCCCAGGCCATGGGTTCTGGTACTAGCTGCCCAGTGGATGGTTTTGTCCCTACATAGGATTATCCTTATGGTCATCAGGCTGCCACATTAAGTGTTGTAATCATCTGGTTCAGCAGGTCCGACACAACTTTGATATAATTCCTGGGTCACGTGGGGGTCTCCCCTCTTCCTTCACCTACTCAATCTGGTTTTCATGATTGTTAATTTATATGTACTGTAATACCCTGTGCACTATAAAATAAAATGTTTTATACATTTGTATCACGGTGTCTATGGGGTATTTCTATATTTTGGTAAATTTAAAGACTCTTGCGCTTTGTGTTTAATATGTATCTCCGAGTTGTTGCCTATAATATCTGGATTTTTATGTTATATATTCCTCCTGTTGGTAGCTGTATACATTCAGTTGCCTCACCCTTTCCACAGGCATTGCTAATTAAGCACCATACTTGGATCTGGTCCGCCTTTATCAATGGTTGCTCTCTGGCACTGGGAGGGTCAGTTCTGATATAGTCCTGGTAGGTGTAGAGCTTGCTCCACATGCTGGGACCTGGGCTGGCCTCTATCCACAATTGTCTCTTTTGCAACATAGAAGCGGTTATATACAGGTATGTGTGCTCCATTATGGTTCTGCTTTTAACTTTTTCTAGGAGGCCGCATGGCACATGAAATACAGAATATAGAGTAGGACCCCCCTATTGAGATTTGCCGTGACGTTGGCAGGGGTGGCTCAAAGAATTGATCAATTATTTGCTAAAAATCTCATTTATATTACAGTACAGTTGGAATAAATCTGTGAATTTGCACTTTTTATATGATGCATGCCATTTTCAGATCGTGCTGGCTCCCCTCTCTCTAGTGGCATGGTGCGCCCCTTACCCTGCTCTAGTGGCATGGTGCGCCCCTTACCCTGCTCTAGTGGCATGGTGCGACCCTTACTCTGTTCTAGTGGCATGGTGCATCCCTTACCCTGTTCTAGTGGCATGGTGCACCCCTTACCCTGCTCTAGTGGCACGGTGCACCCCTTACCCTGTTCAAGTGGCATGGTGAGACCCTTACCCTGCTCTAGTGGCATGGTGCACCCCTTACCCTGTTCTAGTGGCATGGTGAGACCCTTACTCTGTTCTAGTGGCATGGTGCACTCCTTACCCTGTTCTAGTGGCATGGTGAGACCCTTACCCTGCTTTAGTGGCATGGTGCACTACTTACCCTGTTCTAGTGGCATGGTGAGACCCTTACTCTGTTCTAGTGGCATGGTGCACCCCTTTCCCTGTTCTAGTGGCATGGTGCTCCCCTTACCCTGTTCTAGTGGCATGGTGAGACCCTTACTCTGTTCTAGTGGCATGGTGCGCCCCTTACCCTGCTCTAGTGGCATGGTGCGACCCTTACTCTGTTCTAGTGGCATGGTGCATCCCTTACCCTGTTCTAGTGGCATGGTGAGACCCTTACCCTGCTCTAGTGGCATGGTGCACCCCTTACCCTGTTCTAGTGGCATGGTGAGACCCTTACTCTGTTCTAGTGGTATGGTGCACTCCTTACCCTGTTCTAGTGGCATGGTGAGACCCTTACTCTGTTCTAGTTGTATGGTGCACTCCTTACCCTGCTCTAGTGGCATGGTGAGACCCTTACCCTGCTCTAGTGGCATGGTGCACTCCTTACCCTGTTCTAGTGGCATGGTGAGACCCTTACTCTGTTCTAGTGGCATGGTGCACCCCTTTCCCTGTTCTAGTGGCATGGTGCTCCCCTTACCCTGTTCTAGTGGCATGGTGAGACCCTTACTCTGTTCTAGTGGCATGGTGTACCCCTTACACAAAACCAGAGCATGGTCATCAATGGAGATGACATTATTTCTGAAAAGTGATCAGACATTGTGCCCTAATTTTGATCTCCGGTATATATTCTCCAAATCAAATCTATTAAATACCTCCAAAGTTTTTACAGCGCACCAACAAAATATGTGCTTCAGAGCCGCTATTTCTTCATTACACCTCAGGCACTGTGCATCCATTCCCTGACTTAATATCCATAATATCATAATATTTTGGGGTCCTATAAACATCTTCTTTGTGCCACATTCTGGGATAAAACACGTCTGAGTCCAATGATTGTTCCCCGGATTCTCTCTCTATTTTTCCTACATCCACTTCAAAATTTCTGTTCTATATCGCTTCCATCGCATCCCCATTGTTTAAACAATTGTTTTTTATCGGACACTGATATTATCTCCTTTGTGGATTTAGATTTGAAAATATTTCCGATAATACGGTAGGTCAGACTCGATGGACGTCTTTCAACTTTGAATCTTAAGAACTAGGAAACCATGACTCTGCTCTACAACAGCTCAGGATCCTGTATCTACACTTCTTGCTCTAGCTTGAGCCGGAGTTGAAGAAACTGATAAAACCTGGTATTAGGTAACAAATAGGGATGATAGAATACTAAAATATCCGCTTTGACGAATATCCGACGAATAGGTCGCCTCTAATCAACTATTCGCGAATATTCGATGCGCAATGTAAGTCTATGGGAAACCCGAATAATTTCACGTTGGACCTAACGGTGACCTATGGGGACTGAGGAAAAGGCAGAAAGAGCTCTTTCTCTTTCTCTCTCCCTCTTGTGGATTATGCCGGACCTGGAGGCAATTGGCTGGAATACAGGGGCCAGGAAGTTGGAAAGGAAACTGAAAGTATCGGAGCGGATGTTGTTTTATCCGTCAGATACCGAATAGTGGCGAATACATTGGCTCATCCCTAGTAACAAACTCTTGTTTGAGCTGTTAAAATTTTTTCAGAGCTCCTCCATAAAAAACATTTAAGTATTAAAGCGGGCTTTACACGCTACGATATCACTAGCAATTTCTAGCGATATCGTACGCAAAAGCACCCACCCCTGTCGTGCATGCGATTTCATGTGAACATTATCGCTACGGCAGCGTCACATGCACTTACCTGGTCGGCGGCGTCGCTGTGACTGCCGAACAATCCCTCTCTCAAGGGGGAGGAACGTTCGGCATCACAGCGACGTCACCGCGACGTCACTAGGCGGCCGGCCAATCAAAGCAGAAGGGCGGAGATGAGTGGGACGTAACATCCCGCCCACCACCTTCCTTCCGCATTGCGGCCGGCGGCAGGTAAGGAGATGTTCCTCGCTCCTGTGGTGTCGCACATAGCGATGTGCGCTGCCGCAGGAGCGCCGAACAACATCGATAATCAACCATTACCGATTTTTGGTTTTGGGACGACCTCTCCATGGTGAACGATTTTCACCATTTTTAAGGTCGCTTAAGGTCGCTGCTCAGTGTCACACGCTGAAATCTCGTTAATGACGCCGGATGTGCGTCACAAACAACGTGACCCCGACGATAAAACATTAACGATATCGTAGCGTGTAAAGCCCCCTTTAACCCTCTTTAGTTTCCACTCTTGACGCCTTCTAGCTGGTGACGTTTGACTCTTCCGATGGCGGATTATTATCACAATGAAATATAATGGTAATTTGGGTCAGGAATAATAATCAGTAATATGATGAGGAAACTTTTTTCTCCCTCAATGATATTAGTTTCTTCCTCATTTAAGAACAAGTGATAAAAAAAATCTGAAAAAAATTGCTGACAAGAACGTGAAAAAGAGGAACTTTAAGATTGAGAAAACACATAAAAGCCTCGAATGTCCATCAGAAGGTGTCTGGCCAGATGAGGGAAACGTGGATATTTCTAAAGGTAATGTACATTACTATTACTCTGTAATATTTATTGCTTTTTTGGACAGGATGCTGAAATAAATACAAATTCAGATGGAAAAAAAAGGACAAAATAACTTTTTTGTTAGAAACATTGCTGCAGAATTTGGTACCTAAATAACTCAGCATAGAAATAAGTGAATGAGAAATTGTTTTCATTGTTTTAATTAGAATTAAAGGCTTTTTTCCCACAAACAAAGTTGATTTTAATCAATAGATCTTGGAATAATAATAATTTCCACAATTGGATGTGTTTAAAAATAATGTTCCTGTGCTGAGATAATCTTATATATGTGTCCCTGCTGTGTAATGGTTGTGTCTGACAGTACAGGACATGGTCTGATCACACCACAGCTCCTGGGAGGGGGCAAGGCGTAAAAAAGTATACAGACATTACTGCAGAAAATTGAAAATAATTATTTGAGGTAAAATATTTTTTAAAAAACAGGCAGGGAAATGCTTTATCTCACAAAAAGAATCAGCTGTAATGTCTGTATATTCTCTTTTGCTTCCTCCCTCATCCAGGAGATGTGATGTGGTCAGACCACGTCCTGTACGGTCAGACACGGCCATTACACAGTACACAGCAGGGACACATATATGAGATTATCTCAGCATAAGAACATTTTATTAAACACATCCAATTGTGTAAAATATTATTCCAATTTCTATTGATTAAATACAGCTTTAAAATCAGCTTTTTTCATGGGAAAACCCCTTTAAGGATCTTTTCATACATTTCATTAATAGGTTTCTTTTCACTAAACAAAAAAAAGGTATTAAAAGGAAATATATCAGTGCTTCTGTAGCCTTTGCTGAGGGCCTAAGAGGGAACATTTCTTCTTGTGGAAAGCGGCAAAGCAGCGTAAGGAGACTTATAGGCCATGCGATCATCTGGAAATTTAAATGTGTAAATAGACTATAAGACAAAAGCTGAAGTGCCACCTATTGGGAGGAAGCAATTATAAAAGTCAATATGGGCCCTTTATCAAGCCTTGACTTTAAATATTAAAATTTCTGGAGGAGCATTGCATGGCCTTATAGTCTCCTTACCCTGGAAGGGATTCTTCACAAGGCAAAACCTTCTCAATGAAGCTTCCAGACAGTGACATCTCACCTAGCCAAATCAGATCTCCTGCTTTGCACTGATGAGAAGTAAACACCCCAAAATGCATATATGTAAATGGTGTGTCAGGTTTGACTTTGATATTGACTTTTAGGATTGCTACTTTTAATAGGTTGTACTAGAGTTCAACTCTTCTTCCTCTCTGAAGAGGATATTCTACACCTAGAACCCTGATCCCACCGACTGACATTTCCAATATCAGGTTACGTCATCTCAAAAGTTTATGAAATCCTTTGTTTGTTCTGTTAAGGTCTAATTCTGGTGGCCGGTATCTCTCTAGTAGAGGCTTCACTTAAAGTCCAGCCGTTCATCAACTCTTACAATGTTATCACAGATCTTAGCCAAAAAATGGGCAGCTCTTCAATTCATAGCGGGATGACATGCAAAAATATGTTGCAGAAAATAATATGATAACTGACAAACAGCATGGATTCATGAAAGATAAGTCGTGTCTAACCAACCTGTTGGGGTTCTATTAGGGGGTAAGTGCAAACCTGGATATTGGTAATGCAGCTGATGTGATTTATTTGGACTTTGTAAAGGCATTTGATACTGTACCACATAATAGCCTTATACTAAAGCTCCAGAAGCAAGGACTAGGGGAAACTGTATGCAACTGGGTAAGGAATTGGCTAAAAGATAGGAAACAAAGAGTAGTCATAAATGGTACATTCTCTAAATGGGCTATAGTCAGCAAAGGGGTGCCGCAGGGATCTGTGCTTGGACCGATTCTTTTTACTCTCTTTATTAATGACCTTGTGGATGGGATTGATAGTACAGTGTCAGTCTTTGCCGATGACACCAAACTATGTAGGATATTAAAAACTGACCTGGTGTTAGGGCCAGGTGGACGGGCAGACCCAGGAGGTGGATCCACTGGGCCGAACTCCTTGATGAAGGTAAGGGGTTCGGTAGCTGGAGCACTACGGGTAGCAGGACAGACCGTGCACAAGAGTAGAATGGAGAAGTCCCTGGGACCACGGAGTCACTGATGATAGTCCAGGTGACGGAGCTCAGGTTCGGAAGCCGAGATGTTGTCAGGCGGAGTCCGGAACCGATGGAGCGAGAGGACGGGTCACCACAGGGATCAGAGATGGAACGGACTGTCAGGATGGCAGATAGTCAGCGTTCGGGGTTCGGGATCCGGCAGGACCGGATGGCGAGGCAGGATCGGCTCTAGAAGAGAGAGAGGTGAGTATATCACAGGAACACAAGGAGACCTGACTCCTAGCTTGGGAAACACGAAGAACAGGCCCCGCCCACTTGGACACTAACCCCTTTTATACCCTGTACCTGTGTGCTCAATTTCCTGTCAGTGGATGCTGGCCCTTTAAGAAAGGGTCAATGACCGCGCGCGCGCCCTAACGCGCATGCGCGACGCCCGGGTGCCAGAAGCCAGGGCAGGGAGCGGTGAGGAGGAAGCAGGAGAGCCGGGCTGGGGCTGAGTAGCCGACGGGAGCCGGGAGCGGGGACCAGGACGCCTGGGGACCGCAGGCAATGGAGGCTGGAGACCGGGGAGCGGCGGACGCCGGACAGAGGAACCGGGGAGCGACGCAGGGAAGCCGGGGAGCGTGGCAGGTGAGCCGGGGAGCAGAGCAGGGGACCCGGGGAGCGTGACAGTACCCCCCCCCACGCCCTCCTCCCCGCAACCGGGACAGGAAGGCACGTATCAGGGGAGTACCCACGTTCTCCCGGGGTTCCTAGGACCTATCCTCAGGACCATACCCTGCCCAGTCCACCAGGAAGAACTGACGGCCCCGTACGGTTTTCATGGCCACGATATCCCTTACCGCATAGATGTCGTCATCGGCAATAGGAGGAGGAGCCGAACTGGCAGCAGCGGAGAAGGGACCAAGGACAACCGGCTTGAGCAGGGAGACGTGGAAGGAGTTGGGTATCCACATGGTGGCCGGGAGCTGCAGCTTGTAGGAGACCTCATTGATCTTGCTGAGGACTTTAAACGGCCCGATGTAGCAAGGTCCCAGCTTGTAGGATGGTAGCTTCAATCGGACGTACTTGGAAGCAAGCCAGACGAGATCTCCTGGAGAGAAACACGGAGGGTCCAGACGCCTCTTGTCTGCGTGTCTCTTCATCCGCAGGGAAGCACGTCCAAGGGACGCCTTGACAGAGTCCCAAATCGTTGCAAAGTCACGGGCTACAGCATCAGCAGCAGGGACATCCGAGGAAGAGGATACAGGCAATGGGACGGAAGGCTGAAGTCCGTAAACGACATGGAAGGGAGAGCTGGAGGAGGACTCACTGACGTGGTGGTTATGGGAGAATTCAGCCCAAGGAAGAAGCGTGGACCAGTCGTCATGATGGGCGTTGACGTAGTGACGTAAGAAGGAGGTCAAGATCTGATTGACCCGTTCCACTTGGCCGTTCGACTGAGGATGGTAGGCTGAAGAAAAGTCCAGAGTCACTCCCAGATGATTGCAGAGAGCCCTCCAGAAGCGGGAGGTAAACTGAGTTCCTCTGACGGACACAATGTGTGATGGAAAGCCATGCAAGCGGAAGATGTGTTGTATATAGGCGTCAGCGAGTTCCTGGGCAGAGGGCAGTCCAGCCATAGGGACGAAATGAGCCATTTTAGAGAACCGATCCACCACGACCCATATGACTGTGTGTCCGGAGGACAGTGGCAAGTCCGTAATAAAGTCCATCGCAATGTGTTGCCACGGAACTGAGGGTATAGGCAGAGGCAGAAGACGGCCATATGGCAGGTGTTTGGGCGTTTTGTTCCTGGCACAAGAGGAGCAGGCTGAGACAAAAGAAGCGACATCCGTCCGAAGGGATGGCCACCAGTAATGACGTACAATCGTACTCCATGTTCTCTTCTGACCAGCATGACCGGCTATTTTCGAGGCATGGCCCCAGTGTAACACTTTTTGCCTGTCAGTCTCAGAGACATAGGTCTTCCCGGGCGGTATCTGGGCCAGGGTGACAGGAGTCACCGGAATGATTTTACTAGGACAGATGATGGGCTGGGATGTCTCCTCCTCCTGCTCCATGGGCATGAATGACCTGGACAAGGCATCTGCGCGTACATTCTTGTCCGCGGGTCGGAAATGGAGCTGGAAATCGAATCTGGCAAAGAACAAGGACCACCTGGCTTGCCGTGGGTTCAGTCGCTGAGCAGACCGCAGGTATTCCAGGTTCTTGTGGTCCGTGTAAATAATAACGGGGTACACTGCTCCTTCCAGAAGGTAGCGCCATTCCTCCAGAGCCAGTTTGACTGCCAATAGCTCTCGGTCACCGATGGTGTAGTTGCGTTCAGGCGCTGAGAAGCTCTTGGAGAAGAAACCGCAAGTCACCATCTTCCCGGAGGAGGACTTCTGCATGAGCACTGCTCCGGCTCCCGAGGAGGAGGCATCCACCTCCAAGGTGAACTGTCGGTTTAACTCCGGACGGTGGAGCACAGGAGAGGAGGCAAATGCCCGCTTCAGGGAGCCAAACGTGGCGTCGGCCGCAGGTGACCAGTCCTTTTGGATTAGCCCCCTTCTTGGTCAAGGCGGAGAGAGGAGCAGTCAGAGCCGAGAAGTGAGGAATGAACTGGCGGTAATAGTTGGCGAATCCCAGAAAGCGTTGGATTGCCTTTAGTCCAGAAGAAGGAGGCCAGTTGAGAATGGAAGAGACCTTCTTTGGATCCATCTGCAGTCCGGTATCGGAGATGACGTAACCCAGGAAGGGAAGAGAAGACTGCTCGAAGACACACTTCTCGTACTTGGCGTACAGACGATTCTCCCTCAGTCGTCGTAGTACCAGCTGCACGTTCTCTCTGTGGGTCTGGAGGTCTGGAGAAAAGACCAGGATGTCATCAAGATACACCACCACACAGACGTAGAGAAGGTCTCGGAACACGTCGTTCACCAATTCCTGAAAGACTGCTGGTGCGTTACACAGGCCGAAGGGCATCACACAGTATTCATAGTGCCCATCGCGAGTATTGAACGCGGTCTTCCATTCGTCCCCAGAGTGGATGCGGACCAGGTTGTAGGCACCCCGAAGATCCAACTTGGTGAACACACGAGCTCCTCTAAGCCGATCAAACAATTCGGGGATGAGCGGCAGGGGGTACTTGTTTTTCACGGTGATTTGGTTCAATCCCCGGTAGTCTATGCATGGGCGTAGGTCACCTTCTTTCTTCTTAACGAAGAAGAAGCCTGCTCCAGCAGGAGAGGAGGATCTCCGAATGAATCCCCTTGCCAGGCTCTCTGTGATGTAAGTAGACATGGCCCTTGTTTCGGCAGGAGACAGCGGATATATCCGTCCTCGAGGTGGTGTAGTTCCCGGGAGCAGGTCGATGGCACAATCGTAAGGACGATGTGGCGGAAGTACCTCTGATTATTTTTTGTCAAAGACGTCCGCGAAGGACCAATAGGCCGAGGGCAGTCCCGGTAGGGACTCTGGAACCGGAGGTCGTCGGATGGGTTGTATGGTCTTCAGACAGTTCTAATGGCAAGAAGAGCCCCATCGGGTGATTTCACCAGTGCCCCAGCTGACTGACGGTTCGTGTGTCCTTAACCAGGGGAGTCCCAGCAGGATTTGATGGGACATGTGTGGGAGGACGTAGAGAGCGATGTTCTCGGTGTGCAGGACACCGATACGCAGTACGATCGGCCTGGTGATCCACGAGATGGTGTCAGAGAGGGGTCTCCCATCCACAGAGGCAATCACGAGGGGTTTGTCGAGTGGAGTAACAGGCACCTGGTACTTGTCCACCGTGGCCTGCTGGATGAAATTGCCTGCTGCCCCGGAATCGAGGTACGCCTCGGCCGTGAACCGCGTCTCTCCCGTTGTCACTTGAACAGTCCACGTAACCGGGTCTGAGAGAGTCCCAGCACCTAGGGTGGCCTCTCCTACCAACCCTAGGCTTTGGAGTTTCCCGGCCTCTCTGGACAGGAGCGTAGAAGGTGTGTGCCCTCTCCGCAGTAGAAGCAGAGGCCCTTGGCGAGCCGCTCTGCTCGGCGTTGTTCAGACTGCCGCACACGGTCGATCTGCATGGGCTCGTGGACGGAGACACCAGATGCCGTTGACTGAAGTACGGCGGGCTTCTGCGGAGGAGAGGAATGCCGTACCGGTCGTCTCTCACGGGACACCTCTTTGGATCGCTCCTGAAAGCGAATGTCCACTCGAGTCGCTAGGGTAATCAGGGCATCCAGGGTGGACGGTACGTCACGACCAGCCAGCTCATCTTTAATTCGACCCGAGAGTCCTTCCCAGAAGGCGGCGGTTAGAGCCTCGTTGTTCCACCCGAGTTCCGAAGCCAAGGTGCGAAAACGGATGGCATATTGACCCACCGTCAGAGTCCCCTGACGTAACCGGAGAAGAGATGAGGCAGATGCGGAGGCGCGTCCGGGCTCGTCAAAGGTGCCACGAAATGCCTGCAGGAACTCCTGGATGTTCGTGGTCACAGGGTCCTCCTTCTCCCACAAGGGGTTCATCCACGCCAATGCCTCGTCCTCTAGATGGGACATCATGAAGGCGACCTTGGCTTGGTTGGAGGCAAACAAATGCGGCAGCTGCGTGAAATGGAGGGAGCATTGGTTTATGAATCCCCTGCAGGTCTTGGGATCACCGGCGTACCGGGGTGGTGAGGCCAAACGAAGCCTGGAAGCATCCGAGGAGGCTGCCACGGGAGCTGGAGTCGTGGATTGTCTAGTGGAAGCCCAAGATGATGAAGATGTAACCGACGCTTGTAGCGTGTTCAGGCGGGCGTCCACAGAAGACATAAAGTTCAGCATGCGGGTCTGAGTCTCACGCTGGCGTGTGAGTTCTTCCTGCAAGGCCGCTAGTGCTTCGGCGGGATCCATGGCCTGTTCTTACTGTTAGGGCCAGGTGGACGGGCAGACCCAGGAGGTGGATCCACTGGGCCGAACTCCTTGATGAAGGTAAGGGGTTCGGTAGCTGGAGCTCTACGGGTAGCAGGACAGACCGTGCACAAGAGTAGAATGGAGAAGTCCCTGGGACCACGGAGTCACTGATGATAGTCCGGGTGACGGAGCTCAGGTTCGGAAGCCGAGATGTTGTCAGGCGGAGTCCGGAACCGATGGAGCGAGAGGACGGGTCACCACAGGGATCAGAGATGGAACGGACTGTCAGGATGGCAGATAGTCAGCGTTCGGGGTTCGGGATTCGGCAGGACCGGATGGCGAGGCAGGATCGGCTCTAGAAGAGAGAGAGGTGAGTATATCACAGGAACACAAGGAGACCTGACTCCTAGCTTGGGAAACACGAAGAACAGGCCCCGCCCACTTGGACACTAACCCCTTTTATACCCTGTACCTGTGTGCTAAATTTCCTGTCAGTGGACGCTGGCCCTTTAAGAAAGGGTCAATGACCGCGCGCGCGCCCTAACGCGCATGCGCGAGGCCCGGGTGCCAGAAGCCAGGGCAGGGAGCGGTGAGGAGGAAGCAGGAGAGCCGGGCTGGGGCTGAGTAGCCGACGGGCGCCGGGAGCGGGGACCAGGACGCCTGGGGACCGCAGGCAATGGAGGCTGGAGACCGGGGAGCGGCGGACGCCGGACAGAGGAATTGGGGAGCGACGCAGGGAAGCCGGGGAGCGTGGCAGGTGAGCCGGGGAGCAGAGCAGGGGACCCGGGGAGCGTGACACCTGGATAGTACAATATTACAAAAAGATCTGGATAAGATGTCAGAATGGGCAGATACTTGGCAAATGAGATTTAATGTTGATAAATGTAAAGTAATGCACCTAGGACGGAGTAATCCTATAGCTGCGTATACATTAAATGGAAGTAAACTCGGGACTACAGAACAGGAGAAGGACTTGGGTATTCTCATTACAAATAAGCTGAGCAGCAGCTCTCAATGTCAAGCAACAGCTGCTAAAGCAAACAAGATTTTAGGGTGTATAAAAAGAGAGATTAGATCCCGTGATCCCAATGTATTGTTACCCCTCTATAAATCACTTGTAAGGCCACATCTGGAATACGGGATCCAGTTTTGGGCTCCACATTTTAAAAAGGACATTCAGAAGTTAGAGTCAGTTCAAAGGCGGGCAACTAGACTACTAAAAGGAATGGAGGCCGCCCGTATGATGAGTAATGGAGGCCGCCCGTATGATGAGTAATGGAGGCCGCCCGTATGATGAGTAATGGAGGCCGCCCGTATGATGAGTAATGGAGGCCGCCCGTATGATGAGTAATGGAGGCCGCCCGTATGATGAGTAATGGAGGCCTCCCATATGATGACAGCTTGAAAAAGTTAGATATGTTTAGCTTAGAAAAAAGACGTCTCAGAGGAGATCTCATTTATATGTATAAATACATGTGTGGTCAATATAAAGGACTGGCACATGACTTATTCCTCCCAAAGACAGTACTAAGGACCAGGGGGCACTCACTGCGAGTGGAAGAAAAGCGATTCCAGCAGCTAAATAGGAAAGGGTTCTTTACAGTTAGAGCGGTCAGACTGTGGAATACCCTACCACAAGAGGTAGTAATGGCAGATACTATAACAGCTTTTAAAAAAGGGCTGGATGATTTCCTCAGTACACAAAACATTGTTAGTTATAAATGACTTAGTGACTAAATGTAGAACTGGTGGAGGAAGGTTGAACTAGATGGACCTAGGTCTTTTTTCAACCTAAGTAACTATGTAACTATGTAACTATGTAATAGCGATCTTCAGTTTGTCTAATATTCTGAAGGGTACTTTACACGCTGCGATATCGGTACCCGCCCCTGTAGGTTGTGCGTCACGGGCAAATCGCTGGCCGTGGCGCACAACATCGCTTACACCCGTCACACGGACTTACCTTGTCCGCGGCGTCACTCTGGCCGGTGATCCACCTCCTTTCTAAGGGGGCAGTTCGTGCGGCGTCACAGCGGCGTCACACGGCAGCCATCCGATAGCAGAGGAGGGCGGAGATGAGCGGCCGGAACATGCCGCCCACCTTCTTCCTTCCGCATTGCCGGTGGAGGTGTCACACATAGCGATGTTTGCTGCCGCAGGAACGACGAACAACATCGTGCCTGCAGCAGCAACGATATTAAGGAAATGAACGACGTGTCAACGAGCAACGATTTTTCACGTTTTTGCGCTCGTTGATCGTCGCTCCTAGATGTCACACGCTGCGATGTTGCTAAAGGCACTGGATGTGCGTCACTACCGATGTGACCTTGACGATATAGCGTTAGTGATGTCGCAGTGTGTAAAGCACCCTTTAGTCATGTTGCAAGCTTTGTTAAAAGGGAATCTGTCATCAGGTTTTCGTTATGTAATCTTAGAGTATCATAATGTAGGGGCAGAGACCCTAATCCCATTGATGTCCCGCCTTTTTTTATTATTTGCTGCTGTTTAATAAAATTAGTGTTTTATCAGTAGGAGATTATCAATGCATGACTAGATGTATAGTTAGTGTAACCCCACTCCCACCACTGATTAGAAGCTTTTGGCCTATGCGCAGTGTCTGCCTATACATAGTGTCTGCCTATACACAGAAAGGTGTCCAATAGTGGTATAGGTGGTATACTGGGCTCAGCAAACACAGAACTGGTGGCAGCGTAAACAGTGATTGTATTAAAATACTACTATTCAGACCAGCAAGTAACACATTGCTGCAGTTAAGGTTTTAGCATGATAAATTCCCCTAGGGAGACTAGTAAAAAAAATAAAATAAGTAAAAAAAAATTTAAAAAATATAAAAAAAATAAGAAAAACCAAAAAGTTCAAATCACCCCCCCCATTCACCCCCCTTGAAAATAAAATAATTAAAAAAAATAAAAAAATATATACATATTTGGTAGCAACACATTCAGAAATGCGCAATCTATCAAAATATAAAATCAATTAATCTTATTGGCATATGGCATGCCAAGAATAAATTCATAATGACAAAATTATGTTTTTTTGGTCGCCGCAAAAATTTTTGAAAATGCAATATCAGGCGATCAAAACATAGAATCTGCACAAATGGTATCATTAAAAATGTCAGCTCAAGACACAAAAATAAGGCATCACTGAGCCAAATGTCCCAAAAAATGGGAATGCTATGGGTCTAGGAAAATGGCACCAAAGGCACTACTCTTTTTTTTGGACAAAGTTCAGAATTTTTTTTAACCCACTAGATAAAAGTAAACCTACACATGTTTGGTGTCGATGAACGCGTACTGACCTGAGGCATCTCAGTGAGCCATCGGTTTTACTATATAATGAACACTGTGAATAAAATTTTCCAAAAACTATTGTGCAATTACACTTTTTGCAATTTTTCCGCACTTGAATTTTTTCCCATTTTCCAGTACACTATATGGTAAAACTAATATTTTTTTTCAAAAGTACAACATGTTCCATAAAACATAACCCTCATGGGGCAATATTTACGGAAAAATAAAAAAGTTATGGCTCTAGACAGAAGGGGAGGAAAAAAACAAAAATGGAAAATCGCCCGGGGGTGAAGGGGTTAAGACTACATTCACACATCCGTATGTTACGGTTCATGATTCCCAGACTGAGTTCTGGTTTTCCGCCCGGACCTCAACAGCCTCCAAAGCATATAAGAGGCTGCTAAATCTGTGCATTATGGTCTGTCCTTAGATCTCAACACAAAAATGTGTGAATACAACCTAAAAGTTAAACTTTTATCTGTACGGTACCTCAGGGGCGGGACTAAACAAAAGTATTTTCTTCATTCTAAAGGATAGCTTATTTACAAAACCATTATACTAACACATTTAATGATGCTATGAGTAGTGTTTTATCAAGAGTAAAGTAAATGTTTTTTTAAAAAAAATTCTAGGATGTTTCAAAAAACAAGATATTATTTTTTTTACAATATCTTTTTACAGGCACTAAAGTTGGAAAATGTGGCTGCTGAGGTGGAATTTTCTGATCCTTTTAAGTGCCAGAGGTAAAACACAAAGTGAAAGTTTTCTGATAACTGATAACTACATGATAATGTAATGAGAATCTCTAGGTTCCTCGGGGTGAGATCTGCTTTTCTTCAGCATAAAATCCCTGATAAGGCAAGATTTTATTTTGAGAATGACTCCAACGGACCCTGAAGCTACCCTGGAGTCACTGTGCCCTAGTCATTTATTTTTATTGTTTTGCTGTTGTTTTTTTTTTGTTCTTGTTTTTAGTTGTTTTTGTGTGGTTTTTTTTGTTTGTTTTTTTGCTTTGCTTTTTGCAATAACATCCGTTTTTTCCCAAAGTTCAATCCTAAAGCCCCCAATAGATTATGTTTTCAAGATTTCCTTAGCTTTGCACAAATGATGGATTCATTATCAAGGCATCAGAAATTGTCCCAGGTCCTCCCACCTGTGCAATACTAACGAAATCCTGACAACATGATCTGTTGGGGGCCCTGAGGACTAAAGTTGGGGAAACACTGATATAGATTAAAGCCCACATGAACTAACCGACATAATGAATATTCGTCTTTCTAGGCGTTAAGTGCGACTGGAATGTGTTTTACCCCAACATGGTGAAGAGCGTCTCTGGATCCTGTGCCATGTTCCCATGCTCTTACAACTTTCCTAGTGACATTCAAGCTGTGGATGGCATTGTCAAAATCTGGTACAAAGGCTATGATAGTGACCGAAAGGTCGTGTACCATTCTACTGACCAAGCAGATGAGGCGTTTCTCAACAGAGTAGAATTTGTGGGCGAGCCGGTGCCAAAAAATTGCAGCATACTGATCAAAAACCTTAAGACAACGGACTCCGGGAAATATATTTTCAGATTTGAGCTTATTAATGTCAATAAATGGTTGGACAAGATTGGTGTTGATCTGGAAGTTACAGGTGAGTCTCCAGAATGTAATCATGACTGATCGTGGGAGACCTTGGAGTCAACAAAGTACAAATATAAGTATTAATATTGCCCAAAAAACTAAGGTTATGTTCACAAACACTCTTTAGAATTAGATTTTATGGTGGTTCTTGTCACAACATGTGGGACGGGGCTGGGGGAGAACAGACACAAAGACTCAGGTTAGGCGGGAGAGGGTGCATGGCAGGACAGATCAGGTACCTCAACAGAGCCAGCTACACACACTATGAGACATAGACTATCACTGGCACTGAACCAGAGGTGGAGCACTCAGATATAGCATCCCGGAAACCAGAACGAGGCAAGGAGAAATTAACCACTAACATGACCAGGCCGGAGCTGGGAGATACCACAGTGGCAGATACCGACCCGGATCATGACAGTTCTGCTTTAAAATCAGTGTTAAACAGTGTTTCACATATTCTTTGAATTCTCATGGGTGTGGATTTTAAAAAAGAGCCACTGCCAAATCTATGTGATCACAACTCGGAGTGAACATACCCAAATATTTTCATGTGGAACTACTTTAGGGCCCCTGAAGATGTCTATGAAACTTGGTCTGAGCACAGAATGCAAAGTACAGACTGTCTGTGGGTCTGCCGACCTGAGCTGTGAAAGCCTCATAGGATATCCGCTGACATGTACATTGCCTGCAGGGGCAAATATTGGACATTTTACAGTTTTTTCTATGAAAATATGTTGAGCTGGGTAATATATATCGTCCTTGCACTGGTCAGGGGGTACATTAAGCCCAGAGCAGCATTCAAGATTCCTGGTATTTAAGTGCAGTGGCTGTTGGGGGATTTATAGCTTCATAGTAACTAACTCCAAAGACCCTCTTACACATGAAACTAACAAAGGCCAATCCCTCTGATATCTTCAGGATCTCTCAACGGTCTGAGTTGCTGTCGGGAAGAGAAAAATCCGTAACAATCACATTTCATTGGTTAAAAACTCTTTCCTTGGGGACACAGAATCTCCTGGCTAGGTCAAATGGTTCCTGTATTTGGTGGAGTTGATGGAGATAACTGAAGCCCTCAACTATTAGATAGATAGAGTTGTAAGAACTGCCGCATTCTGAAGGCAACTGGTAGAATTATGAATGCAGCTCTTGGAGTACAGTTCAGATGTCAATGGGCTCTTCCTGAAACGAGCTAAATTTTCTCAATGAAAATGCAATTAAATACAGAGAAGTCATATATACACTGGGTTGACATGAGTCCGACAACTTTTAGACCATTTTTCATATTTTTGAGACCACAGCGAGCCCAAATCCCCTATTTTTGTGTCTAATTCCTACTTTTAATAGGGTAAATGCTGCTATAAAATCAAATGTTTGACTTATAGGATCATGAATATTTTACTGAGCAGTACATGTACATTTACTGATGGCGATTCTTTTGAATTCATTGAGTTTTTGACAATTTATATTGCAGTTTTTCTTAAAGGAGTGCCTAGTGAAGAAAATATAACGTAGAATAGGTAAAAATGTATAGATCCGTTGGGGACCTGCACTGATCGGCAGAACCGGGTACTTTTATACCCCTTATCCCCATTTATATTGGACCAGTAGTACACATGATTGACCACTACTTCATGCACTCTATGGAGCTACTGAAAAAAAAAAGCACAGCACTCGACAGCACCATAGAGGATGAATGGAGTGGCAGTCGGGCATGAACAACGTAAATCCATTTTAATGGGTATAAAAGATTTCCATTTTGCCGATCCATGCAGATCCCAGTGATTGTATCCCCCAATCCATTGTTTACTACATGCCCCGCAAATAGGTGATAACTAGAGATCATCGAATACCTCAAATATTCGGCTTCGCGACTATCCGGCGAATAGATCGCCACTATGCGAATATTCGATGCACAATGTAAGTCTATTAGAAGTCCGAATAGTTCCGAATAGTTGTTATTCGGGTTTCTCATAGACTTACATTGCGCATCGAATATTCACGAATAGTCGAATAGAGGCAACCTATTCGGAAAATATTCGCAAAGCCGAATATTTGAGATATTCGATTATCCCTAGTGATAACTTGTTTACACTATACAACCCCTTTAAGCCAACAGATGCTCAGACCTTTTATGTTGAGACTATATTTGATGGACTCTCAGAGGGAGACGGTTGATAAATATCAAATTCTGTCCTAGAACGTTTCCACACTTTAACCTACAGTATATGATGCATGATCTTTCTACAGATGATCCGATCGCTCCTGTGGTTGTGGTGCCACCAAATATAACTGAAGGCTCTTCGGTAACCTTTCAGTGCTCAACACCATACTTTTGTCCAGATGGTTCGGTGTCATTAGAATGGAAGGACCACTCTTCAGAGAGTTCATATCTTTCCTACACTGTACAAATGGACACAAAAACTGTTCTTTTTACCAAGAACCTGACTACCAGCTTCTCCTGGATGGACAACCAGAAAAAAATTCGCTGTGAACTTTCTATTGGGCAGATAAAAGCAATCAAAGAAATTACTCTCGATGTGACACGTAAGTGTGAATGTTGAATGATGTTCTGCTGGATTTACTCGAAACGTAAAAAAAAGAGTTTCTAGAATAGAACCTGTCAGTATAATCTTAGGTAAAATGAAAAAACTGATGGCACTTCCTAATAGACAAATGTGAACAGGTGCAAACTAAACAGGAAACATAATCTAACAAATAAATAGCTGCACTCTGAATCACTGAGACATGCAAACATTGCATACAGGTATTTGGACAGGCATTGCTGCTAAGAAAAGAAATGTAAAAATTGAAAAACATAGAGCATCATAAAACAAATTCCTGTATTCAGTGCTTACAAACCTTAGAGTTTCAGAGTGCAGCTGTTTATTTGTTAGCATATACTTCATGTTCAGTTTGCACCTGTTCATATTTGTCTGCTAATAAATACTATCAGTTTTCTTATTTTATAATCCATAATCCTTCAGCCTAATGTGCATATCAATTAAAGTTAATTTCTCAGTAACGGAGGAACAGATCAGTAAATACTTTTAATTAGAAGAAAAATAAAAACACCAGAATTGCATTTTTATGGTTCTTCGAAGAAGAGGAGGAAGAAATGAAGGCGCAAAAAAATGGAAAATTGCTGGGTCGGGAAGGGGTTGAGTTTACAATTTACAGTAAATTTAACGGGAACCTGTCATCAGAAATTGAGCTTTAAACCTAAAGGTTTCCCCCTCTGCAGCTCGTGGGCTGCATTCTAGCAGGTTCCTGTACTTTTTGTGCCCCCTTTTAAACCAAATTAAACACTTTATAAACTTTTACCATTTTGTCCGCAATTCTTGTAAATTCTCAATGGGGGCGGACCGTCTGTGTCCGTTACTGTCCCTACTTCTGGTTTACGCCGTCCCCCATTGCTTCATTTCAGAGATCAGGACGCCGCCCACAGTGCCCGAGGTCCCGTGCACGCGAGGACTGCTGGTGACGTGGTCGCAGGCACGATATTATGGGCGGCGCTGTGATTGCATCACAAGTGCCCGCCGATAATACCGTGGCCGCGCTCTCTCCTTTGCCTCCTGCGTTCTCCGCAAGCGCTGGCCAAATGATCCGACGTCACCTTTCCCATCTTGCCCTGCAGCAGGAAATAGATGGGAGAAGCGGATCAGGCCACCACAGGTTATGAGGAGACGCTTACGCAGAACGCAGGAGGCAAAGGGGAGAGCGCGGCCACGATATTATGGGCGGGCACTTGCGATGCAATCGATGCCACCCATAATCTCATGCCTGCGACCACGTCACCAGCAGTCCTCGCATGCACGGGACTTCGGGTGCGTCCTGATCTATGAAATGAAGTGTTGGGGGGCGGCGTAAACCAGAAGGAGGGACAGTAACGGACACAGACGGTCCGCCCACATGGAGAATTTACAAGAATTGCAAACAAAAAGGTACAACTTTATAAAGTGTTTATTTTGGTTAGAAAGGGGGCACAATAGCAACAGGAACATTGCTAGAATGCAGCCCACGAGCTGCAGAGGGGGAAACTTTTAGGTTCAAAGCTCCATTTCTGATGACAGGTTCCCTTTAATATCAATTTTCTGGTCTCATTTTTTTGTCTCTATTTTGTCCACAGATTCCCCCAAGGGAGTCAAAATGATATTACAACCTTCAGAAGGAAACCTGAAGCAGGGGGACACTGCGACCCTGTCCTGCCAGGTTAATAGCAGCAACCCCTCGATTACCAGTTACACCTGGTACAAGGACGGAAAGCAATTCTCCAAAGAAAAGATTATTACATTCCACAGCCTAAGCAGAAATGACCACGGGGAATACCGATGTGAAGTGATAAATCCTATGGGTCATGCATCATCAGATCCAGGCCAACTGGCTATATTCTGTGAGTAATGTTCTACCAACAGCTAAGCGATGGTTAACGGGATAGATAATAAATGTGTGATCACTGAAGGCCGGGAGTACTAGTGGGTCTGGACAGTGGCCCACAGTCCCCTGTGTGTATAAAGCTGTACTGAGCATGTGTGACCACTGTAGGAGCACGGCCGCACATGCTCACAGCTGCTGTTCTCGCCCCAGTAACTTTGGCCCCTTTGTTCTCAGGATTGGTGGGGGTATTATCAGCTGAATCACTAGTGATCGTACATTCATGATACAGTGCCTTGCGAAAGTATTCAGCCCCCTTGATTTTTTCAACCTTTTCCCACATTTCAGGCTTCAAACATAAAGATAAAAATGTTAATGTTCTGGTGAAGAATCAACAACAAGTGGAAACAATTGTGAAGTTGAACGATATTTATTGCTTATTTTAAACTTTTAAAAAAATAAAAAACTGAAAATTGGGCCATGCAATATTATTCATCCCCTTTAACTTAATACTGTGTAGTGCCACCTTTTGCTGCGATTACAGCTGCAGTCTCTTGGGGTATGTGTCTATCAGTTTTGCACATGGAGAGGCTGAAATTCTCGCCCATTCTTCCTTTGTAAACAGCTGGAGCTGAGTGAGGTTGAATGGAGAGTGTTTGTGAACAGCAGTTTTCAGCTCTTTCCACAGATTCTCGATTGGGTTCAGGTCTGGACTGTAACTTGACCATCCTAACACCTGGATACGTTTATTTGTGAACCATTCCATTGTAGATTTTGCTTTATGTTTGGGATCATTGTCTTGTTGGAAGACAAATCTCCATCCCAGTCTCAGGTCTTTTGAGACTCCAACAGGATTTCTTCAAGAATGGTCCTGTATTTGGCTCCATCCATCTTCTTATCAATTTTAACCATCTTCCCTATCCCTGCTGAAGAAAAGCAGGCTCAAACCATGATGCTGCCACCACCATGTTTGACAGTGGGGATGGTGTGTTCAGGGTCATGAGCTGTGTTCCTTTTACACCAAACATATCGTTTGGCATTGTGCCCAAATAGTTTGATTTTGGTTTCTGACCAGAGCCCCTTCTTCCACATGTTTGGTGTCTCCCAGGTGGCTTGTGGCACACTTTAAACAACACATTTTATGGATATCTTTGAGAAATGGCTTTCTTCTTGCCACTCTTTCAAAAAGGCCAGATTTGTGCAGTGTACGACTGATTGTTGTGCTATGGACAGACTCTCCCACCTCAGCTGTAGATCTCTGCAGTTCATCCAGAGGGATCATGGGCCTCTTGGCTGCATCTCTGATCAGTCGTCTTCTTGTTTGAGATGAAAGTTTGGATGGACGGCCGGGTCTTGGTAGATCTGCAGTGGTATGATACTCCTTGCATTTCAAAATGATCGCTTGTACAGTGCTTCTTGGGATGTGTAAAGTCTGCGCATGCGCAGAAGACTCCTGCACAGATGCACAAAGCGCATCTGAAGCAGAGAAGCGAGCACCTTGATGACGGCGCATGCACGGGCTCTGAAGACGCTGATGGTGATGTCGCACATGTAAATCCATGCTATCACGCCCACAGGGGCGTGATACCACGGAATACATGCAAACGCCCACAGGGCGATGTGACGCCCATGGGGCTAAAGACCCTGCTCATTCACAAAGGGAATATGTAAGTAATAAAACGTTTTTATTTCTTTCATATTCCACAATATTACAACACAGGGATGGGAATGAAGGAGGTATTGGGCTACAGAACACCCTGCTTATAGCTCAGAATGCATATGGGACCTGACAGGTTCCCTTTAAGGAACATTTGGGTATGGCAGGGTGTACCGCCCTGTGCTCGGCTGCAGCCGAGCTGCTCGGATCCGGGCTCGTTGGTGGGTGGCTCGAGCGCCTCCGGACCCGGGGTCACTTCGCTCCGAAAGGGGGGACGCTGGCGCTTTTGGTCGGGGTTTGGTAGGTGCACGGCCAGAGCCGCGCTTGAGTTCGTGATGCCACCCACGGGTCGTAGTGAAGTTGGACACCACCGCTGCGATTACTGGGCACCCCGGGGAAGATGGTAGTGCACCAAGATGTTAACCCCTCCGTGGGTAGGGATTATGGCCCCGGGACCCGTTGGGGATAGCTGGGCGATGCAGGGCGGTGCGCGGCCGGATGGCACTGTTGTACTCACAGTTATTGACACACACGAGTCTCTGGTAAGCCAAGTTGATGGTGGTTGGTGCCCGCATCCGGCTGCGTCTGGTCCCCCACCCGGTTCGGTGGTCCTGGCCTTTCTCCTGCACCGTGTTGTGTATCTGTAGACTGCCTGCGCTTCAGGGACATGAGTCCGTTCCCCGGCTTTGTGAATGTCGGGAGAGCCCTTTTGCCCACAGACACTGGCCCGTGGGATCTCTCTGCCTGTGCGGTGGCTTTCTATCCCCCTCGGTGGGCTGTTCTCTTCAGTCGGGACTTGGGTGGGAAAGGACCTATAGTCCAGACCGCAATCAGTTAATTAACTCAGACCAGTGGATTCTGGACCTTGTTTCAGGGTCTGAGTACCCCCCTGTGTGCTCCAGTTTTCGAGTCAGTTCCCCGGGTCGGTACTGGCGGGCCACTACCCTATCCCGGTCCACCACAGTTCCACCGAGCCATCTTCCCGGCTCCTGCAGGCTAAGGCCACCATTTGCCTCCTAGCCAAGGTACCAGGGCTCCGACCCTGGCACCTGTCAGACTGCCGCAGACCTGCTACACAGGCCTGCTTCCACTCTCCTTCACTCCACTAACAGACTGCACTGAACTGCTTTCCTGCCTCAGGCCCTCTGAACTCCTCGGTGGGCGTGGCCAACCACCTGGCTCCACCCCCTGGTGTGTCCATCAAGCACTGAGGGAGCTGACTAGGTTTTAATGGTTGGCTGATGACACCTTATTGGGGGACAGGTGCAGTGCGGGGGTCTACCTGTGACTACCTGGCTAGTCCAGGGCATCACAAGGGCACCTGTATATCATCTTGTAATATTTTCTAGAATGATGTTCTACTGTTTTTGCCATTAACAAAGTGGTGTCTCCGGGGTGCAATACAGCTAAGGCCGCTTTACGCGCTACAACATCGCTCAAGCGATCTCATTGGGGTCATGGAATTTGTGACGCACATCCGGCCGCTTTAGCGATGTCGTTGCGTGTGACACCTATGAGCGATTTTGAATCTTTGCAAAAACGTTCAAAATCACTAATCGGTGACATGGGGGTCCATCCCAATTATCATTGCAGCTGCAGGTACGATATTGTTTGTCGTTCCTGCGGCAGCACACATCGCTATGTGTGACACTGCAGGAACGAGGAACTACAGCTTACCTGTGTCCACCGGCAATGAGGAATGAAGGAGGTGGGCGGGATGTTACGTCCCGCTAATCTCCGCCCCTCCGCTTCTATTGGGCGGCCACTTAGCGACGTCGCGGTGACACCGAACGCACCTCCCCCTTCAGGGAGGGATTGTTCGGCAGTCACAGCGATGTCGCTGAACAGGTATGTGCATGTGACACTGCCGTAGCGATAATGTTCGCTAGGGCAGTGATCACCACATATCGGCCGTACAACGGGGGCGGGTGCTATCTCGCTCAACATCGCTAACGATGTTGCATCGTGTAAAGAGGCCCTTACTCTTATACTTGTGCTCTGTGTGTGACCTAGATTGATTTATTTGATCTATTAGGTGCATTTGCTGAGCTTTGTGTAGTAGTCACTTTATGTTGGTTACTAACATCAGGCAAATATTTATTTTAATTAGAATGAATAAAGTTATATTTTAATGACCCCACTAATTGCAATACCTATTACTATTTACATATGCAGTTAATTGAAAGTACAGTTCCCACTTAACCCTTTCATGACATATGGCTTTTATGTCCGTCCTATGTTGTAACCCTGCCTTTCATGCGGGCTCGTATATCGAGCCCACATCTTTCCACGCACATGATCGCTGATTTAATCAGCGATCATGTGCATTTAACAGCTGTGTGTGGATTGGAGTTCTGCCTGTGGCTGTTAACCAGTTAAATACCGCTATCAGTCTCCTACAACAGGACTTAACATGCGCAGGCAGTGGGGAACGCCATTCCTCCTGCCCATCAATGCACTCGTGACATGAATGGGGGACACCAATGAGTTGTTATGGCAGCTGGGGTCTACTGAAGACTCCCATGCCTGACTTTACAATACTCCTATGAACACCGACCCATTGCTGGCATTCATAGGAGATTGTGATTTCTCCTATGTATAGCAGTGCTCATACATTGCTGTGTATAGCTCAGACAATTTGATGATCACAGCTTTAAGTCCCCTAAGGAGACTATTAAACACAACAAATGTAAGAAAAAAAAATTATGAAAAATATGAAAAAGATTTTTTTAAAAAACATAGTTAACCCCTTCAGCCCCCAGCCTGTTTTCACCTTAAAGACCCGGCCATTTTTTGCAATTTTGACCAGTGTCACTTTGACAGGTTATAACTCTGGAACACTTCAACGGATCCTGGCGATTCTGAGATTGTTTTTTCGTGACATATTGTACTTCATGTCAGTGGTAAATTTAGGCCGATATGTTTTGCGTTTATTTGTGAAAATTTCGGAAATTTGGCGAAAATTTTGAAAATTTTGCAATTTTCAAAATTTGAAATTTTATGCCCATAAATCTGAGAGATATGTCATACAAAAAAGTTACTAAATAACATTTCCCACATGTCTACTTTACACCAGCGCAATTTTTGAAAAAAAAAAAAATTCCGTTAGGAAGTTAGAAGGGTTCAAAGTTCATCACCAATTTCTCATTTTTCCAACAAAATTTACAAAAAAAAATTTTTTAGGTACCACATCACATTTGGAGTGATTTGAGAAACCTAGGCGACAGAAAATACCCAAAAGTGACCCAATTCTAAAATCTGCACCCCTCATTCTGCTCAAAACCACATCCAAGAAGTTTATTAACCCTTTAGGAGCTTCACAGCAACCAAAGCAATGTAGACAAAAAAATGAAAATTTTACTTTTTTAACACAAAAATGTTACTTTAGCCATAAAAATTAGTATTTTCACAAGGGTATCAGGAAAAATGCATCATAAAATGTATCGTGCATTTTCTCCTGAGTACGCAGATACCCCATATGTGGTGGAAATCAAATGTTTGGGCACACAGCAGGACTCGGAAGGCAAGGAGCGCCATTTGAATTTTTGAGTGCAAAATTAGCTGCACTCATTAGCGGACGCCATGTCGGGTTTGAAGACTCCCCGAGGTGCCTAAACAATGGAGCTCCCCATAAGTGACCCCATTTTGGAAACTAGAGCCCTCAAATATTTTTTCTAGATGTTTGATGTGCACTTTGAACCCCTGGTGGCTTCACAGAAATTTATAACGTTGAGCCGTGAAAAGAAAAAAATTTTTTTTTACCACAAAACTGTTGCTTCAACCAGGTAGCTTTTTTTATCACAAGGGTATCAGGAAAAAATGCACCATAAAATGTATTGTGCATTTTCTCCTGAGTACGCAGATACCCCATATGTGGTGGAAATCAAATGTTTGGGCACACGGCAGGACTCGGAAGGCAAGGAGCGCCATTTGAATTTTTGAGTGCAAAATTAGCTGCACTCATTAGCGGACGCCATGTCGGGTTTGAAGACTCCCCGAGGTGCCTAAACAATGGAGCTCCCCCATAAGTTACCCCATTTTGGAAACTAGAGCCCTCAAATATTTTTTCTAGATGTTTTATGTGCACTTTGAACCCCTGGGGGCTTCACAGAAGTTTATAACGTTGAGCCGTGAAAAGAAAAAAGTTTTTTTTTACCACAAAACTGTTGCTTCAACCAGGTAGCTTTTTTTATCACAAGGGTATCAGGAAAAAATGCACCATAAAATGTATTGTGCATTTTCTCCTGAGTGCGCAGATACCCCATATGTGGTGGAAATCAAATGTTTGGGCGCACGGCAGGACTCGGAAGGCAAGGAGCGCCATTTCACAGCAAAATTGGTTGGAATTATTAGCGGACGCTATGTTGCGTTTGGAGACCCCCTGAAGTGCCTAAACAATGGAGCTCCCCCACAATTGACCCCATTTTGGAAACTAGACCCCTCATGGAATTTATCTAGCTGTTTAGGGAGCACTTTGAACCCCTGGAGGCTTCACAAACGTTTGTAATGTTGAGCCGTGAAAATATTTTATTTTTTTTACCACAAAATTGTTTTTTCAAACAGGTAGCTTTTTTTCCACAAGGGTATCAGGAAAAAATGCACCATAAAATGTATTGTGCAATTTCTCCTGAGTACGACGATACCTCATATGTGGTGGAAATCAATTGTTTGGGCGTACGGCGGGCTCAGAAGAGAAGGAGCGCCATTTCACAGTAAAATTGATTGGAATTATTAGCAGACGCCATGTTTCATTTGGAGACCCCCTGAGGTGCCTAAACAATGGAGCTCCCCCACATGTGATCCCATTTTGGAAACTAGACCCCCCCCCATACAAAAAAAATTAGTTTGGCGAAATAAAAAATACAGACATCAGTAGAAAAAAAAAAAAAAAATGAGCGCCTGCCAAGACCAGTGCCAAACGTGAGAGCAATGCACGAGTCTCGCATCGCATCATCCACTGCAGTCTGGAAGCGAGCAACTGCGCTGGATAATGCGATGCGAGAGGGCGGGGCGGCAGATGAGAAAGGGCGCAGCGGATGGAGGAGCGGCAGAGGATGGGAAAGGGCGCAGCGGATGGATGATGGGAAATGGCGCAGCGGATGGATGGGAAATGGCGCAGCGGATGGAGGAGCGGCAGAGGATGGGGGGGGGTGAGATGGGGATACCTACCTTACAGGATGGATCTAGGCAGCAGGATCACAGCAGACAGAAGAGGCAGCAGACAGAAGAGGCAGCAGATGAAGGAGGCAACAGATCGAGGAGGGTGAGAGGGGGCAGTAGATGGAAAATGGGAGAGAGCAGGCAGCAGATCGGGGAGGGGGGCAGAGTCTGATGGGAGAGAGAGATGGCACATGTAGGGGAAGGGAGGGGGGCTTGCAGCACATGTAGGGGGAGGGAGGGGGGCTTGCAGCACATGTAGGGGGAGGGAGGGGGGCTTGCAGCACATGTAGGGGGAGGGAGGGGGGCTTGCAGCACATGTAGGGGGAGGGAGGGGGGCTTGCAGCACATGTAGGGGGAGGGTGGCTGGCTTGCAGCACATGTAGGGGGAGGGTGGCTTGCAGCATATGTGCTGCAAGCCAGCCACCCTCCCCCCACATGTGCTGCAAGCCAGCCACCCTCCCCCCACATGTGCTGCAAGCCCCCCCTCCCTCCCCCTACATGTGCTGCAAGCCCCCCTCCCTCCCCCTACATGTGCTGCAAGCCCCCCTCCCTCCCCCTACATGTGCTGCAAGCCCCCCTCCCTCCCCCCACATGTGCTGCAAGCCAGCCACCCTCCCCCCACATGTGCTGCAAGCCAGCCACCCTCCCCCCACATGTGCTGCAAGCCCCCCTCCCTCCCCCTACATGTGCTGCAAGCCCCCCTCCCTCCCCCTACATGTGCTGCAAGCCCCCCTCCCTCCCCCTACATGTGCTGCAAGCCCCCCTCCCTCCCCCCACATGTGCTGCAAGCCCCCCTCCCTCCCCCCACATGTGCTGCAAGCCCCCCTCCCTCCCCCCACATGTGCTGCAAGCCCCCCTCCCTCCCCCCACATGTGCTGCAAGCCAGCCACCCTCCCCCCACATGTGCTGCAAGCCAGCCACCCTCCCCCCACGTGGGGGGAGGGTGGCTTGCAGCACATGGAGGGATAGGTGGTGTGGCGATGGAGAAGGGGCAGCCGATGAAGGAGGCGGCGGCCGCCGCCGATCGGGGGCAGCAGCGGCTGAAAAAGGTGGGTGCGACGGCGGCGGGGACAGTGGCGAGCATGGCGGCGGGGACGGCGGTGGATCGGGAGCGGCGGCGGGGACGGCGGTGGATCGGGAGCGGCGGCGGGGACGGCGGTGGATCGGGAGCATGGCGGCGGTGGATCGGGAGCATGGCGGCGGGGACGGCGGTGGATCGGGAGCGGCGGCGGAGACAGCGGTGCAGCGGGAGCATGGCGGCGGGGACGGCGGTGGATCGGGAGCGGCGGCGGAGACAGCGGTGCAGCAGGAGCATGGCGGCGGGGACGTCGGTGGATCGGGAGCGGCGGCGGAGACAGCGGTGCAGCGGGAGCATGGCGGCGGGGACGTCGGTGGATCGGGAGCGGCGGCGGAGACAGCGGTGCAGCGGGAGCATGGCGGCGGGGACGGCGGTGGATCGGGAGCGGCGGCGGAGACAGCGGTGCAGCGGGAGCATGGCGGCGGGGACGGCGGTGCAGCGGGAGCATGGCGGCGGGGACGGCGGTGCAGCGGGAGCATGGCGGCGGGGACGGCGGTGGATCGGGAGCGGCGGCGGAGACAGCGGTGCAGCGGGAGCATGGCGGCGGGGACGGCGGTGGATCGGGAGCGGCGGCGGAGACAGCGGTGCAGCGGGAGCATGGCGGCGGGGACGGCGGTGGAGCGGGAGCATGGCGGCGGAGACAGCGGTGCATCGGGAGCATGGCGGCGGTGGATCGGGAGCATGGCGGCGGGGACGGCGGTGGATCGGGAGCGGCGGCGGAGACAGCGGTGCAGCGGGAGCATGGCGGCGGGGACGGCGGTGGATCGGGAGCGGCGGCGGAGACAGCGGTGCAGCGGGAGCATGGCGGCGGGGACGTCGGTGGATCGGGAGCGGCGGCGGAGACAGCGGTGCAGCGGGAGCATGGCGGCGGGGACGTCGGTGGATCGGGAGCGGCGGCGGAGACAGCGGTGCAGCGGGAGCATGGCGGCGGGGACGGCGGTGGATCGGGAGCGGCGGCGGAGACAGCGGTGCAGCGGGAGCATGGCGGCGGGGACGGCGGTGCAGCGGGAGCATGGCGGCGGGGACGGCGGTGCAGCGGGAGCATGGCGGCGGGGACGGCGGTGGATCGGGAGCGGCGGCGGAGACAGCGGTGCAGCGGGAGCATGGCGGCGGGGACGGCGGTGGATCGGGAGCGGCGGCGGAGACAGCGGTGCAGCGGGAGCATGGCGGCGGGGACGGCGGTGGAGTGGGAGCATGGCGGCGGAGACAGCGGTGCATCGGGAGCATGGCGGCGGGGACAGCGGTGAAGCGGCAGCAGCGGCGGGGCGATCGGAGACAGCGGCGGGGACAGCGGTGAAGCGGGAGCAGCGGCGGGGCGATCGGAGACAGCGGCGGTGAAGCGGGAGCAGCGGCGGGGCGATCGGAGACAGCGGCGGTGAAGCGGGAGCAGCGGCGGGGACAGGGGCGGGCGGCGGGGCGATCGGGGACAGGGGCGGGCGGCGGGGACAACAACTTACCGCTCTCCTCGGCTTCCAGGGACGGTCACAGGCCGCAGATCCACATTGATTGGAGAGAGCGGTCACAAGACCGGTCTCTCCAATCAGAGCTGGGGGCGGGTGAAGCATCGATCACCCAGCTCCAGCCAATGGCCAGTGCTACAGCAGCACTGATCAGGGCTGGATTTCAATGTTCCAGCCATTTTCAATGGCTGGAACATTACAGTGGCTGTAATTGGCTGAGCGGCGTTCGTCAGCCAATCACAGCCTCTGTAGGTTCGGGGAGGAGGCACCACCCCTCCTGACGTCAGGCAGAGGTCCCCTCCTTCCCGAATCCACCGTTTAAGTAAATAAATTTCACTCCCCGGGGCTCCGGGACCGCGATTTCGCCAGGACGTACTGAGTACGTCATGGGTCCTTTAGCACCATGTCACCATGACGTACTCAGTACGTCCAAGGTCGTTAAGGGGTTAAAGGGAACCTGTCATCAGAAATTTAGCTTAAAACCTAAAAGATTCCCCCTCTTCAGCTCCTGGGCTGCATTCTAGCAATGTTCCTGTTGTTCTTGTGCCCCCTTTCTGACCAAAATAAAGACTTTGTAAAGTGGTACCTTTTTGCATTGAAATCTTGATAATGGTACATGGGGGCGGGCTCTCTGGTGGCCGTTATTCTGCCTCCTCTCGCTTTAGGCCATCCCCCATCTCTCCATTACATACTTCAGGACGCCGCCCACTGCGCCCGAGGTGCCGCGTATGCGAGGACCGCTGGTGACGTGTGCGCAGGCACGAGGTTATGGGCGGCGCTGTGATTGCATCGCAAGTGCCCGCCCATCATCTCGTGCCACGCTCTCCCCTCTGCCTCCAGCGTTCTGCGCAAGCGCTGGCCAGATGACCCGACGTTGGAACGTTCTGCGCAGAACGCTGGAGGCAGAGGGGAGAGGGCGGGCACGAGATGATGGGCGGGCACTTGCGATGCAATCACAGCGTCGCCCATAGTCTCGTGCCTGCAACACACGTGACCAACGGTCCTCGCGTGCGCGGCACCTCGGGTGCAGTGGGCGGCGTCCTGAAGTATGGAATGGAGAGATGGGGGACGGCCTAAAAGCGACTGGAGGCAGACTAACGGACACCAGAGAGCCCGCCCCCATGTACCATTATCAAGATCTGAATACAAAAAGGTACCACTTTATAAAGTCTTTATTTTGGTCAGAAAGAGGGCACAAGAACAACAGGAACATTGCTAGAATGCAGCCCAGGAGCTGCAGACTGGGGAAACGTTTAGGTTTCAAGCTAAATTTCTGATGACAGGTTCCCTTTAAAATCACCCACCTTTTGTCCAATTGAAAGTAAAACAATTAAAAAACATAAAATTCACATATTTTGCATTGCTTAGTTTAGAAATGTACAAACTATCAAAATATGAAATCAACTAATGAAAATGGTCAACAGCGTAATCAGAAAAAAAATCTAAATAGCAAAAATACTATGGCATGCAAATCTTTGTGTCTTTGTGTCTCTCCCAGTAATATAGGCTGGATGTGAGGTCTGTGTCTCTCTCCCAGTAATATAGGCTGGATGTGAGGTCTTTGTGTCTTTCCCAGTAATATAGGCTGGATGTGAGGTCTATGTGTCTCTCCCAGTAATATAGGCTGGATGTGAGCTCTGTGTGTCTCTCCCAGTAATATAGGCTGGATGTGAGGTCTGTGTGTCTCTCCCAGTAATATAGGCTGGATATGAGTGCTGTGTGTCTCTCCCAGTAATATAGGCTGGATGTGAGCTCTGTGTGTCTCTCCCAGTAATATAGGCTGGATGTGAGCTCTGTGTGTCTCTCCCAGTAATATAGGCTGGATGTGAGGTCTGTGTGTCTCTCCCAGTAATATAGGCTGGATGTGAGCTCTGTGTGTCTCTCCCAGTAATATAGGCTGGATGTGAGGTCTGTGTGTCTCTCCCAGTAATATAGGCTGGATGTGAGCTCTGTGTGTCTCTCCCAGTAATATAGGCTGGATGTGAGGTCTGTGTGTCTCTCCCAGTAATATAGGCTGAATGTGAGCTCTGTGTGTCTCTCCCAGTAATATAGGCTGGATGTGAGGTCTATGTGTCTCTCCCAGTAATATAGGCTGGATGTGAGCTCTGTGTGTCTCTCCCAGTAATATAGGCTGGATGTGAGGTATGTGTGTCTCTCCCAGTAATATAGGCTGGATGTGAGCTCTGTGTGTCTCTCCCAGTAATATAGGCTGGATGTGAGCTGTGTGTGTCTCTCCCAGTAATATAGGCTGGATGTGAGGTCTGTGTGTCTCTCCCAGTAATATAGGCTGGATGTGAGCTCTGTGTGTGTCTCCCAGTAATACAGGCTGGATGTGAGGTCTGTGTGTCTCTCCCAGTAATATAGGCTGGATGTGAGCTCTGTGTGTCTCTCCCAGTAATATAGGCTGGATGTGAGCTCTGTGTGTCTCTCCCAGTAATATAGGCTGGATGTGAGCTCTGTGTGTCTCCCAGTAATATAGGCTGGATGTGAGGTCTGTGTGTCTCTCCCAGTAATACAGGCTGGATGTGAGCTCTGTGTGTCTCAGAGATGTGTGTAGTTTACAACATCTTGCCCTTCTCTGCTGCTGTCTATAACATTTATATCACAGATTTGCCATCTTGATTTTGTTACTTTTGGTATAGACACATTGGAAAGTCATAATATATTAGTAATATTCAAAGCAATACATTTCTACAGCCCATAATTCTCATAAGAAGAGATCAGCTGCATTCACTGTAAAATAATGATACAGTTTCAATACTCTATAGGTTCCTCAAAGTTCAGAGATCTCATGGACACATCACATCTATGGACAGAGTTCACTGATGACACATCCCATGTTGCGCAACAAGTGAAAGTTTCATTTTTCGTGAAATATATTATATAATTCTACAAGCCAGAAAAATATATGTAAAATTCACATATTAATGAACATAATTTTGTGAAACGAAACAGAAGTTCTAAAATCTATGTATTTGCTGACTTTATGCATTTCTTTTATTTGCAGAAGTGATAAATCAAAACTGTAGAGAAATCTAATTTCAAGAAAACTTAAAACTGTTTATTCCCACAAAAGTATCCCAAGATAATAAAAAAATAACTAAAATTAACTATTAAAGTAACTGGGGTTACTTTGTTACAAGGAACCTGCGATAACTCCCCCCTTTTAGTGGCTGTCTTATTAGCACACTGTATGGCGTTACTATTGGGGTGCAATTTTTCCAGGATTTGGGGTCATTTTTAGGGCAAAATGAAGTTAAAAAGTTACTTAATGGTGTTCAAATCCGAATATAAAATACCAAATTATCTGTATTCTTGGGAACCTGTCACATTGAGCATGCAATGAGAGACTTTCTATTTCTTGGCTTAGGAGTCTAGTGGGCGGTCCTACTCATTGACTGACAGCTAGAGGTAGACCAATGAGAGAATGACCCACTGAACTCAAATGAAATTTTTCCCATATCTCAGTATATTGTGTATCAATCTTTTTTGCTTGTCCTGGATATCTTGAAGATTTGTCTTTCATTTGAGACTTCCTATTACACCTTTCGAAAATTTCTAGTAGATTTGACATGGCTGTAAGGGGCACTTTGCACACTACGACATCGCAGCTGCAATGTCGGTGGGGTCAAATCGAAAGTGACGCACATCCGGCGTCGCTGTCGACATCGGAGTGTGTAAATCGTTTTTGATACGATTAACGAGCGCAAAAGCGTCTAAATCGTATGATCGGTGTAGTGACGGTCATTTCCATAATTTCGGAAGGACTGATGTTACGATGTTGTTCCTCGTTCCTGGGGCAGCACACATCGCTGTGTGTGAAGCCGCAGGAGCGAGGAACATCTCCTACCTGCCTCCACCGGCAATGCAGAAGGAAGGAGGTGGGCGGGGTGTTTATGTCCAGCTCATCTCCCCCCCTGCTTCTATTGGCCGCCTGCCGTGTGACGTCGCTGTGACACCGCACGACCCGCCCCCTTAGCAAGGAGGCGGTTCGCTGGCCAGAGCGACGTCGCAGGGCAGGTAAGTGCATGTGAAGCTGCCGTAGCGATAATGTTCGCTACGGCAGCTATCACAAGATATCGCAGCTGCGACGGGGGTGGGGACTATCGTGCTCGGCATCGCTACCATCGGCTTGCGATGTCGTAGTGTGCAAAGTACCCATATATGTCATTGTTCCATACTGATTAAAGGGATTTTCCCAAAATTTCAAATTTTTGTAATAACTTGTTGATCCAAATATAGGAAGATTCAGTGATTCCTGGTATTGGGTTCCAGAACCTCAGCTGAGGTGACAATTTTTGGCCTCCGGTTCCTTCAATGTTAATTGGATTGCTCAACATAGCCAAGCTTTGCACTCAACTTTCTCTGGCAATCCCATGAATAATAAATGAGGCAAAGATCCAGTAAGTGTAATTCCACTGCAGTCAAAATGCAGACCTGAAGAACCCTGTTCTCAGGGTTTTGGAGCCCAATTGTTGAAGTCTCAAGGGTTGTAGACGTTAAACAACCACAGATCTGCAAGTTAAATCCTAACCTATGGATAAACTATGACTTTCAGGTTTGGGAAAACCCCTCAAAAATGTACTAAAGGGTACTATAATCTATAGCTACCCATAGATTCCTTGTGAAATATACTGCTATGCCTCGGATTTTATCCGGCAGCCTCCTGTGGTCCATTTCCCTCTCCACTGAGCTACAGTCAGGTTTTGCCACTTTCCTGGTTCTGAACACTTTTTTTGTGAGTTCATTGCCTTTCTGCAAACAAGTGTTTCCAATCCTGTATTCACTCAGCCCTATCACCCGGGCTTTCATTTCCTGCTGTTGATATTTCTGATGTGGACCATCCTTAGAACTACAGCCTGTTTGCCTAGTGTTTCTCCCGGATGATTATAACTTTTGGTTTACCCTATATTTACTCTGTACCGCCTCCTGGATTCTTAAGGAAGTATGTGATATCCTTAATCGCTACTCAGGAAGCAGAGGTCTGAGAGGCCATCTAAGTCATCCCATTAGGGTTGTTTTAGTCTGTGCAGGGAACTTTAGGGACCTCTAGCCTGTATAAGAACCGGGCAGGTCATGTGTAGTAGTTAGACCTTATGTGAGTGCGCACAACATATACTTATAGTGTATACAGTGATGATATGGGATCTTGGATAAGGATAATGAGTGATGTTTTGCTCTAACATGAACTGTACGAAAATAATCTAATTAGTATTTTCCTGTTATTTCATGTTCGTAGCTGCTGTGACCATTGTATCTCCCTCTGAAGACATCAAAGAAGGAGAATCTGTGACCCTGACGTGTGATGTTCCCGGTGTCAGACCAGAAGACATTCATTACAGCTGGTTTAAAAACAATATCTTGATCAAAGAAAGTTCTGTGAAATCCCTTAACTTCCCATTAGTATCCACCAATGTTGCCGGTTATTACTACTGCAAGGTGGAAAATGAGAAAGGGAGCGATTCCTCCCCGCCTGTCATAATAAATGTCAAGTGTGAGTCACTCCTACCCTATATGTGACAAATAAATTGCAAAATGTAATAGAAACTCACAATTAGAAATGGAAATCTCAAGAATGTGCAAAGTCATAATTGTTTATATATACTGTAACCTTTATTCTGACCACAGACCCTCCAAGAATCCCATCACTCTCCTCGTTCCTAGAGACTCAACAAGGCAACTTGGCAATAATTCACTGCACCGTGGAGAGCAATCCCTTCTCAGAGCTAATAATGTACAAGGATGGAAATCTAATAGGAAACTCCAGTTCTCATGGTACCCCAAGCGAGAGAGTGCAGATCGTCTCAACTCTGAATTCCCTGAGCCTGAAGATCCAAGACGTGACGTTAGCCGATGAAGGGCTGTACAGCTGTGAGGCCAAGAATCCATTGGGAAACTCATCAACGAGTCTTCACTTCACAGTAGAAAGTTAGTAGCTAAAGATGGCATAACGTGCTCAGGTGGGCTCCGATCATGGTGCAGGGGGCTACTGAGTACCAAGAGTTGTCAGTGCAGGTGACATTTTTAGCTTCTGATTGGGTTCAATGCCTAGACCTCATGAGTTTTAATTGGGGAGGGGATTTTTTAACCGTCTTTTCCCATTTTTCTGCCTCCCACAACTGATAATCTGGCCATAGCAATTTGTAAGTGTGCGTTTTCTTACATTGGACTGCATACTGTCTACACCAGGGTTTCCCAAACTCCAGTCCTCATGGCCCCCAACAGGTTATGTTTTGAGGATTTCCTTACTATTGAACAGATGATGAAATCATTATCAAAGCATCACCTGTGCTATATTAAGGAAATCCTGAAAACATGACCTGTTTGGGGTCGTGAGGACTGGAGTTTGGGAACCATTGGTCTACACCAAAGGCGGTTAATATCCTAATTTCCAAATCTCAACACTTTGGGTTCAATTTTTATTAGAAAAGTCCAGTAAACTTTTTTTGGAATGTGGGAGGAAATCCATGCAGAATCCTACTGTAGAAAGACCATATAAACATTGGGTTTGAGGCCAGAAGTTAATTATGAGCTAAGGATGCCCTTTTTCAATGGTTGTTATGTTATTGATCATAAAAGGATCATTCTCACTGATTCATGTTTGTTTTATAGCTGCTCGGGTGATTATAACACCATCACCTGAGACAGAGGAAGGCAAAGAGGTCACCTTGGTGTGTATAGCCACCCGGAGCTCCGAGAAAGGAACCACGTATTCCTGGTATAAGGACAACAAAAGGTTAAGAGAAGAGATGAGAGAGAAAGAGCTTGTCTTCCACAGATTGTCGAGAACGGACGCAGGTTCCTATTTCTGCAAAGCTCATAATACCCAAGGAAGCAGCACCTCCCCCCCGGTGACCCTGCGCGTGCTGTGTAAGTTTCATTTCTCTTACTTATATTGAGGAAGAACTTGGCATTTTCACATAATTAACATCCTGAGTTTAGAAAACCCCTTTTACAATATTTTATTAGGGAGTTATTACAGGGGAACTCAATTTAAGATTCTCTTTTGTGGGCCAGAGTAGAGAACTGTTCGAAATGGTGACCTGTCCTGTCCTACATTATACATATATCCCCCGATCAGAATGGAGACTGCGATTCTCCACTTCTCCTGTGGGGGTGCTCCTGGGAAACTAAACACTGCTACATATAACTGATTTCCGGGATCCCATTGAGGGGGGCGCGGATCTAAGGGAACCTGTAACAAATGTACATCTCCACCTCCCTTTACCTACTTTTTCTTGCAGTTATCGCCATTCTAGTCTTCTCGTCAGAGCTCGGAGAGATGTCGGGCACCGCATGTGCTGAGATCGTCCCGAGCAAGCGTGACTCATAGCAATCAATTTTTAGAAATTTAAATTCCCCATTTCTTAAAGGGAAGCTAAACTAAAGTTGTATATTATTCAAATGATAAAAAAAAATTGTAAAATTAAAAATTTGATGTTTCACCAGTTTCCAAAACCCATAACATTTTCAATTTTGCCATCAATGCGCCTGTGTGAGGGTTTGTTTTTTTCCATAGCAAGCTGTCTTTATGTCAGTACCATTATGGGGCACATTCAGAGTTTAATTGACTTTTTTATTGGGTATTTATGAAGACTAAAAGTAATTATATTTTGTAAATACAATTTATTTTTTTCAGCCTTTGCCCCCCAGGTTCAATAGCTTTTTACTTTGATTGATCAGGCTGTTTTAAACGCAGTGATTCCAAATATGGTTATGTTTTTATTTCTTTACTTTTACATAGCCAAATCAGGGTGACACAAAATGTGATATTTTTATTTTATTTAAAAAAATATTTTTTATTTTTTGTTCCCCTTAAAATTGAATGAGCAATTATTCTATCACTTTCACTAATTACTGCAATTCCATAATATTATAGTATATAGAGAAAATAATGGTTTCCTATAAAGCCCAGTGAGTGGCGAGGATTCATAGTAGAACCAACATGGCACCTAAGGGGCCATCACTAGATTCCAACTTATGATATGAGGAGCCAGCTGGTACCTGAAATGCCCTCTGGATTAAGTGCGAGCTTGTATCGATGCTGATAGAATTGGATATTGGCTGAATAAGACCGGGGACCAAACCATGCACCGGAATGAGACAAAGGACATGAGAGGACTTCATATGTCAGGAAGAGATTTACACTGACAAGAATAAGGGTAATAATTAAGGATGATCGAATACCTCAAATATTCGGCAACGCCCATATATTCGCCCAATAGGTTGCCGCTATTTGACTATTTGCGAATATTCGATGCGCAATGTAAATCTATGAGAAACCCGAATAGTTGCCGAATAGCAGCAATTCAGGCTTCCCATAGACTTACATTGCACATCGAATATTCGCATAGCGGAAAAATATTCGTCGAATATTCGCGAAGCCGAATATTGCCGAATATTTGTGATATTCGATCATCCCTAGTAACAATGTTTTGTACTTTTGACTTTCAGATCCATATCCTCTACAGCTCTGAGTATGAGACGACCTTCATTTTATACACAATCATCTTGGCTATCTCATACATAAATTGCAGCTTGCAGCTATTCAGGATATGATTAATTATGCAGATTCTTGTCATGTCACTGCATTGTTACTGTTTTGCTCCTAAAAATTTAAAGTTTTATTATTTTGTTAGCATTTTGTGAAACCACCTTTGACTTTCAGCTCTGCCTGAATCCTTCTTGGCTCTTGATCAGAGTCAAGCATGTCTCCACTGAAATCTGATCTCAGGTCTCTTCTCCACGTTCCCAGTGTTGGTGTATACGGGTCGGCTCACTTGGGGATGTATACAGCTTTTTCTTCATCACTACCCCCAAGTGTTCATTGGGTTGAGGTCTGGGGACTGTGGGGACAATCCAGCTCCTCTACTACATTGTTATTGAACCATTTCTTCTCCAATCTCGCCATATGCTTCGGGTCGTTGTCCTGCTGGAACAATATGTCGTCCTTTTCATACCCATAGTACTCAAGTGTATGAAATAATTCATCTTGTAGAATACTCATATATAGCTCAGCAGTAAACATCCACATATCATCAGGCTTCCTCCACCAAACTTGACAGTTCCTTCAAATTCTCGATCAGTTCGCCCCTTTTTTCCTTGTTTCTTCCCAACCCATTTTCCGCCATCAGAGCTGTCTATTGACTTTCTTCTCATATCTCCCAATTGCCTGTTTCCAATTTTCTATTGTCCTCGTTTTGTATTTTTTTGTAAACTCGAGCCGACGTTTCTTATGATGATATTGAAACTGAGGCTTCTTCACCTTTTTTGGGTAACCATTCTAGACTTGTGCAACATGCGTCGCTCGGTGCTTGTGACGCGCCCTCAGGGTCGGAGGTCACCTGTCACCAGGCCGCAGTTCTTCTCCTGGGTCGTTGGGTGGCCTTGCCCAGTTCCATAACGACGTCGGTGTCAATAAAGCTTTGGGATTAGGATGATGGGGGTAGTTGTTTGTGATGCCACCTGTGGTGTGCGGCCAGTTATCAGCCGCCGGAGCGGTAGGTTTCTCTTCTGGGGCAGATGGCAACGTAGCTCGGGTGTTGCAGCTCTCCACAGGTAGAGCTAGGCCCCAGGGAGGATGATGGTGGTCATAGTCGCCTATGGCGGAAGGGCGCGAGGTTGCCAGCATCGGCAGTGACGGGAAGACACAGCGGGTTTTAAATTCTACTGTTTGTATATTGATGGTCATACATCTCTCATATAAGTAAAACTTTCCATGCAGTATAAATAGCCTATCTATCAAATCAAATGCTAGTGAGTATGTATAATCCTATTTCCACTCCCATGTGCTATATGCAATAACAATTAGACAAGTTATATACTCATTATGTTACCTTCTGTGGGCTGAGGTACCCAGAGTGACCCCTACATGAACGTTTTGGTTTGTCCTTCCAAGACCCCTGGAAGAAGGCAAGTACAGCTGAAACGTGCATGTAGGGGTTGCTCTGGAAAGTTTTACTTATATGAGAGATGTATGACTCTCTACAAACAAACAGTAGGCTTTAAAACCCATCCATGATACTCTTGTTTGACTAATAAACATGTGTCGGGTATCTTTCTAACATACCAATGTAATTTAGTGTCTTCTGTGGCGCCATCTGCTGGTGGTTCACTGTTTTAAATGTCATTTTATAAAAAATATTTTGTTAATAAAAATGTGGTATTTTTATAATACTTTGTTCTTACTGCAGAATTTCTTTATTTGATTCTATGATGCAGTTTGGCCATGAGACTGCTATCGATGAGCTAGATTATGCTGTTTCTCCTTTCTTGGGAAATCTTCTTGGCTGCTCCTTGATTCGAACCTGTGACCTTTTCACTATTAACCTAATAACTCATTGAACTATTTTGGGGGAATTGGGTAATTTCCAATTGGGGAATGTGAGAACAGGTTGTGATTTGAAGTATACAGTAAGAAAAAGATTTTTCCACCACCAGGAGCAAAACAGTAACAATCCAGCGACAAGACGAGAATCTGCATAACTAATTATAAGCTAAATAGCCACAAGTCACATTTATGCATGTGATAGCCAAAATAATTGTCTATAAAATGAAGGTCGTCTCACGCTCAAAGCTGAAGTGGATGGTGAAATATGGAGCCTGAAAGACAAAGGTGTAATTCATTCTGACTTGGGCAGGGCTAATCCTGACTTCGCTTCTCATTCTTAATCAATTCTTATGAGTGATTCTTTGGTTTTGACCCCAACTAGTTAGGGTTTTCCCATTTTTCACTATATTAGTCAGTGGGTACTCTGCAGACGCAATTCTGGTGCCCAAACAGCCAATTACAGGCGCCTATAAAAGTGGTAAAGGGTGAAGATCTGGTTAATCTATTGCTTCTGCTAAACAAAATGGACTGTGAAAATCCAGTTGTGAGTTGATGGTTTCATTACAGAACTCCTCTAACAAGTCTAGAACTTTCTGAAAACCAGAGAACATTAGGCAGTAATTGAATACAAAGCCTTAATCCTCACTTGAAGCCCCGTGTGACGTGACAAGGATTTATAAAAAATGTCAAAAATTGCAGAGAGTTATATTTGAAGACAGAAGGCATTGTGCACATCATCAATGTAACGTGATGTTTCCCTATAATGAAGAGGAGATCTTGTTTCTGATATTTTATTTCAGTTCCACCCAGAGACCTCTCAATGAATTCCCTTGTATCAAGTCAGGGTATTTTACAAGCCGTCATCCAGTGCACGGTGGACAGTGATCCTCCATCTCAGATGTTCCTCTATCGAGACTGGGCCTTGGTGGCTTCCAGCACAAAAATCCTTACCAGCAGGAGACATGAAGTTTCCCTTTCAACAAATTTTTTACAATTAGAAATCCAGAACGTTGTGTTGGAGGATGAAGGGGAATACATCTGCTTAGCGAACACCTCGTACGGCCAGATGACGGGTGCATTAGAGTTCACCGCAGAGAGTGAGTATGGACGTGGCACTTTAATTTCTTCTTGGTTAATTTGGATTAGTGGTATTAGATATGTGGAATCTCCCCGGCAATTGTGGCTCAGAAAAAATATTTCAACCTACAAATTGTCGATGTTTTTCCTCCATAACTTTTCTCAGCCGTTGGGAGTGCTGGACACTACGGCATAGCCCCACTTCTTAACCCAGAGAGCCACTGCAGGAAAAATGTTTGGCGGCTGAACTTTTTATTGGATAAATCATCTGTTTGCAGAAAATCTAAGGATAAGTTCACATTGCGTTTTAACCTCGCGTCAGTAAATTCCTGTTGGGGTTTACGTTAGAAGCCATGGAAAATGGGATTTGGATGGAGGTACTGACAGAGTCATTGACTGTAATGAGGTAGATGTAGTTACAGTGGTCTCAGTGGGACATCATTTTTGGCCATATATGCCTATTCGAGGTGGACTCCTAGATATAGTTGACCATGATTTGGGATCCACTTGAAAAAGACATCTTTGGCTAAAAGTTATGTCCAAAAAGCATATTGTGACTCCATCTGCATCATTACAGTCAATGGGCACATCACTGCATACATCCAAATACTATTGACCAGAGTTTCTCGATGAAGCCAACAATGTGAGTGTAAAAGATGACATGAGGTCGGCGTTAAAGGAAACCTGTCACCGATTTTTTGGCCTATAAGCTGCAGCCACCACCACTGGACTTTTATAAACAGCATTTTTATATGCTGTATATAGGAGCCCAGACCGCTGTGTAGAATGTAAAACACACTATATAATACATACCTAAAAGGGCGCTGCGGTGGATTTGAGTCAGATGGGCGTCTCCATTGTCCAGTGTAGGCGCCGACTCTTTCGGCCACCTTTGTCCTCCTTCTTCTGTAGCCAGGGTGCATGACGCGTCCTACGTCATCCACACCCGCCGGCATTGAGGTCCTGAGCAGGCGCACTTTGATCTGCCCTGAGCAGGGCAGATCAAAGTATTGTAGTGCCCCTGTGCGGGACTGGCGAGTGTGTATGAAGTAGAATGCGTTATGCACACAAGCTTCTGAAGGAGGACGAAGATGGCCAAAAGAGGAGGCGCCGGCATCGGACAACGGAGACGCCCATATGGCCCAACTCCACCACAGCGCAACCGTTAGGTAAGTATTATAAAGTGTTTTTTACATTCTACACAGTGGCCTGGGCTCTTATATACAGCAGGTTAGAATACTGTATACAAGAGCTCACTGGTGGTGGCCGAAGCCTATGGGCCGAAAAACCGGTGACAGGTTCCCTTTAAGGCCAGACCTGCACCAATCAGCTTTCTATCTTAAGTGGCTATAGTGATGACACACCATGAAAGGGAACCTGTCACAACATTCATGCGTCCCGTACCATATATTATACAACCAAGCCTTTTTCCTCCAAACATGTTTTATTCTAAATGTCTGAAGAGGAAGAGTCTGCAGGACTTCCCCTCTGGCTTCTCCCCACTCGACTCACCACTTACAGGTCTCTGTCCATACACAAAATAGAGAAAGTTCAGTCCAATGTGTTGAGAGAGGTGGGGAGAAACCAAATGGAACCACCAACAGTCTCTTCTCACCATTCTTGGACTCTTCTCCATGAGCGGCTCAATGTTTACATACTTTTTCTCTGAAAGGCCTCAGAGTATCAGACTGCCTGCATATCATGTGGTTGGGCAGTATAAATTTCCTGACAGATTCCCTTTTAATGGCATTTTATGGGATTAGAAAAAGAAAAGTCTCCTAGAAATATCCCTCGTGTTGATGGGTTTTGACTTCTTTGGCAGCCCATTCACCCGACATACAGTAGGTTGTAGTGTTCTACACCACCTCCGCGTAAAATCATTAGTAGATACGTCCACTTGGTTTGATGTTCCATTTCACCATTGCTTTGTTTGGTCAAACAGTAACAAAATACGTGTCCCCTTTTTCTCCCAAAAATTTGTCAAAAAAAATGTAGCGGCAAAAATAATCGTGTCTCCGTCTGGCAATGTTCAAGAAGGAAACGGAGTGAATCTAACCTGTGACCTCAAGACTATGGTGGAAAACGGAAACTACTCCTACAGCTGGTACAAGAACAATGTCCGGCTCGTGGAAGAATCGAGTGCCCACTTGGAAATTCTGCAAGTCTCCAGTTCAGATTCTGGATTTTATTATTGCAATGCATGGAACAACGAGAGCAGCAAGAGCTCAGCTGTGGTCAGTGTGAACGTGGCGTGTGAGTATGGATACGGCTCTTTCATTTGTGTGATCATGTGTATTAATGTCAAAAGCTTTTCTGGAAGCTTATGTACAAGTCAGATCGGATGGCTGAAATCATACTACAATTGACACACGGAGTATCATGGCGGCATCTTACACTGTTCACACTACAGATTCCGACACCACACTAGGGTTTCCCTGTGTTTTCTGAGCTACACAAGCAGGCTCGGGCGTCAACCAGCTGTGTGCTCATTAATGGTTAGGATAGCAAGAGTTAACCTCTGCTAGCCTGTTGGTTACCTCAGGGATCACATGTTGTTGGAAACCTATCACATTTACTCTCTCTCTTTTTAAGGTGGCAGAATCTGTCTTCCCACGCCGACTATAGTTTATTGCTGTGTTGATCTGTGTCCTGTTGTGTCTCAGTCCTGCTGGTGATTATATTGCGTGGTGCTTGGAGTTGTTATGGAATTCTCTCCTCATCTTGTTGTTTGCTCTTTGCTCTTATTTTCCTCCTTACCGCTTATTGTCTTATACTTTTGTGTGAGCATGCTGTGAGATAGTGTTATAGTTTCCCCATTTGTCTGTCTCTGTTGGTTTTATCACACTCCTGCCCCAGTCCTCCCCTGGGTTATGGGGGGAGGGTGTATAAGATTAAGGCTAGTCAGGAGCAGTGTTAGGTAGATGGCTCAGACATCCTCAACTTCAGAGGTAACTCTGAGATAAGGTATAGCTAGTCTGAGGGCCAGTCTAGAAGCCCCTGGCCCCAGCTTTCCCCAAACTTCATGACAACTATTTTTTTTTTTAATACAATGCAATGCCTCACAGCCAAAGTATCAATGTAGCCCCAATCTAAGATGCTATAATTATGTCTTTCCAACTTTGCACCTTGGAGAACAAATGTGTATTATTCATCATGTACTTAAATAGTAATGACACGGCACGGAACAATTAAGCGGGCTTTACACGCTGCGACATCGCTAATGCGAACTCGTTGGGGTCACGGAATTCGTGACGCACATCCGGCCGCATTAGCGATGCCGTTGCGTGTAACACCGATAAGCGATTTTGCATCGTTGCAAAAACGTGCAAAATCGCTAATCGGCGACACGGGGGTCCATTCTCAAATCTCGTTACTGCAGCAGTAACGAGGTTGTTCCTCGTTCCTGCGGCAGCATACATCGCTGCGTGTGACGCCGCAGGAACGAGGAAGCTTTCCTTACCTGCCTCCCGGCCGCTATGAGGAAGGAAGGAGGTGGGCGGGATGTTACGTCCCGCTCAGCTCCGCCCCTCCGCTGCTATTGGGCGGCGGTTCAGTGACGTCGCTGTGACGCCGCACGAACCGCCCCCTTAGAAAGGAGGCGGTTCGCCCGTCACAGCGACGTCGCCGGACAGGTATGTATGTGTGACCGGTCTGGGCGATGTTGTGCGGCACGGGCAGCGATTTGCCCGTGTCGCGCAACAGATGGGGGCGGCTACCCACACTAGCGATATCGGGACAGATATCGCAGTGTGTAAAGTAACCTTTACTGAAATAACATAAAGTTGTATTACACCTTCTCTTCACAGATGCACCAAGGCATCTCCAGGTGTTGTCCTTCCAGGACATGGCAGAAGGTAAATCCGCCTTCATTCGCTGCACTGTCAACAGTTTTCCACCAGCTGAGATGTGGCTTTATAGAGGAGACCAAGTGGTGGCTTCCAGCAAATCCACTGACTCCATGAATGACCGATACCGGGTAACATCATCCCATAATGAGCTAATGGTGAACATTAAAGAGCTAAAGCTGGAAGATGAAGGGAAGTACAACTGTACGGCCAGAAACAGCATCGGATCCACATCTCAATCAATGTATTTCCATGTGCAGAGTAAGTCCTTCATTCTGCAGAAAGGCTCATCATGTATCCGCCCAGGGTGTAATATTATATCCTCTATGTGTGTCCAATACATCAACACACATTTCATGTAATTATCATTCACTCAGTAAAATGCTTCATTCCATGGTAGATGGTGCCCAATACTGGAGGTCTCACGTGGGCTCCATCCACATCACATATGGGCTCCGTCTACATCTCACATGGGCTCCATCCACATTTCACATGGGTGTGACGCCCTGGACTATGCAGGTTGTCCCAGGTAGACACAACAACACTACACCCCCCCCTTCCCAGTTAGGTAACAGCAGTAAAACTAAAAGCCTTGTCACCACCCTCCAGGTTTGATGTCCACACCAGGGGGGTGGAGCCAGGCAGTTGGCTCCACCCAACGAGGAGTTCACAGGCCTGGAGGCGGGAACCTAGTAGTCAAGTTCAAGTTAGTTAAGAGAGTGGTTTTGACAGTGAAGGAGGGAGGTTGTGTCCAGAAGCAGACCTGTGCTCAGGCCTGCCAAAGACTACTCCGGTGGCTGGGTTGGCGCCCAGTCACCATTGGCAAGGAGGCAGACAGTAGTGGCTGCCTGCAGGAGACCGGGAAGACGACCGGTGGAACCGTAAGGGACCGGGACAGGGTAGTGGCCCGCCGGAACCGAACCGGGGAGCTAACTGGATACCGGAGCATCAGGCAGGGTACTCAGACCCCGAACTAGGCTAGAAGCCACCACCATAGTCAAATTAACTGATTGCGGTTTGGACCTCAGGGGTTCATTCCCAGCTAAGTCCCGATTGAAGGCAACAGCCCAACCATTCCGGATAAGTGCCACCGCCAAGGGCCAGAGATCCAAAGGGCCAGCATCTGCGGGCAAACGGGCTCCTACAACAGATACACGCTGGGGAGCGGACTACCGGTGCTTAGGCACGGGAGTCAAGATTCACATACAGAGGTGCAGGAGAAAAGCGGACATTACCAACCTAATCTGGGAAAAGCTGCAGCTGGCTGCGGGCCCCGTTCATCACTCCGTTTGGTTTACCAGCGACTCCATTGTCTTGTGTCAGAGTGAGTACACCAGTGCCATCAGGCACCACGCCGCGCTGCACCGCAACACTACACCCTGCACTCGGGCCTCGGCCCGCCGGACCCCGGGACCAACATCCCCTGCCCACGGAGGGGTCAACATCTAGCTGCGCCACTACACCGCTCCCGGGGGCCACTACACCTTCACCGCAGTGGTGGTGTCTAGAATCACCACAACCCGTGGGTGGCGTCACGAACTATCACCTCAAATCCAAACACCCCCAAATCCCCGCGTGTAGCGCCAACTCCTTTGCAGAGCGACGTGACCCCCGGGTCCGTGAGAAGCTCGAGCCACCATCCGCAGTACGAGCACGGATCTGAGCGGCTCGGCGGGCGCAGCCAAGCCCGCGGGGCAGTACACATAGGCTCCATCCACATCTCACATGGGCTCCGTCCACATCACACATGAGCTCCGTGTACATCTACTTGGACCTGGCATGGGTGTACTGATCTGCTTGGCCATAGCATGGGTGCACTGATCTGCTCGGCCATTACATGGGTGCACTGATCTCCTTGGCCATGGCATGGGTGCACTGATCTGCTCAGCAATGGCTTGGGTGCACTGCTCTGCTCAGCTATGGCTTGGGTGCACTGAACTGCTTGGTTATGGCCTTGGTGCACTGATCTGCTTGGCCATGGTATGGGTGCCATTAACTACTCAACCAAAACATGGGTGCACTGATCTGCTCAGCTAAGGCTTGGGTGCACTGATCTGCTTGGCTATGGTTTGGGTGCACCGAACTGCTTAGTCACAGCATGGGTGTACTGAACAGCTTAGCAACAGCATGGGTTCACTGATCTGCTCAGCCATAGCATGGGTTCACTGATCTGCTCAGCCATGACCTGGGTGTACTGAACTGCTTGGCCATGGTATGGTGGGTGCCATTAGCTACTCAACCACAACATGGGTGCACTGATCTGCTCGGCCCGCGGGGCAGTACACATAGGCTCCATCCACATCTCACATGGGCTCCGTCCACATCACACATGAGCTCCGTGTACATCTACTTGGACATGGCATGGGTGTACTGATCTGCTTGGCCATAGCATGGGTGCACTGATCTGGTCGGCCATTAAATGGGTGCACTGATCTCCTTGGCCATGGCATGGGTGCACTGAACTGCTCAGCAACAGCATGGGTGCACTGATCTGCTCAGCAATGGCTTGGGTGCACTGCTCTGCTCAGCTATGGCTTGGGTGCACTGAACTGCTTGGCTATGGCCTTGGTGCACTGATCTGCTTGGCCATGGTATGGGTGCCATTAACTACTCAACCAAAACATAGGTGCGCTGATCTGCTCGGCTAAGGCTTGGGTGCACTGATCTGCTTGGCTATGGTTTGGGTGCACCGAACAGCTTAGCAACAGCATGGGTTCACTGATCTGCTCAGCCATGACCTGGGTGTACTGAACTGCTTGGCCATGGTATGGTGGGTGCCATTAGCTACTCAACCACAACATGGGTGCACTGATCTGCTCGGCCATGGCATGGGTGCACTTCGGTAACATATTTGACTATAAAAGGATTTCTGGAAAACAAGTCTACAGATTTGAGCACGAGCCGTACATTTGTATTAGGGCTATGTCCCCTAGAAGGCTCTTTTCTTGAACAGACATTTTGTGCTTATTCACTCCCTTTATGTGAATTTATAGACTAAGATTGTCTAATCACCTTTGACTATTATAATATATTATTATGGGTCTGTAAAGATCGGCAACTTAGAAACAGATAAATAGAATATTACAAGACATGGAGGGATACTCGGGGGCTATAGTGGACCTTAAATGAATATTTCATGAATCATTTGTTTCTTCCATTTTAGCTGCCAGAGTCCTGGTGTCTCCTTCTCCGGATGTTCTGGAAGGTTCCCAGGTGACCATGACATGTGATTTTATGAAGTCACAGTTGGGGGAGACGGAACACATCTGGTACAAGAACAGCAGATGGCTTACAAAGACCCCGGACAGCTCACTGGTATTTGATAATGTGAAGGACAGCGACACTGGATATTATCACTGTGTGGTACAGGGAGCCGAGGACGCCAGTGTTTCGCCATCAGTCTTCCTCCACGTGTCTTGTAAGGGTTCTGCTTACACAGTTTACAACTTTTTGTGATCAAAATGTCTGAATTAATGGAATCTGATATCTCATAGTCCAATTTGGAAATTATTAATGAGTGTTTAATGTATGTACTCGAGTCACAGCTCTCAACGACAATTGTTTTTCAGATGCCCCACGAGCCCCAGTCCTCTCTTCCTTTTGGGAAGCACAACGTGGGCAGATTGGCATCATTCAGTGCTCTGTAGACAGTGACCCACCATCCAACCTGGCTTTGTACTTTAGAGACTTGATGATATGGTCCTCTGACTCCAAGGGATCCCCGAGTGGCAAGATTAAAGTATCCTCTTCACGGAATATGATAAAGATGGAGATCAGTGACGTTAGGCTGGAAGATGAAGGAACATATCTTTGTGCAGCAAACAATTCCATCGGGGACTCGAGATCAACGATCAACTTCACAGCGCAAAGTATGACATGCTACTAAGGTTTCCATGTTTTTTTGCTTATGCTTATAATGTACAACCCCTTTAAGGAATCCTACACTGCAATCATTTCTGGAGAGTGCCATTACAATTACTTCACCAATGAAGACACCATGTTACCCAAGGGCTCATGTACAATGGTGAAATTCAGAGAAAGGCTCCCACTGCAGTCTAAGCTCCCATAGCTAGAGATGAGCAGTTCTGTCGAGACTTGGTTCACCAGCATAATATTGGGTTGTGATGGAACAGAGATAGAGTTGCAACAACAGTTTACTAATTTTTTCACAGAGAGAAAACAAGCTAGGTGGTTTCATGCTCGCTCTCACTTCTCACCAAACATCCAAGGTTTGCAGGGAGTCACCTAAGAGACAGATTTCGATGCCCAGTGTGACCTACTCGAAATACCAGGAAAGAGACCATGGTTTCCCAAACTGATTCTGGCAACCAAATAAGATCACAATCTTTTGTTTGGGTGACTACACAACACACGCCAGCAAATGGCTGGCAAAATCAGTAATGCCTACACTTCTAGCCTAGAGTCATTCTTAGTGGAGAGTTTCTCCTCTTTCTAGTCTTCTCTTTCAATGTCAAAAAACTTCATTTTGGGCTCACGTTTCCATAAATGGCTCAACATTGCCTTCTCAATCTTCCTTGGTGATCTTGACTCTATCCAGCCTTAGAGCATTATATCTAAGCTAGTCTCTGCCCGATCAGTAGTCTTCTCTTCCCTTTCAATGTCAAAGATCTTCATTTTGGGCTCACGTCTCCGTAAATAGCTCAACATTGCCTTCTCAATCTTCCTTGGTGGTCTTGATTCTATCCAGCCTTAGACCATTATATCGAGGCTAGTCTCTGCCCTATCAATAGTCTTCTCTTCTCTTTCAATATCAAAGAGCTTCATTTTGGGCTTACATCTTCGTAAATTGCTCAACTTTGCCTTCTCAATCTTCCTTGGTGATCTTGACTCAAACCAGCCTTAGAGCACTATATCTAGGCTAGTCACTGCTCGATCACTAGTCTTCAGCTTTTATTTCAGTATTACATCTACTGTGTCCCACCAGAAGAACAGAGCTGATAAGACAGGAAATATCACAACCACCCCATATAGGAGGTCCTAATCTTTACACCCAAAAAAAGACACAATATAGCATCCTTAGTCCCATGTGCTCCCGAACATCATCTCAAAGTTTCACATATGACCCTGATCACCCCCAAGACAGTGATTGGTGCATGAGACATTAGTCCCTGTCGTCACCCCGATGAACCTGCCCAAGAGTCTAACATGCCAACTGCCAGTGTAGATATACCAAATGCCCAAAGAACATCCATCAGAGCAACAATTTCCTTTATTAGAATGAAGAATCATAAATATTTAGCTTCATTAAGTGTTCACCAGATGTTACATTATAATTATTCATCATAAATAATATTTGAAGAGTTTTCTAACTTTTAATATTGGTACAGATATTTTAAGCTCCATTAGGTATGTGACTAGCTCGCTGTCAGTAGCAGAAATTGTATGCAATGTTTCTTATCCATTCAGCTTGTCCTGTTGTCTTACAGCCACGAGAATTGTGATCAGTCCATCATCGGTGGTAGAAGAAGGACAGGCTGTGAACGTGACCTGTGTCGTTGCTACCGATGATGAAAGTGAAGCAACTTACGCTTGGTCTAAAAATGGAGTCATGTATTCAGAAAGTTCCAGAAACACGCTGATGTTTCCCCATGTGATCAGCGAAGACAGTGGAGTATTTCACTGCTGCATCCAAAGTCAACATGGAACCAAGACCTCCCAGTCGGTTATCCTCAATGTCATATGTAAGTATTATAGTTGACATGAGGAGCGATATGAAAATATCAGTAGAGCCCCCGATAATGGTGCTGAGGACAGAAGGATCATGAAGTTATTTTCCATCCATACCCTTCCATGAAGTTTGGGTCAATTTCTAACCACTAACAATTCAGTTTTTTGGAGGTAGAAATATGGCACAAGTTCAAACCACGAAAATGCAAAGATCACATAAAGTTAATTTGTAAGTGAAAACCATAAAGGAAGGTTCTTGTCTGCTGTACTGAAAGTGCAGCACGCGGGACAAAATGAACTTTACTTCTCCTGGGAGACTACAGCTTTCAGTCATAAAGGCGGGAACAGTGCAACTACAGTTACAGCGCACAGCTCTGAAAGTAGCGACTGTAAGTATGCCCCGGTACTGACTGAAAGCCGGCTTGGCAATGCGTCAGTGCAATGCCAGCTGTCAGTCAGTGCCGGGGGCATGCTCACAGACTTTAATCAGTATACAGTGAGTGATGACTCTTGGTGTGTCAACACATCTGTATGACTGAAAGCTTATTTTCTCCCAAGCTCTGCACTTTTAATACAGGAGCTAGGCACCTTCTTAATCCTATTAACCTGCAAATTAACACTAGTGCTAGTTAGTAAGACAGGTTAATGACACAAAAATGTAAAGATGATATACCGTTCATTTGTAGCATTATGAAGGTTCCTGACTGCTGCACTGAAAAGGACAAAATTAGTTCTACTTTTACAGGAAGCATCCAACTTTCAGTCATAAAGGTGGGGACGGTGCAAATACAATTACAGTGCACAGCTCTGAAACCAGCAGGTGTAACTACGCTCCGGTACTGACTGACAGCCGGCTGTGCAACGTTTTAGTGCCAGGGGCATTCTCACAGCCACCACTTACTATCTACTGGGAGATGACTATAGGCTTATGGTCACACCTTTATGACTGAAAGTTGGCGGCTCCTTAATTTTCTCGAAAGCTCTGCATTTTCAACACAGCAGCTAGGCACCTTGTTAATGCTATTAGCCTGAAAATTAACATTAGAGGTGCAGGATAGTAACATTATCCAACCTGACATGTTCCCTTTAAAGCCATAAACCCCCCAAAAGAAAGAAACAATGTTTCAGAGTTTGGGAGAGCTTTTTCAAGCTGGCATAAAGGGAAGATCTGAAACCAAAAGGTTGCCATTGTGATCCTGACTGTTGGACCATCACCACTGCGGCTGATGGCACTCCGGGGTGAGGGAAAAACAAAAAGAAAAAAACAGTGAAGGAAGGCTCTGGCAATAGTGAATGGAATGCAGGGACACCGCCAAACACTCACTTGAGTCTGATCCCTGTCCTCCCTAATGTTCCTAGACGGGTCTTTCTCCCGTGCAACATCAAATGCCTAGGCCCTCGCTGTCATTGAACTCACCCTGAATAGTGTGTAGGCCAGCGAGACACTAGTCTCCCTACTCAATAAAACAACATGTAGAAGGTAACACAAATCGGTTGGGAAAAACAAAACAAATTGCACAATACAATTTTTCCAGCAGGAAACTTCACAGCTGCAACAGAAGCAAAACTCTCAGCTTCTCCAGTAACACATTCTTTCAAAGTGGTCAGAATAGAAGATCTATAACCAGCATTGAGTGAAGTCAGGAGTGGGTAGATATAGCGGAAAAAAGTGATGATAAGATGCTGCAGCTGTGATTAAGGCTATGAGTAATCTCAGCCAGAAGGGAATTGGTCTTTAACCCCTTCAACATCAAATGAAAGTAAATGCATTTCAATTCAAGCTGTAAAATGCAGAGACAGCACACTCATGACAGTCGATTACTGGCTGTCACCAGACTGACACTTCATCTCCACAGATGTACTAACAGATGGGATAGCCTACTGGAGTGGTGGCATTGGAGGGGAAATGGATTTTCCCAATGGCAAAGTTGCTTTTTACTGCAGTCTGTTTGCTGACCTTTAAAAAAATCTTTGACAACCTTTTTATTATTCTTTAAGAACCTATCCCCTCTTTCTGGTCATCAAGATTACATTTTAAGTATAAAAGTACCTCATACAGTAACGTCCATGGCCAATGCATTGATATATGATGTTTTTCACTTTTTCTGAAGATCCTCCAAAAAACATATACATAAAAGCATTTCTGGATACAGAGCACAGCCGGGCGGCCATTATTATGGGCAGTGTCGACAGTAATCCACCATCAGATCTGTTTTTATATAAAGATGGACAACTCATCGCTTTTTCTACTGATGGTGGGAGATCCAGCGAGAGGATACAGGCTTATTTCTCACAAAACATGTTCAGATTGGAAATCACAAACATCAAGGCCAGTGACCAAGGAAACTATGTTCTGGTGGCCAAGAATACCCTCGGAACGAACCAAGCCAATGTTAGCTTCAATGTGGAAGGTAAACTAAAACCAAAGTGAAAATAATGAAGGGGAGACAAACACACAAATGTACTCTTTCCCTATATTACCATGTAAGTGTTTTGTGTCACGCTGGAGCAAGGGAGCGCAAGATGAGGATACACCAGGGAAAATGTAAAGGTTGGCCCTAGCACTAGGAAGAGGGGTCACTACCTAACTTACCTAGGGCTCCCTAATGTCCCTAGACAGGTCCTTTCCCTCATGCGCAGTCACATGACTAGGCCCTTGTTGACCCTGAACTCACCCTGACTAGTGTGTAGGTCAGTGGTACACTAGTCTCACTACTACAATGAGAAGTGATATCCAGGCGGCAATCAAAATTGCAGGTGCTCGGTCAAGGGATGGCACACTCAAATAATATATAAACATAAGACCGACACTCCAAAACTTGCAGTAATCTTTAGGATTTAATCCTTAGAAGCACAGTACAAAGAAAAAGAATGCGTTTTCGGCTAGACCTTTAGTATTGGTATTGACAAAGGCTAAAGGTCTAGCCGAAAATGCATTCTTTTTGTTTGTACTGTGCTTCTATGGATTAAATCCTAAAGATTACTGCAAGTTTTGGAGTGCCGGTCTTATGTTCATATACTACAATAAGACATTATGAGGGAAGTAAGATAAACTGGTGGGGAAAGACACAACACATAGCATTTCACAGCTTTCCCAGCAGGAAATAACACAGCTGCAACCTTCAAAGTAGTCAGTGTATAGAGGATCTATAACCGGCATGGAGTAAAGCCAAGAGTGGATAAATATAGTGGAAGGGTATGATGATCAGATGCTACAGCTGTGAATAAGGCTATGAGTAATCTTAGCTAGAAGGTAAATATTCCTTATCCCTTTCAGCATCAAATGAAAGTAAATCCACTCCAATAGAAGATGTAACCTGCGGAGACACTTTGCCTCTGCTTCCAAAATTACCTGGGTTCTTGTTTTTGGTTCTTTGTGAACATTTTTGTGCTAGGTCATTGAAATAGACAGCTGTCTCCCTGGATCATTGACCTGTAGAAACAGCAATGGCCTGTTAAAGGGGTGGTCGGAGGCCTCGTTAGTCGTGGTAGAGCTTGCTGTTCGGCTGCAGCACAGCCCGGTGTTCTTCCTCCGCACTCCATCCGCAAATTTAGTGCAATACAGTAATAAGCAGAGTTTTTCTTATGCTGTCACAAAGGGGTTACCATTAGCAACAAATAATTCATACATTTTGTTGGCTAACCGCTTCCCTGGTATTCGGGCTCCCATTGGGGTCCCTAAGATTCTCATCCTCCCCTTTAGCTTCATTGTTCACGGCAGACTCAACCATCTTTCTGGTCAGTCAGGACCTATTCTTCACTGACCTTCTGCTGATCGAGGGGATTCAATAGGTCTCCGCCAGGAAATGGCCACCAGGCCGCTAGGGCCACACTGCATGTATGGCACCCTGATTTGACCCAGAAGGTCACGCCAAATTAAAGTTATTGGGGCTTTTCCTCCACCACGTTTCTCACAGACGCCGTCTGCTCCTCTCCCTCAGGGACTCTTCTCCACCAACTGACTTCTTAACCATTATTTTTCAAACTAAGCCCCTCCCCTCTTCACTAAACACCTCTAGCCCAGGAGCACCAGGGAAGCATCTTAAACGTGGTGGCTAACTGGTGGCCATTTAAACACATTACACTATAATATGAACTTTAGACATTGCATTTCATAGATTTTCAGGTCTGGGGCGGCCGAGTCTTAAGGGTGCTTTGCACTCTGCAACATCGCTAACGATATATCGTCAGGGTCACATCATTAGTGACGCACATCCGGCGCCGTTAGTGGCATCGCAGCGTGTGACACCAAGGAGCGACGATCAATGAGTGCAAAAACGTTAAAAATCGTTGCTCGTTGACACGTCGCTCCTTTATTTAATATCGTTGCTGCTGCAGGTACGATGTTGTTCGTCGTTCCTGCGGCATCACACATCGCTATGTGTGACACCACAGGAACAACGAACATCTCCTTACCTGCGTCCACTGGCAATGAGGAAGGAAGGAGGTGGGCGGCATGTTCTGGCCGCTCATCTCCGCCCCTCCTCTGCTATTGGGCGGCCGCTTAGCGACGCCACAGTGACGTCGCTATGACGCTGAACTCACCTCCCCCTTGAAGGAGGGATTGTTCGGCGGTCACAGCGACGTTGCTGACAAAGTATGTGCGTGTGATGCTGCCGTAGCGATAATGTTCGCTACGGCAGTGATCACCAAATGTCGCACGAACAACGGGGGCGGGTCGCAGCGTGTAAAGCACCCCTTTCACCCCCTTACAGGCAGACAAACAACTGTCCCACCAACAATGACTGGAGCAGTGGCCCTTGCTCTATTTAAACAGGACACCTCAGAATCCCATTCTCATGATCAGTGGGGGTCTCACTGATGGGACCCCCGGCAAACAGCAAATTATCATTTCCACTTTGACCTGTTAAGGAGCAGGGAGTTTTTCATATTTGTGTTTTAGTTTTTTCCTCCCCCTTTTTTCCTCATCATCTTCCATTGAGATATACGGTAAAAGTGACCCGGGAACATGATTTTCCAGGTCATTCCGATTGCAGGGAGACCAAACGTGCCGAGAGTCTTGGCCTATTTAATTGATGAAAAAAATTCTGAACTTGGTAAAAAAAAATATTTAACTTTATGTTGTCATTTTTCTTTGTCTTTCGATGCTCCTGAGAGAGGACGCATGTTTTGCGCAGTGTCCTGATGTTTTTAGTGATACTAGTTTTGTATACTTATGATGCTTTTCTTACTTATTTTTTTTACTGGATATTTTGTAATTTCACACAATTCGGGCATATTGATATTGCTTCCCCTTTACAGGGTTTTCCACTAGTAACCTACTACTACTTTACAGTAGGGTATGTGCTTTGATAGATCAGATTTTTCTGAACAAAATCACATATGTTTTTTTACCTTTTAAGGGTGATTTTAATTTTTAGATTTTTTTCTTTATTTCTACTTTTATATTCATCCCTTTTAGGAGACTTGAACCTGTGATCATGTGATTTCTTATACTAAGTACAATAGATGCAGAGGTTGCAACTGGGCCCTGGAGCCTAGGGGGGCGAAAAGGTCATTTTGTCCTATATGAAAAGACCAATGCTAAAAAAGACTTGCAATAATTGTGTCCCCATTGGAGCTTTTGCATTGGGGCCAATGAGCAAACTCGTGGACGTTTGATCGGTGGCTGTAGCCGAACCATAACTCCACTGATTTGGGCTTGGCCCGAACCCCAATGGAAGTCACTGATTTGCAGTTTGAGTCTCCACCACATACAGTTAGCTATAAGCAGACCACTTCAAGGGACAGGTTGGCGGGGTTTTTCTATTTTTTTTAATGTGCACACTACATCCGATCCCACTGTTGTTACCCCCAGTGCGAGCTGTTCAAACACTGCAAGTGGCTCACACCGGGCTGAGCACCAAGCATACATGAGAACAGTGATGCTCATGTAGGGGTTTGCATACATAAACCATCCGAACTTCAAACCCGAACGCTGAGGTTTTTTTAAAGTTGGTGTTCAACCCGAAAACCAAACACCAAACATAGGGTTCGCTCATCTCTATTCTTCAGCTTCAAGTTCTGCCACTACTTATACTATATATATTGTGATATCATAATATTGCAGAATATACTTAAAATCTGGGTGTCCTATAGAGTTCAGTCTATAGTTGAGTTTCACACCAGTATTAAGATGACAACAAGAAGGGCCTTCAACTTTGGCTGTGTTGCGAGGAGCCAATGCATATTCCATCTTCTTGCCGCAGTCAGTCACTGTCGGCTCTAGCCGTGGCTATTAGACACAGTTGCCAGCTAGGTGTCAAGTGAAACATCAGCCGCATGTAGAGGAAGCTTTGCTCCTAAGTCCAATAACAAATGCAAACACTTTTTCCGGGACATTAATTTACAGTCATATGAAAAAGTTTGGGCACCCCTATTAATGTTAACCTTTTTTCTTTATAACAATTTGGGTTTCTGCAGCAGTTATTTCAGTTTCATATATCTAATAACTGATGGACTGAGTAATTTTTCTGGATTGAAATGAGGTTTATTGTACTAACAGAAAATGTGCAATCCGCATTTAAACAAAATTTGACCAGTGCAAAAGTATAGACACCCTTATCAATTTCTTGATTTGAACACTCCTAACTACTTTTTACTGACTTACTAAAGCACTAAATTGGTTTTGTAACCTCATTGAGCTTTGAGCTTCATAGGCAGGTGTATCCAATCATGAGAAAAGGTATTTAAGGTGGCCACTTGCAAGTTGTGCTCCTATTTGAATCTCCCATGAAGAGTGGCATCATGGGCTCCTCAAAACAACTCTCAAATGATCTGAAAACAAAGATTATTCAACATAGTTGTTCAGGGGAAGGATACAAAAAGTTGTCTCAGAGATTTAACCCCTTCAGCCCCCGGGCACTTTCCGTTTTTGCGTTTTTGTTTTTTGCTCCTTTTTCTTCCGAGAGCCGTAACTTTTTTATTATTCCATTAATCTTGCCATATAAGGGCTTGATTTTTGCGGAACGAGTTGTACTTTTAAATGAAACCATAGCTTTTACCATATATTGTACTGGAAAACAGCAAAAAAATTCCAAGCGTGGAAAAACTGCAAAAAAGTGTGATCGCACAATAGTTTTTGAGATGTTTTATTTACCGTGTTCAATATATGGTAAAACTGATGTATCTATGGGATGTCTCAGTTTGGTGCGAGTTTGTAGACACCAAACATGTATAGGTTTATTTGTATCTAAGGGGTTAAAAAAAATTCACAAGTTTGTCCAATAAAAGTGGCGTACGTTTTGCGCCATTTTCCGAAACACGTAGCGTTCTCAATTTCCGTGATCTATGGCTCAGTGATGGCTTATTTTTTGTGTCTCAAGCTAACATTTTTAATGGTATCATTTTTACGCAGATGCTACGTTTTGATCGCCTGTTATTGCATTTTGCATAAAACATGCGGCGATTAAAAAACGTAATTTTGGCATTTGGAATTTTTTTGCCACTACGCCGTTTACCAATCAGATTAATTGATTTTATATTTTGATAGATCGGGCATTTCTGAACTCGGTGATACCAAATATGTGTATATTTATTTATTTTCTAACCCTTTACAATTTAACATTGCTTTGCACATTACTCTACTATTACATCACATTTTTAATTATTAAAGTTGAGGAAAATGATTCACAGCACCACTGGTCCAGTAACTATACCAGTAATCCATAGCTGGCGGACCAGAGCCAACAGAGCTTCCTCCTTCTTGCCGCCATGCCCAGTACATCATGTGTTTGGCCAACTTATCAGAAGAGGCTTTGGTCAGGTCTCAGGTAGCAGGAGATTCTCTTGGCTCTGGTCCGGCAACATGTCCTCCGTAACTCTAGTTCTTTCTGATCATGGTATTTTGTGATACATTTTTTTTTGCAATTTTTGGCAGATGTCCATGTTCTTGTCAGTCCGTCCACAGAACTGAGAGAAGGGCACGTGGTCACATTGACTTGTGAAGTTTTAAACGATTTTCAAGAAATAATCAGTTACACCTGGTACAAGAACAGTAAGTGGCTGCAAGACGTTAAAGGCAACTCCTTCGGGCTCGGAACAGTGAGCAGCCACGATGCCGGATCCTACTCCTGTGCCGCCCAGACATCGAAAGGCGCCTCCAAGACCTCTGCACCCGTCTCCTTATCTGTGCTATGTGAGTAGCTGTGATTTGTCTTAATCGTTTTAAAATTCCTGTGATACTAAAAACCAGCCCAAACAAAGATGTTTCAGTGGTTGATAACATCCAATGAACAATTGAACAGACGAAAACCGCTGTCAGGTGAAATTACCTGTATTAGGCGTAATAAACTCCACTCTTTAGTATTTTCACAACCCGTCTGGACGCTGTCTACTTTTCTTAACTTTCTTGGTATCTCTGTAATAAGCTCAGTTCTGTTAACATATCTCTGTAGTAAGCTCATTTGTTTTCCTGTATCCATGTAGTAAGCTCGGTTCTGTTCCCGTATCTCTGTAGTAAGCTTGGTTCTGTTTCCATATTTTTGTAGCAAGCTTGGTTCTGTTTCCATATCTCTGCAGTAAGCTCATTTGTTTTCCTGTATTCATTCAGTAAGCTCGGAAATTTTAATTGTATCTATGTACTTGGCTCAGACCCCTCCCAATATCAATATAGTAAGATTGGTTTTGTTCTTTGGTCTATTGTATGTAGTAAATTCTGTTCCTGTATCTATGTATTAAGCTAAGTTCTGATCCCATATCTTTGCAGTCAGCTTGATTCTGTTTCTGTAATTATGTAGTAACTAAGCTTGGTCCATTTTCTGTAGCTACATAGTAACTTTTGTTCTGTTCCCGTATTTATGTTGTAAGCATTGTTCTGTTCCTATATCTATGTGGTAGGCTCAGTTCTGTTTCTGTATCTATTTATTAAGCTAAATTCTGGTCCCATATCTATGCAGTCAGCTTGGTTCTGTTCCTGTATCTATGTAGTAAGAGTGTTTCTCTTCATGTATCTGTGTAATAAAACTGGTTCTGTTCCTGTATCGATGTAGTAAGCTCATTCCTGTTCCTGTAGCTATGTAGTAAGCTTGGGTCTGTTGCTGTATATATGTAGTAAACTTGGTTCTGTTCCCATATCTATGTAGTAAGCTCAGATCTGTCTCTGTATCTATGTGGTAAGCTAAATTCTGTTCCAGTATCAATGTAGTAAGCTTGCTGTTCTGTTCTGTTATGTATTAAGCTGGGTTATGTTCCTTTATATTTGTAGTAAGCTCAGATTTCTTAATGTATATACATAGTAAGCTCATTCTGTTTCAATATCTATGTAGTAAGCTTGGTTCTTTTCATGTATCTATTTATTAGGCTTAGTTCTGATCGTATATCTATGCAGTAAGCTTGGTTCTGTTCCTGCGTCTATGTTGTAAGCTTGGTTCTGTTCCTGTATCTAAATTGTAAGCTTGGTTCTATTCCTGTAGCTATAGTGTAAGCTTGGTTCTGTTCCTGTATCTATATTGTAAGCTTGGTTCTGTTTCTCTATCTGTGTAATAAGCTTGGTTCTGTTCCTGTATCTAAGTATTAAGCTTAGTCCCATTTCTGTAGCTATGTGGTAAGATTGGTTCAGTTCCTGTATCTATGTAGTCAGCTCAGTTCTGTTCCAGTATCTATATAGTAAGCTTGGTTCTGTTCCTGTATCTATGCAGTAAGCTTGGTTCTGTTCCTGTATCTGTGTTGTAAGCTTGGTTCTGTTCCTGTACCTATATTGTAAGCTTGGTTCTTTTCCTCCATCGGTGTTAGTAAGCTTGGTTCTGTTCCTGTATCTATATCGTAAGCTTGTTTCTGCTCCTGTATCTATGTATTAAGTGTGGTCTCATTCCTGTAGTTATGTATTAAGCTTGGTCTTGTTCCTGTATCTATGTAGTAAGCTCAGTTCTGTTCCAGTATCTATAAAGTAAGCTTGGTTCTCTTCTTGTACCTATGTATCATGCTGGGGTCTCTAGCTGTAGCTTTGTAGTATGCTTGGTTGTGTTTCCATCAACCAAGGTGCAAACCTCTAAAGTACAGAACACAGTAACATAAATATGATGATGCACATCACTAAATAAACAATAACTTAAACTTAATAGATGATCTCACCTAATCTGCCAAATTAAGAATATAAAAAAAAGAACTGAAACCCCATTTACAAGCTATTGCCATCACAAATCATTGAGATTGGCACCCATTCACATGGTTCTTTCCAACAAAGGCTATACAAGATTCAAAGACATCCAAACCAACAACCAGTTTAGTCCTGAATGATTGTCTACTTTTCCACATTGGGAAAAAAATGGCAAAAAATTGTAACATTTGTCTCTTCACTCTAAAATGGAAAACAGGAAAGAAAAGTGGACAGTGACCTTCAATGAAGCAATATCGGAACGAACAGCCCCAACACACTGTAGATCATTTTTAATACAGATATCCGTCATCTCCCTCAGCATTGGCTTTTTTACCATTCATTTGTATTTCCTTTCCATCTATAGATCCACCGAGAAATATGTCGCTGACTTCATTTATAGAACTTCAGGGCAGACGGCAAGGAGTAATTCTGTGCAGTGTGGACAGCAGCCCTCCATCACAGATGTATCTGCTCAAGGGAACCGAAGCAATAAACGCCTCCAGTCTACAGGACAAAACCGGACGCCTCAAAATGCTGTCCACTCACAACGCACTAAGGCTAGAAATAGAAGACATCACCACTGAGGACCAAGGAGAGTACACCTGTCAGGCCCAAAACTCTTATGGAAATTTTGAAAAATCTATGAGATTCATTGCACAAAGTGAGTAAAAATGATTACTATCATTACAGAAAGAGATCTCCGGCACTCAACCCCAAAAGAATATCAAACAAATTTTCTGATTCAAAAGGGTTCTTTATTACATGAAAGTCCAAAAACAAAGGAAGTCCAAACCAAACCGTTTCGACCAATATGGTCTTCATCAAAGTCCTTTGATGAAGACCATATTGGTCGAAACGTTTTTGTTTGGACTTCCTTTGTTTTTGATCTTTCATGTAATAAAGAACCCTTTTGAATCAGAAAATTTGTTTGATATTCTTTTGGGGTAGAGTGCCGGAGATCTCTTTCTGCCATTCATTTTTTTCTCCTGAGCACCTACAAGGTGAAGCAGGGTCTTAACTCTTTTATTAGGTTACTATCATTATACTGATCTAACTATACAAGAATATAACTACTATAATACTGCCCCTATGTACAAGGATATAACTACTATAATACTGCCCCTATATACAAGAATATAACTACTATAATACTGCCCCTATATACAAGAATATAACTACTATAATACTGCCCCTATATACAAGAATATAACTACTATAATACTGCTCCTATGTACAAGAATATAACTACTATAATACTGCCCCTATATACAGAAATATAACTACTATAATACTGCCCCTATGTACAAGAATATAACTACTATAATACTGCCCCTATGTACAAGAATATAACTACTATAATACTGCTCCTATGTACAAGAATATAACTACTATAATACTGCCCCTATGTACAAGAATATAACTACTATAATACTGCACCTATGTACAAGAATATAACTACTATAATACTGCCCCTATGTACAAGAATATAACTACTATAATACTGCCTCTATATACAAGAATATACCTACTATAATACTGCCCCTATATACAAGAATATAACTACTATAATACTGCTCCTATGTACAAGAATATAACTACTATAATACTGCCCGCTATATATAGGAATATAACACTATAATACTGTCCCTATATACAAGAATATATCTACTATAATACTGCCCCTATGTACAAGAATATAACTACTATAATACTGCCTCTATATACAATAATATCACTACAGTGTACTCTATAATGAAGTATATATAATTTAAATACAATTACACTTTTTCTTTGTTTTCAGTGTCACTAAAGATTAATAGTGTATGTACTAAACTATCCTTAAAACCTAACCTCTGGTTTCTCACTGCCTGGTTCTTGTCTTTGTGTGTAGGTGCGCGGATGATTGTGGCCCCATCTGAGGAGATATATGAAGGCCGTTCTGTGACCCTTACGTGTGCGGTTCCTTGGATGGAGAATACAACTTTTACTTGGTATAAGAATAACAAGTGGCTTCATGAAGGTCCGGAGACGACCTATGTTCTGGTCAATGTTTCCAGCTCGGAAACAGGATCCTACCAGTGCCAAGCGACTCACTGGACGGGCAACAGGGTCTCCCCGCTGGTTGGAATAAGTGTACTATGTGAGACACAACTCTTTATTTTTTTCCTATCCTCGTTCCCATTTGCCATGACTTCTCTTTATATCGGAACGTACAATAGACTCCATGGGAACCCAAGAGACCGTAATTTAATTAGGTTTTCAAGAATATAATGAGTTAAAAAAGAGGCCAAAGAAAGAGTCAAGTGTTCAAAACTGACCAACCGAGGCTGCCGTCAATTATCTCAGATCCTAGTCCTCGGTACTGCACTTTGGTGGCTTTGGCAATGTCTTTTGGACATATGTGATACTTTTTGTTACCTTTCAGATGGCCCCAAGAATCTGGTGACCTCGTCCTTTTTAGAAACCCATGAAAGACGTCGAGTGATCATTTTATGCAGTGTGGACAGCCACCCGCCATCCACCATCGAGGTCTACAAGGACCGTCTACTGTTGGGGAGTTCTGCAACACAACAGGCTGACCGAGGGCAGAAATACTGGACTTCTACATCGTACAATTATCTGCGGCTGGAGATTCGAGATGTTACAGCAGAGGATTGTGGGAGTTATATCTGCACAGCCAACAATAGATTAGGAAGAGTTAGTTCATCTATAGACATCGATAATACAGGTGGGTTGTTTTACTTAAGTTCTCCACATGAAGGGAACTCTTTCCAAAATTTATTCTCTGGGATTTTGTAATTTAAGATTTATTCCCATCGTTAAAAGTTATCACCTATATACAGGAGACTTAATATCTGTGATCTCTGGAGGTCTGAGAGCTGGGAGCCCAACTGTCTCTGAGAATGTGGCTCGGAAGTTCTCCATCATTCATTGTTTATGGGAGTGCTGGAGAAAGTCAAACGCAATACTCGGCCGATGAACAACAATCCACCAACTTAATTACACCAGGACATTTCAGAGACCTGTTCTTGGGATCTATGAGCTTACAGCAGTCATACCCCGTCCGGGTGCTACACACCTAGAAGATAACAATTAGCCGCACTCAAGGACATTTCAGAGACCTGTGCTCTGGATCTAAGAAGGTCCCAAAAGTCCGACCCTGACCGGATATTAAACACCTAGAAGAAAAAAATCCACACACCAGGACATTTCAGAGACCTGTGCTCGGCATCAATAAAGGTCGCAGTAGTCAGTCCTGACCGGGTACTGCACACCTAGACAATAAAAAGTAGCTGGAGACCAAGACATTTCAGAGACCTGTGCTCTGGATCTATGAGAGTCCCAGAAGTCTGACCCTGACTGGGTGCTACACACCTAGACAATAAAAAGTAGCCACAGACCAGGACATTTCAGAGACCTGTTCTCGGTATTAATGAGGGTCTCAGAAGTCAAACCCTGACCGGATGCTACACACCTAGAAGATAAAAAATAGCCACTGACCAGGACATTTCAGAGACCTGTTCTCAGGATCAATGAGGGTCCCAGCAGTCAGACCTTGACCAGGTACCACACACCTAGACAATAAAAAGTAGCCACAGACCAGGACATTTCAGAGACCTGTTCTCGGGATAAATGATGGACTAAGCAGTCAGACCCTGACCAGGTACTACACACCTAGACAATAAAAATTAGCCACAGACCAGGACATTTCAGAGGTAAGGATGGTTGACCTCAGGGAGATCAACATCCAACACCGCGGAGACGCAGTGACACTAGAACAAGGCCCCCTGGGAAAAAATGCAAAACAAGAATGCCGCGGAGACACCATCACATGTTTCTCAATGCTGGCAGGAAACTAGCCAGGTCTTTCAAAGGGAAGGAACAACCACGGGAAGGGCAGTCTCCAGTCAAGGAGACCACCTATGCCAAACATGGTATCCATCCACAGACAGCTGTTTCGGGGTATTTGCCCCTCATCAGTGTGGAGTAGGAAACTGGCTAGTGGGAGCAATGCCTAGTAGAAGACTACATAGGTAAGGATGGTTGACCTCGGGGAGATCAACATCCAACACCGCGGAGACACCATCACATGTTTCTCAACGGAGTGACACTAGAACAAGGCCCCCTGGGAAAAAATGCAAAACAAGAATGCCGCGGAGACATCATCACATGTTTCTCAACGCTGGCAGGAAACTAGCCAGGTCTTTCAAAGGGAAGGAACAACCACGGGAAGGGCAGTCTCCAGTCAAGGAGACCACCTATGCCAAACATGGTATCCATCAACAGATGGATACCATTTTTGGCATAGGTGGTCTCCTTGACTGGAGACTGCCCTTCCCGTGGTTGTTCCTTCCTGGTGAAAGGCCTGGCTAGTTTCCTGCCAGCGTTGAGAAACATGTTATGGTGTCTCCGCGGCATTCTTGTATTGCAGGACATTTCAGAGACCTATTCTCGGTATTAATGAGGGTCTCAGCAGTCAGACCCTGACCGGGTGCTATTCACCTAGAAGATAAAAAGTCGCCACAGAGCAGGACTTTTAAGAGACCTGTTCTCGGGATTAATGATGGATCCAGCAGTCAGACCCTGACCAGGTACTACACATCTAGACAATAAAAAGTAGCCACAGAGCAGGACATTTCAGAGACATGTTCTCGGTATTAATGAGGGACCCAGCAGTCAGACTCTGACCGGGTGCTATACACCTAGATGGTAAAAAGTAGCTGCAGACCAGGACATTTCAGAAACCTGTGCTCAGGATCATTGAGGGCTTCCAGTAATCTGAGCCTGACCAGGTACTACACACCTAGAAGATTATGTAGCCACAGACCAGAATGTTGCCACCATCATGGCTCAGAGTTGGCATCAGGTTCCTTTGTCTGTATTTTCTGTAGATTCTGAAATCATGGGAGTTTTCTTCCAGTTGCATTCTCCTTTCAAAATATAATGGCCAGAACTATGAACTCTTGATACAATTTATATTGACCTATATTAAAGGATGTGGGCAAGATGTGACGTAAAATATTGCATTAGATGCAGACTACACCCTATTAATCAGTATATAAATGGGAGAACAAAGGGAGTGGTAGTCAGAGGTCATACATGAGACCAGCTATTCATGAATAACGTCAGTCACTACTTTTTTGCAAAAATATAACAAATATTTATTAAATTGAATAAATAGCAAAAAAGTGACATAAATAAATAAACAAATACATTACACAAAGATCAGGCTCAAATGGAGATGTCACTGAAGTAACAATATACCAGGGGTCCACTACCCATCAGGGGAGCAGTGTCACAAAATAGTAAAAAGGGGCATGGTCTGATAGAAACTCCGGGCAGTAGATTAAATATAACTCCAGTGTCTCAAAACGTGCACACATATTCCAGTAAGCACTCAAAGAGACAAACTCCATAAGGAGTCTAGTGACCGGAGAGTCAGACCATGAACCATATGTTAATCATATCACGAAAACAGGTAACAATCATTATATGCACGGAGTAAAATTAGTTCCTGTACTGCACTCACCCATGATGATGGAAGTGGAACCCGAGCAAAACGTGGGGCACGTTTTGCTCGGGTTCCACTTCCATCATCATGGGTGAGTGCAGTACAGGAACTAATTTTACTCCGTGCATATAATGATTGTTACCTGTTTTCGTGATATGATTAACATATGGTTCATGGTCTGACTCTCCGGTCACTAGACTCCTTATGGAGTTTGTCTCTTTGAGTGCTTACTGGAATATGTGTGCACGTTTTGAGACACTGGAGTTATATTTAATCTACTGCCCGGAGTTTCTATCAGACCATGCCCCTTTTTACTATTTTGTGACACTGCTCCCCTGATGGGTAGTGGACCCCTGGTATATTGTTACTTCAGTGACATCTCCATTTGAGCCTGATCTTTGTGTAATGTATTTGTTTATTTATTTATGTCACTTTTTTGCTATTTATTCAATTTAATAAATATTTGTTATATTTTTGCAAAAAAGTAGTGACTGACGTTATTCATGAATAGCTGGTCTCATGTATGACCTCTGACTACCACTCCCTTTGTTCTCCCATTTATATAATTTATATTGACCGCTATTTATTATTGTTAAAAAAGCAAGAAAAAGGAGTAGCCCAACAACAAGGCTCAGTGATAAAAAAAAAAGGTATTTATTAAAAATCTCAAGAAAAAAAAACAAATCAAAGCATCTATAAAGTCACAATTGACTAGAGCTACCGAACTGCCTACTCTGTGCAATCTACACTTGGTTGACACTAGTTAATTGTGACTTTTTTAGTTTTTTTTTCTTTTCTTGGATATTTAATAAATGGTTACATTTTTTGGGGTGATCCTCGCTGTTAGTGCTTTTTCTTAATTTTTGCATGTTTTCATCTGGTCTGCAGTGAGTCAATCCCATTTTATAATTTATCATTATTCTTCTGGAGGTGCCGGCTCTTCAACTTTCTTACATATATTTTTTTTATTGTTCATGAGTTCGAGTTTTAGCATTTTCTGTTTTGTTTATGGTTTCACTATTTAATAACTTCTGTAATGAATAGTGATGAGTGAGCATGCTCAGCGTATCGCAGGGACTCTGGCACCATGCTAAAGTCCCCGACGCACGTTTCATAGCTGTTTTTCAGCTAATAAACATGCAAGAATTGCCTGCCATGCATAGTAATGCTGTAGCCATTTTGGCTACTGTCATTACTGTGACTGGCCAGCCACATCGAGTCATATGAGACCCGGGGGTGTGATGCTCGTCATCAGGGAGAGATGATGTAGAAGGCACAGCTTAGATTAGAGCAGGCATACAGTGAGGAAAATACAGTTAGGTCCAGAAATATTTGGACAGTGACACAATTTTCGCGAGTTGGGCTCTGCATGCCACCACATTGGATTTGAAATGAAACCTCTACAACAGAATTCAAGTGCAGATTGTAACGTTTAATTTGAAGGTTTGAACAAAAATATCTGATAGAAATTGTAGGAATTGTACACATTTCTTTACAAACACTCCACATTTTAGGAGGTGAAAAGTAATTGGACAAATAAACCAAACCCAAACAAAATATTTTTATTTTCAATATTTTGTTGCGAATCCTTTGGAGGCAATCACTGCCTTAAATCTGGAACCCATGGACATCACCAAACGCTGGGTTTCCTCCTTCTTAATGCTTTGCCAGGCCTTTACAGCCGCAGCCTTCAGGTCTGTCTTGCTTGTTTGTGGGTCTTTCCGTCTTAAGTCTGGATTTGAGCAAGTGAAATGCATGCTCAATTGGGTTAAGATCTGGTGATTGACTTGGCCATTGCAGAATGTTCCACTTTTTTGCACTCATGAACTCCTGGGTAGCTTTGGCTGTATGCTTGGGGTCATTGTCCATCTGTACTATGAAGCGCCGTCCGATCAACTTTGCGGCATTTGGCTGAATCTGGGCTGAAAGTATATCCCGGTACACTTCAGAATTCATCCGGCTACTCTTGTCTGCTGTTATGTCATCAATAAACACAAGTGACCCAGTGCCATTGAAAGCCATGCATGCCCATGCCATCACGTTGCCTCCACCATGTTTTACAGAGGATGTGGTGTGCCTTGGATCATGTGCCGTTCCCTTTCTTCTCCAAACTTTTTTCTTCCCATCATTCTGGTACAGGTTGATCTTTGTCTCATCTGTCCATAGAATACTTTTCCAGAACTGAGCTGGCTTCATGAGGTGTTTTTCAGCAAATTTAACTCTGGCCTGTCTATTTTTGGAATTGATGAATGGTTTGCATCTAGATGTGAACCCTTTGTATTTACTTTCATGGAGTCTTCTCTTTACTGTTGACTTAGAGACAGATACACCTACTTCACTGAGAGTGTTCTAGACTTCAGTTGATGTTGTGAACGGGTTCTTCTTCACCAAAGAAAGTATGCGGCGATCATCCACCACTGTTGTCATCCGTGGACGCCCAGGCCTTTTTGAGTTCCCAAGCTCACCAGTCAATTCCTTTTTTCTCAGAATGTACCCGACTGTTGATTTTGCTACTCCAAGCATGTCTGCTATCTCTCTGATGGATTTTTTCTTTTTTTTCAGCCTCAGGATGTTCTGCTTCACCTCAATTGAGAGTTCCTTAGACCACATGTTGTCTGGTCACAGCAACAGCTTCCAAATGAAAAAACCACACACCTGTAATCAACCCCAGACCTTTTAACTACTTCATTGATTACAGGTTAACGAAGGAGACGCCTTCAGAGTTAATTGCAGCCCTTAGAGTCCCTTGTCCAATTACTTTTGGTCCCTTGAAAAAGAGGAGGCTATGCATTACAGAGCTATGATTCCTAAACCCTTTCTCCGATTTGGATGTGAAAACTGTCATATTGCAGCTGGGAGTGTGCACTTTCAGCCCATATTATATATATAATTGTATTTCTGAACATGTTTTTGTAAACAGCTAAAATAACAAAACTTGTGTCACTGTCCAAATATTTCTGGACCTAACTGTAAGTGTTTGATCCTCTGACAATTTTACAAATTTCCCTCCTACAAAGAATGGAGAGGTCTGTAATTTTTGTCGTAGGTAACTTCAACTGTGACAGAATAAAAATAATCCAGAAAATCACATTGTATGATTTATAAATAATTAATTTGCATTTTATTACATAAAATAAGTATTTGAGACAATAGAAAAACAGAACTTAATATTTGGTAGAAATCTTTGTTTGCAGTTACAGAGGTTGGATGTTTCCTGTAGTTCTTGACCAGGTTTGCACACACTGCAGCAGGGATTTTAGCGACTCCTCCATACAGAGCTTCTCCAGATCTTTCAGTTCACTCCCCAATACAGATCTTCTCCAGATCTTTCAGGTCACTCCTCTATAGAAACCTTCTCCAGATCTTTCAGGTCACTCCTCTATAGAAACCTTCTCCAGATCTTTCAGGTCACTCCTCCATACAGATCTTCTCCACATTTTTCAGGTCACTCCTCCATACAGATCTTCACCAGATTTTTCAGTTCACTCCTCCATACAGATCTTCTCCAGATCTTTCAGGTCACTCCTTGTCATGAACAGCCGAGGGAGTCTGATTTGTCACAAACAGGACTACTCTCTAGCGCCCCTCTTGCCGGCAGGCCACTTTTGGTACTGCAGGACAATGAACAGAATGAGGCTGCTGAGCTAATAATGCCAAATATTGGAGGTCTCAAGGCAAGGATAAATGTATATACCACCGATTCCCGCTAATGGAATATATATATATATATATATATATATATATATATATATATATACCTCGGTACCCTTAATGATAGCACTCCAATAATTCTATGCAATAATAATCACGCTGCCACCACCCAGCTTTTCGGGATAGCTGGGGACCCGTTTCAGATAGCATATGGCCCTTTGGGTTTTTGGATTCGTATATAAAGCATCAGGAAAGAAACTAATAAATTTTATATATTTAATCCAAAAATAGGCAGTGTTTAAAAAATATACAAGGATTTACAAAAGGGAACCATACAAATTACAATATAGACAGTTACATAAAAATAAAAGGTATAAACGTGAAACTTACTAAACTCGTGCCATAGAAGTGACGTCTGAATTTAGAGAGTGGAGGGACTCCAAGAGAAGAAGATGGTAGAATTCGGCCAGCATCACCCTTACTGATGCCCTCCAGTACTAACTGACCCCATCTAGGAGCTAGTCTCTCTTATGCATTAGGTAACCCCCCTCTCTGTGACCTCATTTTACAGTCTCTTGTGGGCTGTGCCGAGATTGTCACAACGTTCCTTAATTCTAGCTATTCACATATCTTTGCCCCTGGGCCACACAGATGAAAGATATTAGCGTCATATTTTATATCTCGATTTTACATTTACATAGATACCAAACACAATGCATCTAGCATGATTTTACTGGCCAATACTAATTTGTCGTGATACCGGCGATCTCCCCGTCTGGTTAAACTGTGCACTGGCTTCAACACTCCACAGGGATTCTGGCAATATGTTTTTCATTTTTCTAGCATTAACGTAGCGCTTAAAAACTGTTTTGGAAGTTTTCCCTCCAACAGAACAAAGGGATGTCTTTCTTTGCATCCTTCGGTTGCAGTTGTACCATCACCCAAAGTCATAAATACCTAAACTTTCAGGCCGATCAGATAATCGTCATGACGATCTGAGGCTGATGGCAGAAAAGGGGGGGGTAAGGACCCTTCAAGAGTTTTACATGACACTCCTCCGTACAGATCTTCTCACGATCTTTCAGGTCACTCCTCCATACAGATCTTCTCCAGATCTTTGAGATCCCACCAAAAATGTTCTATTCGGATCAGATCTGGAGACTGGCTGCTAGACCCCTTCAGGACCTTGAAATGCTTCTTACAGAGCCACTCTTTAGTTGCCCTGGCTGTGTTTTTCTGGTCATTGTCATGCTGCAAGATCCAGCCATGATCCATCTCCAATGCACTTACTGAGGGAAGGAGGTTGTTTGCCAAAATCTCGCTATACATAACCCCATACATCCTCCCTTCAATATGGTGCCATCATCGAGTCCCCTTTGCAGAAAAGCTGCCCCCAAAAAAAGATGATGTTTCCACCTCCATGCTTCATGGTTGGGACAGTGTTCTTGTGGTTGAACTCATCCTTCTTCGTCCGCTTCTTCCTTCAAACACAGCGAGTGGAGTTGATACCAAAAAGTTCTATTTTGATCTCATCTGACCACAAGACCTTCTCTCATGCCTCCTCTGGATCTTCAAGGTGGTCATTTGCAAACTTTAAATGAGCCTGGATATGTGCTGGTGTGAGCAAGGGGACCTTGTGTGCCCTACAGGATTTTAATCCATGACTGCATAGAGTGTTACTAACGGTAATCTTTGATACTGTAGATTTAGCTCTCTTCAGGTCATTGACCAGGTCCTCCTGTGTAATTCTGGGATGATTTCTGACCTTTCTCAGAATCATTCGTACCACACGAGGTGAGATCTTGCATAGAGCCCCAGACTGCGTAAGATTGACAGTCATCTTGTGTTTCTTCCATTTTCTAATAATTGCGCCAACAGTTGTTGCCTTCTCACCAAGCTGCTTGCCTATTGTCATTTAGCTCATCCCAGCCTTCTGCAGGTCTACAATTGTGTCCCTGGTGTCCTTAGAGAGGTCTTTGCCTTGACCATGGTGGAGAGGTTGGAGAGTGATTGATTGAGTGTGTTGACAGGTATCTTTTATACAGATAACAACAAGTTCAAACAGGTGCGATTAATACAGGTAATGAGAGCAGAGTAGGAGCTTCTTACAGAAAAATAACAGGTCTGTGAGGACAGAATTCTTGCTGGTTGGTCGGTGATTAAATACTTTTTTCATTCAATAATATGCTAATTGATTATTTAAAACTAATACAATGTGATTTTATGGATTTTTTTATTTTGTCTGTCACAGTTGCAGTTACCTATGATACAAATTACAGACCTATCCATTCTTTGTATGTGAAAAACGTGCATTATCGTCAGAGTATCAAATACTTATTTTTCCTACTGTATATGCAGGATTGTACACCTGCTCCCTTTAGTGCTTTTTATGTAGCACTAAAGGGTTGTTTTATCCTTGTTTAACCAAATAAATAATTAAATAAGGTAAAGCAGACAGTGGGGAACTGGGAAGGTCCAACGTTATTTGGCCCCTCTTAGCCTAAAAAAAGCAGCCCGTAGCCACCTCAGAAGTGGAGCATCCGTTATGTGCTCTAATTCTGGCGCTGTACCCGTCTCTTTATGATTCTTCTGGTGCAGTGGCAATCGGGGTAATATTTTGGGGGTTAATGTCAGCTGTGAATTGTCAGCTGACATCAAACCCAGGGGTTAGTAGTGGAGAGGCATCTATCAGACACAACCATTACTAACCTGGTAAATGTAAAGTTTAAAATCCCAGACAGAGGAAAAAATAGTTTATTTGAATAAGGACTCCCCTTCACTGATTTATTTAAGGAAAAAAAAGGCATGAAGATCTGTTGTAATCCATTGTGTAGTGGTCACACAGTGTCGCCCGAATCTAAACTCCAACCTATGGAGCCTTGATCAGAAAACAAAGCTCCATAAGTCACTCCTGGTCAGCACCAGACCTGGAATTTCTCACGAACGGTGACGTCAGTAACTCAGTGCCATTACAAGCTTCTTCTTCACTGTGGTTCCTTTCCTTAATAACAAGCTTGTAGTGGCTTTGAAATGCATTGAATTAAACCCACTTATCTTCGCTGATGTGTCTTAGATGATTCTTTGGAAATTCTTCAGCAGCAGCACGGAGTGAACACGTCTTATGTCCTTTTTCTGCATGGTCACCAGACAGTAGCCCCATGCACCTTGTCCTACCTGCCGTCATCCGCAGCCCTCTCTTTTGCTTAGTCTGCCTGACACAACGCTGTGTGTGCATCATGCCACAACAATGACACATCAGGCTGGCTAATCCAAAGAGGAGCCACGGATGCCATCAGACAGGAGAAGGTTCACAAGGTTCCCATCCAGCATCCGGGGAATACTAACCTGACGGCTGGACTTGGCATTCGTGATGGTTTGGACAATGTCATTCTAATGTGTCTAAAGGCCGCTTTACATGCTGCGATATCGGTACCAATATCGCTAGCGTGGGTACCCGCCCCCATCGGTTGTGCGACACGGGCAAATCGCTGCCCGTGCTGCACAACATCGCCCAGACCCGTCACACTACTTACCTGCCCGGCGACGACGCTGTGACCGGCGAACCGCCTCCTTTCTAAGGGGGCGGTTCGTTCAGCGTCACAGCGACGTCACAGCTGCGTCACTGAACCGCCGTCCAATAGAAACGGAGGGGCGGAGATGAGAGGGACAAACATCCCGCCCACCTCCTTCTTTCCGCATAGCGGCCGGGAGGCAGGTAAGGTGAGCTTCCTCGTTCCTGTCACACCGAGCGATGTGTGCTGCTGCAGGAACGAGGAACAACCTCGTTACTGCTGCAGTAACGATTTTTGAGAATGGACCCCCGTGTCACCGATGAGCGATTTTGCACGTTTTTGCAACGATGCAAAATCGCTCATAGGTGTCACACGCAACGGCATCGCTAATGCGGCCGGATGTGCATCACCAATTCCGTGACCCCAACGAGTTCGCATTAGCGATGTCGTAGCGTGTAAAGCCCCCTTTAGCCATGAATAATCATAGTAATGAGCTTACAATGGAAGAAAATAGAACTGGAGATGTTTTTATTATTACTTTTTTTTACAGTTTGCATAAAAATCAAATATTAGTATGTCCAAGTAGGTTAAGACATGAACAAAGTGTACATGGGATGTCGTGACTATTTCTCACTCCTGTGGTTTCTCTTCAATCACCACCTCCAGGCTGTGTACATTAACCGCCATATTACCAGCTAATGCTGCGCTCCTCCTCTCTATTCGCAGACCGAGAGTCTCCCACCTACAAGGTCATTTTCTGGTTGGCTTTCATCTGTATACTGATCTTGGTCTCCAGTATGATCGCTCTTCACTGTAGGAAGAGGTAGGTGACATTGTGTCATTCTTTAAGTTTTTGGTCTTCACTTAACTGGGACTTTACATTACTCTTAATGGGAATCTTTAGGCAACTAATACTTTTCATAAGGGTCAATCACATCCGCCAGGTCACCAGGTGTCCCTCTTCTTGACTTAGCTTAGTGTAGCCCTAGCATGAATAGGTGTTTTAATGCAGCACCTCCGACAGGGGAAGTTAAGGATTACACACCGCAAATCCATGTCTTCTCTGTAATGCCGGACAGGACAGGGACTACACAGTGTGCAGAATTATTAGGCAAGTTGTATTTTAGAGGACTTTTTTTATTATTTTATTTTGTATTCCCCTGTGTGTTTTCCCTGTGTGTTCTTTAGCACTTAGTGTGGTTGACTAGTGGTCCATTTCAGGGTCAGCCAGGGTCTAGGTATCCTGCTCAGCGCCTAAGTGCGGAATGCCTCTAGGGAAGTCAGAGGAGCCAGGGGCCAGCGGACGTTGTTATCATGCACCACTATCACCATCTTCCCTTTCCCTAGAGACCAGGTTCCCCTCTTTCGTCCTCTCTCTTTTTGTCATTTGCCTGGTATTTCCCCATATCTAGTGCAACATTCACAGGATCCTCTTCCATACTCCATAACGACATCACGGAGCTCTTGGATGTAAGACAGCCTGCACTCCTCCACCTTCTGTTTGAGAATGCCCCACAGATGCTCCATAGGGTTTAGTTCTGGAGACACTCGGCTGGTCCAATACCTTTACTCTCAGTTTCTTTAACAAGGTAGTGGTGGTCCTGGAGGTGTTTTAGGTTCTTATAATGTTGGAATATGAATTGAGGGGATCCTGCTCTGCTTCAGTATGTCACAGGACAGGTTGGCATTCATGGTTCCCTCAATGAAGTGTAGCCCCCCACAGCCAGCAGCTCTCATGCAGCTCCAAACCATGACACTCCAAGACCATGCCTGACTTTAGGCAGGACACACTTGTCTTTCTCCTCCTCCCCTGGTTGCTGCAACACACGCTGACACCATCTGAACCATATAAGTTTACCTTGGTCTCATCAGACCACAGGACAGTTCTGGTAATCCATGTTCTTAGTCAGCAAACTGTTTTCTTTTGCATCATCTTTAAAAGAGATTTCCTTCTGAGACAACAGTCATGCAGAGCAATGTGATGCAGCGTGCAGCATATGGTTTGAGCACTGACAAGCAGACCTCCCCACCCCATAATCTTTGTAGTGTGCGGCGCATGGTGTGAGCACTGACAGGTGGACCTCCCCACCCCTGTAACCTCTGCAGTGTGCGGTGTATGGTCTGAGCACTGACAGGCGGACCCCTCACCCTGTAACCTCTGCAGTGTGCGGTGTATGGGCTGAACACTGACAGGTGGACCCCCCACCCCTGTAACCTCTGCAGTGTGCGGTGTATGGGCTGAGCACTGACAGGTGGACCCCCCACCCCTGTAACCTCTGCAGTGTGCGGTGTATGGGCTGAACACTGACAGGTGGACCCCCAACCCCTGTAACCTCTAAAGTGTGTGTGGTGTATGGTCTGAGCACTGACAGGAGGACCCCCCACCCCTGTAACCTCTAAAGTGTGTGTGGTGTATGGTCTGAACACTGACAGGAGGACCCCCCACCCCTGTAACCTCTAAAGTGTGTGTGGTGTATGGTCTGAGCACTGACAGGAGGACCCCTCACCCCTGTAACCTCTGCAGTGTGTGGTGTATGGTCTGAGTGACTCGCCCACCCCAGGGCTCTGGGACACCCGGTGCCGGGCCGGACTAGTCCAGGGGTCGTCAGTGGTGGCTGGACCCGACTCCGTACCCTGGCGGGAGTCAATTAATAAGGCTTCAGTGTTGATTAAAGTTTATAATATTCGTGACGCCACCTGTGGTTTGCGGCTATTAAGCCGCCGCTGCTGTATGGGGCCTCCGGGGCTGGTGGAATGGCAGCTTGGATGGTCCTGCTCCCCACAGGTGGAGCTGTGCCCCGGGGCAACAGTTGGTGCTTATAACAGTCCATGCAGTGATGGAAGTCTATGCAATGATGGAAGTCTATGCAGTGGTGATATAGTGCAGGCGAAATAACAGAGGCAACACCAGGGGGTGCAGTTTCAAGTTGTTTACTCACAGTTCCTGGGTTGAAGCACACTGGTGCCTTTAGACTGCTGGAACCCACTGTCAGGGACCTCCGCTGATCCCGGGTCGATCTGGGAATAAAAGCCGGTGCACCCCTCTATTGTGTTCCTTTCTTCAGCTGACTTCTAAGCCTTGCCTTTGCTGGATGAACCTGGCTCGGCCTCCACTACAGCCTCCGGGCCGGGGGCCTGCCTAGTGGGTATTCTACCCCCTTTCCAGAGGTTCTGCTGTGGGCTGTGGCCCGGGGCGCTTGCAACTACCCTGGGCCTCAGTTTTTACCTTTGGAATTGACTTCTCTTCCTCCAGTTTCTAGGGACCGTCCCCTGTATGCAGCTTGATCCCTCCACCTGATGACTTTGTGGAACAGACCACCAGCTTGGAAGCTTTGCAGTGGCCCTGGAATCCCTTCTGTTGTTCTGCTGTGGTGTCACCTGAGCCATTCTGGGCCTCAGGGTCTTCACCAGGAACTCAGCTCTCTTCAGACTTTTCTTGAGTTAACTACCTCATTTTCCTCACAGTCTTCACTCTCTCACTCCCTGAGGTAAACTGAAACTGATTCCTGCTTCTACTCTTCTCTCGGCTGGCTCCTCCCACCCACCCAGTTCCTAGCCTCGACCCTATGGGAGAAGGAATGGGTCTTACGACCCCTCCCAGCATGCAGCATGGGAGGGTAGCTGCCACTATCCCCGGTCCCTGTGTATGCCTAACAATGGGTGTAGTGCAGATTTGGCTGTGATCCGGCGTTTACTCCTTTCCTTACCCAGGATGGGACATCACACCTCTGGCTGGGGTGCAATGTCTCTGTGGCGACGGAAGCCTCAGGGGCGCCACACTCCCCCACAGCGAATCCCAGCACGTCCGCGGGCTGAAACAACAAGAAACAGTGGAAAGAAACTGCAAAAAAAATTTTTTTTATACATAAAACATTAAAACTTTAGGACATTACATCCCTTTATGGGAGGCTCATTTTCTTGAACGTTGCAAAAACTTTAAATACCTTTAGAGTCTTTGTGTGCACTTTACAGTCCAATGCACTGGTATTAGGACGTTTATAACTCTACACACATAAATAACAGGGGACCACATTCCAGTCTAGTGGCTCGGTAACACATAAACAGTGGAGTGGGTCATCTTCAAAAAGAACAGGGGCCAAGGATTCAGGAAAAGGGTGTCATCTTCAAAAAGAACAATGGGCAGACATACAGGGGCTATGTACTGTCCTCACTCCATTAACTCCTTGTTGTCCTCCACCAGGGGCTCCGACCCTTGATGGCGCCCACTGGGGCTCCGACCCAGCGACGGTCAACAAGTGAGACAAGGTCCTCCTCCTTCCACCTCTTGTGCTGGGTGGCGTCTCCTGGAGAACTTAGGGACGTTCAACAAAGGCAGGAGGCATTATTTCTGGAGCGGGTCCTTTAAAAAAACTTTCAACTTGAACTTTTAACTTCAGGGGTTAACTTGCGGATGCAGCTACCATCACAGGGGACCGCACTGTGCCAACATCGTACGGGAGACCGGACTTCCTCTCCAGGCACAATACATCCCCAGGCTCTGGACCTCCAGCGGGAACGGTGACGGGGGCAGCGTACACAGTACCTCTTGATCCCGGAGTGGTGCTACACAGGGCTCACTCGTCATGGTGCTGTCGGGTCCTGGCTTCCAGCTGAGGAGGGATGCCATGGGGGTCGGCATGGCTTTATCTTCAAGCGACACAGTTGCTGCGGCAGCCCTCTGTTCCTGGGCCCACACCACGGCGACCATCCTCCGGACTTCCGCCTTCCAGTCGAGCAGCTGCTGCAGTGTCTGTGCTCTCACCCGGACACAGAATCGACCCAGCTCCCGCTTCAACCAGGCAGCGGTTCCTGCGGGGAGCTCACTCGGGCCGCGATCCTCCACATCAAAAGCTACTCCGCTTCTTCCACTTCGGAGTCCCGCCATGCCGCCGACAGGGTCGAAAGCAGACATCTTCCGTCCGCTCCCCCTGGGTCTTTCCGTGATTCTCCTTCTCTGGCCGGTAAGTCGACTTCTCCTTTCTTTAGGCAGCAAGCTGAACCACCCGACAGTCAATTCTCTTTTCAGGGCGCCATTTTTCAATCTCTGCTCTGCATAGCGGGCTTAGCTTCGCGCTCTCCGTTAGACAAGGGGGCGGGGCCTTTTTTCACGCTCTTTGTGCAGGCACGCCCCTCTTCTTCCCGCGCTCAGCCAGGCTAATGGCGGCAGTTTTTTCAGTAAAACACAGTTCTTCTCAGGCGCACAGTACCCGGTGTGTCCGGGCACGAAATCCTGTTTGTGACGCCAAAGTTGACTCACCCACCCCAGGGCTCTGGGACACCCGGTGCCGGGCCGGACTAGTCCAGGGGTCGTCAGTGGTGGCTGGACCCGACTCCGTACCCTGGCGGGAGTCAATTAATAAGGCTTCAGTGTTGGGGGTGATTAAAGTTTATAATATTCGTGACGCCACCTGTGGTTTGCGGCTATTAAGCCGTATGGGGCCTCCGGGGCTGGTGGAATGGCAGCTTGGATGGTCCTGCTCCCCACAGGTGGAGCGGTGCCCCGGGGCAACAGTTGGTGCTTATTACAGTCCATGCAGTGATGGAAGTCTATGCAATGATGGAAGTCTATGCAGTGGTGATATAGTGCAGGCGAAATAACAGAGGCAACACCAGGGGGTGCAGTTTCAAGTTGTTTACTCACAGTTCCTGGGTTGAAGCACACTGGTGCCTTTAGACTGCTGGAACCCACTGTCAGGGACCTCCGCTGATCCCGGGTCGATCTGGGAATAAAAGCCGGTGCACCCCTCTATTGTGTTCCTTTCTTCAGCTGACTTCTAAGCCTTGCCTTTGCTGGATGAACCTGGCTCGGCCTCCACTACAGCCTCCGGGCCGGGGGCCTGCCTAGTGGGTATTCTACCCCCTTTCCAGAGGTTCTGCTGTGGGCTGTGGCCCGGGGCGCTTGCAACTACCCTGGGCCTCAGTTTTACCTTTGCAATTGACTTCTCTTCCTCCAGTTTCTAGGGACCGTCCCCTGTATGCAGCTTGATCCCTCCACCTAATGACTTTGTGGAACAGGCCACCAGCTTGGAAGCTTTGCAGTGGCCCTGGAATCCCTTCTGTTGTTCTGCTGTGGTGTCACCTGAGCCTATCTGGGCCTCAGGGTCTTCACCAGGAACTCAGCTCTCTTCAGACTTTTCTTGAGGTAACTACCTCATTCTCCTCACAGTCTTCACTCTCTCACTCCCTGAGGTAAACTGAAACTGATTCCTGCTTCTACTCTTCTCTCGGCTGGCTCCTCCCACCCACCCAGTTTCTAGCCTCCACCCTATGGGAGAAGGGATGGGTCTTACGGCCCCTCCCGGCACGCAGCATGGGAGGTTAGCTGCCACTATCCCCGGTCCCTGTGTATGCCTAACAATGGGTGTAGTGCAGATTTGCCTGTGAACCGGCGTTTACTCCTTTCCTTACCCAGGATGGGACATCACACCTCTGGCTGGGGTGCAATGTCTCTGTGGCGACGGAAGCCTCACGGGCACCACATGAGCACTGACAGGCGGATCCCCCCACCCCTGTAACCTGTGCAGTGTGTGGTGTATGGTCTGAGCACTGACAGGTGGACCCTCCCACCCCTATAACCTTTACAGTGTGTGGCGTATGGTCTGAGCACTGACAGGCGGACCCCCCACCCTTATAACCTTTACAGTGTGCGGCGTTTGGTCTGAGCACTGACAGGTGGACCCCCCACCCTTGTAACCTCTGCAGCAATGCTGGCTGCACTTATACGTCTATTCTGAACACACGACCTCTGAATATGATGCTGAGGTCGTGCACCCAGCTTGTGTTGTCGGCATGTTCTGAGTGGATCCTGTCTTGTTATACCACTGTATGGTCTTGCCCACCGTGCTGCAGCTCAAATTCTTTTTCTCAAATTCTCAGAGGATTCTTTGCCATGAGGAGCCATGTTGATCTTCCAGTGACCAGTATGAGAGTGTGTGTGAGAGAGAACACCAAATGTAACACCCCTGCTCCCATTCACACCCGAGACCTTGTATCACTGAGTCACATGACACCGGGGAGGGAAAATGACTAATTGGACATAATTTGGCCACTTTCGCTTAGGGGTGTACTCACTTTTGTTGCCAGTAGTTTAGACATTAATTGCTATCTGTTGAGTTATTTACAGGACACCAAATTTACACTTTTATACAAGCTGCACACTGACACTGCACATTGCATCACAGGGTCAAATCCTCAGTGTTGTCCCATGGAAGATATAATAAAATATTTTCAAAAATGTGAGGGGTGTACTCACTTTTGTGATATATTGTATGTTGGATCCACAGCTGCTGCATGACTCAGCAGTCACCGGCACAAAACATGTGCCTGACCTGTCCTTTATCTGACTTTACAAGTTTCTTTGACACATAAATGACCTTTATATTCTGCAGGATTAAAGAGAAGTGCATGCGGCCCCCCGACCAGGAGCTGATGGAGATGAACAACAAGGACCCGGCACAGGTCAGGAGGAGACATTATCTCTTAGAGGCACTTTGCACACTACGACATCGCAAGCCGATGTTTACAATGCCGAGCGCGATAGTCCCCGCCCCCGTCGCAGCAGCGATCTCTTGTGATAGCTGCCGTAACGAACATTATCGCTACGGCAGCTTCACATGCACTTACCTGCCCTGCGACGTCGCTCTGGCCGGCGACCCGCCTCCTTCCTAAGGGGGCGGGTCGTGCGGCGTCATAGCGACGTCACACGGCAGGTGGCCAATAGAAGCGGTTGTGGGTCCAAATATCGTCTGTACCAGACATAACCACAGTGGCCCCATAAAAAGGGCATCGGCATCCACAGGTCCCCTCGTCACTCTGACAACTACAGTCCCCCAATAACAGTGCCCCCATCACAGTATGAGTCACAGTGCCCCTATATTATCCTGCTGTCCTTGTTTATTGATGTCCTGTACTGACCGTACCCTCACTAAACAGCTGCAGTAACAGTACCATCCTAGCAGAGACGTGTCCCATTTCGTGACACCTTCATAACAGTGTCAGTTCCCCATAACTAGGACAATCACTGCTGCTGTAATCGTGGCAGCTACAGTAAGTGTAGAATGTTCAAGATAATTAAGTATCATATATAACATCATGAGCCCCCCCAGCCACTACAAACCAAGCTCAAAAAGATAGTCGTGCACAGCAACAGCTCACACTATTGCTGGGGCCTAAGTCTTCTCCTTATTATTCTTGTGTCCTGAAATTAGTGTCGATTTTTTCCAAACATAGACCCAGTCCATTTCCCTTTTAAAATTCTGCCATCTGGGAGTGGCCACTAGAGGGAGCTGGGAGTGAACAACGTGAGTTATTATTATGTGTACACTGTCTGCACTAAGCTCCTCGGCTCCCTCTAGTGGTTGCTGCAGGGAGCACAATACTTTTTTTTTAACGTTACCTCTGTTCTATATCTATGCAGTGGATTTGGAGCTCTGAATCCCAAAAACAAAGGTTTGACTACTATAAAGATATATTCATAATATAATTCGCTCAGATTGATGGAGCAATATGTAAAAAAACAAGATGATCCTAGTCTGTGCTTAACTCATTTCTCTCGGGTCGTCTCTGATTTCATGTAATTTGATTATTTTCCTATTTGTAGAGTTAATTCCCCGACTTCTGAGTGTCCTCGGTGCTGACTGGAGACATGGCGGACGTGGAGAACTGGAAGAGGGGGCAGAAGCTTCATCACCGGCTCCGTATATGACCCGCCATACTCTGCTGCTGATTTTTACCACCCGCCGGATTTTATTTCTGGGGTGAGGTCTCATTGACACCAGAATGTTCTACTTTTAAAAAAACTTGCAAAAGTGCAAAATGCCAAAAATACAGCCATAGATTCTGCAGCATTTTGGCCTGGCGTGCTTCTTCTGCCCGTGTACCGTGCGCTTTGCCTCCACCCGCTGGTTTTACCCCTGTATATATTGTAGTTGTACCAAATTCCACTCATTTCGGGAAACATTTTACTATTTCCTCCCTAATGACAGAGGTTCCATTATCTGTGACCGGAGGTGGGAGAATGAGCGATGGTTAGTCAGGACTTCGATGCTTTGCCGCACATTTACATGGCATCCCCTTGGACTTTTTCATTGTTCCACAATCTTTATTATATTGCATGTTGCAATAAAATCTGCTCTATATGTAACACCGGTACTAATTACTGTTTTTAATAAACTTTGCAAAAATAGCTCGCCTTCCACCCAGCTGCAGATCATCAGTATTATATGGCTCTTTAAATACCCCTTCCTTCCGTGGACTGGTTCTGGTGATATTTTCAGTTCATTCTAGCCTTTGTTGCAAGCAGGTGGCTTGTACTCCTCTGTTGTATCATTGCTGAAAATTATGCTGAATTTCTACCTGAGTCATCTGTAGATAAGTTGTTCATACATTTTCCCCGTGTGTCTTCCTTGTGTTATCTGTAGTTTTTAGTGGGGTTGACGAAGAGCTCATCCCATCCGTTCCCTACTTAGGTTCACATTGAGTGACTATAGACTTTAACTTTAAGCCTGGCCAACCCATTTAACCAGAACCACTGTACTAAACCTGATATTCGCCCAATATCAGCTCTATACCAGTGCACTGCAGACCATATATGTGTGCACAGTGCAGATTCTCACCAGTAACGTTCCCGCTGATTGTTGTCATTCATTTTCTGTTTTATGTTCCATTTAGCCCGGACCGCAACAACCCCTTTTCTATCATCCATGATCATCCCTGCAAGACATCTTTAACGGGTGTTACACGCAACGACATTGCTAACGAGATTTCGTTGGGGGTCACTGAATTTGTGACGCACATCCGGCCTCGTTAGCGTCGTTGTTGCGTGTGAAACGCAGGAACGACTGTTAACGATCAAAATTACTTACCAAATCGTTGATCGTTGTCCAGTCATTCCTATCCCGATTATCATTGCTGTTGCAGGACGTAGGTTGTTCGCCGTTCCTGCGGCAGCACACATTGCTACGTGTGACACCGCAGGAACGAGGAAGTACACCGTACCTGCGGCCGCCACCAATGAGAAAGGAAGGAGGTGGGTGGAATGTTTGTCCCGCTCATCACCGCCCCTCCGCTTCTATTGGGCGCCCGCTTAGTGACGTTGCTGTGATGCTGAACGAACTGCCCCCTTAGAAAGGAGGCGGTTCGCCAGCGACAGCGACGTCGCTAGGCAGGTAAGTAGTGTGACGGCTCCTAGTGATGTTGTGCGCCACGGGCAGCGATTTGCCCGTTACGCACAACCGACGGGGGAGGGTGCTTTCACCAGCGATACCGATATCAATGTCGCTGTGTGTAAAGCCCGCTTTAGGCTTGCTGCTTTTCCAGCCTGCCCCGCACGTTCCTGACCTCTACACAAACCATTAAGTGCCATAGACAGGAATAATGCTCCTCTGTACAGTAATAGTACCCTTCTACTGTATTGTGGCCTACCCAATAAAGCGGGCTTTACACACAGCGACATCGCTAGCGATGTCGCTAGTGAAAGCACCTGCCCCCGTCGGTTGTGCGTCACAGGCAAATCGCTGCACGTGGCGCACTACATCCCTCAGACCCGTCACACTATACTTACCTGCCTAGTGACGTCGCTGTGACCGGCAAACCGCCTCCTTTCTAAGGGGACGGTTCGTTCGGCGTCACAGCGACGTCACTAAGCGGCCGCCCAATAGAAGCGGAGGGGTGGAGCTGAGCGGGACAAACATCCCACCCACCTCCTTCCTTCCTCATTGCCGGCGGCCGCAGGTACGGTGATGTTCCTCGTTCCCGGGGTGTCACACATAGCGATGTGTGCTGCCGCAGGAACGACGAACAACCTGCATTCTGCAACAGCAATGATAATTGGGAATTGAACGACCGAACAACGATCAACGTTTAGGTAAGTAATTTGGATCGTTAACAGGTCATTCCTGCATTTCACACGCAACGACATCGCTAACGAGGCCGGATGTGCGTCTTGAATTCCATGACCCCCAACGACATCTCGTTAGCGACGTCGTTGCGTGTAAAGAAATGTGAAAAAATAACCTGTTCCCTGCTCCTTTAAATATTTCTAATCCACACCGGTATAGCAGAAGTAAGGAAGGAACGGATTTGAACTCGACACCAATTCCATAAAAAAATCTTTGATTCTTTATTGAAGAAAATATACTTACAGTGCTGGCCAAAAGTATTGGCACCCCTGCAATTCTGTCAGATAATACTCAGTTTCTTCTTGAAAATGATTGCAATCACAAATTCTTTGGTATTATTATCTTCATTTATTTTGCTTGCAATGAAAAAACACAAAAGAGAATGAAAAAAAAAATCAAATCATTGATCATTTCACACAAAACTCCAAAAATAGGCCAGACAAAAGTATTGACACCCTTAGCCTAATACTTGGTTGCACAACCTTTAGCCAAAACAACTGCGCACAACCGCTTCCGGTAACCATCAATGAGTTTCGTACAATGCTCTGCTGGAATTTTAGACAATTCTTCTTTGGCAAACTGCTCCAGGTCCCTGAGATTTGAAGGGGCCTTCTCCAAACTGCCATTGTGAGATCTCTCCACAGGTGTTCTATGGGGTTCAGGTCTGGACTCATTGCTGGCCACTTTAGTAGTCTCCAGTGCTTTCTCACAAACCATTTTCTAGTGTTTTTTGAAGTGTGTTTTGGGTCATTGTCCTGCTGGAAGATCCATGACCTCTGAGGAAGACCCAGCTTTCTCACACTGGACCCTACATTATGCTGCAAAATTTGTTAGTAGTCTTCAGACTTCATAATGCCATGCACACGGTCAAGCAGTCCAGTGCCAGAGGCAGCAAAGCAACCCCAAAACATCAGGGAACCTCCGCCATGTTTGACTGTAGGGACTGTGTTCTTTTCTTTGAATGCCTCTTTTTTTCCCCTGTAAACTCTATGTTGATGGCTTTTCCCAAAAAGCTCTGCTTTTGTCTCATCTGACCAGAGAACATTCTTCCAAAACGTTTTAGGCTCTCAGGTAAGTTTTGGCAAACTCCAGCCTGGCTTTTTTATGTCTCGGGGTAAGAAGTGGGGTCTTCCTGGGTATCCTACCATACAGTCCCTTTTCATTCAGATGCCGACGGATAGTACGGGTTGACACTGTTGTACCCTCGGACTGCAGGGCAGCTTGAACTTGTTTGGATGTTAGTCGAGGTTCTTTATCCACCATCTGCACAATCTTGCGTTGAAATCTCTCGTCCATTTTTCTTTTCCCTCCACATCTAGGAAGGTTAGCCACAGTGCCATGGGCTTTACACTTCTTGATGACACTGCGCACCGTAGACACAGGAGCTTTCAGGTCTTTGAAGATGGACTTGTAGCCTTGAGATTGCTCATGCTTCCTCACAATTTGGATTCTCAAGTCCTCAGACAGTTCTTTGGTCTCTTTCTTTTCTCCATGCTCAATGTGGTGCACACAAGGACACAGGACAGAGGTTGCGTCAACTTTAATCCATGTCACCCCCTGCAAGTGTGATTTATTATTGCCAGCGCCTGTTAGGTGCCACAGGTAAGTTACAGGGGCTGTTAATTACACAAATTACAGAAGCATCACAGGATTTTTCAAACAGTGCCAATACTTTTGTCCACCCCTTTTTTATGTTTTGTGTGGAATTATATCCAATTTGGCTTTGACATTTTTTTTTTTCATTGAAGACAAATTAAATGAAGATAATAATACCAAAGAATTTGTGATTGCAATCATTTTCAAGAAGAAACTGAGTATTATCTGACAGAATTGCAGGGGTGCCAATACTTTTGGCCAGCACTGTAAAAATTCCAGCCAGAACTGCACAGTGCAGGAGTACAAGTGCAGGAGTGTAAAGCACGCTTAAAGCCTGCTTTACACTTTGCAATTTTGCATACGATATCATATGCGATTTGCCACGCCCCCATCGTATGTGCGGCACGTTCAATTTGTTGAACGTGCCGCACAAACGATTAACCCCCATCACACGTATTTACCTTCCATACGACCTCGATGTGGGCGGCGAACATCCACTTCCTGGAGTGGGAGGGACGTTCAGCGTCACAGCGACGTCACGCGGCAGCCGGCCAATAGAAGCGGAGGGGCGGAGATGAGCGGGACGTAAACATCCCGCCCAGCTCCTTCCTTCTGCATTACCAGCCGGGAGCCGCAGGACGCTGGTAAGATCTGTTCATCGTTCCCGGAGTGTCCCACACTGCGATGTGTGCTGCCTCGGGAACATTGAACAACCCGACGTGCAATTCGTCAGGATTCAACGACGTGCATGTGATGAACGTTTTACCGTTCATTCGCAATCACACGTAGCTGTTACACACTGCAATGTACCTTACGATGCCGGATGTGCGTCATTTACGACGTGACCCCGCCGACACATCGTAAGATACATTGCAGCGGGTAAAGCCCGCTTAACAGTGGCCCCTCTGTGCCTCTAGACAGTAATAATGCCTCCTTTGTACTTTATCGAAGTAATAGTGCTCCGATATGCCTCCATACAGTTATACAGGTCCGCACAGTAAGGATGTCCCCTTGTGCTGCCTTATAATTATTCCCCTGTGCCTCCTTATTATAAAAACTCCAATGTGCTGACTTATAATAATGAGCCTCCTGTTCTTCCTCTATAATGATCCGCCATTGTGCCTCCTTATAATAATGAACCTCCGTGCCGCTTTATTGTAGTAATGCACCTGACCAGGCGCCCACACAGATATAAAGGCGACGTGACACGTATCGATATATCATGCGATCGCATGAGCGACTCCCCCCCTCGCCGTTTGTGCATCACGGGCAATTCGCTGCCCGTGGCGCACAATGTCGTTAACCCCCTGTCACACTTACCTGCCTAACCACGTCGCTGTGGGCGGCGAACATCCTCTTCCTGAAGGGAGAGGGGCGTGTATTGCAGGACTTACCAGTAATTTTGCTCCTATTGAAGCCCCTCAGTGTTCTCGTCCACTATGATACCCCTTCTATAGCCCCCATAGAGTTTGATGCGCCCACACAGTATGATTACCCTACACAGTATATAATGCTCCATAGACCTCCACATAGTAATATGGTCTCCACAGCCCCCCATACTGTATGGTATTCACCACAGCCCCCCTATATAGTATGATGTGTACCTCAGACTCCCATACAACACAATGCCCCTTCAACCCCCCCATAAAGTATGATTGTCACCACAGCCTCCAACAAAATATATTGGCCCCATATACAGTTAGGTCCAGAAATCTTTGGCCAGTGACACAATTTTGGCGAGTTGGGCTCTGCATGCCACCACATTGGATTTGAAATGAAACCTCTACAACAGAATTCAAGTGCAGATTGTAACGTTTAATTTGAAGGTTTGAGCAAAAATATCTGATAGAAATTGTAGGAATTGTCACATTTCTTTACAAACACTCCACATTTTAGGAGGTCAAAAGTAATTGGACAAATAAACCAAACCCAAACAAAATATTTTTATTTTCAATATTTTGTTGCGAATCCTTTGGAGGCAATCACTGCCTTAAGTCTGGAACCCATGGACATCACCAAACGCTGGGTTTCCTCCTTCTTAATGCTTTGCCAGGCCTTTACAGCCGCAGCCTTCAGGTCTTGCTTGTTTGTGGGTCTTTCCGTCTTAAGTCTGGATTTGAGCAAGTGAAATGCATGCTCAATTGGGTTAAGATCTGGTGATTGACTTGGCCATTGCAGAATGTTCCACTTTTTTGCACTCATGAACTCCTGGGTAGCTTTGGCTGTATGCTTGGGGTCATTGTCCATCTGTACTATGAAGCGCCGTCCGATCAACTTTGCGGCATTTGGCTGAATCTGGGCTGAAAGTATATCCCAGTACACTTCAGAATTCATCCGGCTACTCTTGTCTGCTGTTATGTCATCAATAAACACAAGTGACCCAGTGCCATTGAAAGCCATGCATGCCCATGCCATCACGTTGCCTCCACCATGTTTTACAGAGGATGTGGTGTGCCTTGGATCATGTGCCGTTCCCTTTCTTCTCCAAACTTTTTTCTTCCCATCATTCTGGTACAGGTTGATCTTGGTCTCATCTGTCCATAGAATACTTTTCCAGAACTGAGCTGGCTTCATGAGGTGTTTTTCAGCAAATGTAACTCTGGCCTGTCTATTTTTGGAATTGATGAATGGTTTGCATCTAGATGTGAACCCTTTGTATTTACTTTCATGGAGTCTTCTCTTTACTGTTGACTTAGAGACAGATACACCTACTTCACTGAGAGTGTTCTGGACTTCAGTTGATGTTGTGAACGGGTTCTTCTTCACCAAAGAAAGTATGCGGCGATCATCCACCACTGTTGTCATCCGTGGATGCCCAGGCCTTTTTGAGTTCCCAAGCTCACCAGTCAATTCCTTTTTTCTCAGAATGTACCCGACTGTTGATTTTGCTACTCCAAGCATGTCTGCTATCTCTCTGATGGATTTTTTCTTTTTTTTCAGCCTCAGGATGTTCTGCTTCACCTCAATTGAGAGTTCCTTAGACCGCATGTTGTCTGGTCACAGCAACAGCTTCCAAATGCAAAACCACAGACCTGTAATCAACCCCAGACCTTTTAACTACTTCATTGATTACAGGTTAACGAGGGAGACACCTTCAGAGTTAATTGCAGCCCTTAGAGTCCCTTGTCCAATTACTTTTGGTCCCTTGAAAAAGAGGAGGCTATGCATTACAGAGCTATGATTCCTAAACCCTTTCTCCGATTTGGATGTGAAAACTCTCATATTGCAGCTGGGAGTGTGCACTTTCAGCCCATATTATATATATAATTGTATTTCTGAACATGTTTTTGTAAACAGCTAAAATAACAAAACTTGTGTCACTGTCCAAATATTTCTGGACCTAACTGTATAGTGCCTACAAGTAGTATTCAACCCCCTGCAGATTTAGCAGGTTTACACATTCGGAATAACTTGGCATTGTGACATTTGGACTGTAGATCAGCCTGGAAGTGTGAAATGCAGCAAAAAAGAATGTTATTTCTTTTTTTTTTTTTTTTTTTTTTTTTTAAATTGTGAAAAGTTCATTCAGAGGGTCATTTATTATTCAACCCCTCAATCCACCAGAATTCTGTTTGGTTCCCCTAAAGTATTAAGAAGTATTTCAGGCACAAAGAACAATGAGCTTCACATGTTTGGATTCATTATCTCTTTTTCCAGCCTTTTCTGACTAATTAAGACCCTCCCCAAACTTGTGAACAGCACTCATACTTGGTCAACATGGGAAAGACAAAGGAGCATTCCAAGGCCATCAGAGACAAGATCGTGGAGGGTCACAAGGCTGGCAAGGGGTACAAAACCCTTTCCAAGGAGTTGGGCCTACCTGTCTCCACTGTTGGGAGCATCATCCGGAAGTCGAAGGCTTATGGAACTACTGTTAGCCTTCCACGGCCTGGACAGCCTTTGAAAGTTTCCACCCGTGCCGAGGCCAGGCTTGTCCAAAGAGTCAAGGCTAACCCAAGGACAACAAGGAAGGAGCTCTGGGAAGATCTCATGGCAGTGGGGACATTGGTTTCAGTCAATACCATAAGAAACGTACTCCACCGCAATGGTCTCCGTTCCAGACGAGCCCGTAAGGTACCTTTACTTTCAAAGCGTCATGTCAAGGCTCGTCTACAGTTTGCTCATGATCACTTGGAGGACTCTGAAACAGACTGGTTCAAGGTTCTCTGGTCTGATGAGACCAAGATCGAGATCTTTGGTGCCAACCACACACGTGACGTTTGGAGACTGGATGGCACTGCATACGACCCCAAGAATACCATCCCTACAGTCAAGCATGGTGGTGGCAGCATCATGCTGTGGGGCTGTTTCTCAGCCAAGGGGCCTGGCCATCTGGTCTGCATCCATGGGAAGATGGATAGCACGGCCTACCTGGAGATTTTGGCCAAGAACCTCCGCTCCTCCATCAAGGATCTTAAGATGGGTCGTCATTTCATCTTCCAACAAGACAACGACCCAAAGCACACAGCCAAGAAAACCAAGGCCTGGTTCAAGAGGGAAAAAATCAAGGTGTTGCAGTGGCCTAGTCAGTCTCCTGACCTTAACCCAATTGAAAACTTGTGTAAGGAGCTCAAGATTAAAGTCCACATGAGACACCCAAAGAACCTAGATAACTCGGAGAAGATCTGCATGGAGGAGTGGGCCAAGATAACTCCAGAGACCTGTGCCGGCCTGATCAGGTCTTATAAAAGACGATTATTAGCTGTAATTGCAAACAAGGGTTATTCCACAAAATATTAAACCTAGGGGTTGAATAATAATTGACCCACACTTTTATGTTGAAAATTTATTAAAATTTAACTGAGCAACATAACTTGTTGGTTTGTAAGATTTATGCATCTGTTAATAAATCCTGCTCTTGTTTGAAGTTTGCAGGCTCTAACTTATTTGCATCTTATCAAACCTGCTAAATCTGCAGGGGGCTGAATACTACTTGTAGGCACTGTACCTACACATAGTATGATGGCCTTCACAGCCCCAAAATTCAGTATGATGGTAGCTTTACAGCCCAACATACAGTATGATGGTCCGTTACACTCTCCCTATACAGTATGAGTGTCCCCACACAGCCCCCTATATAGTATGATTGTCCCCACACAATATGATGGTGCCCCCAACAGCCCTATATAGTATTATGGTGCGGTGCACCCCATCCAACAGCCCCCAATGTACTATGATCGTCCCACCAACAGCCCCCTATATACTACGATGACCCCCCCCCCAGCCCCCTATATAGTATAATGGTCTCACATACAGCCCCTTATATAGTATGATGGTCCTCCACAGCCTCTGAAAAATAAGGAAAATTATATATATTCACCTAATCCACAATTCTTCTCAGCCTCCTCTTCTATCTGGTCTCGCAATGCAGTGATGTCATTGCTCTACCGACATTATCTACGTGGCTGTGGACAGGGAAGACGCCCCTGGCCTTCAGGAGTAAGTAGCACAGCAAGAGCGGGTCAATCCAGCCTTCTACAGTGAGGAAAAAAGTCAGCAGTAATATAGCAAAATACCAGAGGTAGTCCACAGTAATCACAACAAATTAGCTGGACCAGTTACGGAGCTTTAGAAAAATTCATATGCATAAAACATAACTTTTAATTCATACAAGGAATAAAAGTGAACTGAAATTCACTAGTGAGAATTAAACCAGAGGTGCCAATAGTCCAATCATTCGGACCATATCAGGCTGAGGGCACAGTTAATAGGCCCAGAAGTACTAACTCACCTTGCCTGGAGTAAGCTGAGACAGACCGTACTTCTGGGTCTATTAACTGTGCCCTCAGCCTGATATGGTCCGAATGATTGGACTATTGGCACCTCTGGTTTAATTCTCACTAGTGAATTTCAGTTCACTTTTATTCCTTGTATGAATTAAAAGTTATGTTTTATGCATATGAATTTTTCTAAAGCTCCGTAACTGGTCCAGCTAATTTGTTGAGGAAAAAAGTCATTAGTCAGCCACCAGTTGTGCGAGTTCTCCCCCTTATAAAGATGAGATTTGCCTGTAAATGACATCATAAGTGACCACAACTATGAGAGACAAAATGAGAAAACAAATCCAGAAAATCACCGCGTCTGATTTGGAAGAGGTTTTTTTGCAAATTATGGTGGAAAATAAGTATTTAGTCATCTAAAAAACATGCAAGATTTCTGTCTCTCACAGACCTGTAACTTCTTCTGTAAGAGGCTCCTCTGTCCTCCACTCAATACCTGTAGTAATGGCGCCTGTTTGAACTTATCAGTATAAAAGACACCTGTGCACAACCTCAAACAGTCCCACTCCAAACTCCACTATGGTGAAGACCAAAGAGTTGTCGAAGGACACCAGACACAAATATGTAGCCCTGCACCAGGCTGAGAAGACCGAATCTACAATAGGCAAGCAGCTTGGTGTGATGAAATCAACTGTGGGAGCAATAATACAAAAATGGAAGACATACAAGACCATTGAGAATCTCCCTCGATCTGGGGCTCCACACAAGATCTCACCCCGTGGGGTCAAAATGAGCACAAGAACAGTGATTAAAAATTCCAAAATCACATGGGGGGGACCTAGTGAATAACCTGCATAGAGCTGAGACCACCGTAACAAAGGCTATCATCAGTAACAAACTATGCCCCCAGGGACTCAGATCCTGCAGTGCCAGATGTGTTCCCCTGCTTAAGCCAGTACATGTCCGGACCCATCTGAAGTTTGCTAGAGAGTATTTGGATTATCTGTGAAGCCCCACGGGTGTAGTGTCAGTGTCGGTGCATTACCTTCAGGGACTCCACGTTGCTGGATCTCCGTCACTGGTAGGGAATCTTCGGTTTTGATCGTGACGCCACTCTCAGTATTGCGGCCAGTAGGGACCGCCACTGCAGGTTGAGGGTCGCCTGGGGCTGATGGTGTGTGCAGTTAGATGTAGTAGCCTCCTGAGAGTGAGGCAAGCCCCAGGGCCCTGTGTAGGTTTGTAGTACCACAAGTCGCAGAATGACTCACACAGGCAGAGCTGTCTTTCAAGGGCTTTACTCACATTTGATGGCAGGGTGAGTAGCCCGGGCGTAGCTGGGATGAACCAGATGGGAACCAGGTATCCTTCAGGCTGACTTTATGAGGGTGACTACTGACTCGCCTTCCTTAGCCCTTGGTGGTTTGGGGTGACCCCGACTTTTAGTCCCTATGGGGGTCACCCAGGGAAGATGCTCCAAGCCTCTCTCCCCTTCTTGTTCGCCGTGTGCTTGTTCCCCGGACCAGGCCACTCCAGCCTCTTGCCTCCTATGACCTATGGGCCCTCACTGCGGTTACGTGGCTGCGGCTTTGTAGTGTTGTGGTGTGGGCTTTAAGAGCCCCACACCGGCAGGTTTAGCAGAAGAAAGTTGAATCTATCCCCGCTTCGGGATCTGCCGCCCGGTTGGGCCTGGTGCTCTCTAGCAGTCTCCTTACTTCCCACTCCGTTGCACTCGCTAGCTGAAGCTGGCTTTCAGGCAGCACTCCTAGTTGACCGTTCTCCCCCGTCTGTAGCCACTGCGCGGGCGCTGTTAGACAGCAACAGCCCCACAGGTCTGCTCCTCACTGAGCCCTATGGAGTTCTCTGCTCTAACTGACTCACTGCCCCTCCTCTCCTGTTCTTGCCTACGCCACCTAGCAACCAGATTCTCTTACCACACCCCTTGAGAGGAGATGGAGGCTCTACCCCCTCCACTATTCCAGTGAAGGTGAAGGCTTGCCCCCTCCTGGGATCCCCAGGGGTCCTCTCATGGGTACATGTGTGAGACCTGGTCACTATGCGCCTGTGTTCCACACCCCTGTCAGCCTTCTGGATTACCTGTATTGTACTGTCCCCAGCATGGGTGCAGTACTCAGTGGTGCCTGACCAGGTCAGGGGCGCCACATTCCCCCTTAGTTATCACCAGCACGTCCTCGGGCTGCAAGACAACATTTTAAAATGCATAAAACATTAAAACATGTAAAACATTTTTAAAACCACCAGGTATCAGACATCACCACCCTCCACCCACAAGTCCGTTAACCCACCCAAAACCCTCTCAGGAGGCGGGTCACCGGTCCTGTTGGTAACCAGGTCTGGGCCATCCGTTTCCCCAGACCTTTCCTCCAATCTTCCTCTCCCGTTGGCCGCGACTTCAGCCACTTCTGGCAGGATGTAGAGGCGGCTTTCATGGGCTGGTGGTTTCAGGGTATACCTGGCCTGGTGGATCCGCGCCGTCAGCCTCTTCTGGCAGGATTCAGAGGCGGCCTCCACAGTTGGTGCTGACCAGGTACCCTCTTTGTGGTGGTGAGCCAAGGCCCCATAAACAGGCGTGCTCTCTGGTCGCAGGTGAGCCAAGGCCCTTTTCTACGGACGGGCCCCCCTGGTCGCAGACGAGCCAAGCCCCTAAACAGGCTGGCCCTGGTGGTGGTGCCACTGGTGTAACTATTCACACTGCGAGAGTTTGTGGCTATAGCAAGTTCATAGCCTTAAGGTTTATGGTTTTCTCACAATAGTTTTTGTGGGCGCATTTCTTAAACGTTGCAAACAAAACTTGTCAAAACTTCAACTGGTAACTTGCTGTATTTCTTTCTTTACTTACTCCTCTTTTTCACTAGGGCGTGGGCATGTAGGGCACCGGCACCTGTGACTTTCTTGCTCTCCGTCGTCGTCCGTGGTTGTTTCATCTGTAGGATCTTTGTCTGTGGTTGTTTCATCTGTAGGATCTTTATCTTTCCTTTCTTGATCTTCGTCTGTTTCTTTTTCTGTATCTGTTTCTTTATCTCTGTCTTTTCTTTCTTGTCTTTCTTGTCTTTCTTGTCTTTCTTGTCTTGGACATGGTGCTACGTCTAAGGCATAGTAGCCCCTTTCTCCTTGATGTAAGGTGAACTGTACTAAGTCCCCAATTTTCAAATTTCTGCCTGAATGTCCTCTGGGCAGGTGGGCTTGAACATCTCTCCGATTTACAAATATGCCCTCTTTTATTCCTTTTACTACAATAAAGCCGTATCCGCTTTTCAAGTTGAAGTCCTCTACTATTCCTCTGTAAAGGGGTCCTCTAGCCTGGGCTTTGGACCTTCTTTGGCACCTTTTCTCCTGCAGGTCTCTGGCTGTGACCTCTCTCTGCTCTGGAGACTGTGGTGTTGGAGGATACTTTGTTCTGCTACGCCTTGTCTTGCGGGCTGGGTTCATGCCTGCAGGCTCCCAGGTGAGGTCTATGGGCTGATCTTCGTCTGCTGACGGTGTCAAGTCTTCCTCCTCCCAGCGGGAATAGGGCAGCATCTCCGGCTCTGGGTAGGGGTCTGCTGCGGTTGGCGTCGGAGTCAGCTCCTCAGCTTCCTGGCCTCCTCTCCCCCTTAGTTCTTCCTGGCACTCCTTTGGTGGCAGTGCTGGGGATGGGCTTTCTTCAGCTGGTCTGGGCGGTGGACTCTCTGGCGCGGCTGCAGGGGTTGCCTGAATCTCCTTGGGGGTATGCGGAGGGAGCAGATACCGATCCACCATCTCTTGTGGGAACTGGGCCTCTAGGTCAGCCTTCAGCTTCCAGTATTCGGGGTCCTCTCCTATCAGGGTCTTCCTAGCAGGGACCTCTCTGGACTGGGGAGCGGTGTCTGCTCTGGCCTTGCGGGCCGGGGTAAATGGTACGTCAGCCTTGTCTTGGCGGGCCGCGCCTGGCATGGCGGCGGCCTGGTCTTGGCGGGCCGCGCCTGACATGGCGGCGGCCTGGTCTTGGCGGGCCGCGCCCGGCATGGCGGCGGCCTGGATCTGCGTCGCTGTTGCGGCCAGTTCTTGGCGGGCCGGACTGGGCATTGCAGCCGCGGTCTGAATTGGCGTCGCATCCTCGATGGGGTCCGTGCAGGTGGAGCTGGGCATCGCTGCAGTGATCGGGGCTTGACGGGCCGCACCTGGCGGGGCTGCGGCCTGGTTCAGCATCTCACTTGCGGCTCGGACGAGCGTCGCTGCTGCGGTGGGGTCTTGGCGGACTGGGCTCAGCAGGGTGGCAGCCTGGGTCAGCGTCACACCTGCGGCACGGATGAGTATCGCCGTGGCAGTCGGACCTTTGCGGGCCAGGCGGGGTGTCGCTGCGGCGGCCTGGATTTGGCGGGCCGCACCTAGCGTGGCTGCGGCCTCGCTCAGCGTCGCCGCGCCAGGCGCCTCTTCTGGGACCACGGTCGTAGCAGCAGGGGTCGGAGCACTTGCGCTGGCCGGGGCAACTCTGGACTCACCCATCGGTGGCACCATCGGGATCTGAGTCGTCGCCGCTCGATCTGGCAGGCGTCGCGCGGCTCCCTCCTCGTAGGTCCGAACCGCGGCAGCCATCTCCAGAAGTTCCATGCGTTCCTCCCTGATCTGCTCCACGACCCGGGTCTCCAGTCGGTCGCAGAACTGGGCCAGCTCCCGATACCACCAGGCAGCGGAGCCCGGTTCTGGGTTTCTGCGGTCAGACGCCATTTCTTCTGCGCCGTCTTCTGCACGATTCTCCAGCTGTGGACTCGTCGTTGCCTCTAGTAGCAAGCTGTTCAGTTTCTGCTCTGCCTCTTTCAGCAGCTCCTCTCCCAGCAGCAGGCTTGTGGCTCTCTTTCCTTCCCGCCGTCTCTGGACGCTTCCACTCTCATAGCTGGCAAGGTCAGACCTCTGCAGGGGATCTCTGGGTAGCCACACCTCTTCGTGGGCGGTAACTTCTTCCAGCGCGGGCTGCTGTTGTTTTTCAGCGCGCTTTTCATGGTGGCAATATGGCGGCGCTTCCAATTTTTCAAGCGGACCGCCCAGGCACATGGTCACCTGTCTGAACAGGTCTAGTCCTTATCCTGTTCGTGACGCCAGATGTGAAGCCCCACGGGTGTAGTGTCAGTGTCGGTGCATTACCTTCAGGGACTCCACGTTGCTGGATCTCCGTCACTGGTAGGGAATCTTCGGTTTTGATCGTGACGCCACTCTCAGTATTGCGGCCAGTAGGGACCGCCACTGCAGGTTGAGGGTCGCCTGGGGCTGATGGTGTGTGCAGTTAGATGTAGTAGCCTCCTGAGAGTGAGGCAAGCCCCAGGGCCCTGTGTAGGTTTGTAGTACCACAAGTCGCAGAATGACTCACACAGGCAGAGCTGTCTTTCAAGGGCTTTACTCACATTTGATGGCAGGGTGAGTAGCCCGGGCGTAGCTGGGATGAACCAGATGGGAACCAGGTATCCTTCAGGCTGACTTTATGAGGGTGACTACTGACTCGCCTTCCTTAGCCCTTGGTGGTTTGGGGTGACCCCGACTTTTAGTCCCTATGGGGGTCACCCAGGGAAGATGCTCCAAGCCTCTCTCCCCTTCTTGTTCGCCGTGTGCTTGTTCCCCGGACCAGGCCACTCCAGCCTCTTGCCTCCTATGACCTATGGGCCCTCACTGCGGTTACGTGGCTGCGGCTTTGTAGTGTTGTGGTGTGGGCTTTAAGAGCCCCACACCGGCAGGTTTAGCAGAAGAAAGTTGAATCTATCCCCGCTTCGGGATCTGCCGCCCGGTTGGGCCTGGTGCTCTCTAGCAGTCTCCTTACTTCCCACTCCGTTGCACTCGCTAGCTGAAGCTGGCTTTCAGGCAGCACTCCTAGTTGACCGTTCTCCCCCGTCTGTAGCCACTGCGCGGGCGCTGTTAGACAGCAACAGCCCCACAGGTCTGCTCCTCACTGAGCCCTATGGAGTTCTGCTCTAACTGACTCACTGCCCCTCCTCTCCTGTTCTTGCCTACGCCACCTAGCAACCAGATTCTCTTACCACACCCCTTGAGAGGAGATGGAGGCTCTACCCCCTCCACTATTCCAGTGAAGGTGAAGGCTTGCCCCCTCCTGGGATCCCCAGGGGTCCTCTCATGGGTACATGTGTGAGACCTGGTCACTATGCGCCTGTGTTCCACACCCCTGTCAGCCTTCTGGATTACCTGTATTGTACTGTCCCCAGCATGGGTGCAGTACTCAGTGGTGCCTGACCAGGTCAGGGGCGCCACATATCCAGAAGAGTATTATGAGAATGTCATACGGTCTGATGACATAAGCAAGGATGGTTGACCTTATGGAGATCAACATCCAACACCGTGGATACACCATCACGTGTTTCTCAACGCAGTGATTCTAGAGCAATGCCCCATGGGAAATATTCAAATTAAGAAAGCCTGCGGAGACACCATCACATGTTTCTCAACGCTGGCAGAAAACTTGACAGGTCTTTCACCGGGAAGGAACAACCACTAGAAGGGCAGTCTCCGGTCAAGAAGATCACCTATGCCAAACATGGTATCCATCCACAGGGTATTTGCCCCTCATCAGTGTGGAGTAGGAAACTGGCTAGTGAAAGCAATGCCCAGTAGAAGACTACATAAGCAAGGATGGTTGACCTTAGGGAGCTAAACATAATAATACCCCGAAACAGCTGTCTGTGGATGGATACCATGTTTGGCATAGGTGGTCTCCTTGACCGGAGACTGCCCTTCCCGTGGTTGTTCCTTCCCGGTGAAAGGCCTGGCTAGTTTCCTGCCAGCGTTGAGAAACATGTGATGGTGTCTCCGCAGGCCTTCTTGTTTTGAATATGGTTTAATGAAACCAAAGTAGAACTGTTTATTAGAAACACATCTCGTCGTGTTTAGAGGAGACAGAATGCTGAGCTGCATCCAAAGAACACCATACCTACTGTGAAGCATGGGGGTGCCAAAATCATGCTTTGGGGCTGTTTCTCTGCAAAGGAACCAGGACGACTGATCCGTGTACATGAAAGAATGAATGGGCCCATGTATTGTAAGATTTTGAGTGAAAACCTCCTTCCATCAGCGAGGGCACTGAAGATAAAACGTGGCTGGGTCTTTCAGCATGATAATGCTCCCAAGCAGCCAGGGCAAGGAAGACGTGGTTTCGTAAGAAGCATATGAAGGTCCTGGAGTGGCCTAGCCAGTCTCCAGATCTCAACCCCATAGAAAACCTTTGGAGGGCGTTGAAAGTCCATGTTGCCCAGTGATAGGCCCAAAATATCACTGCTCTAGAGGAGATCTGCATGGAGGAATGGGCCAAAATACCACCAACAGTGTGTGACAAACTTGGGGGCTTAATAAATACTTTTTTTCCCCACTGTACAAGTGTATAACCACAATGCATGATCCAGTCCACCCCAAAAAAGATGATCTCTCAGTCCTGATCACAATTGTTGATGCAATGTGCTGGATTCACAGCTACACCCCTGACTATTGCTATGTAATGTCCTCTATGCTACTACCTCCCATGAAGCTTTATTCTCACCCAGTGCTGCATTCATGGCCACACTGCTCAGTACTCCATAATGTCCTTCATTCCAGTCTCTGTGACCTGCACATCTCCACGTCCTCATGAAGTCTCCATGAAAGTCTAAAGCCTTGGAGTCGTTGACATCTGTCTTATTCTAGCCTTTTATCCTGTGCTGATGTGTCGCCCAGGGTTATGGGGTACTCGGTCCCGGGTGGTGTACTGCTGGGGAGGTGTCACTTGGTGGCCGTTGCCCAGTTCCGTGTCCTGGGTGCTTTTTAAAAAGGGTATATTTACAGGGAATTTCAAATAAAAGTTTATACGTGTCGCCATTTCCAGGTTGCGGCTATGTGGATGGAGCCGCCGCTGCACAGTTCCCACTACTGGGGCTGATGTTAATGGCAGCCTGAGTGTTAGGCCCTCCGCAAGCAGGGCCAGGCCCCAGAGGATAGGTGATGTGGATGGGTGTTAGAAAGAAGGTAGGCCACACATGGGGTTGTAGTGTAACTGGTTCCTTTACTCACAGTAAGATGGAAACTGGTCACCCGTGGCAGGCTGGCTTCACCTGCAGGTCCCTTTAGTCCCAGTGCCGGTTTAGTGACCTGGAGGCTTCTTTCCCCTGGACCTGTTTTTGGTTGGTGGGTCCCCGTGCCTTGGAGCGGCTGGGGGTCCTCCCTGGTAGTCTCCTAATGGTAGTCTGTATGACGGTAGTGTGAACCCTGTGGGGTTGGGGTCTCTGGTCCTGTCCCCGGTTCTCCCATTGCTACTGAGTCCCGAACTTCAAGGTCAGTGAGGTCCTGGATGGTCCCCCCACCTTGTAGATTTTATCAGGACTGCCTGGAGCTTCTGTCTGACCTAGGATTCTGTACCCCGTTGGTGCGTAGTTCCGGAAGTCCTCCACCGTTCTCCACCGGCAACCAACCACCTGGGCCCTCAGGTCACTGTCACACTCCTGTCAGTGCTTCCACTTGCTCCCTCCGTCACTGACTCACTCTTACTGTCTGTCTGACTGTCCACAATCTGCCCCTCCCACCTGGTCATCTAGTGGAGTGGATCAGCTCCACCTCTAAGTGGCCATCCATAGGTCCAATTCTAGTCTGGTACCAGTCTATGGGGAATTTGGGGGAAAAACAGGGATTAACTGGAATATTTGGTGTTACCGGCACCGGTCTTCTGGGTCGCTGGGTGTAGGTCCTGCATCCTGGTGGGGATGCAGTACCTTGTAGCTCCCTGATGGCTTCAGGGGCGCTACACTGATACTATATCTTTCTCAGGTCGGCTTGGTCATAACCAGTATGATCACCCTGCTCTTTAGAGGAGTATATTACTTATTAACTTTACTTTTTTTGCCTTTAAAAATGGGGTTTACTCATTTTTAAACTGTATCCTCCACAGCCATGAAACAGAACCAAATCATTACTGATTGATATAGGAGATAATTTGTCTTTATAAATACAATTGCACTTGGATGAAAAAGAAATGTTAGCATGAAGACTCGTCACATCACCGAAAAAAATGACAAAAAAAGATTTCTGCAATTTGTCATTTCTCCACCAGGTGGCAGCAGAGTCCACAGGATGAAATCCCTTTCTATGTATTTAGATACACAAAATTGAATAATAATGATAATAATGAGCACGAACAGCAGAAAATAAACCACAGTGTACAAGCTGCATCCATATATCACATGTCTAACATTTTTCCTATGAGGATAAGGTTTCTTTTTCGGTTTTATGTTAATATATTTTGTAAGAGAATGAAAATCTGATTATTTTTTTTTGTTTGATCCATTTTCTTTTTTTTATTTTTAAGATCTCTGCTTGCTTTCACTGAATGCAAATATTGTAAAAGACCCAGACCTCACAGCCGAGGGTTTCCTCGCAGCTGAATCCAGTCTGCACATTTCTACATGGGCGAAACGGTCAGAATTTACCATTGTCTGGGAAACGTAAGAAACCGACAGCGAATTGTAGAGACTGGAAGTAATTGTAGCAAACCCTCTGCTGTGTGAAGTATAAGGACTTTGCATGATTTGCAGCTACTCCATGTAAATAAGTAGGTAGATAAAAAAATAAAAAAATAAATAATAATAATAAATAAAAAAAATAACCTTAGGAATTTGTGCCACATATATTAGTTAATGGCAGAAATATTCAGAATGCAACAGTCCCACACATTGTGCAAAAAAAAAATGCATTTTACTGAAACTAATGAATTCCATTCCTAAGATCTGGGCCAAATAAAAATGTATAAAAAAAAAAAAAAAAAAAAAAAAAAAAAAAAAAAAGGCACATGCAATAACTAAGATAACCACCAGATGGCAGCAGAGTACACGGAATCCGTCCACATCCACTGATTGAGGTCTTCGCATCATTGCTGGGTGATCAGATTCGCTGCAGAATGTGTCCAAAATAGAGAAGAAGTGATTTTACTACAATGATGCGTTATGTAACGGAATAAGGTCCACATTATCAGATATATTGTGCTTCAATATCAAAAGCTGCTTGGAGTGATGGAGAAGCCGATATTGGGGTCACATGGACGTTACTCGTCTATTAGTTTGTGGGTATGATCCGTGGTCGGCACAAAGTTATTTTATTTAATATTTCCTGCTTAATCTGTAAAGATGCCCCTACTGACTATGCACCATGTATATTATCCATATGACACAGGGACCTGGGGGCCGCTAAGGCACTAGGACCCAGTGGCAGCTTCTGCCGGTTACACCCCTGTCCCCCTTGTCCCTTGTGTGACTCCTCTTTACAAATCTCAGCATCCACCCAGAACTTTCTTCATTTCCTCAGATTTTAAGGGGGTCACCGCTTTGGACAATCCATACCTGCTGGAAGTGTCAGTTTAACAATAATCAGACCATTAAGTGCTGAACCCTCCAGCAATTTGTTGTAATCTGTGGAAAACCTGGCAGTAAGTGTTCACCCCCGCAGGAGAAAGGAGGTATTGCATATTTGTACAATGACTTTTTTATTACTACTATTGACTTTGGAAATAAGGATTCTGAACAGAGCACCCACCTATATGAAACCCATAAGAACCAGGCGATTTTTCATTTTTGCGCTTTTGTTTTTTCCTCCTCATTTGAAGAGCCTTAACATATAGTATTATAGTGTTTAAGGTTGAAAGTAGACCGAAGTCCATCGAGATGAACCCATAGCCTCACATGGTGATCCAGAGGAAGGCAACGCCCCATGTAACAGACAGTAAGCTCACTATTAGGGGAAAAATGATTCCTGACTGCAGATACGGCAATCAGACCAGTTCCCTGGATCAACCCAATCCTTTGATATAGCCGTTTGCGGATTTGTTTTTTGTGGGATGAGTGGCACTTTTGAACAACACCATTCATTTTATTATATGATGTAATACATCAGCATCAGAATCAGTAACAGAATCAGATTCAGGATCAGAATCAGAACCCTCAGAATCAGTATCATCATCAGCAACAAAATCATCATCAGAATCAGCAACAGAATCGGCAACAGAATCAGCATCAGAATCAGCAACAGAATCAGCAACAGAATCGGCAACATAATCAGAATTAGCATCAGAATCAGCAACAGAATCAGTGTGAGAATCAACAACAGAATCAACATCAGAATTAGCATCAGAATCAACATCAGAATTCTCATCAGAATCAGCAACAGAATCTTCATCAGTATCAGAATCAAAAACAGAATCAGTGTCAGAATCAGGATCAACATCATCGTCAGCAACAGAATCATCATCAGAATCAGTGTCAGAATCAGCATCAGAATCAGCAACAAAATCATTGTCAGAATCAGCATCAGAATCAGCATCAGAATCATTGTCAGAATCAGCATCAGAATCGTCATCAGAATCAGTATCAGATTAATTGTCAGAATCAGCAACAGAATCAGCATCAGAACCAAAATCATCATTAGAATCATCATCAGAATCAACATCAAAATCAGCATCAAAATCAGCATTAGAATCAGCAACAGAATCATTGTCAGAATCAGCGTCAGAATCAGATTTAGCATCAGAATCAGTAACAGAATCAGAATCAGCGTCAGCATCAGCCCGGCTCTGTACAGTAGAAATGATAACTTCCTATGAACGCTGGCACACAGCCTCGTAAAGGACACAGCAGCTGACCCATGGCTGTCATCACAACTCATTGGCGCCCCGTGATCATATGACGGCTGATTATAAAAGTGACGTGTGCAGATAATGGTGCGGGCTCGTCATGTGAGCCTGCATCATAGGCAGGGACACGACATATGATGACATAGTATGACATGGGTTGTTAAGGAATTACACTAGAATTTTCTCCCAGGCAGTGTGAACACGGCCCGTACAATGCCTTTCGGGCAGCAATGTACAGCACTGTGCACTTTAAATACATTTACTAAAACCTAATCAACTTTCCCTTTAAGGATGAGGTTTTGGCATACAGGCTGCAGAGGACCGCTCGGCCGGTTGTCTACGTTGATGCGATGAGGCGGCTGCGCCATCATATCACATTCAGGGCAGAGCAAGGTCACGGCGGGAAGATGTCAGCTCCTGTACAGAAGAAGAGGCCATGTGCCGGCGAGCGCTCTCCGCACAAATGCTAAACATGGCAGAAGTGGCTGACGTGACTTTCAGAAGATGATGGTGATGACCCTGCTATTAATAACGCGGCGGCCGGCTCCAGCACAGCTCCTCAACTAAAGAGGAAGGGACAGGTGGAGCAGCGGCTCCGGGAAGCTTTGTTCAGTGGCCACCATTAGATGCGTTCCCAACGCTCAGGGACACCTGGACGTTCAGACCTTTCAGCTCCTGGTTACTTCAGGCCGAGAAGTAACACCCTATAACCCGACGTGACCCCTCAATTCACTTTTTGCCCCACTTAGAGCAAAGAGAAGCTCAACTGATGGCAAAATCCAGCAGATACCGGCCCAAATACATCCCTTGATAATGACCAAGTCACCACCAGTGACCATCAATGAGGTCAGACCCTTCGAGTACCCACCATATGAGCTCCCTAATTATTTTATTAGTAAAGAGCCAAGACTGAAGACATTTTAGGGGCCTAATGCGACAAACACCATTGGGGCCAGCAATATTGGTATTGGGAAATCAGTACCATGGTGGCATCAGAGACAACCAGAAGGTTATGGAGGCATCTGAGGTCTGTGTCAGGTCCTTCATCAGTGATGTGTGTGAAGGTGGATGGTTGACTGCTTATTTCAATAACTAAGCCAGCCTCCTTTTCTGTCTGTACATCTGTGAGAAGGGGACTGTCTTAATAATTGAAATGAGCCCCTTCTGAAGACAGCTTGTCACATTAGGTACGGAGAAGTACCAAGTGAATGGCGAAAGGGAAGTGAAGGGAAACCCTGAGTCTAGGAAATGGGGAGATGGTGACCCCTGACCAAACCTACTGCTGGGCCCTGGGGTGGTGCCACCCTAGATAGGTTCCGCACCTATGCACCAAGCCGAATATCTGACCCTAGGTATCTCTAGTGCTGGGCCCTAAATAGGGAATGGATAGCATGAGCTCTTCATTAACCCCACTAAACAACCATAGAAGATAACAAGGACCACACACAGGGGGAAATGCATGGATTACTTATCCACAGATGACTCAGGTAGACGTTCATCAAAGCTTCAGCAAAGATACCACAGAGGAGTAGAAGCCACCTGCTTGCAACCAGAGCTCGAATGAACTGAATATCACCAGCACAAGTCCAGGGAAAATGAGAGTATTTAAACCCAAAGGGGAATACAGATGATAAGCAGCTGAAGGGAAGAGGAGCTCTGCTGGGTCCTAAAGGGAAAAGGATGACAACCCAGCAGAGGAGATACTTATGAGAATACTGACAGCAGGAACAATAGAACGTCAGGGAGCATTTTGCGCAGCCAAACGCTGTGAGCTTCTATTGCTGGACACCACAGTACTGTCTATCACCCGTGACACAGCTTTGGTCAATCATATATTTGGAGGTAGAGCTGCTGAACACAACACCCAGTAGCATGAAAGGAGAGGGAAGACACATACAGAACTTGTATCTGCTTTCAGTAAATGCATATCTGACTGCAGCGCTGGATTCACAGATACACTGCTCAGTTCTGCTGTATATCGGATTTCTAGTGAATATTTATTTCACACTAGTACTGGATTCACAGCTACTATGTTCAGTAGTGCTGTATCGTATCTTCCATGTTTGTCTGCCCATTCATACTGGATTCACAGAAACACTTCTCAGTACTCTTGTATAATGAACTTAAAGGGGGTTTCTGCGTTATTTGTTTTTACTAATTCATCATAACCAGGAGTGGATGCAGCAGTTGCATCACACCTGAAGCTCAGAGGTCCCCAAAAGATCCATTTTGTCCACATGCAAATACTAATAATATTAAAAAGACCAATAGTAATTGAGATCCTTGTTGGAAAATTTGCAAGTTTCAGATTTCACCACTCATTATACTTGTGTTAAAAATAATACAATCACCCCCCACCCTCCCAGCGCCCAGCGCTCCGGCTCAGGTGCTGGTCCGGTGAATATGTATGGGCTGCTCTCCTAGTGGAGCCTCGGACGCTGTTTCACATAGCTGTCTATCTAAGGTTAAGTTCACATTACCGTTGTTTTGTATCAGTCACATGCGTCGCTTGACTGATGCGCTGTACAACGCTGTACAACGGATGACAAAAAACAGAATTCTTTGTCGGATTCCGTTGTGTGCGGGGGGCGGAGTTCGGGGGGGGGGAGCCGAGCGGGGCCGTGGCACTGAGGACGTCAGTGCCGCAGGGACTGCAGGACAGGTGAGTGTGTGTGTGTGAGTGTGTGAGTGTGTATACACATGCTAAATGCGGGAGGGGGCAGAGCCGAGCGGGGGGCGGGGCCAGGCGCTGAGGATGTCAGTGGCAGTGCTGCGGTCTGCATGGCTGGGGACAGGTGAGTGTATGTGTGAGTGAGTGAGTGTGTGTGTGTGTGTGTGTGTGTGTGTGCGCGCACATGCGGAGTGCGGGAGGGGGTGGAGCCGAGCGGGGGGCGGGGCCAGACGAGGGTGGCAGTGGCAGTGCTTGTCTGCATGGCTGCATGGCTGGGGACAGGTGTGTGTGTGTGTGTGTGTGTGTGTGTGTGTGTGTGTGTGTGTGTGTACACACATGTGCGGAGTGCGGGAGGGGGCGGGGCCGAGCAGGGAAGTGTCGGCCTCCCTGCACACATAACCAGACTAAATATCGGGTAACAACAAAGCACCCGATGTTTACCTTGGTTACCCGATATTTACCTTGGTTACGGGCCTACACCGCTTAGCGCTGGCTCATTTCACCGTAACCAGGGTAAATATCGGGTAACCAACCAAAGCTGGTGACGTGTGCAGGGAGCCAGAGAGGATGCGCAGCGAAATCCGACGGATCGCACTGCTCAAAAAACGTTACATGCTGCGTTCCTCCCGCCCGGCGGTCAGTCGTTCCACGACTGATCAGTCGGGCGGAGGGTGCAACGCAGCATCATCAGTCACAATCCGCTGCTCATACAAGTCTATGGGAGCAACAGAATACGCTAAACGGATTCCGTTGTTTACAAGAGCAGCGGATTGTGACTGATACATAGCGGAAATGTGAACTTAGCCTAAGGGGCACTTTGCACACTGCGACATCACAGGCCGATGCTGTGATGCCGAGTGCGATAGTCCCCGCCCCCGTCGCAGCAGCGATATGTGGTGATAGCTGGCGTAGCGAAAACTATCGCTACGCCAGCTTCACACACACACTCACCTGCCGTGCGACGTCCCTGTGGCCGGCGACCCGCCTCCTTGTTAAGGGGGCGGGTCGTGCGGCGTCACTGCGACGTCACACGCTAGGCGGCCAATCGGAGCGGAGGGGCGGAGATGAGCAGGATGTAAACATCCTGCCCACCTCCTTCCTTCCGCATATCCTACGGAAGCCGCGGTGACGCCGGTAGGAGATGTTCCTCGCTCCTGCGGCTTCACACACAGCGATGTGTGCTGCCGCAGGAGCGAGGAACAACATCGGACCGTCGCGTCAGCGTAATTATGAATTACGCCGACGCTGCACCGATGATACGATTACGACGCTTTTGCGCTCGTTAATCGTATCATCTAGGCTTTACACACTGCGATGTTGCATGCGATGCCGGATGTGCGTCACTTTCAATTTGACCCCACCGACATCACACCTGCGATGTCGCAGTGTGCAAAGTGCCCCTAAGGCTAAGTCCACACTTCCGTTGTTTTCAATCAGTCAGGTCCGTCAGCAACGGATCAGTTTTTTTTTAGATGTCAACTGATGCAACTGATGTGTTTTTCACAAGACGGATTACGACGGAATCCAGCACCATAGACATACATTGCAAGTGTGACGGATGGCGACGGATTCCTGCGTGGGGCGTTGTTTTCGACGGAAAATGTTACATTCTGCGTTGCTCCCCGCCCGGCGGTCAGTCAAAAAACGACAGACCGCGACGCAGCGGATGCAACGCAGGGTCATCAGTCGCAATCCGCCACTAATGCAAGTCTATGGGACACAACGGAATCCGCTAAACGGATTCCGTTGTTTACCATAGCAGCGGATTTCGACTGATACATTTTAGCGGAAATGTGAACTTAGCCTAACATTCCAACTGACATGACTTCTTATGGACACTCTCCCCATCAACCAGTGTGGACCAATAGGCGCTTCTGGTTCCTGTGGGGTTCAAAGGTTTTCACTAGTTCTGTATTTCATGGTGTTCTCTTTTTTTGGTTTCTGTCTGTGTCATCCATAGTCTGCCTAAACCTTCATCAATTTTGCCAGTGTGATAGTACTTTGCCTGCTCTGGCTATCAGCATGGCAACCATTCTGATAGTATTCTGCTAGCCCTGACCTTCACCATGTCTACCATAGTGAGAGTACTCTGCTTGCTCAACATGTCTCCTTTATATGTAGCACACATGGGACAGGGGTTAAAAATACTCGTCCCCGAGCCGGTGATGTTGGGTCTCGAATGTCACGGGTGGCCCTGCCCAGCTTCGTGGCCCCAGCCTGAGGTGTACACCAATAGGGGAATTGGTGATGAGATGAGGATGGGTGATGATGAGGATATTGGGAGTTGTCTCGTGACACCACCTGCCAGGGATTAGCCGCCACTGCGGTCGCTGTCCTCTGGAGCGGGTGATGTCGTAGCTAGGATAGTTCAGCTTCCCGCAGGTGAAGCTAGGCACCAGGGAGGATGATGTAGGTAGTAGTGGCCATTGGCTCCGAAGCGCGAGGCGATGGCAATGAAGGACTCACACAGCAGTTGTGGTTCCAGGTTTTTACTCAATGTCCGTGGGTTGCCCGGAGGTGCCGGTTTCCGCCATGATGGGCCTCAGCCAATCCTGGTTAGGTTAGAGGTAGCCACCGGTGTTTGAAAATGTCCTTTCCCAAGGGATGCCCCTTCAGAAGTGAGGAACCCGGGCTGAGCTTCCTGCTCCAAGCCTTAGGATCCGTGAACAAAGAAGAAAGAAAGTGGTGTCATATTGCCTGAACTGTAGTCCTGATTTGACTGAAGATTATGTGAAGGTTGCTCCTCTTCTACCCCAAGTGGTACCCGCCCCACAGGTGGCTGTCCTAGTGACCGGGAAAGTCCCATGCCTCGTGATGGCCTCCCCCCAGTCTACCCTAGTCCAGTCTCCAGTGAGAAGGTACCTAAGCTGTATGTAAGGTGAAATGTGGAAACACTGGTGATTACCCCCCTCCTTACCAGAGATGAATACTGCACCTTAAGTGAGGTACAGTACCCTGTGGCGACTGAAGCCTCAGGGGCAAGACATAGTGATAGTACTCTGCCTGCAATGGCTTTCACCATGTCTACCATAGTGATATACTGCCTGCTCAAGATGTATACTGTAGTGATAGTATTCTGTCAGCTCTGCTCACATGTCTACCATGTGATTATACTATACCTGCTCTGTCCTTCAGTATGTCAACCATTGTGATAATACCCTGCCTGCCCTGACCTTAACCAAGTCTATAATAGTGATGTCACTGCACCTGCTCTCTCTTTCAACATGTCTATGTCGCGGGCGGGGAGGATGCCGCTGCCGCGCGCTCGCTAACACTCGGGTCCGGCGCTGCTGCAGCTGCTCGGTGGCTCGAGCGGTGGGCTGGATCCGGGGACTCGAGCAGCGCTCCTCGCCCGTGAGTGAAAAGGGTGGTTGGTTTAGGGGATTTAGTCAGTGACGCCACCCACGCGTCGTGGTGAAGATGGGCACCACCGCTGCTGGTGACGGGGATCCCGGGAGCGATGGTAGGGAGCAGCTGGGATGTTGTTTTCCCCCTCCGTGGGTAGGGGTCGGTGATCCCGGGGCCCGGTGGTGTAACGGGGAGGCGGGATGCTGGGGTGCAGTGTTTCAGGGGCAGCGCGGTGCGGTGCCGGATGCCACTGGTGTACTCACTCAGGCAGTCAATGACAGAGTCTCTGGTAAACCAAACGGCTGGATGGATGGGTCCCGCAGCCGGCTGCTGTGGCTTCTCCCGGACAGTTGGTGGTGGCTGCCTTTCCCTGCACCTCTGTGTATGTTCGGTCCCGATGGATTCCCACCGGTAACCCGCTCCCCAGCGTTTATATGTGCCGGAGGAGCCCTTTTGCCCGCAGGCTCTGGCCCTTGGAACTCTAGCTGTGGCGGTAGCTGTATTTCCTTCTACTGGTCGGACGGTTGCCTTCAATCGGGTCTTAGCTGTTAGGAAACCCCTGGGGTTCCGGTCACTGACGGATTTGACCTCTAATGGCGGCTCCAAGCCTGGTCGGGGTCCGTAGGCCCTGCCTGTGTGTGCTGGCTTTACTTCGCTCCCCGGTTCGGTACCGGCGGGCCACCGCCCGTCCCTGGTCTTACGGTTCTGCATTGATCTGCCTCTCCTGCAGACGGCCACCACCGTCTGCCAACCTTGCTCTAAGTGCCCGGGCCACACACCCGGACACGGTCAGTTTGCTCCACACTCCTCTCTGTCCTCAACTCTCCACTGAACTAACTTCCTTTTCCCGCCTCCAGGACTGTGAACTCCTCAGTGGGTGGCGCCAACCGCCTGGCTCCACCCCACCTGGTGTGGACATCAGCCCCTGGAGGGAGTCAACAAGGATTTTGTGTCTGGCTGATGTGCCTGTCTCGGGGTAGGGGTGTATGTTGCAGTACCTGTGACGACCTGGTTAGTCCAGGGTGCCACATTTACCATGCGATAATACTCTGCCTTTACTGACCTTTACCATGTCTACCCTTGGGATAGTACTCTGCCTGCTCTGTCCTTCAACATGTCTACCATTGGGATAGTACTCTGCCTTCCCTAATCTTCACTATGTCTACCATTGTGATAGTACTCTACCTGCCCTGTTCTTCAACATGTCTACCATTGGGATAGTACTCTGCCTGCCCTGATCTTCACCATGTTTACTGTTGTGATAGTACTCCGCCTGTCATGACCATGTCTATCATTGTGATAGTACTCTGCATGCCCTGTCCTTCAATGTCTACCATTGTGATAGTACTCTGCCTTCCCTGTTCTTCAACATGTCTACCATTGGGATAGTACTCTGCCTGCCCTGATCTTCACCATGTTTACTGTTGTGATAGTACTCCGCCTGTCATGACCATGTCTATCATTGTGATAGTACTCTGCATGCCCTGTCCTTCAATGTCTACCATTGGGATAGTACTCTGCCTGCCCTGTCCTTCACCATGTCTACCATTGTGATAGTACTCTACCTGCCCTGACCTTCAACATGTCTACCATTGGGATAGTACTCTGCCTGCCCGGATCTTCACCATGTTTACTGTTGTGATAGTACTCCGCCTGTCCTGACCATGTCTATCATTGTGATAGTACTCTGCATGCCCTGTCCTTCAATGTCTACCATTGGGATAGTATGTGGCGCCCTGGACAAGCCAGGGGCCACAGAGAACAACACCAACACACCCCACACTCCCGGTCAGGCACACCGAAATCAGACACAAAACCCTTGTTGCCTTCCTCCAGGGACTGATGATCACACCAGGGGGTGGGCCAGGCGGTTGGCCCCGCCCACCGAGGAGTTCACAGTCCTGGAGGCGGGAAAAGCAGGCAGATTAAGTTTAGAGTTAAAAGTGGAAGGAGGAAAGTGGCAGTTAAGCAGCCTGAAGTTGGTCCAGGTGTGTGGCCCGGACAGACCAGCAAGGTTGGCAGACGGTGGTGACCGTCTGCAGGAGTGGCCTAGCCGAGTTTGCCGTAAGGACCGTGGACGGGCGGTGGCCCGGCGGTACCGGACCGGTACACGAAGAGAAGTCAGCACCATCTGGCAGGGGCTTGCGGACCCCGGCAAGGCTAGGAGTCGCCGTGAATTTGCCAAATCCGTTAGCGAAGGGAACCTCCTGGGTTTCCCAGCAATCAAGTCCCGAAAGAAGGCAACCGTCCAACCAAGAGAGGGAGACACCGCCAAGGCAACCGTTTCTCAGGGCCAGAGCCTGCGGGCAAAAGGGGCTCCTCCAGCCCATATCCAAGCTGGGGAGCGGGTTACCGGTGGGAACCCATCTGAGCCATCTACCATACATAGGTGCAGGGAAAGGCAGTCACCATCAACCTGCCGGGAGAAACAACACCGCAGCCGTCTGTGGGACCCATCCATCCAGCCGTGTGTTTTACCGTGAACTGTGTCCTCATCATTGGCTGAGTGAGTACCACCGTGCCGCGCGGCACAGCGCTGCCCCCGCGACCCTGCACCTCACCAGGCCCCGTAACCCGCCTGCCATCCATCCCTACCCCATCTCCGGGGCCCCAGGACAACCAACCCCCTACCCACGGAGGGGAAAACTAACAACAAAGCTGCTCCCTGTCATCGCTCCCGGGATCCCCGTCCAGAGCAGCGGTGGTGTCACCAATATCACCACAACCGTGGGTGGCGTCTTGGACAATAAATCCCCACAATCAATATCCCCTTTTCACTCACGGGCGAGGAGCGCCGCTCGAGTCCCCGGGATCCGGCCCACCGCTCGAGCCACCACCGAGCAGCAGCAGCCGCAGCAGCAGCGGCCGGACCCGAGCAGTGGGAGAGCGCAGCGTCCCCTCCTCCGCCCGCGACAAGTACTCTGCCTGCCCTAATCTTCACCATGCCTACCATTGTGATAGTACTCTGCCTGCCCTGTCCTTCACCATGTCTACCATTGTGATAGTACTCTGGCTGCCCTGTCCTTCAACATGTCTACCATTGGGATAGTACTCTGCCTGCCCTGTCTTTCACCATGTCTACCATTGTGATAGTACTCTGCCTGCCCTGTCCTTCACCATGTCTACCATTGTTATAGTATTATGCCTGCCCTGTTCTTCACCATGCCTACCATTGTGATAGTACTCTGCCTGCCCTGACCTGCACCATATCTATCAGTGTGATAGCATGCCACCTGCCCTGACCTTCACCATGTCTACCATTGTGATAGTACTCTGCCTGCCCTGTCCTTCAACATGTGTACCATTGGGATAGTACTCTGCCTGCCCTGTCCTTCACCATGTCTACCATTGAGATAGTATTCTGCTTTCCCTAATCTTCACCATGTCTACCATTGTGATAGTACTCTACCTGCCCTATCCTTCACCATGTCTACCATTGTTATAGTATTATGCCTGCCCTGTTCTTCACCATGTCAATTGTAGAATTATGATAGTACTCTACCTACCCTGACCTTCACCATGTCTACCATTGTGATAGTACTCTGCCTGCTCTGTCCTTCACCATGTCTACCATGTGATAGTACTCTGCATGCCCTGTCCTTCACCATGACTATCATTGTGATAGTACTTTGCCTGCCCTGACCTTTACCATATCTATCAGTGTGATAGCATGCCACCTGCCCTGACCTTTACCATGTCTACCGTTGTGATAGTACTCCACCTGCCCTGACCATGTGTATCATTGCGATAGTACTCTGCCTGGCCTGTCCTTCACCATGTCTACCATTGTCATAGTACTCTGCCTGCCCTGTCCTTCACCATGTTTACCATTATGATAGTACTCTGCCTGCCCTGAACTTCACCATGTCTACCATTGTTATAGTATTCTGCCTGCCCTGACCTTCACCATGTCTACCATTGTGATAGTACTGTGACTGCCCTGTCCTTCACCATGTTTATCATTGTGATAGTACTCTGTCTGCCCTGTCCTTCACTATTTCTACCATTGGGATAGTACTCTGCCTGCCCTGTCCTTCACGTCTATTGTTATGATAGTAGTCTACATGATCTGTCCTACACCATGTCTATCATTGTGATAGTACTCTGCCTGCTCCATCCTTTACCATGTCTACCATTGTAATAGTACTCTGGCTGCCCTGACCTGCAACATGTCTATCATTGTGATAGCACGCCGCCTGCCCTGTTATTCACCATGTCTACCATTGAGATAGTACTCTACCTGCCCAGATCTTCATCACGTCTGTCATTATGATAGCATCCTGCCCTGTCCTTCACCATGTCTACCATAGTGATAGCACACTGGCTGCCCTGACCACGTTTTCCACCTACTACATGGATACTATGCATTATAGTCTTTTGTCCATCTATAAACCTGCTTTGGGGTAATGGTTATATAATTCATTGCTGTGTAGGGAGGTTAAAAAGTGAAGATCAAGAAATGCTTTGGACCCCATCCTCAGTATGGTGGGCTTATTGTTGATTATCACTCAGACGGGCTCTCGCATTACTGTGCAGATTCCATATGACAATCCTGCAGGCAGCAATAGGGGGGAGCGGGGGAGCGCGGAGATTACGGGGGCAGTCATCAGCTTCCTGCCTCGTTAGTAGCGGTCGCATAAGCAACTTATTCATATTTTACTAGAATTTACATTGTTAATTTAGTTCTAGCCCGATTAACCCCGTTCAGATCTAGAACAACCTTGAGTGGAGGGCCTCTCGGGAGGTGAAGCAGAGTTCACGGTGAGGCTGCCGCTGCTGTGCGGTTATATAACCGGCCAGATTAGAAGATGAAGACTACACAGAACAAGCCTGTCATAACACTCAAGCAATCCGCCGAGACAGGAGACACTGCTCCCCATAAGATAATATTCCCGTACAGCTCCACCTGCGATGTAATTAAAAGCAAAGAGATAAAAATAGGAGACGAGTAAAGACAGGATTAAAATGTACCGAGCCGCTGTGAAAAAATGTCTTACTTTACAGATAAACTGTCATCTTTATTAGATCACATCTTTTTGAAGAGGGCGCGTCACCGTGTCACCGTGTCACCGTGTCAAGTTTTTGCTCTGCTTTTATTCCTTTCTCTCTCCTGAGTATTCTACTTTTTACTTTTTAAAAATCTGCAGTATAGTTCTAGAGATATAGGCCTTTTAATTTTGTGATTATTGTGGTGTTTTAAAGGGTGTGGCCCACAGGATCCTCGGGGGCGTGTCTTTAGCCTGCTCTTCATTATTTCTCACTTGATACTGTCTCTTTGTAAAGACCATAAAAATTATAAAAAGCCCTGTATCTGAAACCACATAGTGGATTTAAAGAAAAAAGAAATAGAAGACTACTCAGGAGCATAGCCGGACAAAACAAGAGCAGAAATTGGTCACTTTTTACCCTGGTCATAGCTTTTCATTAATTTTTTTTAATTGAGCACATGCCATGGAGTGTGAGAAGATAACAGAGGACCAGGGCTCCTAGACTGACCCTCAGGCTAGGGGGCCCTAGCTGTCCCTGCTCCCAGAGATACGTCTAATGGTGACAAAGTCTGGACCGCCTTCCTTGTCCTTCTCCTGAAAAATCTGTAGAGCCTCTGTTAGGAGTCTCAACACAGAAATTGGCCAGATATCCCTCCGGGAAGGACCTAGCCAAAGAGTGGCTCTTTTTAGGAGACCACCATAACCACTATATTAAGTGACCCTTTGTCAATATCCAACTCTTTGACAAGTTTAAAGATATGACAAGGGAAATACCAATGCCAGGTATCCATCCACAGACAGCTGTTTCAGGGGTATTGCCCTCATCAGTGTGGAGTAATATTCTGGCCAGGTGGGAGCAATACCTAGTGGACCAACAAGACAAAACAATCACTGATCTCGGGGAGACCAGCCAGAGAAAACACTGCCGGCAGCCAACGAGGGCGAATGTAGGGTTGGATATTGACTAAAAGGGCCACTTAATATGGTGGTTATGGTGATCTCCGAAAAAAAGCTACTCCTTGGCTAGTTCCTTCCTGGAGGGATATCTGGCTAGTTTCTGTGTCGAGACTCCTAACAGAGGCTCCACGGACTTTTTTGATTTGCATATTTCCCAGGGGGCAATGCACCTAGGATTTCACTCTTTTGAGCGCCCTCGTTGCCTGCCGGCAATGTTTTCTCTGGCTGGTCTCCCCGAGATCAGTGATTTTTTTGTCTTGTTGGTCTACTAGACATTGTTCCCACCTGGCCAGAATCCTACTCCACACTGGTGAGGGGCAATACCACAAAACAGCTGTCTGTGGATGGATACCCGGCCTTGGTATTTCCCTTGTCATATCTTTAAACTTGTCAAAGAGTTGGATATTGACTAAAAGGGCCACTTAATATGGTGGTTATGGTGGTATCCTAAAAAGAGCCACTTCTTGGCTAGGTCCTTCCCAGAGGGATATCTGGCTAGATTCTGTGTCGAGACTTCTAAAAGAGGCTCCATGGACTTTTTTTGATTTGCATATTTCCCAGGGGGCAATGCACCTAGGATTTCACTGTGTTGAGCACCTTCGTTGGCTGCCGGCAGTGTTTTCTCTGGCTGGTCTCCCCGAGATCAGTGATTGTTTTGTCTTGTTGCTCTGCTCCTGGACAGCCTTGATCTAATACCCCCTCTTTCCCACCCCAGAGGAGGACCAGGATAGGAGTGTTAGACCCCACAGATAAGGAAGAAACAGGGGAACCAAAACATGATCACTCAGCATGCTTACACAGAGGTATTAGACAACAAGTGATAAGGAGGAAAATAACAGCAGGGTGTAAACAATAAGACAATGAAAGAACTCCACAACAACCCAACAGCACACACTATTAACACTAGTAAACTGGAACACACAGCACACGGACCGGTTTAGCAGAAGCTATAGTCAGCTTGGGATGACAGATTCCTCCATCTTAAAAAGGTGGGGAGTACCTGTGATAGCGCTCCCCCAACATATGATCTAAAAGGTAAACAGCTTTCAGAAATTAACTCTTAATGAGAGCACAGCCGGTCGACACCTGACCTGAGCCTGCCTGTGCAACTCAGAAGCAGAAGAGAAAGCATAGTGACAAGTGTTAAGCGGGCTTTACACGCTACGATATCATTAATGAATTATCGTCGGGGTCACGGTGTTTGAGACGCACATCCGGCTTCATTAATGATATCGCAGTGTGTGACATTTATGAGCGACCTTAAGCGATCACAAAAGCAGTCAAAATCGTTTGCCGCGGAGAGGTCATCCTGAAACAAAAACACGTTTTCTTCTTATTAGTGATGTTGTTCCTCGTTCCTGCGGCACCACACATCGCTATGTGTGACACCGCAGGGGCGATGAACATCTCCTTACCTGCGTCCACCGGCAATGCGGAAGGAAGGAGGTGGGCGGGGTTTTACGTCCCACTCATCTCCGCCCCTCCGCTACTATTGGACGCCTGCCGTGTGATGTCGCTGTGACGCCGAATGAACTGCCCCCTTAGAAGGGAGGCGGTTCGCCAGTCAGAGCAAAGTAGCAGGGCATATAAGGGCGTGTGATGCTGCCGTAGCGATAATGTTCGCTACGGCAGCGATCACCACATATCGGCCATGCGACGGGGGCGGGTGCTATTGCGCTAGACATCGCCTGCAAATGCTAGCGATGTCGCAGAGTGTAAAGCCCGCTTTAGAGTCTATAGTCTGAACAGTGTCTGATGCCGCCATAAAACTCAGTGAGTTTAGAGTGAACACCGTGTGATATCAAATCAGATTTTTCTATTTCATTCTTCCGCGTTCTTCCAGTGTGTACTCAGTGCCGACAATTTATGTCTCCTGGTTCTTTTCATCTCTTTTACATTTTTTATTTTCATTGCCTGAACACAGTTATTTTTTTAGGCAGTTGGTGAAGTTTACACCGCACACATCTCATTATAGTCTGATTTTCATATTTATCTATTTGGGCAAAAACAACGAGATGAGAGAAAATGAGGAGCGGAATAATAGGGAGCGGATTGTGATCCCGCGTGCTTCATTCAGATGTTGCATTTTTTTTTCATTTTTTCCTACCTTTTATTTTTATTTCAGTGTCCATCTGGGGGGAATTTTGTCCATTCAGAATCCACGCTTTTGGTTGTTAATTATTCCCGCTCGTTCACCAGACAAGACTCTTTATTTTGGAACCCTGATTGTGATTTTTTATAGATTATTATTTTTTTTTTTTTACATTTTAACTATTTTTATTTTTTCCAGTAATTGTATAATGACTCGCTTATTTCCGTTTTATCATTGAATTTACAGTTAACATTTCCTTTCATACATTACACGTCCAATTTGGTGCTAGGTCTTGTGGTTATAAGCAACTGGAGGGGGGGAAGAGAGTTGTTTAGCGGGATTATTTTAAATTTACTATTATTTTATTTTACTTTTCGTCCGTATTTTATTGACATTTTTTTTCCATAAAATTCTTTTGTGTTTTCTCTTAAGTGTTCATCAGTCTGTAAATGTGCGATTTGATGTGTTTAAGAACCAGGATTTTCCAACAGTAATTTGGATGTGACGTTCTACTCCCCGCGATGTTACTGGAGAAATCTGTGGATGACCGGGTCAATTTGCCGAAAAAAACAAGTGCAGGACAATAGAAAACTACAGAGCGCATCTGTAATAAGGGACTGCTCCAATTCGCCAGAACCAAAGTCACTTGTACACAGCAAACCTTCATACTGGCTGATATGGGAGAAATGGATCTACATGTTTAAGGGTTACCTTTTAGAAACAACCCCTTTAAATGGGTCCCTTATCTTACCAGCTGCCTAATGCAAGTAAAAACCTGGCCTCACATCCCGCATTGGTGACACTGATGCACCCATCGGGGACGTGGGGTTTACTCATTACCGGGCCGCGGCATCTTTGCTCCTTGGGGATGTCACAGCGGCAGGGCTAGATTCCGTGACCCCGGCGGTGGTCATTAAATGCGGGATATTTACAGGGGATATGTCGTGATGCCACCTGTGGTACTCGGCCAGAGCTAGCCAACGCTGCCAGATGGGCCCTCCCAGTCACATGGTTTCACAGCTTGGTTAGTATAGCTCTCCACAGATAGAGCTGGGCCTCAGGGATGATGGGAGTAGTAGTCTATGATTGCGGGGATGCAGGGCTCGGGCACAGGCGAATAACGGACAACACAGTGTTTTTACTCATTGTAGCAGGTTCCAAGGTAACACGACTAGTCAGTGACCACCTTTGGAGTGCTGGGTTCCACCGTGATGGGCTCCAGTCGATCCCGGATAGTTTGGAGGTCAATACCGATGCACCCTTCATGTGTTCCCTTCCCTGGTCGTCTTCCTGCGCTGACTTCTTACCCTCCTGTCCCTCTCCTACGCAGACAGTGCCCTGAATCGGTGTCCACGGATCCTTCACAAGAGGAGCCTGTTGGCCTGGTCCCGTTGGTCCTATGTGGTCACCTTCCAGCGGATTCGCGTGCAGGCTTGTCTTCGGTACTAGATGTGTCCTTAGCCTCTGGTTTTTCTAGCAGAGCACATTGGTTCTTCTCCTCTAGTCTATGGAAAAGTCCACGTTCTGCGGCCAAGTCCCGCCATATGTCGTATGTTGGACCAGTCCACGGGAGTCTGTCACACTCCCTGTGGGCCAAAGGACCCTTTCTGTCTTGCGCCTGGGTCGAGCTACCTTTCTGTCTTAACTCCTCCACCGCTCCTTCTCGACTCTCTCTCACTACAGTCACTTTCCACTCCCTAGTCTCCACCCCCATGCCCGGTCGGATTGGGGGGAGGGAGGAACCATTACCAGTGGTGGCTATACATAGCTTTAATGGAACCAAGCCCTAACCCTGACCCAGTGGGGGCTGCTAATTGTGGGTGTTGTGTGTTTGTGTGTACCAGTGAATGACTTCTTCCTTACCCAGGGATGGGATACCACACCTCTGGCTGAGGTGGAGTACCTCTTTGGTGACTGAAGCCTCAGGGGCGCCACAACACCACTCCGCACCTTCTACTATACATCCCCTGCCACTCTGTTGGCATAAATGTCAGATGGGCAGCAGCATTCTCATATCATCCGAGCAGGAGATTTCAGAATGAGAAGGCTGCAGAAAATCAGCAGTTACTGATTGACTGCAGCGGTCATATGACACACAACGGGGGATGCAGTACCGGTGCCGGTTTGAGTGGTGAGAATAACATTTGGGTTTTTTGGGACTTTTTTATATAACCGGTACTCATGTATCACTCCTGCTACTTCCCCACTAGACCACCCCAATAGTGCTTTACTCTTCACCAGCCTTCCTGACACACATCGTGATTAGGGAGGAGCGATCCTGATTGTAAAAGATCGAAAAATGTTAAAATCTTACAATCTTTCGAGGTATTAGGATCAGAAATCCGAACATTTACCTCAAATGTTGCCGATCTTGCTAAGGTTTGGTAAATGTTCGAATGGCACAAAGAATCTTTTCCCTGCCTATCACAGCCATGCCAATTTAAATACTGCCAGGGCTGTGAATGACCACTGTAAAAAAATGGAAGCAAAAGGGTTAAAGCAGTACATATTTACCGAGTCTCCACGCAGCTGCAGTGCTACTTCCGGGGCTGATAATTATCCCTATACCAAATTCACTGCCTTCCCCGCCGACCGGCATCTCTGATTGGCTGCAGTCAGACCCCGCCCCCAGATAGCATTTGTGATTGGTTGGAATCACAGACCCTGTCTGTGGGTCTATCGTGGTATAAAATAAATAAACAAAATTGGCGTAGGGCCCCCATATATTGATACTAGCACAGATAACGCAGACGGCTACAAGCTGCAGCCCTCAGCAGTGCACTTATCCTGGCTTTGTATATAAAAAAAATGTTTTCAATTATTGAAATAATTTTAAAAAAACAGCATGTTGTCCGCTCCAATTTTGATACCCAGCAATGATAAAGGCAAACACCTGGAGGCTGGTATTTTCAGGCTGTGGAGACACATGCTTATTGGACCCCCCAGCCTATTCATAGCAGCCTGCAGCTGCCCAGAATTGTCACATTCGCTAGATGCAACAATTCCAGAACTTTACCTGGCTCTTTCTCATTGCCCTGGTGCAGTGGCAATCGGGGTAGGGGTTAATGGCAGCCCACAGCTGACACTAACCCCTAGATTAGTAATGTGGAGAGTCTATGAAACTCCCCATTCCTAATCTGTAAGTAAAAAGAAATAAAGCCAAACACTGATAAAAATCCTTTATTTGAAATTAAATACAAAAAAAAATCCTCTCTCACCACTTTATTAAGCCCCAAATCACTCAGGTCCGATGTAATCCACACGAGGTCACACGACAAATCCAGCTCTGCTAGATCTGAAGGCACAGCATGCAGGCATAGAAGAATGACAGTACACTGTAACTTTAGGCAGAGACTGAGCTGCAGTGATCTGCCATGACATCACTCAGGTTAGTTGTGGTCACAGCTGGAGGTTTCCATGGCTCTCCACCTGTGACTGCAGGTAACCTGACCACAGGGGACCTTCTGAGGTAAGGTCATGGAGTTCATTGAGGTCCCCTGAAGTCAGGTTACCTGTGATCAGAGGTGGAGTGACGTGGGAATCTCCCACTCTGACCACAACTAACTTGAGTGACGTCACTGCTCATCAGGCGCCTCATTCTCTGCCTTAAGCTCACAGCAGGCTGTCATGCTCTATGGTCACATGCTGTGCCTACAGATGTAGCAGAACTGGAGTCATTGTGAGACCTCGTATTGTGGATTATGTCAGATCTGGGTGTTTTGGGGGTTAATAAATTAGTGAAAGAGGATGTTTTTTTATTCTTTTTTAAATAAAGGATTTTTCTGTGTGTTTGTATATATTTTTTTTACTTTTAATATCAGATGTGGGGGACTCATAGACCTCTACCCATCACTAATCCAATGCTCAGTTGCAGCTTCCTTAGTACCTCTATTGCCATCACACCAGGGTACTCGGGAATAGCTGGGTAAAGTGCTGGGATTGTTGCATCCAATGTATGTGACAATCCTGGGTGGCTGCAGGCTGCTATTTTTATCCTGGTGAGCACCAATAACCCTGGGTCTCCTCAGCCTGAGAATACCAGCCCCAGTTGTCGGGCTTTATCATGGCTGGGTGTCAAAATAGGAGTAGACCACATGGCGTTTTTTTATATTATTTATTTCAATAATTTAAAAAAAAAATGTATGTGATTCCTCTTATTTTGATACACAACCATGATAAACGCATGGCTGTGGGCTGCAGCCTGTAGCCGTGGGCTTTATCTGTACTGGTATCAATACAGGGGGGCCCTACAACAATTTTATTCATTTATTTATCATCATTGTAAAGACACAGACAGTGTTTGGATGGAATCACAGACGCTGTCTCAGAGGGTGGGGGTGTTGTCTAACGGCAGTCAATCAGAGACGCCGGTGAAAGGGGAATGCAGTGAATATGTATGAGGGATAATTATCAGCCCCAGAAGTAGCACTGAGGCGGCGGGGATACTTGGTAACTATGTTTTGCTTTAACCCTTTTTTATTTTCTTTATTTTACACCCCCCCCCCCCCCTCATGCCATTTTACAACACATCACTTTTGCCTCCCATTGAATTTAATTTGGCTGGGATCAGGTGAGTTCAGCGATCCTGAACTGATCCGATCCTTGGCGGGATCGCTCATCTTTAACCGTGACGTGGACTGCTCCGTGTGACCGTGTTGTCGGAAGGCGCCTTAAGGTTAATGACTGGTGCTGTAGAGAAGCAGGGGACTCAGGAAGACATTGGTGAATATTATTTTTTTTTGCGTTTTTTTACTCCTTCCTGGTCCATATGATCACAGCAAAATAGTGGTCACCAAATAGCCACCACTTTGCTGGATTGACTCTAATCCGATTCCCAAACATGTACATTTGCAAGAACCCGTGAGTTTCGAGAAATTGTAACGGAATCTCATTCGTGAAAAATGTGTCCGCTCATCCTTATTCTATACCGGATATATCGATAGATTCTGTCACTCAACGCTGAGAACTTTCTCTGAATCCGATAAAGTTTTCTAAAGCGCAGATTAAATGCCTTTAAAGCCATTATTATTATCATTATTATTATTATTTCTTTTTTTTTTTTGCTCTAATTTCTCCCTCCCCCCTGAATGCAGCATTCAGCGAGCGGAGGCAAACAAAGACGACCGTCGGAACGGACTGACAGATTCCACTTTTCATGTCAAATCGCTAAATGAACTCAAAACATGTGTTAGCCCATTGCCCCGTTAAAAGCAGAACATCTCGGCGTTTTTGTTTTCACCCAAACAAAGGGATAATATCTATATAAAATTATTAAGTCCCCGCCGGCTCGGGAGAGAGAGAAAAAAAATTGTAACCTTGGCACTAATGCCTCCGCCGCAAATATTTTTAATTGGTTTTAATTTCTTTCCCCCTGCAATGAGTGTCAATTTGCTTTTCCATTAGGCAGGACTAATGAATGTAATGAAAACATCGTGTTGCTTAAACAATATTAGATTCTTGTCGGCATCAGTCTTGTCCTTTGTCCGCCCTGGCAGTCTATGATTTGGAGCCGCAGCTGTTCCCGTTCCTCCAGGACAAACATTTCAATCAACCCTTTAAATGTAGATGACAACTTAATGGTCAAAACTGACAACGGGTTTTAATGCAAAATCACCTTTTCAATGGAAATAACACCAAAAAAAAAATAAATGATCAAATGGGGGGGGGGGGCGGCTAAAAGCTAAGAAGTAAGTAACGCAGCATCTATCTGTGTAATGCTAATTTCTGCCGCAATTTATATTCCTTATAAAAAAATAAAATCATTGTAATTAAAATATATTAAAAAAATGGCGGCCTCCTGTGTAATTTGACCATCCATTAGCCGCGAAATGGAAGCGTGAGAAGCTCCGATTAAAAGCATTAGTTGATAATAAGTGCAGGCTTGTCCTCCGTCTGATAAAGGAAATGCCAGATATAAGGAGCCGTCAAGTTGGACGTGTTGTTAGTCATCCGTGTGCCGGAGACACGGGGGGCTGGAGAGTCTGTAAATCCGAAGAGCGAAAAAATTCTTCTCTTCTTCACCAATAAAAAATGTTTGTTCAATGTGTTTCTTCAGGTTCGGTTGACTCCTAGGATAGGCAACAATGATTGCCATAGAGACATTGAGATGATAGCTGTCTGCAGAACCAAAAAAGCCAATTTGTAGTCAAACAGATAGACAGTCCATGCTGGCATCCCATCCATTCCCTAGTTAGGGCCCAGATCAGGGTCAGGTATCCTGCTCGGCGCATAGGTGAGGAATCTATCTAGGTTGGTGAGGGAAGCCAGGGACCAGTGGTAGGTTTGGTCAGGTGTGACCACCATCAATCCCTTCCCTAGACACAGGGTTTCCCTTCTCTTTACTTTCGCCATTCACTTGATACTTCCCCGTACCTAGGGTGACACCAATAGGGTAGACTGCACCAGCAATTACTTCTGTGGAGACAGGCAGAGGACAGCAGAACCAAATAAGTAAACAGTTTGAAGTCTATTGAGCAGATGGTCTAGGCTGGCAAAGATATTCACGCTGGTAAGAAGCAGAAGGTCAGGGCAGGCAGCAGACAAGTGACCACAGTCCGGAAAACTGGAGTAGAATTGGTGCAATTTGATTTCATGGTCCATCACCCATGACAGTATTCTGCAGCAACTGTGCGGGACCCAGTAAAGCATCGAACCAGGCTCAGTAATCAAAAGATAAGTCATCAGATAAGAGGTGGCTTTCGAGACTCCCAGAATAATGCTGTAGCAATGTGCCGGGTAGTGAAAATCAATTCACACCCACTGTAATCTAATTTTGTGAATGTGGTATTGTTAGTATGCCACCAGTTTCTCATTAGATATAGGCCTTTTCCGTTAATAGGACTATATCAGACCAGAAACCAGCCCATTTAGTGTGCAATGTTAAACTGAGCTCACGGATATGGGGTTCGGAGATCGAGATAGAAGCAACAGCCCAAGATTAAATTTTATATATTTAATCTCCTTAAGGGCACATTATCTAACATTATATACAAAATAAGATTACCGATATTATGTCAGAAGAACAGTTACAGATAAGTTATGGCTGTAAAGAAATACACAGATGGATCAGTTACCTTGTTCCCTATGAATAGGCCTGGTGTTGACTGGCTGTAACGCCTGTCTGGATTAACAGACTCAGATGCGATGTAATGGACAGGCTAGAGGGAAGCCACATGCCAAGCAGGACCCCCAGAACCCTGAAACCCTTTAACCCCTATACAGGGATTTGGAATTACACAGGGCCCTGGAGATCACTACCTGTGGAAGGCCGCAGTCCGATGAAAGCAGTCGTCAGGCAGGGTCAAACCAGGAATAGCAGAACAGGGCAGAATCGGCAGGCAAGGACGTAATCAGAAAACGTAGCAGAGGTTAAATCCGGATCGGGCAGCGAGGTACAAAAACAGCAGGCAGAAGGGTAGTCAGAAAACACGCAGAAGTCAGCACACAGGAATCACAAAACAGAATAGGGCGGATCAGGAGCCAGGAAATCAGAACTATCTCTGGCAGAGATCAGCAGACAGGAGGGGAACTAAGAAGGGTGTGGTGTCTTCCCATTCGCTGTAGCTGAACGCTGGCAACTTCAGCTGGAAGACACACGCTACTCACAGTCAGCCAGTGGTACTGCAGATCCCAAGATAACCCAGCCCAGTGGATGATCGGAGCCTGCGCCCACCGGTGCCACTGGCATCGACTCCTCTCCCATCACCAGCACCATCCACGGCAGGAACACGGCGTCGCCTGGCATTCGGAGCAGAAGTCGCTGGAGCGGACTCCGGTGGTGACGTAACACTGGCACATGGGAGGTGCTGTGGAGCCATGGATTTTCCTGGGACTTCTCACACGTGTACCGCACGTGACCTCTCAGAGAAGAACACTCACAATATGTCCACTTTCATATTTATGAACCTATGTAACTCCATGTACTATCCCACCTTGTGAGCTAAGACAGGGTTGGACACGGATGCATCTTTAGTTTCCAGAAAGTTATGAATTGTCAGTTTTCCCCATATCTCCACCCCTGAGTATCCCGCACGGAAGATATGACCATCATATTTCTAGTTATGATTTGATCTATGGATAGGAAACACAGAATGTCTATGGTGTTTCTAAAGCCAGTTATTAATTATAAGCTGATCTGCAGGTCACACTATTACTGAAAATATGTGTGACGTGCGTCTCGCCATTGTAAAGCCAGAAATATGCTTTCCCTATTTGTGAGAGCGATGCGCTTTCCAGTATAGTAGCTCTTCCACAGGAGACTTAAAGTCTGAGATTCTTGCTTGAAGTTTCACTGAAGCATGCAGTTTCCCGCCCCCCACCCCTCTTCTAGCTGAGTTATCTTGTCAGCTGGGGGCTTTCTCCAGCTGGAGCTTCTTTTTTAGTCTTAATTGGATTAAGTCACCTGGCCATTTGGTGACCTGTGGCAGAGCAGCATGTGTGTTAATGGAAGTGGCAATTGGCTGACATGTATGCATGTCATAAGCCTCACAATATACCTCAGAATATTTCTCACACCTATCCTGCAAGAACTCTGCCAGCACTGACCATCTGTCCGGTAAACTTCAAACTAATTGTCTACTTATTTGGTTCTGCAAACTGCTGCCCTCTGCCTGTCTCTACAGAACTCATTGCTGGGAGCAGGCAACCCTATTGGGCCAACAAATGTGGTCAGTTAATCAAAGAAGGGGCATGGATGTAACTCACAAATCCTGTCTCATACCTACATATTACTGTCATGACTGAGTGACCAACTCACACCAAATCTAATCTATTTTCCTGACTGTTTTCATTTGTCTGTCGCCTGCCCTGACCTGCTGCTTTCTACCTGTGTTGAAAGAACTCTGCCAGCCACAACCTTCTGTTTAAACTACAAATTAATTGTAATACACTTCCCGGTATCCCCACACTGCCCTGCCCTCTCCCCTGGCAGGAACGCTGGCAAAATTAACTTTCCAGGATGCTCAGTGGTGACTAATCCATCCCCAGTCCTTTCTGCCACATCCCGCAGCCTGTGTACTCCGCACAGGTCTACTAGAAGTACTCTTAGGGCACTTAACCACCTTTTCTTAAAGGGCCAGTATGCTCAAAAACCAGAAGTGCTTCTCAGCCTATGGCTGAGAGGCATCAGATATATAAGACACGCTCCCCTTAAAGGAGGGACCTGGGCAATGTGGTATATTTATAGAGACACGTTGCTCATTGATCAAACTCCTTACTTATGTGCTGCTGCTGCTGCTGCTGTATTATTTACATTTGTCTGTTTCGTAGTCCCAGTCTGCTGCTGCAACACAGTTTCATATCCACCACACCTGCTGTACCGGACAATGCTGCATCATACCATATCGGCCGAGCCTGCCACATCAGCTGTCCTGGCTGCAGCTACCTCATCAGAGACTATCCGTGTCAATATACATAGTCTGACGTATCGACCGGCTGTATTGCAAAGGGCCGGTGTGTTTTGCAGAAGCGTGGGTGCTCTGCAATGTGAAGTTGGCTGGGACCTGTGGTTCCACAGGATTGCATTACATGCAGAGCCATGGAAGGGTGTGTGATGCTGATTACATACTCCTTACCACCTGTGGGTGTGGCTCCAGGGGTTAAAGCAATCCTGTCTCTGAACCTGGGTGGAGTGTGTCTAGGGCAGTTTAGATTGAGACTAGCTCCAGATGTCCAGTGTGTGGACTGGAAACAAGTGAGAGCCGGGAGCTCTGAGTGTGTGTCTAGGGCAGTCTAGATAGAGACTAGCTCCAGACGTCCAGTGTGTGGACTGGAAACAAGTGAGAGCCGGGAGCTCTGAGTGTGTGTCTAGGGCAGTCTAGATAGAGACTAGCTCCAGACGTCCAGTGTGTGGACTGGAAACAAGTGAGAGCAGGTAGCTCTGAGTGTGTGTCTAGGGCAGTCTAGATAGAGACTAGCTCCAGACGTCCAGTGTGTGGACTGGAAACAAGTGAGAGCCGGGAGCTCTGAGTGTGTGTCTAGGGCAGTCTAGATAGAGACTAGCTCCAGACGTCCAGTGTGTGGACTGGAAACAAGTGAGAGCCGGGAGCTCTGAGTGTGTGTCTAGGGCAGTCTAGATAGAGACTAGCTCCAGACGTCCAGTGTGTGGACTGGAAACAAGTGAGAGCAGAGCCGGGAGCTCTGGGTGTATCAGCCTGTGTGGAGGCTGAACACAAGGCTCTGATATTGAGTCTGAGGTGAGTGCAGCCAGGCCAGGCCAGGGTAGGGCCGAATCTCTCCAGGAGGAGAGACAGACAGGGGTCTGCAGAGGGCCCTGGGTGCTGGAAGGAACCTTGGCTAGAGCTGTATGCTGGCGAGAGCCAGAGAGTGGGGAAGTTGCTAAAACTTCCATTATGGACTTATTGTTTATGTTTGAGGGCAGTTTATGCTGAGTGTTTTTAAATAAACTGCCGGAATTTCTATGAAGAGACTGTGTACGTGTGTTGTTGAAGCTACCTCACACCGCTGCAAGCAAGTGGAACCCCCACGTTGCAGGGCGCAACGTTACATATGGTGGAGGTAGCGGGCAAGCGGTCTGGTTGCTAGGGGCAACGCAGCCTGGTTGCTGAGAGTAACGGTCTAGGACGTATTCCTCTGGATACAAGTGGTTTGCGGTGGATTGGCGGGGCCACAAAAATTTTGTCTGCGCACTCAAGCAGCTGGCGGTGGATCGGCGGGTCCACGAACAGTGACAGCGCTCTCAAGCACCTGGCAGTGAATCAGCAGGTCGGCGGGGACCCGTGCTGCAGTGGCGAGAGTCCAACGACTGGAGGTTCCAGGCTAGCCCGGAATTGCGGGGCCCTGTTTGGTGAGCAGTGATACACCACAGGCTGGAGATCCTGTTTGTACGGGCAGTACAACCCGGAAAGGTTAGTGGTTCTCTATCCCCCCCTCTGTCTTTGACCACCGGGTATTACCCATTGGAGCGCCCCTCCTGTTCCTCTTTTCGTTGCAGCATGAAGGGGCTCCTGAGCCAGCAGCACCCACAGCAGGTGCCAGGAGGTCCAGTGACAACAGTGGGGGCTGAAAGCCTGTTAAAAAACGGTTTGACGTGACAAATGCAAAGCCAGTATATAATGATTGGAGCGAAATAGGTCCAAAAACATATTATGGATTTATTCAGATAAAAATTGAAGTTATAGTTGAAGTTACAGTCATTACAGGAAAGTTACTGTCTTGGCTTGAGTTAATAGATGGATAGACAGATAAGTAGAGAGAAAAAATAACAGTTCATTTGTCTTACATAGCTGTGATGTAGTAAGCCGTCTCTCTCTCTGGATGGTCTGGTCGGGTTTGGTGAGTCCGTCCTTCTCCTCCCTCCTTCTGCTGACCCTTTGAAGTTTGGTCTGCTTTTATAATCCAAACCCCACCTCCTGATTGTCCTTATCTCTTTACATGGTATTACAAGAAGTAACTATCCTTATTTTAGTCCGGCATTATGTCATGTCACGTGGTTCGTTTTCCCGCGAAATAAGTGTCTTGCGCAGTAGAGACTTGTAACTAAACCTACTTCGACATATATATAACTCTTTTGAAGCTCGCTGAACTCTGACCTTAGTGTAACAGAAAGAAGATTCTCAAAGCTTATTTCAGTTCTAGCCCAAATTCCAAACAGAATATAGCTCTTCGTTGACAGCTTTGATGAACAATAGCAGATGGCTTTGGTTCTACCTTGTCAAACTCTTGGTCAGTATTTCCAGCTCACAAAGACACTCTTAAAGGCGATGGGGCAAAATATACATACATTATATGAATGCATGTAATCAAGTTTATGAATCAAATCTCCATAAACTCACTATTTTACAAAGCCAAAAAGAGGGAATGGTCCCTGCGGACGTTCTGGAGGAGCTGTACCAGTTCCTGGTGCGGGGACAGCAGGAGCTGTCAGTATGCAGCGATGTCGCAGCCATGGACCAGTTTGAGAGTTCTCTTCGGGGCCCAGTATGGACACTAGGTGCCCAGGGAAATAAGGGCGAACGGTGTGAACTGGAGGCTAAGGACATTGCATGGAAACCCCAAAAGGGGAGGTGTCCCAAAAAGGGGCGGTTGCCCAAAAGGGGGCGGAGTCCCAAAAAGGGGCAGTTGCCCAAAAGGGGTCGGAGTCCCAAAAAGGGGCAGTTGCCCAAAAGGGGTCGGAGTCCCAAAAAGGGGTGGTTGCCCAAAAGGGGGCGGAGTCCCAAAAGGGGTGGTTGCCCAAAAGGGGGTGGAGTCCCAAAAAGGGGCGGTGGCCCAAAAGGGGGCGGAGGCCCGGAACGGGGTAGTGACCCACCAGGGGGTGGAGCATTCACAAGCCGAACAGGTGGACTATAGCAAGGGGCAATGGGATTCGCTTTACCTATGTCCTACCCGCGGTATAGGCTATCCATTCGATGTGAGGCCACAAAAGTGCTCCGTGGACTTGAATGGGCTACGTGTGTCTGGTCTGTTAGACCCGGGGAGCTGGCTAACCTTAGTGAGACCCATGCCCAATCTCCATTTTATGGATGGTAGGACAATAGAAGGAAGCTGTGTGCATGGGACCACTAAAGAATATCCTCTGGCCAGAGTGATGATTCAGACGCCCGACCGTATGGGGCGCCCAGACGTGGGTGTGGTTCGGGATTTGATCTATCCCGTTATCATAGGACAGGACTTTGAGTTATTTAAGGACTTATGGAAGACAGAGGCCGGGACCGATTACGCTGGAATGAGTCGGCCCCCGCCTAAGACAGCCTGTTTACCGTATGAGGTTAAAAGGGGTCCTTGTTGTGCAGTTCTGTGTGGTAAGGAAGAGATAGCACCTCCTACCATTGACTGTCCTAAGTTAGGGGTGACCAAAGAAAATGATGGACGGACCCAAGTTAGTGACGTGACATCTCCAAAGGGAAGTGACAGTCTGACCACTAAAACCCAAGTAGTTTCAGGGGAGGAGACTGACACCTGGTTAAGCGGGGACATGTTAGTCCAGGATGCCAGGGGGAGTGATGATGACTCCAGTAAAGATACTGACTCTAGAAAGGGGACAAACGAGTACAGTGTGGTACAGATGGGCGAGAAGAGTAAAACATCCTCTCGACGCCGAAGACGTAATAAGCGCCAATAGGGGGCACAGTGTATGCCGTCTGAGGGTGCAGAAAAAGTGACATGCCTGGGTAATGAAGACATGGTGCCAGTAACGACTGCTATGGTAGAGTCAGACGGTGATATCCTACAAGAGAAAGAGGACTCAGAGACTGAACTAACACATTGTGACGACAGAAATCAGCGGGCTGCAATTGCAGAGAAGGAGCCAGCCAAGGATGTAGTGGTGGTGGTCCCTATAATTTCCCAGTATGAGGCTAATAGTCTGTCAAGCGAGAGTGGTATAGGAAATGGAATCCTAGAGAGTGAAGGGGGAGGAATAATCCACAACAGTCATGGTGAGCAGACTGGTGAACTACCGGGTGCTGGGGTGGATGACAGCGAATTCAGCCCCAAATCTCTAAAAGGAACAGAGTGCCATGTTGAAGGGTGTGACACCCAGGCTGAGGGTGACACTACAGAGATCCCAGAGGAAGTTGAAGGTAATGCAGTGAAGACCCAAGAAACAGCTGGCGCTGTAGTGAAGAGAGCTTCTGAGGAGGTGAAGTCTGGACCAGAGGTCTCATCCAGAACTGAGAGCCTGCCTGACCTGCTTGGTATAGAGAAGATCGTGGGTAAGAAGAGTAAGAATCCCAAAGGTTCTGAAGCTGAGACCCAAGAGAAGGGTGACTATGACAATGTTGCACCCCATGGAAAGGCCGGAGGTGTAGAGGAGGAAGAAGCTTCGGAAATAGTGTGTCATAGGCCAGAGAGGTCTGCAAGTGAAGACTCAGTCAAGAGGATGAGCAAAGACCATCTGCAACAAGAGATACTTCTTAGGCAGGCTACTGAGAGTCGAGTAAGGGAGCTGGAGAAAGAAGTGGCTGAGCTCCAAAGTCACTTGGCAGAGTACCAGTCCAGGTCCCAGGTAGCCTTGGAACAGATGGAGCAGCGAGTGTCGATCCTGACCAAACTTGTTGAAGCAGGGGAAGCCCAAAAAGAGCAGACTCTGGAAGCAAAATTGGACAAGTATGTGGAAGTGGCAGGGATGAATGAGACTTCTGTAGTCAAGTGCATGGTGGATATCCCTGAGAACTTAAGAGAAGAGTGTGCCATCGAGTGCATGCATGATGACTTTAAGAGAGCTGTGGAAGCGTGTGAGATCTACTGTACCCCAGAGGCTGAACAGATAGTGATATTGTCCACCAGTGAAATTACCGGGCAGCGGGTGGCTATTCTAAAGGACATGCACTTCAGGTGCGTTCGTATGAAGTGGCAGGTCCAACTGCAAAATGAGGAAGCCACTAGACAGCTAGAGTATAAAAGGAAAGCGCAGAGTCTGGCGGAATATATCGTCCAAGTACCCTGGGCTCTGGTGGGGAGAGTCATTGGAAGAACCGGACGAGTCATGCAAGACATGGTGAATAAGTCGGGATTGGTGAGATTAAGAATCCCTGCTGCTAATGAGAGCAAGATACCCAGGGAAGCTGGTATGGTTCTGTTCTTCTGTGTCGTGACTGTAGAGAGTCTTGGAAACATTCGAAGCCTTCTTGAATATCGGGTACACCATGTACGTCACATGGAACGGTTGAGGCAAGAAAATCTGAAAATTGAAGAGCAGCTTCGCCAACTGTGTGGGGGACAGCAGCCGTCTTCCACCCGTTGTTCAGGGGTAAGAAGTGGAAGATGGCGTGTCGGTCCAGTAGTTAAGACACGCGATAAAAGGAATCGCCGACAGAGAAGTAACCTGCGATGTACTGTAGATAGTGGCCGCTATGAGCTTAGAGTTCCCGACAGTAGCCCTGGGGGTACACGAGTAAACCTAGGTTCAGATAAGACTGTAGGTTTGACTGGGGACGTGTCTCTCTACTGCGGTGACCCTGGGAGGGGGTCAGGGAGAGAACGGTCCGGAAAGGGGACGTCCTTTAACCCTAGGTTGACACGACAGGGTTTGGTGACAGTGTCGGGCGATGTCTCAGGGACTAATGCTCTTGGGCACCTTGAACGGCCCTCTCGACTGGTGGGGCATGGCAGCGGGGATACCCTGTCTCATGGCCCCAGGTCGTTGGCAAGTGTTCTCCCCTACGGGTTTGAACAGAGGGGGAGGGTATGTGACGTATCGACCGGCTGTATTGCAAAGGGCCGGTGTGTTTTGCAGAAGCGTGGGTGCTCTGCAATGTGAAGTTGGCTGGGACCTGTGGTTCCACAGGATTGCATTACATGCAGAGCCATGGAAGGGTGTGTGATGCTGATTACACACTCCTTGAGCGGAGTGTGTGTCTGGGGGCAGTCTAGATAGAGACTAGCTCCAGACGTCCAGTGTGTGGACTGGAAACAAGTGAGAGCAGGGAGCTCTGAGTGTGTGTCTAGGGCAGTCTAGATAGAGACTAGCTCCAGACGTCCAGTGTGTGGACTGGAAACAAGTGAGAGCAGGTAGCTCTGAGTGTGTCTAGGGCAGTCTAGATAGAGACTAGCTCCAGACGTCCAGTGTGTAGACTGGAAACAAGTGAGAGCAGGGAGCTCTGAGTGTGTGTCTAGGGCAGTCTAGATAGAGACTAGCTCCAGACGTCCAGTGTGTGGACTGGAAACAAGTGAGAGCAGGGAGCTCTGAGTGTGTGTCTAGGGCAGTCTAGATAGAGACTAGCTCCAGACGTCCAGAGTGTGGACTGGAAACAAGTGAGAGCAGAGAGCTCTGAGTGTGTCTAGGGCTGTCTAGATAGAGACTAGCTCCAGACTTCCAGTGTGTGTGTAGTGGAAACAAGTGAGAGCAGAGCCGGGAGCTCTGGGTGTATCAGCCTCTGTGGAGGCTGAACACAAGGCTCTAAAATTGAGTCTGAAGTGAGTGCAGCCAAGCCAGGCCAGGGTAGGGCCGAATCTCTCCAGGAGGAGAGACAGACAGGGGTCTGCAGAGGGCCCTGGGAGCTGGAAGGAACCTTGGCTAGAGTTGTACGCTGGCGGGAGCCAGAGAGTGGGGAAGTTGCTAAAACTTCCATTATGGACTTATTGTTTATGTTTGAGGGCAGTTTATGCTGAGTGTTTTTAAATAAACTGCCGGAATTTCTATTAAGAGACTGTTTACGTGTGTTGCTGAAGCTACCTCACACCGCTGCAAGCGAGTGGAACCCCCACGTTGCAGGGCACAACGTTACAATAGGGACAGCTAGTCGTAGCACCAGACTCCCTCTGTGTCACCTGGTTTCTACCTGCAGCGCAACCCTCGAGCATCAGAGGATCTGGTGAAGAAAACCTGGTGTGAACCTTAATCAGCCTTTCAGGTATTCTATGTGCTGCAGCCCAGTGGGTCCACTCCCCGCTAACACCCGCGAGCTTTCCAGTAACTGTCTACTTATTTGGTTCTGCAAACTGTTATGGCCAATGGTGCTGGTCATGAAAATCGATTCACACCAACTTTAGTCATGGTCAAGTGAAGAAAGAAATTGAAAAAGACCTTTGAGCTTAGCATTAAGGATTAAAGCCCCCTTTAGATATCCTGGTTTGGCTGTCCTGGATACAGCACCCATGCTCAGTAGACAGCACCACAGTTCCCAGGAGTAGAAAAGCTTCCACCCTGCCGGTTATCCTGTTCCTATCCCTGCAGAGGTTCTACTCCATCCTGCCTGTCTTCACTAGTGTCAGCTTCCGTGGATTCGAAAACTGCCTTGGAGTGGACTGGTAACTGGCGGCTACCCACAGCACAACCCTAACTTCACCATCAGAGGCTCTACAGAAAACCAGGTGGACGCTTAGCTACGTCAATTCAGGGTTAGCCCGCGAACCGTGGTCCAGTTCATCTATATCCATATCCGGCCTAAATTGGTCATTGTTGTTCAACGCAATGACTAAAATGTAAAACTCTGCTGGATTGGTAATCAAAACATGAGAAGTTCCTTAAAGGATCCTTAGATCGGTGGGATCCCTATAGAGGTTGTACTCTACTGTGTGTGTGTGTTTAAAGCCTGCTTTACACGGTACGACCGATTGTGCGATTTCACAATCGATCGTACCCGCCCCCGTCCTTTTTGCGTCACGGGCAAATCGCTGCCCGTGTCGCACAAAGTTAGTAACCCCCGTCACACATACTTACCTCTCGTGCGACCTCGCTGTGGGCGGCGAACGTCCACTTCCTGGAGTGGGAGGGACGTTCGGCGTCACAGCGACGTCACACGGCCGCCGGCCAATAGAAGCGGAGGGGCGGAGATGAGCGGGACGTAAACATCCCGCCCACCTGCTTCCTTCCACATAGAGCCGGCGGCGGCCGCGGGAGGCAGGTGAGCTGCTCATCGTTCCCGTGGTGTCACACGGAGCGGCGTGTGCTACCACGGAAACGATGGTCAACTAAATTAAACGATATTATGGAACCTAGCGAGCAGTACCCGACTCACGATTTGTGAGCGATACTGCGTCGCTAGGAGGTGTCACACAGTCCGGCATCGCCAGCGATGCCGGATGTGCGTCACAAAAACCGTGACCCCGACGATCTATCGCACGATAGATTGTCTGGTGTAAAGCAGCCTTAAGGAGGAGATGAGCGCCTCTTTGAGGTATTTTAAGCGACCTGTGGGCGGATCCAGCCTTGGAACCATCGATCTACAGCACAAATTACTGTTGTCTTTCATTTACATTTTCAAAAATGTGACAGTTACACTTTAATAGTTCCACCATTGAGGCTGCTTTTCCTCCACTTCTAGACTTTCAAGGGTCTTTTCAATCCCTCTATCACTGCGCCTGCATCTCAAGGCTTTAGTCTCAAAGGATCTCTTTGTCATGGTTTCATGATTCTTAAGGGTTCAGTCTTTCATAAATGATCCCTATTGCTCCATCACTGGTCCATAATTTTTATTATTTTGGTCTCACCCATGATCACGCCTTCCAGGTACACCCATCACAACATACCAAATCATGCTTCAGGACTTTTTCCATGTTTGCCATTCTCTTAGAGTCTGGTTCTTCATGCAAAACTGGGACTCCAGGCCACATCTGAGGCCTACAGGGCAACCAGACTTCTGATATTAGCCAAAGTGATTTTCTCTACTCACCCACACTTGATTTTTCAAAAGAGTGATCAACCCAAGGAGCCCATCAGACTCACAGAAATGACATCATGGAGTGGCAGCGCATCTCAGGTTTCAGAAATGAGGTGACAGCCCACCCAAGAATCTCACTCAGCACCTAGATGTTACAACTCAGCCCAAAACCATTCCTAGTCAATGTTTACTCCATGATGCTCTCACCAGACCTCACTTGTCAAGGATCAAAGCAGACAAGGTCCACAGGTGACCTCCACCCAACTGCCATGTAGTAACCACCTTCCTGATCTACTGGTCCAGCAACCTTTCAGTGTTGTTCCTACTTACTTCAGTGTAGCTTGTTGCTACTCCTGGTGTCCGCGGTCTATGGCTTATCTTTCGATCAGTGGTCTAGCTCTTGCATTTGGTAAACGGCACATTCTTTATGATGGTACTATACAGCGGGTGAAATAAGTATTGAAGTTGCAGTTCACTTACATCAAACAAAAATCTCACTGAAAAAAAAATACAACCTTTCCATCACCAGGTCAGATTACCAATACACTAGAAAGGTGCAGCAGATTCCATGATAAAGGTGGAGTGCAAAATACTGGTCCAGTGGGCGGCTGTCTACTATTAAATGCACACAGATGAGGCTTGTATAGGTCATAAAGATACATGTGATGCAAAATGTCCGGCTTACAGACACTCAAATTCTCCCAACCAACACTAAAGGGCCAGACTGCACCCTTCATAAAAATGTACAAAAAAAAGATGAAAAAATAATGGATAAAATACACTGTCCAAATTACCAAGGTGCAACACAAGAAACATCTCATGATAGGTAAAACCAGTGAGCTGTCTCAAGACCTTCGCGACCTTAATGTTGTAAAATATACTGATGGCATTGGTTACAGAAGAATTTCCAAACTACTGCAGTGAGCACTATTGGGGCCATAAGCTGGAAGTGGAAAGAACATAATTCCACCAGAAAACTGCCATGACCAGGTGCTTCCTGCAAGATTTCAGACAGAGAAGTGAAAAGAATTATCAGAAGAGTTGTCCAAGAGTCAATAACCACCTATGGAGAGCTAAAGAAAGACCTGGAATCAGCTAATACAATTGTTACCTAACAGAGAGAGAGGGGAGCCAGCACGATCTGAAATTGGCATGCATAATATAAAAAGTGAAAATTCACACATTTATTCCAACTGTACTACAATAAAAAAAATGAGATTTTTAGCAAATAATTGATCAATTTTTTGAGCCACCCCTGCCAACGTCACGGCAAATCTCAATAGGGGGGTCCTACTCTACATTCTGTATTTCATATGCCATGCGGCCTCCTAGATAAAGTTAAAAGCAGAACCATAATAGAGCACACATACCTGTAACCTGTATATAACCGCTTCTATGTTGCAAAAAAGGCACTTGTGGATAGAGACCAGCCCAGGTCCCAGCATGTGGAGCAAGCTCTGCACCATACCAGGACTATATCAGAACTGATCCTCCCAGTGCCAGAGAGCAACCATTGATAAAGGCGAACCAGATCCAAGATGGTGCTTAATTAGCATTGCCTGTGGAAAGGGGTGAGGTAACTGAATCTGAACAGCTACCAACAGGAGGAATACATAGCAAACCAAAATCAGGCATGCATGGCATGGTGGTGACCGGCCACCAGAATTTGTAGCATAACTACGACCAAACAGAGAGAGAGGGGAGCCAGCATGATCTGAAATTGGCATGCATAATATAAAAAGTGAAAATTCACACATTTATTCCAACTGTACTACAATAAAAAAAATGAGATTTTTAGCAAATAATTGATCAATTTTTTGAGCCACCCCTGCCAACGTCACGGCAAATCTCAATAGGGGGGTCCTACTCTACATTCTGTATTTCATGTGCCATGCGGCCTCCTAGATAAAGTTAAAAGGTTGCAGGTACGTGTGCTCCATTATGGTTCTGCTTTTAACTTTATCTAGGAGGCCGCATGGCACATGAAATACAGAATGTAGAGTAGGACCCCCCTATTGAGATTTGCCGTGACGTTGGCAGGGGTGGCTCAAAAAATTGATCAATTATTTGCTAAAAATCTCATTTTTTTATTATAGTACAGTTGGAATAAATTTGTGAATTTTCACTTTTTATATGATGCATGCCAATTTCAGATCGTGCTGGTTCCCTTTTTTTCTCTGTTTTGACCGTAGTTATGCTACAAATCTGGTGTCTGACCAACACCATACCATGCATGCCTGATTTTGGTTTGCAATATATTCCTCTTGTTGGTAGCTGTTCAGACTCAGTTACCTCACCCCTTTCCACAGGCAATGCTAATTAAGCACCATTCTTGGATCTGGTCCGCCTTTATCAATGGTTGCTGTTTGACACTGGGAGGATCAGTTCTGATATAGTCCTGGGATGTGTAGGGCTTGCTCCACATGCTGGGACCTGGGCTGGTCTCTATCCACAAGTGCCTTTTTTGCAACATGGAAGCGGCTATATACAGGTTGCAGGTATGTGTGCTCCATTATGGTTCTGCTTTTAACTTTATCTAGGAGGCCGCATGGCACATGAAATACAGAATGTAGAGTAGGACCCCCCTATTGAGATTTGCCGTGACGTTGGCAGGGGTGGCTCAAAAAATTGATCAATTATTTGCTAAAAATCTCATTTTTTTATTATAGTACAGTTGGAATAAATTTGTGAATTTTCACTTTTTATATGATGCATGCCAATTTCAGATCGTGCTGGTTCCCTTTTTTTCTTTTTTTTTTCTCTTTTTTTTTTTCTACAATTGTTACCTGTATGCACGCGCACCACACAAAACTCCATTGCTTAACAAAAAGCAGGTTCAAGAGGGTTTTAAATTTGCTCAAACACATTTAGGCGGGCTTTGCACGTTGCGACATCTCAAGCCGATGCTGCGATGTCGCACGCGATAGTCCCCGCCCCCGTCGCAGGTGCGATATCTTGTGATAGCTGCCGTAGCGAACATTATCACTACGGCAGCTTCACATGCACTCACCTGCCCTGTGACCATCACTCTGGCCGGCGACCCGCCTCCTTCCTAAGGGGGCGGGTCGTGTGGCGTCATAGCGACGTCACACGGCAGGCGGCCAATAGCAGCGGAGGGGCGGAGATGAGCAGGATGTAAACATCCCGCCCACCTCCTTCCTTCCGCATATCCTACGGAAGCCGCGGTGACGCCGGTAGGAGATGTTCCTCGCTCCTGCGACTTCACACACAGCGATGTGTGCTGCCGCAGGAGCGAGGAACAACATCGGACAGTCGCGTCAGCGTAATTATGGATTACGCCGACGCTGCACCGATGATACGATTACGACGATTTTGCACTCGTTAATCGTATCATCTAGGCTTTACACACTACAATGTCGCATGCGATGCCGGATGTGCGTCTGTGGCGCCCCTGAGGCTTCCATCGCCACAGGTCATTGCACCCCATCAGCGGTGTGATGCCCCATTCTGGGTGAGGAAGGGAGTGAACCCCGGTCCCCTGGTAAATCCACACTACACCCATTGCTGGGAACACACTGGGACCAGGGAAAGTGGCAGACAACCCTCCCATGCTGCATGCTGGGAGGAGACATAAGACCCATCCCTGCTCCAATAGGGTGGTAGCTTAGCAACCGGGGGGTGGGAAGAGCCAGCCGAGTGTAGAGCAGAGAGGAAGGTCAGAGTTTCAGTTTACCTCAGGGAGTGAGAGAGTGAGGAGCCAGCATGTAGCTGTGAAAGAGAAAGGAGCTCTGTGAGCTCAGAGCGTCTGCACAGAGAAAAAAACAGAAGTCTGAGAGAGAGTGCGGAAGGAGGAGGAGGCCTGCTGGAGGCAGGCAAGGAGGAGAAGAGAAAGGAAAGAAAGCTCCAAGTCAGACAGGAGCAGAGAAACAGAAAGAGACGCTTCCTGGTGAAGATCCTGGGACTCGGAGGGTCCAGGTGACACCACGTAAAGAACAGAAGGAGTCGCAGGGCCACGGGCAGTCTGTAGAGCTGTCCAGGGCAGTTTAGAGCTGCGGTGGCCTGGTCCACAAGAACATCGGTGGAGGGAACTAGCTGCAACAGGGGACAGTCCCTAGAGACTGGAGGAGTGCAAAGATCATCTCCAAACGGTAAAAACCGAGGCCCAGGGAAGGTTGTAAACTCCCCGGGCCAGAACCCATAGCAGAACTTCCAGAACAGGGGTAATCAGCCGACAGGTGACCCCCCAGCCTGGAGGCTGCAGTGGAGGCCAAGCCAGGTTTATCCTATCAAAGGCAAGGCTAAGGAAGACAGCAGAAGATAGAGACACTAAGAGAAGGGCACCGGCTTTTACTCTCAGAATCACCCAGAAACGGCGGAGGTCCCTGACAGTGGTCTCAGCAGTCCAAGGGCCCCTGGGCCCCGACAAGAATTGTGAGTAAAGAACTTGAACTGCACCCTTGGAGTGGTCTCTGTTATTTCAGCTGCATAGACTTTCACAAGCACCAACTGTGCCCCGGGCATTGCTCCACCTGTGGGGAGCAGTACCACCATTGCTGCCATAACATCATCCCGGTGGCCTCACACAGCAGCGGCGGCTTAATAGCCGCATACCACAGGTGGCATCACGAACACAACTTTATTCATCAAGCCACATATTTTACTGACACCCACCAGGGCCACGGAGCCGGGCCCAGCCACCACTGACTACCACCGGACAAGTCCGGCCCGGCACCGGGTGTCCCATAGCCCTGGGGTGGGCGAGTCACGTCACTTTCAATTTGACCCCACCGACATCGCACCTGCGATGTCGTAGTGTGCAAAGCCCGCCTTAGACAAGCCTGTGATATACTAGGAGAATTTAGTCTGGTCAGATGAGACAAAAACTGAACTCTTTGGATGCCAAAATACACACCATGTTTGGAGGCCAAAAGGTAGATCACCCCAAAAACACCAACACCAGTGAAGTGTGGAAGTGGGAACATCATGGTGTGCAGCTGTTTTTCAGCAGAAGGCACTGGAAAACTTCATATAATTGAAGGAAGGATGAATGGACAAATGTACCGAGACATTCTTAATAAATATCTGCTGCCATCTACCAGGATGATGAAGATGAAGTGAAGGAGGACATTTCAACAAGAGAATGATCCCAAAAGAACAGCCAAGGAAATGCTCTACTGGTTTTGTACCCACTGAGAGGGGCCCGGCCGCTTCCTCCGCTTGCTCGGGCCGAGCCGCTCGAGATCCGGGCTCGGGTTCTCGGTTGCACGAGCGCCTCCGGACCGGGGGCCACGTCGCTCTTGTTAAGGGAAGGCGGTGGGGGGTGGTGGTTGTGTAACGGGTCGTGACGCCACCGACGGGTCGTGGTGACGGGGGATGCACTGAAGTGATGGCGGGCTCGTCCAGGATCGGTGTTGCGGCCGCAGCTGAGATGTTAGTGTGAAGCCCCACATGTGCAGTGTCGGTGCATTACCTTCAGGGACTCCACGTAGCTGGATCTCGTCACAGGTAGGAGATCTTCTTCTTGTCGTGACGCCACTCTCAGTATTGCGGCCAGTAGGGACCGCCACTGCAGGTTGAGGGTCGCCTGGGGCTGATGGTGTGTGCAGTTAGATGTAGGAGCCTCCTGAGAGTGAGGCAAGCCCCAGGGCCCTGTGTAGGTTTGTAGTACCACAAGTCGCAGAATGACCACACAGGCAGGATGTCTTTCAGGGTTTTTTTACTCACTTCAGGTGGCAGGGTGAGTAACCCGGGCGTAGCTGAGATGAACCAGGTAGGAACCAGGTATCCTTCAGGCTGACTTTATGAGGGTGACTACTGACTCGCCTTCCTTAGCCCTTGGTGGTTTGGGGTGACCCCGACTTTGAGTCCCTATGGGGGTCACCCAGGGAAGATGCTGCAGCCTCTCTCCCCTTGTTGTTTGCCGTGTGCTTGTTCCCCGGACCAGGCCACTCCAGCCTCTTGCCTCCTATGACCTATGGGCCCTAACTTGTGGTTACGTGGCTGCGGCTTTTGTAGTGTTGTGGTGTGGGCTTTAAGAGCCCCACACCGGCAGGTTTAGCAGAAGAAAGTTGAATCTATCCCCGCTTCGGGATCTGCCGCCCGGTTGGGCCTGGTGCTCTCTAGCAGTCTCCTTACTTCCCACTCCGTTGCACTCCCTAGCTGAAGCTGGCTTTCAGGCAGCACTCCTAGTTGACCGTTCTCCCCCGTCTGTAGCCACTGCGCGGACGCTGTCAGATTGCACAGCTCCAGGGATCTGCTCCTCACTTGAGCTCCCTGGACTCTACACTGAACTGGCTCACTGCTCCTCCTCTCCTGTTCTTGCCTACGCCACCTAGCAACCAGACTCTCCTCCACACCCCTTGAGAGGAGATGGAGGCTCTACCCCCTCCACTATTCCAGTGAAGGTGAAGGCTTGCCCCCTCCTGGGATCCCCAGGGGTCCTCTCATGGGTACATGTGTGAGACCTGATCACTATGCGCCTGTGTTCCACACCCCTGTCAGCCTTCTGGATTACCTGTATTGTACTGTTCCCAGCATGGGTGCAGCACTCAGTGGTGCCTGACCAGGTCAGGGGCGCCACATTCCCCCTTAGTTATCACCAGCACGTCCTCGGGCTGCAAGACAACATTTTAAAATGCATAAAACATTAAAACATGGTAAAACATTTTAAGATCACCAGTTATCGTACATCACCACCCTCCACCCACAAGTCCGTTAACCCACCCAAAACCCTCTCAGGAGGCAGGTCACCGGTCCTGTTGGTAACCAGGTCTGGGCCATCCGTTTCCCCAGACCTTTCCTCCAATCTTCCTCTCCCGTTGGCCGCGGCTTCAGCCACTTCTGGCAGGATGTAAAGGCGGCTTTCATGGGCTGGTGGTTTCAGGGTATACCTGGCCTGGTGGATCCGCGCCTTCAGCCTCTTCTGGCAGGATGCAGAGGCGGCCTCCACAGTTGGTGCTGGCCAGGTACCCTCTTTGTGGTGGTGAGCCAAGGCCCCATAAACAGGCGTGCTCTCTGGTCGCAGGTGAGCCAAGGCCCTTTTCTACGGACGGGCCCCCCTGGTCGCAGACGAGCCCAGCCCCTAAACAGGCTGGCCCTGGTGGTGGTGCCACTGGTGTAACTATTTACACTGCGAGAGTTTGTGGCTATAGCCAGTTCATAGCCTTAAGGTTTATGGTTTTCTCACAATAGTTTTTGTGGGCACATTTCTTAAACGTTGCAAACAAAACTTGTCAAAACTTCAACTGGTAACTTGCTGTATTTCTTTACTTCTCTCTACTCTACTCCTCCATTTCACCAGGGCGTGGGCATGTAGGGCACCGGCACCTGTGACTTTCTTGCTCTCCGTCGTCGTCCGTGGTTGTTTCATCTGTAGGATCTTTGTCTGTGGTTGTTTCATCTATAGGTTCTTTATCTTTCCTTTCTTGATCTTCGTCTGTTTCTACATCTGGTTCTTTATCTCTGTCTTTTCTTTCTTGTCTTTCTTGTCTTTCTTGTCTTTCTTGTAGCATGGGATGGCTGTAAGGTTTGCTGGGACATAGCGCTACGTCCAGGGCATACAATCCCCTTTCGCCCTGATGCATGGTGAACTGAACTGAGTCTCCCATCTTTAGATTTCGGCCAGGGTGTCCTCTAGGCAGATGAGCGCTTACATCTCTCCTGTTAACAAATATCCCCTCCTTGATGCCAGGGGCTACAATGAATCCATAACCACTTTTCAGATTGAAATCTTCCACTACGCCATAACACAGGGGTCCTCTGGCCTGGGCTTTGGACCTTCTTAGGCACCTTTTCTCCTCCAGGTCTCTGGCTGTGACCTCTCTCTGCTCTGGAGACTGTGGTGTTGGAGGATACTTTGTTCTGCTGCGCCGTGTCTTGCGGGCTGGGTTCATGCCTGTGGGCTCCCAGGTGAGGTCTTTGGGTTGATCTTCATCTGCTGACGGTGTCAAGTCTTCCTCCTCCCAGCGGGAATAGGGCAGCATCTCCGGCTCTGGGTAGGGGTCTGCTGCGGTTGGCGTCGGAGTCAGCCCTTCTGCTTCCTGGTCTCCTCTCCCCCTTAGTTCTTCGCTGCACTCTGGTTGTGGCAGTGCTGGGGATGGGCTTTCTTCAGCTGGTCTGGGCGGTGGACTCTCTGGCGCGGCTGCAGGGGTTGCCTGTATTTCCTTGGGGGTATGCGGAGGGAGCAGATACCGATCCACCATCTCTTGCGGGAACTGGGCCTCCAGATCAGCCTTCAGCTTCCAGTATTCGGGGTCCTCTCCTATCAGGGTCTTCCTAGCAGGGACCTCTTTGGACTGGGGAGCGGTGTCTGCTCTGGCCTTGCAGGCCGGGGAAAATGATGAGGTAGTCTTCTTTTCTTGGCGGGCCGCGCCTGGCATGGCGGCGGCCTGGTCTTGGCGGGCCGCGCCCTGTATGGCGGCGGCCTGAATTGGCGTTCCTGTCGCGGCCGGTTCCTGGCGGGCCGGACTGGACACTGCAGCCGCGGTCTCACTTGGCGTCGCAGCCTCGATGGGGTCCGTGCAGGCTGAGCCGGGCGTCGCTGCAGTTATCGGAGCTTGGCGGGCCGCACCCGGCGGGGCTGCGGCCTGGTTCAGCATATCACTTGCGGCGCGGACGAGCGTCACTGCTGCGTTGGGGTCTTGGCGGACCGGGTTCAGCAGGGTGGCAGCCTGGGTCAGCGTTACACCTGCAGCACGGATGAGCACTGCCGTGGTGGTCGGAGCCCTGCGGGACAGGCGGGGCATCGCTGCAGCGGCCTGGGCTTGGCGGGCCGCACCTAGCGTGGCTGCGGCCTCACTCAGCGTCGCCGCACCGGGCGCCTCCTCTGGGACCGCGGTCGTAGCAGCTAGGGTCGGGGCTCTTGTTCTAGCCGGGGCAACACCGGACTCACCCATCGGGGTCTGAATCGTCGTCGCCGCTCGATCCGGCAGGCTCCGCGCGGCTCTCTCCTCATAGGTCCGGACCGCTGCAGCCTTCTCTAGAAGCTCCTTGCGTTCCTCATAGAGCCGTCGCATAATCCTGGCCTCCAGCTGATCACAGAAGAGGGCAAGCTCCCGGCACCACCAGGCAGCAGAGCCTGGTTCTGGGTATCCGCGTCTGGATTCCATTTCTGCTCTCCGCAGCAGCAGGTTTGTGGCTTCCCTTCTCTCTCGCCGTTTCTGGACGCTTCCGCTCTCACAGCCGGCAAGGTCAGAACTCTGCAGGGGATCTCTGGGTAGCCACACCTCTTCGTGGGCGGTAACTTCTTCCAGCGCGGGCTGCTGTTGTTTTCCAGCGCGCTTTTCATGGTGGCAATATGGCGGCGCTTCCAATTTTTCAAGCGGACCGCCCAGGCACATGGTCACCTGTCTGAACAGGTCTAGTCCTTATCCTGTTCGTGACGCCAGATGTTGACTCGCCCACCCCAGGGCTATGGGACACCCGGTGCCAGGCCGGACTAGTCCGGTGGTAGTCAGTGGTGGCTGGGCCCGGCTCCGTGGCCCTGGTGGGTGTCAGGAAAATATGTGGCTTGCTTGCTAATGGTTGTGTTCGTGACGCCACCTGTGGTATGCGGCTAATAAGCCGCCGCTGCTGTGTGAGGCCACCGGGATGATGTGATGGCAGCTATGGTGGTACTGCTCCCCACAGGTGGAGCAATGCCCGGGGCACAGTTGGTGCTTGTAAATGTCTATGCAGATGAAATAACTGAGGCAACTTCAGAGGTGCAGTTCAAGTTCTTTTACTCACAGTTCTTGTCACAGTTGTAGCAGGACCCTCGGACTGCTGGGACCACTGTCAGGGACCTCCGCCTTCTGGTTGATTCAGAGTGTGAAATCCGGTACCCTTCTCTCTTAGTGTCTTTCTCTGCTGTCTTCACTAGCCTTGCCTTAGTTAGATGGACTTGGCTTGGCCTCCATTACAGCCTCCAGGCTGGGGGGTCACCTGTCGGCTGATTACCCCTTTTCTGAAGGTCTGCTCTGGGTTCTGGCCCTGGGAGCTTGCAATTCCCTGGGCCTCGGTTTTTACTGTCTGGAGACTGTCTTTTCGCTCCTCCAGTTTCTAGGGACCGTCCCCTGTCGCAGCTGATCACTCCACCGATGTCACTGTGGAACGGGCCACCGCAGCCTGCAGCTACCCGTAGCGCCTCTGGGCCCTCGGCAGCGGTACCCAACAAGGACTGCTCGTGGTACCATACAGGACTACCCGCGGCCCTGCGACCCTTTCTTTCCTTCTCTTCTTTCTCTATCTGCTCTCTGGTGGCTCCTCCCACCTCCCCAGTTGCTAAGCTACCACCCTATGGGAGCAGGGATGGGTCTTACAGCCCCTCTCAGCATGCAGCATGGGAGGGTTGCCTGCCACTTTCCCTGGTCCTGTGTGTCCCTAGCAATGGGTGTAGTGTGGATTTACCAGGGGACCGGAGTTCACTCTCTTCCTCTCCCAGAATGGGGCATCACACCGCTGATGGGGTGCAATGACCTGTGGCGACGGAAGCCTCAGGGGCGCCACATTAGCCCCTCCGTGGATAGGGGCGGTGTGTCTCGGGGCCCCGGTGGGGGACTATAAGGGATGATGTTGTCGTCGGGGTGCAGGGCGCCGTGCCGCGGTGTAGCGTCGTGCCTGGATGGCACTGGTGTACTCACGATTGATTCACACTCAGAGTCACTGGTAAACCAAAGTTTGGAAGTGGTCGGTCCCCGCAGCCGGCTGCTGATGTCCCCTGTGGGGTTGATGGTGGCCCCTTTTCCCGTGCACCTCTGAATGTTTGTGTTTCGGCCCCCCTGCCTAAGCAGTGGTAGCCCGCTCCCCGGCGTTGAGCTGCCAGAGGAGCCCTCGGTTGCCCACAGGCATTGGCCCGTCGGGTGTTTGGCCCTTGGCGATGGCGCTCACCTGGTCTCTGTGGGCTTTTGCCTTCTTTCGGGACTTTGGGTGTAAATGAACCCATGAGCTCCGGCCAGCAATCAGTCAATTTGCCTATACTCAGTGGCTTCTAAGCTAGGACGGGGTATGAGTACCCTCCTGTTGGTGCTCCGGTACATGGTTGACTCCCTAGTTCGGGACCGGCGGGCTCCAACCCAGGCCCGGTCCGTACGGTTCCGCCGGTTGCTGTACCGGTACTCCTGCAGACGGCCACCACCGTCTGCCTGCCTGACGTTCTCCAAGGGACCCAGGCTCCTACCCGGGTCCCTGACAGTTGCTCCTCTACCACTCACTGTCAACTCCAAAACTTAACTGTTTGAACTTCCTGCCCCAGGACAGTAGTCTCCTCGGTGGGCGTGTCTTTCTGCCTGACTCCGCCCACCTGGTGTGCTCTACTCGCCCTGAGGGAGGCATCAGGTCTCCCTTTTGGGTGACATGTGTGTGACCTTACAGGGGATGGGGGGTGTGTGTATGTGGTAGATGTTATTACCTGTCACCCCTGGGGTCCAGGGCGTCACAGTTTCAGAGAAAAAAAATAAATCTGCTAGAATGGCCGAGCCGATCACCGGAGCTGGATCCAATAGAAAATGTATGGAAGGAAGTAAAGCTCAGAGTTCATAGAAGGAGCCGGGACCTGCAGGATGTGAGGAGTGTGTGTGTGTGGAAGACTGGACCAAAATCACCTGAGCAATGCAGGCGACCAGTGTCTCCATACATTCATCACCAAGAAAAGCTTTTATACAAAGTATCAAATATATTTCATTAAGTATTCAATACTTTTTCCCTGTGTCATTTCTCATTATTACAGATCATTTAATTTATGGACACCTATGTTTTGATTTCTTTCCTGTGTGGATTGGATGAGTTGTTACCGACATCTAGTGAGAAATTCATGTCAAAAGCACTTTTAGAAATATAATTGTGCTGCCCCCGTGCCAGAAGCCGGCGCTGCTCGGATCCAGATCTATGGTATGGCTCGAGGGGTTCTCCGGACTCGGTGGTCGCACGGACACTCCGAATAAAAAGGGGCCATATTTATACGTGATTGGATGTAAAATGTCTGTGACACCGCCCACGGTGTGTGGTGAGATATAACACCACCACTGCCATTGCGGGGGCTCCCGGGGACGTTAGCCTGGCAGCTGGATGTTAACCCCTCCGTGGGTAGGGATGGATGTCCTGGAGCCCAGTGTTTCTATGCTGAGGATAGTCATTGCAGTGACCGGCGCACCCGGTCTGGCCGGGGATGTTACTCACGGTCGAATAAAGCACACAAGTCCTGTGGTAAACCAAGGTGATGATGGCCGGCTGCTGCAGATGGGTGTATGTGATCCCACACCTGGGTTGGTAGTCAAAGTCTCTCTCCTCTGCACTCTGTGTGTTGTAGGTAGGACTTCCTGGTTTGAAACATGGGAGTCCGCTCCCGGTCCTTTGGTTGGGAGCCATGCCCGTCTGACGCTGACCCTTGGGATCTACGAGCCCTGGCGGTTGCCCTATCCCTCTCGGTGGGTGGTTGTCTACTTTTCGGGACTTAGGTTGGGACAGGACCTAAAATCCTGCCCTCAAATGGTTAATTAGCTAGGCCGTTGGTTCCGGTCCTGGCCTCAGGGTCCAAGTACCCCCTCTCTTCACACGGTTTCCGGGTCGGTTCTCCGGTGTCGGTACCGGCGGGCTCCAACCCTGCCCTGGTCAACCTCGGATCTCTGGCAGCCGTCTTCCCATCTCCTGCAGACTCTGGCTACCGTCTGTCACCTTGCCAAGGTGTCAGGGCTCCGACCCCGGCACCTGTCAGCTTCACCTCCACTCCAAACTTAAACTCAAACTGGACACTAACTGTTTTCCCGCCCCGGGCTCTCTAGACCCCTAGGTGGGCGTTCCCTTACCGCCTGGTCCCGCCCACTGGTGTGCCTGTCCTTCCTGGAGGGGGGTGACTAGGGTTTCAGGTCGGCTGATTTAACCCCATGTGGGATGGGTGTTATGCGAGGGCCCATGTGTACATCTACCTGGTTTTCCAGGGCGTTACATAATTACTTTAAAAATGTGTTATGTGTTCAATACTGTTTTCGCCCTCTGTATGGGTGGTCTCTAGGCTCCCATTAGTGTCCTGGTTGAGCAGCTCTTCAGCATAATCCCATGTACTTTCTCCAGCTCACAACAAAGTGGCTAGGACAATGCCCGTCTCTCTGTCACTGCCTCCAGAACACTCTCATTTTAGAGCACTTCTAAGTAGATGGACATTTTGTCACATTCTCCCTTGAAGATATTGATCTTATTGTTATGTCATGCATTATTGGGAATTTTGATATATTATAGAGTAAGGTAAGGAAGAGTTAATGGTTGGGTTTAGCCCATAGTGGGATTGGCTAGCACAGAGGCTATGTGGGGGCTCATACTGTATATAGGTGTCTCATACTGTATATAGGGGACTATGTGAGGGTTTATACTGTATATAAGGGGCTATGTGGGGGCTCATACTGCATATAGGGGTCTATGTGAGGGTTCATACTTCATACTATATAAAGGGCGCTATGTGGAGTTTACACTGTATATAGGGGCTATGTGGGACTCATACTGTATATAGGGGGCTAGGTGGGGGCTCATACTATAAAATTATACTATACTATACTACTATACTATACTATATAAAAGGAGCTATGTGGGGTTTACACTGTATATAGGGGTTATGTGGGGCTCATGTGGCGCCCTTGACTAGCCAGGTCGTCACAGATAACACACAAACACCCCCACCCCCACTAGACAGTAACATTAGCCAAACACAAAACCCTTGTTGCTTCCCTCCAGGGTCTGATGTCCACACCAGGTGGGGCGGAGCCAAGCGGTTGGCCCCACCCACCGAGGAGTTTCACAGGCCTGGAGGCGGGAAAAGTGTCAGTTTAGTCCAGGAGGTGGAAGTGTGAGGAGTAAACACTTGGGTGTCTGGGTTTGTGGCCCAGGCACTGACAGCAAGGTTGGCAGATGGTGGTGGCCGTCTGCAGGAGTGGTGAAGCAACATAGAACCGTAGGACCGGGGTCAGGCGTTGGCCCGCCGGTACCGACCGGGGAGCGAAGTGAAGCCAGCACACACAGGCAGGGCCATTGGACCCCGACCAGACTTGGAGCCGCCGACAATAGTCAAATCCGAGTGTGACCGGAACCCCAGGGGTTTCCTAACAGCCAAAGACCCGATAGAAGGCAACCGCCCACACCGTGAGGGTATACAGCTACCACCTAAGGCTAGAGACCCAAGGGCCAGCGCCTGCGGGCAAACGGGCTCCTCCGGCATCCATACACCGGGGAGCGGACTACCGTTGGGGATCCATCGTAGTCAAACAAGTACATCAAGGTGCAGGGAAAGACAGCCGCCATCACCTGTCCGGGGAGAGACACTGCAGCCGGCTGCGAGACCCGTCCATCTAGCCGTTTGGTTTACCGAGGACTTTGTGCATCTCTTGCTGAGGGAGTACACCCGTGCCATCCGGCACCGTGCCGCGCTGTCCCTGCAAACCTGCACCTCACCAACCCTGCCTCCCAGTCACACCACTGGGCCCCGGGACCACCGACCCCTACCCACGGAGGGGGAAAACAACATCCCAGCTACTCCCTACCATCGCTCCTGGGATCCCCGTCACCAGCAGCGGTGGTGCCCATCTTCACCACAACCCGTGGGTGGCGTCACGGACTAAATCCCGCAAACCAACCACCCCTTTCACTCACGGGCGAGGAGTCCCCGGATCCGGCCCACCGCTCGAGCCACCGAGCAGCAGCAGCCGCAGCAGCGCTGGACCCGAGCGTTAGCGAGTGACCAGCAGCGGCGGCGTCCTCCCCCGCCTGCGACACTCATACTGTATTAAGGGGGCTAGGTGGGGGCTCGCCTCATACTGTATATAGGAGGATATGTGAGGGCTCATTCTGTAGATAGGGGGCAGAGCATCAGCATTCGCAGGAGATCAGCAGAAGTGATAGTGCAGTCCCTAAGTAAACTATTAAAAATCAATAAAAAAAAGTAAAAAACAAAGAAAAAACCCTAAAAGTTCAAATCATCCATCTTTTTGTCCCATCGCAAATGAAACAATAAACATTACAGATATTTGGTATTGTCATGTTCAGAAATGCCTGATCTTTAAATATATAAAATCAATTAATTTGAATGGTACACGGCGCAGCGAGAAAAAAATTCAACTCTAGAATTACGGTTTTTTGGTCGCTGCAACATTGCAGTAAAATGTGTGGCGCCCCTGACCTAGTCAGGCACCACTGAGTACTGCACCCACACTGGGTGAGTGCAAACAGGTAATCCTGATAGCAGGAAGAGGGTGTGGACACACAGGCACATAGTGACTAGGTCTCACACATACCTTGAAGGGACCCCTGGGCAGACCCAGGAGGGGGCGTGGCCTCCACCTCCATTCATGGGGAACGGTAGAGAAGCTGGTTGCTAGGTTGCAGTGGCAGGCACAGAGGGGAGGCAGTAGTGAACCAGTCTGAAGTGAGGAAGCGCAGTGTGCAGTCGCAGAAGGAGGACGTGCGCTGTGTCACTAGTCAGACCCTGCACGTGTGGTGGCTGTCGGTGGGGGAGTTCGGTTGCCACACAGTCAGCCTGAAAGGCACCTCAGGAAGAAGCGAGGTGATTGAGTACGGGGACTCCTGGTAGACCAGGCCCGCACGGGGAAACAGGTCCCTAGAGCAGCAATCCATTTATTCGAGCTGCTAAACCTGCCGATCAGGGTGCTGGATGTGCATCACCAACTAATACAGAGTCCGCAGCATCAGCAGCAACGAGGGGGCCCATAAGTGAGACAGGGCAAGAAGCCATCTTTACTTCATCCATGCTGCCAGCAAACGGGCCAGAAAGGGGAGAAAAGGAAGATGCGACTTCCCTGGGTGATTCCCGCAGTACTTCAAGTCAGGGGTCATCTAAAACAAGAAGGGCTAGAAAGGCAAGTTGACAGTCACCCCTGGTCCAGCCTGAAGGATACCTGGTTCACCCTCTGTGTCAGAAAAGAGTCCACCACCCTGGCCAGCTGATGAGAGCTCATCCCCGCTGCCAGCGCAACCAGAGGAAGAGGAAGAACTAAAAGCCTTTATGCCCAGCATGCGTGTGACCTGGGAGCCCGCAGACGACCAGGTGGCGGTGATGCGGAGACCAGCCCACAGAGGACATCCCCGCATGAGGGCAAGTCACTCCCCGGTGCAACCTCCCCCTCAGAAGGAGCTGGTGATGGCCCGAGATCTGGAAGAAAAACAGTCCCTGCGACGAGCCAAGCACTAGGTCAGAGGTCCCCTCCACCGTGGAGTGGTAGAAGAATTCAACCGCAAAACGGGATATGGCTTTATAGTGGAAGCAGGAGTCAAGCAGGGCATCTTCATGTCCCGGCGGGATGTGCAGTCCCACCTGCAAAGGGGTCACCCTGGTCGCGACCTGTATATGGGAGATGTTGTTGCGTACACGAGACACCTGGGTGAAAGAGGCTGGTATGCCTTAGACGTTACGCAGTGCCCCAAGCCTACAGCGGCAAGCCCAAGCTACTTCCCTACAGCTTCCACCAGGTCCCCAGAGTTACTGTCACTAGGGGATGCTTAAAATGTAGAAGTGGATGCTGAAGATGCTGATGGAGCTCAAGATGAAGCACTAGAGACAGCTCAAAATGAGGGAATCCAGAGCACTGAGAGTGTCAGCCCTGGTTTTGAGAGAAGAAACTCCATTTAAGTGTCTTAAAGAGAAGAAAGAAAGTTAACCTGTTTGAAGTTACAGCAACGTTGAAAATGTTTAAGAAAATGCGCCCACAAAAACTGTTGTGAGAACTGTTCTGATAACCACATGTTTTAAAGCACCTGGTTTTTGTGCACTTTGAAAATGGACCATAAGGTTATGAACTGGCTATAACCACAAACTCTCACAGTGTAAAAAGTTACCCCAGAGGTACCAACTCAGAGCACGCCTGTTTATGGGGCCTGGCTCTGCACCACCAGGAAGCACGCCTGTGATGGCGCTTGCTGTCCAAAAGACAAGAGCACGCCTGTTTATGGGGCCTGGCTTGCCAACGACAAGGGAGCACGTCTGTTTATGGGGCCTGGCTCTCCACCACGCGGAAGCAGGTACGCCTGTTTATGGGGCCTACCTTTAACCACCATACCCGGAAGAGGAAGATTGGAGGAAAGGCTGGGATAGAGCTGGCCCAGACCCGGTCACCAAAAGGACCGGTGACCTGCCTCCTGAAAGGTTTTTGGGTGGGTTACGGACTTGTGGGTGGGGGGAAGTGAAAAATGGTACCTGGTATAATGTTTTATAATGTTTTATGATGTTTTTATGTGAATGCTCTTCTGTGTGGAAAAGTTGTTTTAAAAGTTTGCACATTAAAATTTTTCTTGTCTTTACAGCCCGAGGACATGCTGTTGATAACTAAGGGGGAATGTGGCGCCCCTGACCTGGTCAGGTGCCACTGAGTACTGCACCCACGCTGGGTGAGTGCAAACAGGTAATCCTAATGGCTGGAAGAGGGTGTGTAGAATATAGAAATGTGGCACTCCTTCTATAGTCGCTGGTGCTTGGATAGGGTCCCACCCCAGATCAAAAAATTGAAAAAAATCCAGCACTCAAAGCATTCAACTGAAATTGTTTTATATTTTATTCATTGATCTGTGTAATTATTAAAGACGTTTCGGTCATCCGACCTTCATCAGTTTACACTACAATAAAAAGATACATAAAAAATTTTTAAGTATACAGAAATAATGGCATTATACAATCATGGTAACAAAAAAAGGCAGAAATATTCACCACATTATAATGCATGAACCATAAACTATGATATACAAAAAATGTCAACAAAAAGACAAAAATGAAGAATCTGTCAGTTGAGCCGCTTCACTAGCAGATATAATGTCCACCTGAAGATATAATTGAAATACAGATAAAATGTAGCATAATAGAACCATTATACAACAAAAGGGGAACCAAACAGGAAACCCAAAAATTTATCCAAAAAATGTATATCTTGCTAATATAGAAGGACAAAGAGCCTAAGCACCAGCACTGAGACACTATTCTAATCTAATAAAATAGACAATACACAGAAATGCCATGTAATGAACACTCACCAGAAAGGGCTCTGTAGAAATATATGGAAAAGCTGGACCAGAGGAAAAAGCTGCCCGTCCGGGTCTGCAGTCAATGTAATCTGACAGTCCAATGTCCAGATTTAAATAGACCGCTCAATTAGCTCATTAACAAGTTACAGAGCGTCACTTCCGGTCCGAAAACCGGAAGTGACGTCACGGAGCGTCACTTCCGGTCCGAAAACCGGAAGTGACGTCACCGGCTGGCAAAGTGTAAATCCTGATGGTTGGCAACTGTAGACATATACAGACAGCCGCTCCTCACCACAGGACGTCACTTCCAGTCCGCAAACCGGAAGTGACGATCCTGGTTGGCAAAATGTAAACCAGATGGTTGGCAAGCGCTAAAATTGCGCTGACTGGCAATATCACCTTATGCAATAACCATGAAATAAGGGTAATTAAGCCCAAACTAGTGTAATGATTAAGAGACTCTATGGGTAACATTATTTAAAGACAAATTACCTAAAAGATCAAATGAAAGAAAAAATAAAAGAAATAAAATAAGAGGACTAAGGGAATGGTGTATTTATTCAGAATCAATTTAATAATTTTTTAATTTTTATCAACTATAATCAACCCTAGTAAAAAAAGGGAAAAAAGAAAAAAAGAAAAAAGAAAAGCTAAGAGGAATATACGTAAGGAAATGGAGGGGGGTGGGGGAAGGGGGGGAGGGAAGGGAAAGGAAAAGGGGGTGGGCATTGGGAAGGGAAGAGGGAGGGGGGGGGGGAGTTGGAGGGAAGGGGAAAGGGAAAGGAGAGACTATGGAAAAAAGGGGTCAAGGGAAAATTAGTACTGCGTAGAAAAAACTAAAACTAGGGAAAAAGCAGAAAAAAGGATTATGTTAAGAAAGAAACAGAAAGAAGATTATAAGACAATACCTAAAGGGACCGGCCATCATCAAATCAGTGATCAACTCCTCTGAAAAAGATAATAATAAGTAGGCATAAATGAATGAAAAGCTATAAGAAACTAGAAGTATCGAAATCACGATTAAGGCCTTTGGGCTCCAAAGTCTGAAGAGTAAAAATCCAATACGCCTCCCTTTGTTTCAATTTTTTAACCCTATCACCTCCTCTTCTATTTGGCAAGACCTGCTCCAACACCTGGAACCGTAATTGACTAACACTATGTCCCTGTTTGTGAAAATGAGATGGAAGAGGTAAAGTCAATCTCTCACACCTAATGGTGGATTTATGTTGTGATATACGTTCCTTAACAGTCTGGGTGGTTTCGCCTACATAAAGTAGGCCACAAGGACACTTCACTACATATACAACATAAGATGTCTCACAGGTAAAAAAAACCTCTAATTGGATAACCCCGACCACTGTAGGGATGCAAAACTCTATCACCTTTCAGCACATTACTGCATTGGGCACAATTTAAACATGGAAAAGTACCACGTCTCTGGGTATAAAGATGAGTTTGAACGGGTCCAGTCACACCGGCGCCCACATCAGCTCTCACCAATTTATTACTGAGATTGGATGGTCGTCTAAAACAAGGAAGAAAAGGTGATTTAAATTCTTCCACCTCCGGGTACCCTTTACGCAAGATGTTCCAATGACTTCTGATGAATTTATGAATTTTGTAAGAAAAAGGATGGTAAGTATGAACGAAAGCCAAACGTTTATCTCTAGTCTTACCAATAGAAGATTCGGTATTCACACTAGCACTATTCAAAACCTCCTGTGGATAACCCCTCGCCAGAAACTTAGTCCTCATCTCCTGTAATCTGGTATCTTTAATTTCTTGTTGGTTAACAATCCTATGTACCCTAAGAAACTGGGACTTAGGTATAGAATTCTTCATGGCTTTGGGATGACAACTATCATATGCAAGTAAGTTATTCCTGTCCGTCGACTTTATGTACAAATCAGTTTGTAAATGTCCATTCTCTAATTTCGTAACAGTGACATCTAAAAAATTGATATGATGTAAATCATATTGTATAACAAATTGAAGTTCCGACCAAATGCTGTTAATGTAATTATGGAACTCCATGATGGAATCCAACGGGCCAACCCATATGCAAAAAACGTCGTCAATAAATCTCTTCCAACACTTGCAGTGCTCTTGGAATCCCTTATGTGGATATATGAATGTGTCTTCAAAGTAAGACATGTACGTATTTGCATACGGGGGCGCTACGTTGGACCCCATCGCGGTCCCCTGTTTTTGAATATAATAGATGTCCTGAAACAAAAAGAAATTTTCAGTTAACACTATTAACACTATTTGTAATAAGTCCAGACAGAAATCACTTGTATCACTCGAAAAGTTATGTTGTAACAATAACTCACGAACTGCTGACATGCCCTTCTGATGTACAATAGACGTATATAAACTTGTCACATCCCAAGTCACGAGAAAAGCATCAAATGGAATAGTATCAAGTCCACGAATCACCTCTAGGAAGTGACCAGTGTACAACAGGAAAGAAGGAATGTTTTTAGTCAAAGGAGTAATAATCTTCTCTTCTTCTGTATACTTAAAAAATTTTTATGTATCTTTTTATTGTAGTGTAAACTGATGAAGGTCGGATGACCGAAACGTCTTTAATAATTACACAGATCAATGAATAAAATATAAAACAATTTCAGTTGAATGCTTTGAGTGCTGGATTTTTTTCAATTTTTTGATCTGGAAGAGGGTGTGAACACACAGACACATAGTGACTAAGTCTCACACATACCTTGAAGGGACCCCTGGGCAGATCCAGGAGGGGGCGTGGCCTCCACCTCCATTCATGGGGAACGGTAGAGAAGCTGGTTGCTAGGTTGCAGTGGCAAGCACAGAGGGGAGGCAGTAGTGAACCAGTCTGAAGTGAGGAAGCGTAGTGTGCAGTCGCAGAAGGAGGATATGTGCTGTGTCACTAGGGTGCTGGATGTGCATCACCTACTAATGCAGAGTCCGTAGCATCAGCAGCAACGAGGGGGCCCATAAGTGAGACAGGGCAAGAAGCCATCTTTACTTGGTCCACGCTGCCAGCAAACGGGCCAGAAAGGGAAGAAAAGGCAGATGCAACTTCCCTGGGTGATTCCCGCAGTACTTCAAGTCAGGGGTCATCTAAAACAAGAAGGGCTAGGAAGGCAAGTTGATAGTCACCCCTGGTCCAGCCTGAAGGATACCTGGTTCTCCCTGCAGTTTGTCTCAGCATCACCCGGGTTACCTCCCAACTGAACGTGAGTAAAAACCGTGAAAGACATTCTGGACTGTGTGTGAGTTCTTCTGCGACCTGTGGTTCTACACATATATACCCGAGCCCCTGGGGTTAGCCTCACTCTTGGGAGGCCACACCATCTAACTGCAATTACCATCAGCCCCAGACGCTCGCTAAAACTCCATTGGCGGTCACGCCTCACCCTGACCGCAAAACCGAGAGTGGCGTCACGACTCCTATGAAAGTGAACCTGACATACCTGTTGCCAGAAGATTCCCAACATGTGAAGACCCTGTGGCGTCCCTGGAGGTGGAGAGAAGTCCCTGAGGCGACCGCTACAGGTGAGGGGCTTCACAAATGCAATACCAGGCGATCATAAAATTGCAGCTACTAAAATATAGTACAGTCATATGTAAAAGTTTGGGCACCCCTATTAATATTAATGTTTTTTCTTTATAACAATTTGGGTTTTTGCTATTTCAGTTTCATATATCTAATAAATAATGGACTCAGTAATATTTCTGAATTGAAATGAGGTTTATTGTACTAACAGAAAATGTGCAATCTGCATTTAAACTAAATTTGACAGGTGCATAAGTATGGGCACCTCAACATAAAAGTGACATTAATATTTTGTAGATCCTCCTTTTGCAAAAATCACAGCAGCTAGTCACTTTCTGTAGCTTTTAATGAGTTCCTGGATCCTGGATGAAGGTATATTTGACCATTCCGGTTTACAAAACAATTCCAGTTCAGTTAAATTTGATGGTCGCCGAGCATGGACAGCTGCTTCACATCATCCCACAGATGTTCAATGATATTCAGGTCTGGGGACTGGGATGGCCATTCCAGAACTTTGTAAGGGTTTCCTCTGCATGAATGTAGTAGTAGATTTGGAGCGGTGTTTTGGATCATTGTCTTGCTAAAATATCCATCCTCTGCATAACTTAAACTTTGTCACTGATTCTTGCACATTATTGTCAAGAATCTGCTGATACTGAGTTGAATCCATGCAACACTCAAATTTAACACAGCCCCAAAGCATGATGGAACCTCTACCAAATTTTACTGTGGGTAGGAAGTGCTTTTCTTGGAATGCCGTGTTTTTTTGCCTCCATGCATAACGCCTTTTTGTATGACCAAACAGCTCAATCTTTGTTTCATCAGTCCACAGGACCTTCGTCCAAAATGTAACTGGCTTGTCCAAATGTGCTTTTGCATACCTCAGGCTACTCTGTTTGTGGTAGTGTGCTTGCAGAAACGGCTTCTTTCGCATCACTCTCCCATACAGCTTCTCTTTGTGCAAAGTGCGCTGTATTGTTGACCGATGCACAGTGACACCATCTGCAGCAAGATGATGCTGCAGGTCTTTGGAGGTGGTCTGTGGATTGTCCTTGACTGTTCTCACCATTCTTCTTCTCTGCCTTTCTGATATTTTTCTTGGCCTGCCACTTCTGGGCTTAACAAGAACTGTACCTGTGTTCTTCCATTTCCTTACTATGTTCCTCACAGTGGAAACTGACAGTTTAAATCTCTGAGACAACTTTTTGTACCTTCCCCTGAACAACTATGTTGCATAATCTTTGTTTTCAGATCATTTGAGAGTTGTTTTGAGGAGCCCATGATGCCACTCTTCATAGGAGATTCAAATAGGAGAACTACTTGTAAGTGGCCACCTTAAATACCTTTTCTCATGATTGGATACACCTGCCTATGAAGTTCAAAGCTCAATGAGGTTACAAAACCAATTTAGTGCTTCAGTAAGTCAGTAAACAGTAGTTAGGAGTGTTTAAAACAAGAAATTGATAAGGGTGCCCATACTTATGCACCTGTCAAATTTAGTTTAAATGCAGATTGCACATTTTCTGTTAGTACAATAAACCTCATTTCAATTCATAAATATTACTGAGTCCATCATTTATTAGATATATGAAACTGAAATAGCAAAAACCCAAATTGTTATAAAGAAAAAAGGTTAACATTAATAGTGGTGTCCAAACTTTTACATATGACTGTATAATCAAAAACATCAGCTCAAGATGCAAAAAATAAGCCATCACTGAACTCCAGATACTGAAAAATGAGAACGCTACGGGTCTTGGAAAATGGTGACAAAAGCGCTAGTCTTTTATTTATTTATTTATTTATTTATTTATTTTTTTTTACCACTTAGATAAAATTAAAATTATACATGCTTGATATCTAGAAACTCATACCGATCTGGGGAATCATAATGCCAGGTCAATACTACCACATAGTGAACACAGTAAATATGCACTTTTTTGCAACTTCACCTCACCTGGAATTTTTTTGCCAAATGTTTAAGATGGTCCTCTGTTTGTGTTGATAATGGCAATGTCATCCAAGTAAGTACAGGGAAAATCCTGACATTGTTTTAACAGTCGATCTTCCACTTTCTAGGAAGTGGTGGGGGCATTTTTCATCTCGAAAGGCATTCTCAGGAACTGAAAAAGTCCAAATGGAGTGATGAAAGCGGAGCGCTCTCGAGTATTTGCCAGTTCCCCTTGCTCAAGTCTAATGTGGTTACAAATTAGGCACTGGCTAGCCAATCGAAAAAATCATCAATCCTCGGCATGAGGTAAGCATCTCTCTTGGTGGCATAATTTAATCTCTGGAAATCGAGGCACAATCACATTGTACCATCCTTTTTTGGAAACCAGAATGACAGGAGAGACCCAGGAGCTGTAAGATGGCTGGATAACCCCCAGATATTTGATCTCCTCCAGTTCGTTCTTTGCAATGCCTTGGACAGCCTCTGGGACCCAGTAGGCGGCCTGCTGGATGGGGCGTTGCCCGGATGTTTCTACATGGTGGCTGGTGAGAGTAGTCTGTCCCAGCTTTGAGAAGAAAGCGGAAGCCCTTGGTTCTAATACTGAGAAAACATTGTCCTTTTGTATATCCAATAAATGTGAACCCAGGGGCACTTGTTGCATTGATCCTTCCGCTTGGGTGACCTGAAGAAGATCGGGAAGATACTCATCCTCGTAGTTATCACTAGGGGGTGGCAGACGGCTAGAACAGGCAGAGATCATTTGTGATAGTCTTTCAGCATATTTATGTGGATGGTCTTCTCTCATTGACTACTAGGGTCCAGGGCAATGATGTAGTCAGTGCCATTAATTTTCCTGACAAGCTGATAAAGGCCTTCCTACGTTGCTTGAAGCTTGTTGACGGGGAAGCAATAATCATGAGCACCTGTTTTACTTCCATAAATTCCAGGGGTCCTCGCTTTACAGTCATACTGTCATGCTAGGTATGGGGAAGTACCAAGCAAACAGAAAAATGGAAAGGAATCCCTCTGTCTAAGGAAGGGGGAGATGGTGACCCCTGATCAAGACTACCACTGGGCCCTGGCTTCCTTCACTATCCAAAATAGGTTCTGCCAGGGTCGGCGTCAGCACCCGGCAAACCCAGGCAAATGCCGGGGCCCTGGACAGCTGGGGGGGCCGACTCGCGAGTTCCGGGGACCGCAGTCCTCGGCAGTAAACTGCGGCTGCCGTCCCTTTAAGGCACTGCATCCTCTTGGTTTGAACTTCATCTTTGGGCGGAGCTACCGCGCGACGTCCTGCTCCAGTTCCACAGCACAGATGAAGGAGGCGCAGTGCTAGCCAGCGACCCCCAGCACAGCACTGCCCTCCAGCACTGTGTGGGCCCCCTCTACATCTTTGATTTGAGTGTAATGTTCTACACCCCTTCACCCCACGCGATCTGTATGTGCCCTCCCCGCCCCCAGATTTATGGGCCCCTGTGAGCTGTATGGGCCCCAGTGAGCTGTATGGGATTCCCCCCCTCCGAGATGTATGTCCTGACTCCCCCTCCGGAGATGTATGTCCTGGCCCCCAGAGCCATGTGGCTGTGTGTTCGGGCCCCCGGACAACTGTTAAGAGGAGACTTTGTGCAGCAAGCCTTCATGGTAAAATAGCTGCTAGGAAACCACTGATAAGGACAGGCAACAAGCAGAAGAGACTTGTTTGGGCTAAAGAACACAAGGAATGGACATTAGACCAGTGGAAATCTGTGCTTTGGTCTGTTGAGTCCAAATTTGAGATCTTTGGATCCAAGCACCGTGTCTTTGTAGAAAAGGTGAACAGATGGACTCTACATGGCTGGTTCCCACCGTGAAGCATGGAGGAGGAGGTGTGATGGTGTGGGGGTGCTTTGCTGGTGACACTGTTGGGGATTTATTCAAAATTGAAGGCATACAGAACCAGCATGGCTACCACAGCATCTTGCAGCTGCATGCTATTCCATCCGGTTTGCGTTTAGTTGGAACATAATTTATTTTTAAACAGGACAATGACCCCAAACACACCTCCAGGTTGTGTAAGGGCTACTTGACTAAGAAGGAGAGTGATGGGGTGCTACGCCAGATGACCTGGTCTCCACAGTCACCAGACCTGAACCCAATCAAGATGGTTTGGGGTGAGCTGGACCGCAGAGTGAAGGCAAAAGGGCCAACAAGTGCTAAGCATCTCTGCGAACTCCTTCAAGACTGTTGGAAGACCATTTCCGGTGACTACCTCTTGAAGCTCATCAAGAGAATGCCAAGAGTGTGCAAAGCAGTAATCAAAGCAAAAGGTGGCTACTTTGAAGAACCTAGAATATAAGACATATTTTCAGTTGTTTCACACTTTTTTAAGTATTTCATTCCACATGTGTTAATTCATAGTTTTGAAGTCTTCAATGTGAATCTACAATTTTCAGAGTTCTGAAAATAAAGAAAACTCTTTGAATGAGAAGGTGTGTCCAAACTTTTGGTCTGTACTGTATGTGTACGTACTGTATCTGTGTATGTGCGTGTCTGCATGGGGATGGGGCCCACTGAGACTCTTCCGCCCGGGGCCCACAAAAACATGGAGCCAGCCCTTGGTTCTGCATCTATGCGCTGAGCCAGATACCTTACCCTGGCTGAGCCTGAACTATGCCCTAGTTAAGGAATGGATGGGATGAGCGCTTAGTCAACACTACTAAGCTCTAAAGACACAGGGAGAACAAACAGGTGGAAAGTGAACGAATAACTTATATCCAGATGACTCAGGGAGTGGAACTGCAATGACCACAAAGTTTCTCCAGATGTGTGACTGACTGCTTGCACTGAAGACTTGTTAAGGCTACAAAAGCTATCACCACCACAGAGTAATAGGAAGTGAAGTTATACAAAGACACCAAGAGAAGTGCTGATGAAAAGCAGCTAAAAGGCTGAACTCAATAGGCAAAGGGATAAAAACAAGAAGAAATAATAGAAGGTCAGGGAGCAGTTTGCACAGCCAAACTCTGTGACCTTCTATAGCTGGACACCAAAGGAATGTCTGTCACCCATGGCACATAGCAGATCTTTTGTCTGAACTGAGCCATTCGCCGGTGTTCTTTAGCCAAGGTAGCTAGCTGGGCGAGGCAGTCTCAAAACTCTAGAACATAGGGAATGACAGGCACTCCAATGTCTGAGATATCTCCCTCACAGTTTTCTTTCAGAAGATCGAAAGGCCAACGGACCTTCCGGCCAAACAGTAGTTCAAAGGGAGAGAATACTGTGGGTTCCCAATAGGCATTTTCCCAGTCCTTTTCACTGTCAACAAAAGCCCGCATCATGTTTTTTAGGGTTCCAATAAAGCGTTCACATGGTCCATTGGTCTGTGGGTGGTATGGGTGGTATGGGATGGTGCGAATGGCAAGAACATCACAGGTATGCCAGTGGGACTAGACCAGGTCTGATATAAATTGAGTCCCTTGATACAGTAATATTTCACTAGACCTCTTTACCTCGGGTAAAATGGTAACAAGAGCCTCGGCTACTGTGAGGAATATTGAGAGGAATATGACATTCATATGAAATTCATAGATGTAATTCATCAACCACTTTTCATTTTTACACACCCCCTACCCTGCAGCAAGGAGAAATCACTCAGATCTGGTCACCAAATGACAGGTGACAAAAGCCAATTAAGACTAAGGAAGAAGCTCTAACCAGAGCAAGCCCCCCCCCACCCACCCCCCCAGCTGACAAAGTAATTTAGCTAGGGAAGTGGGCAGGCAACTCCAAGATCCAAGACGGCATCAAAGGCATTCTGTAGTCAGTGTGGATTCGGGGAAAAAGTTACAATATTGGGGCCACTGTGACCTGCAGTGGGAATGCTGGACTGCAAGGAGCCTTATGGAGGTTTGACAGCTTCCCCCCTTTTATGGCAGCCGAGACAGATGGTGGCCAGGACACAGGTTCACAAGGGAACTGACAGAAGACGTGGCAGTCTTGTAGATTCTGACCATGTCTAGTCAGGGGTTTCAGCCTGTGTTAGAAGCTGATGACAGCCTGAAAGCTCTTAAGGAGCAGGCAGCATAGCCTCCCATGGACTCAGACCTGGAGTGGGTGGTCTGGCACCAAGGACAGCTGTATTGGGTCATGGCCGAGCAGAGTTCACTGGAGGCGTGGCCCAGAGACCAACAGTTAGTGATACCCAATCCGTTGTGGGTAGAGTTGTTGTGGATTGCTAAGACCAATTCCAGGTTAAACCAGCATTTCTACTGGCTAAAAATGGGAGCCAATGTGGCTGCCTACGTCTGTCAAGGGAGGAATTTGGGTGAAGACTGCTAATGGAGTCTTCCTTTGGGATATTCAGAGACGGTGCCGTATTAGCTGTATACCAGTGCCGATATATCAATGTATAAGACAATGAACACAGACATGTTCTCCTTGAGCCAGCGTCATCAACTGAACTCGTGTATTGCAAGACACCCAATTATACAGTTTGCATCTCTAACCTTGAAGCTAGACAGGGAGTACTTTTACTCCTTAATTTCTCACAGCGCAGTTTGTTTCTTGTACATTCTTTCTGTGTGAAAGCTACTGATAAGACTTTGCAGCTTCACATTCTGGCTTCATTATCTTTGGTTAACTCCTTCATGACTTATACAACTTATAATTATATTATGGGTCTATGCGATGGCTACATAGACAGACAGATAATTATGCAACTACATCTACATTTTGATTATTTATATACACAGCTATTCTTATTACGTTTGAACAAACAAGCTATAGCTTAGACGACCTCCATACGTCCATTCGTGTGACACCTGTCAGAGAGTGGGAAAAGCAGGGCTGCGCCCCAAAGACCCACTGGTATCTTTGCCCATCATTGATGAGCCTTTCAGGAAGGTGGCTGTGGATCTGGTCTGACAGCTGGCCATCCCCGGCAGCTCCGGGAAACGCTTCGTACTAACAGTAGTAGATTATGCCACCCGATACCTCAAAGCAGTTGCCTTGTCATCCATTTGTGCTGACAAAATGACCACCGCATTGCTGGAAATTTTCTCCTGAGTGGGTTTTCCCCAGCTCACTGATCAGGAGAACTAATTAATGTCACAGTTGATAGAGTCATTCTGTAGGCAAATCCAGGTGCTACATCTGGTGGCCAGCCCATACCTTCAACAGACTAATGGCCTCTGTGAGCAGTTCAATGGCACCCTAAAGCAGATGCTTAAAATGTTGGTCGACTCCCATGGCCATGACTGGGAGCGGTATCTCCCACACCTGTTATTTTCCAATTGGGAGGTTCCCCAGGCCTTAACGGGATTCTCACCTTTTGAACTCCTGTACTGGCGACGTGTGTGGGATCCCCTGGCTCTGGTGAAAGAGGCTTGGGAAGGGGACTTAGACACCACTGGAATGTCAGACATCAAGTATGTTGTGTGCTCCTGGGACAAAACGCAGGCCATGACGCAGCTTGTGCACAACAATAGGGCTCAAGCCCAGGCCCAACAGAAGTGTTGTATGACCAGAATGCTTGTGAGAGGACCTTCCAAGTGGTTCAAAAAGTGTTAGTACTTGTTGTGACGGGGTGTACATCAGAGCAAAGAGAGACAACAGGCCGAGGATGATCCAACAGGTTTACTAACAGGAATACAGGAACAGCACACGACAAGTCCAAATAAAACAGATTCGGGGGCACCTCCCGATAATCCAAAGTGCCAGATCACAACGTAATAGTCCTTTTCAGAGTCCCAGAAATCCCACACAATCCACTGGACGGCGAGGTCTGTCCGCAGATTCAGATCTCGCTCCCTTCCTCTTCAAAAACTCAACTCCCAACTGCATTTAGAAAAAGGAGTGAATTGTTTGAGCTCGTGGGCCCGCCCCTCAAGGGTAGGGGTCTATGCAATGGTTGGGCCCACTAGAAGATTCTAGAAGGTTGGCTCCGAGATGTCTACAGGTTTGTGTAGTTGGCGTTATCCACTGCTTACGAAACAATGAGAAGTTCCCCTGGCTGTGTGGACAAGAGATAATTGCATTATGGGCCCAGAGACACAGGAGATGGGGGGAAGGTATGATTACTTACATCCCAAGACATTTCAAAGTGTTCAGTAAGTACAACCAAAGGAAAGTGACATCACATCCTGACATAGTATTACAGCAAATACAGTGAGAAGGTAAAATACATCATGACAATTCCTTCCCCTCCCAACTTGTGTACGTACTAGGGACCTCTACAGGTCGCTGGTTAAGTACACGCAGGCATGGCTGACAGGACTCAAGGCTCCTCTTGCCTGGACAGTCCATCTGCATTTTGGTGTTGGCTGCCCCTTCTATATTGTATGGTAAAGTTATAGGGCTGCAGAGCCAGGCTCCATCGCAGTAAGCGTCCATTGTCCCCAGAGACTCTGTTCAGCCAGGTGAGGGGATTGTGATCAGTAACCACAGTGAATTCCCATCCATACAGATACGGCCGTAGTTTCTTAAGGGCCCACACTACAGCCAGACATTCCTTCTCAACAGTTGCATAGGCCACTTCTCGGTCCAGCAGTTTCCGGCTGAGATAGGCGATGGGGTGCTCGTCCCCAGCTGCATTCACCTGGCTGAGGACATCTCCCAGTCCATAAGCAGAGGCATCCGTTTGCACAATGAATCTCCTCTTGTAGTCTGGAGCAGCCAGGACAGGATCGCAGATCAAAGCATCCTTCAGCCGGTTAAAAGCCTCATCACAGGCTGGAGTCCAGATCACCAGCCGGGGCATTGTTTTCTTGGTCAGGTCGGTAAGAGGCTTGGCCACAGTACTGAAATGAGAAACAAATTTTCGGTAATAACTGGCAGTGCCCAGAAAAGCCATAACTTGTTTCTTAGTTTGGGGTACAGGCCAGTCTCTAATAGCCTGGATTTTGGCAGGCTCAGGTCGGAGCTTCCCTCCTCCCACTCTATGTCCTAGGTACTGGACTTCCCCCATCCCCAATTGGCATTTATCGGGTCGAATAGTTAGGCCGGCTGCAAGAATCAGGTCCAAAATAATGGCTACTTGATTCAGATGTTCCTCCCATGTGTGGCTGAAGACGGCGATATCATCCAAGTAGGCACAAGCAAAGTCATCACATCCCCGGAGGATCTGATCCACCATTCTCTGGAAGGTGGCCGGGGCATTTTTCATTCCAAAAGGCATGCTTAGAAATTCATACAGACCAAAGGGGGTTATAAAAGCGGACCGTTCTCTCCCTTCATCCGTTAGAGGGATCTGCCAGTATCCCTTACTGAGATCCAAGGTAGTGACATATCGGGACCCAGCCAGTCGGTCTAGAAGTTCGTCAATGCGAGGCATTGGGTAAGGATCGCTGACGGTATGGTCGTTTAGTCGCCGATAGTCCACACAAAATCGAGTACTCCCATCCTTCTTGGGTACTAACACCACAGGGGAGGCCCAAGGGCTATGGGAGGCCTGGATTACCCCAAGCAGTAACATCTCCTCCAGTTCGTGCTGCATGGTGTTTCGAACTGATTCAGGTACCCGGTAAGGAGCCAGTTGTATGGGACGGATGCCCTGAGTGTCCACATGATGTTGGGTGACGGTGGTTCGACCTGGTTGGGATGAGAAAGCAGCCCGTCTCTGTTGAAGCACTTCCAGCATCTGGATTTTCTGTAAGGAGTCCAGGTAATCTCCCAGGGGAACCTGTTCCACAGTGGATGGGGCTCTCGCTGCTTCCACGAGATCAGGTAGAGAGTCCTCATCCTCTTGACCATCTTCTGAAGCCAACCGACAGCTTGCTATCATTGGAATGTTCCGGTCATGGTACTCCTTAATCATATTCACATGGACAGTCTTTTGCCTTAGCCCCTGATCATCTAAAGCAAGAAGGTAATTGGTATCATTCAGTTTTCTGAGAACCCGGAAGGGACCCTCCCATGTGGTCTGCAGTTTATTCTGCCGATGGGGAACAATCATTAAGACTTGTTGTCCTTCTACAAACTCCCGATAGCGTGCGTTACGGTCATACCATGTCTTCTGTCTGGTTTGAGCCATACGCAAATGACTCTGTGCAAAACTAGCAAGTTGGGCCAAGGTTTCTCGCAGCTTTAGGACATAAGGGACAACAGGGGTTCCTGTATCTTCAACTTGCCCCTCCCAGTATTCCTTGAGCAGGGTTAAGGGTCCTCGGACCTTTCTTCCATAGAGTAGTTCAAAGGGGGAGAACCCAGTGGACTCCTGGGGAACTTCCCGATAGGCAAACAAGAGATGGGGTAGGTACTTCTCCCAGTCTGAATCTCGGTCCGTGAAGGCCCTCAGCATATTCTTCAGAGTGCCGTTGAATCGTTCACAAAGTCCATTTGTTTGGGGATGATACGGGGTCGTTCGGATCGCTCGTACTCCACAGGTGCGCCACAGACACTGGACCAACTCTGACATAAACTGGGAGCCTTGGTCCGACAAGATCTCACTGGGGAATCCTACTCTGGTAAAAATAATAACCAAGGCCTCGGCCACCTTGGCTGCAGAGATACTTGACAAGGCCACGGCTTCTGGATATCGGGTGGCGTAGTCCACAACAGTGAGAATGTACTGCTTTCCAGATTTACTTGGTTTAGCCAGAGGTCCAATGATATCAACAGCTACTCTTTGAAAGGGTTCTTCTATTATAGGGAGCGGTTGCAGGGGTGCCTTTGGGTGATCTCCGGGTCGCCCTCTACGCTAACATATGTCACAAGTTCGGCAGAAATGCGCCACTGCTTGGGAAATCCCCGGCCAATAAAAAGTTTGAGTCAATCGTCTCTCGGTGCGGGTTTTGCCTTGATGGCCAGCCGTAGGAATGTCATGAGCCAGGTGTAATAGGGGAATTCTGTACTTCTGAGGAACAATCAGCTGTTTGCTATAAGTCCAGGGCTTATCTAGGGAGTCGGCATTGGCAACCCGATACAGAAGTCCATTTTCTCTGATAATTCTTTCTCCGTTTTCCCCTAGCTGCCCTATTTCAGCCCGAGTTCTAAAACTAGCAAGGGTGGGGTCAGTCTCTACTTCTTGTCTAAACTGAACTTTATCCCAAGTAACATTCATATTATCCCCACAAGAAGAATCACTCACCGGCTGTAATGGCAGTTCTGGTGGCCTCAGTTCCATGGATGGGTTGTACACGTCCACATGGGCTGCTCTCTTGGCTTGACTTCTGGTTACCGCACCGACAAAGTGGCAATGAAGATTCCCCACATCATTTCCTAGAAGAACGTCTGCAGGGAGGCCGCTCATCACACCGACCACACATTGTTTTGCCCCAGAGCCATAATCCAGGGTCACACTCGCTCTTGGAATATATCTCTGGGTACCTCCTGCCAGTTCAATGGCAATTCCTGGTCCCTTTTGAATTGCTTGTGGTTGAATTACTCGGGGATCGGCTATGGTGAGGAAAGCCCCAGTGTCACGGAAGCCAACAACTTTTTGGCCATCCAGCACGACCTCCTGTAGATGTTTGTCCTGAAGATCAGAAGAACAGGTGGCTGGAGCTCGCACCCCATAGACTCCGGGTAGGGGAGCCAGGATATCTGAGTCACTTGGCAAGTCATCAGGCACAGAATCCAGCTCTTCTCCTGGTGAAGGTGTCTGTAGGTAATGAACAGGCAAAGGCGGTCTGTAGCTGTTCTGTCTACGAACACCTGGACATTGGAATTGCATGTGCCCAGGCTGCCCACATCCATAACATCTGCGCTCTGGGATTCTTCCTCCGCGTCGTATTCCCAAAGGTGGAGCATGAGTAATGCGAGGCACAGTCACACGAAGGTCCCCATGAGTTGACGGTCTAGGGTGATGGTGAACATTGGGGCCAGAAGGACCAGGGGCCACCAGCGTTGGGGGGTTGGTGTTTTTTTTCTCACTGGGTAGTAGTTTTTTCCACTGAGGCTTGATGGTGAGAGCCTCATCAGCTAGAGCTGCAGCTTCCTCCACAGTGGCTGGTCTCCTTTCACGCACCCATTCCCGGATCTCAGCGGGGCACTTGAAGTAAAACTGCTCTTTTAGGAGGACCTGGAGGACGGTCTCCAAGGTTAAGGCCTCCTCTGCCTCCAACCAACGATGCCACAGATGTTTGAGTTTGTGGGCATACATCTTGAAGGACACTTCCTCATCACATGCTAGAGTACGGAACTGAGTCCTGTAAGTGTCTGGCGTTACAGCATAATGTTCTAGAATAGTCTGTTTAATATCCGCATACTCACAGTTCCACCGAGGGTCCATAGCTCTATAGGCTGCAGCAGCTCCACCCTCTAAGAGCCCAACCAGATGCCGGACGCGCTCCCTTTCTGGGACTTCCATTAATCGACACTGATGCTCAAAGTCCTGGAAGAAGCCCTCAATGTCACCAGCAGCCTCTTTAAACTGCTTGAAGTCTTTGCGGGACACTCTGGGAAGTTCCCTCATGATGGGTGCTGGGGTTACAGTCTGTCTGGAACCCCTCGCGGCTTCCACAGCGAGCTGCTTATCCAGCAATGCCATCTCCTCCATCCTGCGCTCCTTCTCTTCAGCTCCACGCATGGCCTCCCTCTTATCTTCTATGGTGGCCTCATCTCCAAGCAGTGCCATCTTTTCCTTGTACCACACAACCCATTGACTTTTTTGGGTATTCACCTCCGGCTCCCGTCTTTGCTCCCCTTGCTGTGGAAATTGTTCCTCGGTGCCATCTTGCAGGCAAGCGTGTTCCAATGCCTCAATTAGTTGCTCCTTAGAGAGTCCTTTGTAGCCGACACCTAATTCACGGGCCTTTGTTTGTAGACTCGCCACAGTCCAGTTCCTGTATCCTGAGGTTCTGGTTTCAGACGTCGATTGGCTGTTGTCCTCCATTTCTTCTGCTCTGATCCCGCTGCTGCCACCAGTTTGTGACGGGGTGTACATCAGAGCAAAGAGAGACAACAGGCCGAGGATGATCCAACAGGTTTACTAACAGGAATACAGGAACAGCACACGACAAGTCCAAATAAAACAGATTCGGGGGCACCTCCCGATAATCCAAAGTGCCAGATCACAACGTAATAGTCCTTTTCAGAGTCCCAGAAATCCCACACAATCCACTGGACGGCGAGGTCTGTCCGCAGATTCAGATCTCGCTCCCTTCCTCTTCAAAAACTCAACTCCCAACTGCATTTAGAAACAGGAGTGAATTGTTTGAGCTCGTGGGCCCGCCCCTCAAGGGTAGGGGTCTATGCAATGGTTGGGCCCACTAGAAGATTCTAGAAGGTTGGCTCCGAGATGTCTACAGGTTTGTGTAGTTGGCGTTATCCACTGCTTACGAAACAATGAGAAGTTCCCCTGGCTGTGTGGACAAGAGATAATTGCATTATGGGCCCAGAGACACAGGAGATGGGGGGAAGGTATGGTTACTTACATCCCAAGACATTTCAAAGTGTTCAGTAAGTACAACCAAAGGAAAGTGACATCACATCCTGACATAGTATTACAGCAAATACAGTGAGAAGGTAAAATACATCATGACACTTGTCCCTGTACAATAAGACAATTTTCTGGCAGCCCAGGAAGGCCTATACCTCTTGTACCAGCAGCACAACAATGTAACGTACCTTGTCACCCTGGACGAAAAAATTATGCAAAATCCAGTGGAAAGATCCAAGACAAGTTCTTATCTTCAAATATACAGTAACAAACTATTTATTTCATAACTTCATTATTTATATATATTTTTCGGATAGCTGGATTGTGTGGCTGGCTCCCACCCTCTTTCCTTGCGGACAGTAATCTACGATTGATAGAATTCCACAGGCATTGAAGAACAACGGTAAGCTGGAAAAGAAACACTTTTTTGTATTTGTCATCCTGGACCCAAGGCAGAATGCCTTCCACATGAACATGATGAAGGCACATCATGAGCAGGTGGCTTGTGCACAGCCCGGTGTGCAACCTGCCTGAAGCGGAAGAGGCAGAGACCCTTCTGGATATGCTCACCCAGGTCAGGGCGAGTAAATCCATCAAGGATGTGGGGGTCGGCCCCCAGGTCCTGGAGGACCAACAGTCTCAGCTGTGTGTCACCCTCTACCACTTCCTGGAGTTATTCTGCTACCAGTCCGGAAGGACAGTGTCGGCTGTCCATCACATGGACATAGAGGATCACCCACTGATCGGGCATTCAGCATACCCATTTCCCTGGAGGTAGAGCAGCACATGCGCTAGGAGATTGATGAGATGCTGAAACTAGGGGTAATCCAGGCATCAAACAGCGCTTGAGTCTTGCCCATGGTCCTCGTCAAAAAGAACCAAACAACTCGGTTCGGCATGGACTACAAAAGGCTCAATGCTGTTATGGTCACTGATGCGTACCCAATGCCATGCATTGATGACCTGCTCAATCAGTTGGCAGGAGCCCAGTTCCTGACCATCATGGATCTGAGCCGGGGATATTAGCAAATTTCCCGGACCAACGATGCCCAGGAACGCTTTGCCTTTATAACCACATTTGGATTGTACGAGTCCACTGTGATGCCTTTCGGAATGAAGAATGCACCTGCTATTTTCCAGCGAATGGTCGACACCCTGCTCAAGGGAGCTAAAGGATACGCGGCCACGTACCTGGATGACATTGTCATCTATGGTTCCACACTATAGTATCCTGGCAAAGCCCCTGACAGACCTCACCAAGAAGAAGCTACCCTCCACAGTTGATTGGACAATGGACTGTGAGGCAGCCATACGGGTGCTCAAGACCAGCCTGTCCAGATTCCTAGGACTACAGGCAGCTGACTTCACGTGGTCGGTAGTAAAAACCGACGCCAGTGGCTATGGTCTTGGTGCTGTGCCTAGCCATGTTGACTCTACGAGCCATGAACATCCCATTTTTTACCTGAGCAATAAGTTGTTGCCGAGGGAGGTGGCCGATGGAAAATGAATGCCTAGCCATAGTGTAGGCTATGCAGCGTCTGCAACATTACTTATACGGGCGCCACTTCGTTCTGGAGACAGATAACAACCCCCTCAGTTGGTTACATACTGTCTATGGGATGTATGAGAGGTTGTTGCTCTGGAACCTTGTACTCCAGCAGTACTACTTCACCATTCACCACAAGAAGGGCATGACCACGGTAACCCCAATGGGTTGTCCCGGCAAGGAGAGATCACAGACAGGAACACAGGAATGTGATGCCCCCTACAGGGGGGAGGAATTTGTTATGAACCAGCTGTGGGGGGCCCGAAGACAGCCCACCCCTCGTTCGTAGACCTGTCAATATGTGACGAAGCCACACCTCGATATGACCTTGTCACTTCCGCAAAAACACGACGTTCCGCATCCACAAAGGCAGCCCCAAGGGGTACATAGCATCCACTTGGTGCAGTGTAACACTGACACCTCCTTTCCATGCGGGCATAGGGAGACATGGGGAGGGAGACTGAGCATGCTGTGCAACCTCACTCGCCCACAACTCTGACAGGCCATCAGATCCTTTTCGCTAGTCCCAGCGATGCCCTTGCCACTGACCTTCATAGTTTCTGCCCATAGCCTAAGGGCTCCCAAGGTAGTGTCACCCTTAGTTTCTCTTCTAAACTCCTCTCCATCCCAAGACTCTCCCAATCTAGTAGCATGGAACGGATTGATTGATTGATTGATAGATGTTTACTCACTGTAGCCGGTTACACACGTGCCGTGGACCACCCTTGGAGTGTTGGGATTCACCGTGATGGGCTCCAGCCGATCCCGGGTAGCTCAGAGGTCGAGTCGGGTGCACCTTTCTTTAATGCACTCTTTCCCTGGTCGACTTCTGCACTGGCTTCATCCTCCTGCCTTGCGACCTTGTTCACTGAACCCTGTCCGGTGCCCATGAACCCTGTTGGGCAGCGTGATGCTCTATCCCTGTTGATCCTTTTTGGGTCACTTTCTAGTGAATTTGTGTGCGGTGGTCGCTTTGGTGCTTGAAGACACCTCAGCCACTGGTTTCACAAGGGAGCACATGGGTTTAATCCCCACTAGCCTGGGGACCAGTCCACGAATTGCGACCGTTTCCCTCCACTCGCTGATTATGTGTGGAATGAGACCATGGGGTAGTGTAGGAATTCCCGTGGACTCTGGGACCCTTCTATCTATGCCCGGGGCGAGCGGTACCAGCTCCAGACCTCAGTTCTTTGCTCCTCCACTTCTCCTCTCCAACTTTAAACGCCTCACTCTCTCCACATGACACCTCTCTTCTCGCTGACTCTACTCCCCAGGTCTGGTTCGGGAATAATCACGCCCTACCATGTTTGGTGATGTGTTTCTGAGTGAGTGTGCTGTGCTTATGCATGGACCGGCATTGACCTCCTCCTTACCATGGATGGAATACCACACCTCTGGCTGAGGTGCAGTACCTCTGTGGAGACTGAAGCCTCAGGGGCACCAAATATTATGTCTGCACCCCAACATCAGACATCTCCAGGGCACTTCTAGTAAATACAGATAAAGTATATCTCTACTGTCCTGCTGATCTGCTTGGTATCCTTGGATTTGCAGTACTTCTGCTGAAATCCATGCTCCTGCTTGGGATCTGCTGCAGGTCATCCTGTCCAGGACACATTCTATGTCCCTCACCACATTCGCCAGCTTCACACCCAGTAAGTTCAGTTTCTGATCATACACGGTTATGATTGCCAGGATGAGCAGCCTTTATCTGATATATACAATCTACTTCCACCAGCAGGAAGTTTTTCTGCTGCTGAAACTCACCGATCTTAATGACCAGTCTTGGGATGTCTTCTGAGAACTGCAGTTCAGGTGTACATGGTGTCTTCTTCTGGTGTCTTGTTTTCAGTGATGTCTCCAGCTGCTTGAACACAATGTCTCCTTAGTTTTTATCATTGCTGGTTTCCTAATTCCAGGCTCCACTGTACTTTTACTGCTACCATCTGACTGCAAATTCATGCCTCATGAGTAGAGATGAGCGAACCGGTTGTGGTTCGGCTCGAGTTCGGTTCGTCGCACCGACGTCTAGTTCGAGTTCGGTTCGGCAAACTGGTTCGGCTAACCACTCGAACCCCATAGGAAACAATGGGAGGCAATCACAAACACATAAAAACACCTAGAAAACACCCTCAAAAGTGTCCAAAAGGTGACAAACAACTCACAACACAAACACATGGGAAAGTGACAAGAACAAATTCTCATGCGAAAACAAAACAGGTTGACGAGGAAAAGGAGGACGAGACTAGAGTTGAGCGCGGTTCGAGGTTCGAGGTTCTCCAGTTCTAGGCTCGAGTGATTTTGGGGGCTGTTCGAGATCGAACTAGAACTCGAGCTTTTTGCAAAAGCTCGATAGTTCTAGATAAGTTCGAGAACAGTTCTAGCAGCAAAAAGCAGGGCTTTTTACAGCTACAGTGTGCAGGAGCCATCGCTGGCAGCCTGCCAGAAGCTGGTAACCAAGATAAACATCGGGTATCCAACCAAAGCGCTTTGGTTAGTAACCCGATGTTTACCCTAGTTACGTGCAGGAAGCCCACACTTCCCCGCTCAGCTCACTCCGCCCCCTCCTGCCCGCGGCATGTACACACGTACACACACACACACACACACACACACACACACACATGGTCCCGCTCGGCTTACCTGCGGTCGGCCCGGGGGCAGCAGTCCTTGGCACTGGAAACTGTGGCTGCCGGCCCTTTAAGGCCACTGTGTTCTCCAGCATTGAGCATCATCTGTGGGCGGAGCTACCGCCCGGCGTCCTGCTCGGTCGCACAGATGAAGGAGTCACAGTGCCAGCCAGCGACCCCCAGCAAATCGCTTCCCTCCGGCGCTGTGTGGGCCCCATCTGCACCGTGACCTGATCAGTATGTGGGACATCACTCCCTCCCCGCCCCTCCCTGTCCCCCCGTGCGTGTGTGGGCCCCGCAGAGCCGTGTGTGTGACCCCCGGAGCCGCGTGTGTGGGCCCCGCAGAGCCGTGTGTGTTTGTATGTATGCATGCAGCAGAGCAGTATGCGTGTCTATATGTATGTATGTATGCAGCAGAGCAGTATACGTGTCTATATGTATGTATGTATATATGCAGCAGAGCAGTATGCGTGTCTGTATGTATGTATGTATGTATGCAGCAGAGCAGTATGCGTGTCTGTATGTATGTATGCAGCAGAGCAGTATACGTGTCTGTATGTATGTATGTATGTATGTATGCAGCAGAGCAGTATGCGTGTCTATATGTATGTATGTATGCAGCAGAGCAGTATGCGTGTCTATATGTATGTATGTATGCAGCAGAGCAGTATGCGTGTCTGTATGTATATATATATGCAGCAGAGCAGTATACGTGTCTGTATGTATGTATGTATGTATGTATGCAGCAGAGCAGTATGCGTGTCTATATGTATGTATGTATGCAGCAGAGCAGTATACGTGTCTGTATGTATGTATGTATGTATGTATGCAGCAGAGCAGTATGCGTGTCTATATGTATGTATGTATGTATGCAGCAGAGCAGTATATGTGGCGCCCCTGACCTGGTCAAGCACCACTGAGTACTGCACCCATGCTGGGGACAGTACAAACAGGTAATCCAGAAGGCTGACCGAGGTGTGACTACACAGGCGCATAGTGATCAGGTCTCACACATGTACCTTTGGGAGGACCCCTGGGGATCCCAGGAGGGGGCGAAGCCGGTGCGAAGCCTCCATCTCCACTCAAGGGGTGTGGTAGAGAGCCTGGTTGCTAGGTGACGTAGGCAAGAACAGGAGAGGAGGGAACAGTGAGTCAGTTTAGTGTGCAGCTCAGGGAAAGCAGACGTGAGGAGCAGACCCTGGAGCTGTTGCAGTCTAACAGCGTCCGCGCAGTGACTACCGACGGGGGAGAACGGTCACCTAGTAGTGCTACCCGAAATCCACACACAGCTAAAGAGAGAGCAACGGAGTGGGAAGTAAGGAGACTGCCAGGGAGTTACCAGGCCCAAACGGGTAGCAGGTCCCAGTGCGGAGATAGATCCAGCTTTCTTCTGCCAAACCTGCTTGAGGGGGCACTTCACACCCCCAAGACCACACTACAGAGTCCGCAGCCACGTAGCCACAGTTAGGGCCCATAGTTCACAGGAGGCAAGCTGCCGGAGTGTCCTGGTCCAGGCTACAAGCAAACGGGCCAAAACGAAGGGGAGAGAGGCACCAGCAACTTCCCTGGGTGACCCCCATAGGGACTAAAAGTCGGGGTTACCCCAAAACGTAAAGGGCTAAGGAAGGCGAGTCGGTAGCCACCCTCATCAGTCAGCCTGAAGGACACCTGGTTCCAGCCTGGTTCATCCCAGCTACGCCCGGGTTACTCACCCTGCCATCTTCAGTGAGTAAAACCCCTGAAAGACATTCTGCTTGTGTTGAGTTATTCTGCGCCTTGTGGTTCTACACACCTACACAGGGCCCTGGGGCTTGCCTCACTCTCAGGAGGCTATTACAACTGACTGCACCCACCATCAGCCTCAGGCATCCCTTAATCTGCAGTGGCGGTCCCCACTGACCGCAATTCTGAGAGTGGCGTCACGACAATCCTAGAAGAAGGTTCCCTACCTGTGACAAGATCCAGCTGCGTGGAGTCCCTGAAGGTAATGCACCGACACTGCACTTGTGGGGCTTCACATATACGTGTCTGTATGTATGCATGTATGTATGCAGCAGAGCAGTATACGTGTCTGTATGTATGTATGTATGTATGCAGCAGAGCAGTATGCGTGTCTATATGTATGTATGTATGCAGCAGAGCAGTATGCGTGTCTGTATGTATGTATATATGCAGCAGAGCAGTATGCGTGTCTGTATGTATGTATATATGCAGCAGAGCAGTATGCGTGTCTGTATGTATGTATATATGCAGCAGAGCAGTATGCGTGTCTGTATGTATGTATATATGCAGCAGAGCAGTATGCGTGTCTGTATGTATGTATATATGTAGCAGAGCAGTATGCGTGTCTGTATGTATGTATATATGCAGCAGAGCAGTATGCGTGTATGTATGTATGTATATATGTAGCAGAGCAGTATACGTGTCTGTATGTATGTATATATGTAGCAGAGTAGTATGCGTGTCTGTATGTATGTATGTATATATGCAGCAGAGCAGTATGCGTGTCTGTATGTATGTATGTATATATGTAGCAAAGTAGTATGCATGTCTGTATGTATGTATATATATATATATGCAGCAGAGCAATATGCGTGTCTGTATGTATGTATGCATGTATGTATGCAGCAGAGCAGTATACGTGTCTGTATGTATGTATATATGTAGCAGAGTAGTATGCGTGTCTGTCTGTATATATATATATGCAGCAGAGCAATATGCGTGTCTGTCTGTATGTATGCATGTATGTATGCAGCAGAGCAGTATACGTGTCTGTATGTATGTATATATGCAGCAGAGCAGTATGCGTGTCTGTATGTATGTATGTATATATGCAGCAGAGCAGTATGCGTGTCTATATGTATGTATGTATGCAGCAGAGCAGTATGCGTGTCTGTATGTATGTATGTATATATGCAGCAGAGCAGTATGCGTGTCTGTATGTATATATTCAGCAGAGCAGTATGCGTGTCTGTATGTATGTATATATGCAGCAGAGCAGTATGCGTGTCTGTATGTATGTATGTATATATGTAGCAGAGCAGTATGCGTGTCTGTATGTATGTATGTATATATGCAGCAGAGCAGTATGCGTGTCTGTATGTATGTATGTATATATGTAGCAGAGTAGTATGCGTGTCTGTATGTATGTATGTATGCAGCAGAGCAGTATGCGTGTCTATATGTATGTATATATGCAGCAGAGCAGTATGCGTGTCTATATGTATGTATATATGCAGCAGAGCAGTATGCGTGTCTGTATGTATGTATGTATATATGTAGCAGAGCAGTATGCGTGTCTGTATGTATGTATATATGCAGCAGAGCAGTATGCGTGTCTGTATGTATGTATGTATATATGTAGCAGAGCAGTATGCGTGTCTGTATGTATGTATATATGTAGCAGAGTAGTATGCGTGTCTGTATGTATGTATGTATGCAGCAGAGCAGTATGCGTGTCTGTATGTATGTATGTATATATGCAGCAGAGCAGTATGCGTGTCTATATGTATGTATGTATGCAGCAGAGCAGTATGCGTGTCTGTATGTATGTATGTATATATGCAGCAGAGCAGTATGCGTGTCTATATGTATGTATATATGCAGCAGAGCAGTATACGTGTCTGTATGTATGTATATATGCAGCAGAGCAGTATGCGTGTCTGTATGTATGTATGTATATATGCAGCAGAGCAGTATGCGTGTCTGTATGTATATATGCAGCAGAGCAGTATGCGTGTCTGTATGTATGTATATATGCAGCAGAGCAGTATGCGTGTCTATATGTATGTATATATGCAGCAGAGCAGTATACGTGTCTGTATGTATGTATATATGCAGCAGAGCAGTATGCGTGTCTGTATGTATGTATGTATATATGCAGCAGAGCAGTATGCGTGTCTGTATGTATATATGCAGCAGAGCAGTATGCGTGTCTGCATGTATGTATATATGCAGCAGAGCAGTATGCGTGTCTGTATGTATGTATATATGCAGCAGAGCAGTATGCGTGTCTGTATGTATGTATATATGCAGCAGAGCAGTATGTGTGTCTGTATGTATGTATGTATGTATATATGCAGCAGAGCAGTATGCGTGTCTGTATGTATATATGCAGCAGAGCAGTATGCGTGTCTGTATGTATGTATATATGCAGCAGAGCAGTGTGTGTGTCTGTATGTATGTATATATGCAGCAGAGCAGTATGCGTGTCTGTATGTATGTATATATGCAGCAGAGCAGTATGCGTGTCTGTATGTATGTATATATGCAGCAGAGCAGTATGCGTGTCTGTATGTATGTATGTATATATGTAGCAAAGTAGTATGCATGTCTGTATGTATGTATATATATATGCAGCAGAGCAATATGCGTGTCTGTATGTATGTATGTATGCATGTATGTATGCAGCAGAGCAGTATACGTGTCTGTATGTATGTATATATGTAGCAGAGTAGTATGCGTGTCTGTCTGTATATATATATGCAGCAGAGCAATATGCGTGTCTGTCTGTATGTATGCATGTATGTATGCAGCAGAGCAGTATACGTGTCTGCATGTATGTATGTATGTATATATGCAGCAGAGCAGTATGCGTGTCTGTATGTATGTATGTATATATGCAGCAGAGCAGTATGCGTGTCTGTATGTATGTATATATGCAGCAGAGCAGTATGCGTGTCTGTATGTATGTATATATGCAGCAGAGCAGTATGCGTGTCTGTATGTATGTATATATGCAGCAGAGCAGTATGCGTGTCTGTATGTATGTATATATGCAGCAGAGCAGTATGCGTGTCTGTATGTATGTATATATGCAGCAGAGCAGTATGCGTGTCTGTATGTATGTATATATGCAGCAGAGCAGTATGCGTGTCTGTATGTATGTATGTATATATGTAGCAAAGTAGTATGCATGTCTGTATGTATGTATATATATATATGCAGCAGAGCAATATGCGTGTCTGTATGTATGTATGCATGTATGTATGCAGCAGAGCAGTATACGTGTCTGTATGTATGTATATATGTAGCAGAGTAGTATGCGTGTCTGTCTGTATATATATATATATATATGCAGCAGAGCAATATGCGTGTCTGTCTGTATGTATGCATGTATGTATGCAGCAGAGCAGTATACGTGTCTGTATGTATGTATGTATATATGCAGCAGAGCAGTATGCGTGTCTGTATGTATGTATGTATATATGCAGCAGAGCAGTATGCGTGTATGTATGTATATATGCAGCAGAGCAGTATGCGTGTATGTATGTATATATGCAGCAGAGCAGTGTGCGTGTCTGTATGTATGTATGTATGTATGCAGCAGAGCAATATGCGTGTCTGTCTGTATGTATGCATGTATGTATGCAGCAGAGCAGTATGCGTGTCTGTATGTATGCATGTATATATGCAGCAGAGCAGTATGCGTGTCTGTATGTATGCATGTATGTATGCAGCAGAGCAGTATATGTGTCTGTATGTATGTATGTATATATGCAGCAGAGCAGTATGCATGTCTGTATGTATGTATATATGCAGCAGAGCAGTATGCGTGTCTGTATGTATGTATATATGCAGCAGAGCAGTATGCGTGTCTGTATGTATGCATGTATGTATGCAGCAGAGCAGTATGCGTGTCTGTATGTATGCATGTATGTATGCAGCAGAGCAGTATGCGTGTCTGTATGTATGCATGTATGTATGCAGCAGAGCAGTGTGCGTGTCTGTATGTATGCATGTATGTATGCAGCAGAGCAGTATGCGTGTCTGTATGTATGCATGCAGAGCAGTATGCGTGTCTGTCTGTCTGTATGTATGTATGTATGTATGTATGCAGAAGAGCAGTATGCTTGTCTGTCTGTATGTATGTATGTATGCAGCAGAGCAGTGTGCGTGTCTGTATGTATGCATGTATGTATGCAGCAGAGCAGTATGCGTGTCTGTATGTATGCATGCAGAGCAGTATGCGTGTCTGTCTGTCTGTATGTATGTATGTATGTATATATGCAGCAGAGCAGTATGCGTGTCTGTATGTATGCATGTATGTATGCAGCAGAGCAGTGTGCGTGTCTGTATGTATGCATGTATGTATGCAGCAGAGCAGTATGCGTGTCTGTATGTATGCATGCAGAGCAGTATGCGTGTCTGTCTGTCTGTATGTATGTATGTATGTATATATGCAGCAGAGCAGTATGCGTGTCTGTATGTATGCATGTATGTATGCAGCAGAGCAGTATGCGTGTCTGTATGTATGCATGTATGTATGCAGCAGAGCAGTGTGCGTGTCTGTATGTATGCATGTATGTATGCAGCAGAGCAGTATGCGTGTCTGTATGTATGCATGCAGAGCAGTATGCGTGTCTGTCTGTCTGTATGTATGTATGTATGTATGTATGCAGAAGAGCAGTATGCGTGTCTGTCTGTATGTATGTATGCATGTATGTATGCAGCAGAGCAGTATGCGTGTCTGTATGTATGTATGCAGCAGAGCAGTGTGTGTGTGTGTCTGTATGTATGCATGTATGTATGCAGCAGAGCAGTATGCGTGTCTGTCTGTATGTATGTATGCAGCAGAGCAGTGTGTGTGTGTGTCTGTATGTATGTATGCAGCAGAGCAGTATGTGTGTGTCTATCTATATGTATGTATGTAGCAGAGCAGTGTGTGTGTGTCTGTCTATATGTATGTATGCATGCAGAGCAGTATGTGTGTGTCTGTATGTATGTATGCAGCAGAGCAGTATGTGTGTGTCTATCTATATGTATGTATGTAGCAGAGCAGTGTGTGTGTGTCTGTCTATATGTATGTATGCATGCAGAGCAGTATGTGTGTGTCTGTATGTATGTATGCAGCATAGCAGTGTGTGTCTCTGTATGTATGCATGTATGATGTGTATCTATGTATGTCAGTGTATATGACTGTATAGATTTGTCTGTTTATATGTATTTTTGTGAGTCTGTCTTTAAATATGTATATGTACGTGTATGTATCTGTGTATGTGTGTGTGTCTGCGTGTTTATGGGACCCACTGAGACTCTTCCGCCCGGGGCCCACAAAAACCTGGAGCCGGCCCTGCCTGCGGTGATGAAGTCCCGCCATCCCGACCTCAGCGCTGTCACTGTCCTCCATGGCCGCCGCTTGTCACATCACCTTCTCTCGCTTCCGACCCGAGACTGTCTAGCGGTGACGTCACGGGCCTCTCGCGATTCTTGGCTGTGAAGGCGGCGGTCATTGAACTTAGTGACAGGGGCTGTCAGTGTGCTGGAGATCAGCGCAGGTAATGTACCTCGCTGACAGCAGCACTTGTCATCCCCTGCAGTGACCTGGGCTGACCCATTGATGTTAGCTCAGGTCACTGCACTGCTCTCCCAGCCAATGGGGAACATCCTGCTCTTCATTGACTGGGACAGTGTGTATCGTCATGGCAACCCCTTGGATTACACCAGACCTGGATTTGTTTTTCATTCTAATAAATTGGTTAAAGAGGGAATGTTTTGGGGAGTGTTTTTTCAAATAAAAATGTGTTTGTCGTCTATTTTTTTTATTACTGACTGGGTTGGTGATGTCGGGTATCTGATAGACGCCTGACCTCACCAACCCCAGGGCTTGATGCCAGGTGACATTACACACCTGGTATTAACCCCATATATTACCCCGTTTGCCACCGCACCAGGGCGCGGGATGAGCTGGGGCGAAGCACCAGGATTGGCGCATCTAATGGATGCGCCACTTCTGGGGCGGCTGCGGCCTGCTATTTTTAGGCTGGGGAGAGTCCAATAACCATGGACCTCCCTAGTCTGAGAATATCAGGCCCCAGCTGTCTGCTTTACCTTGGCTGGTGATCCAATTTTGGGGGACCCCTACGTGTTTTTTTTTTTAATTATTTATTTAATTTAAAATAACAGCGTGGGGTGCCCTCAGTTTTGGATTACCAGCCAAGGTGAGGTTGCCAGCTGTGGTCTGCAGGCTGCAGCCGTCTGCTTTACCCTAGCTGGCTACAAAACTAGGGGGAACCCTACGTCATTTTTTTTTTTCATTTTTTTGGCTAAATACAAAGCTAAGCACCCCTTAGTGCCACATGAAAGGCACCAAAGGGTGCTCCACTTTTTCTCCACTTTTTCTCCATTTTTTTCTCCACTTTTTCTACATTTTTTTTTCTCCATTTTTTCTCCACTTTTTCTTCACTTTTTCTCCACTTTTTATCCATTTTTTCTCCACTTTTTCTCCACTTTTTATCCATTTTTTTCTCCATTTTTTCTCCACTTTTTCTCCATTTTTACTCCACTTTTTCTCCACTTTTTCTCCATTTTTTTCTCTACTTTTTCTCCACTTTTTCTCCACTTTTTCTCCATTTTTTCTCCACTTTTTCTCCACTTTTTCTCCATTTTTTTCTCCACATTTTCTCCACTTTTTCTCCACTTTTTCTCCACTTTTTCTCCATTTTTTTCTCCACTTTTTCTCCACTTTTTCTCCACTTTTTCTCCATTTTTTTCTCCACTTTTTCTCCACTTATTCTCCACTTTTTCTCCACTTTTTATCCATTTTTTCTCCACTTTTTCTCCACTTTTTATCCACTTTTTATCCACTTTTTATCCACTTTTTATCCATTTTTTTCTCCATTTTTTCTCCACTTTTTCTCCATTTTTACTCCACTTTTTCTCCACTTTTTCTCCATTTTTTTCTCTACTTTTTCTCTACTTTTTCTCCACTTTTTCTCCATTTTTACTCCACTTTTTCTCCACTTTTTCTCCATTTTTTTCTCCACTTTTTCTCCATTTTTTTTCTCTACTTTTTCTCTACTTTTTCTCCACTTTTTCTCCATTTTTTCTCCACTTTTTCTCCATTTTTTCTCCACTTTTTCTCCACTTTTTCCCCATTTTTTTCTCCACTTTTTCTCCACTTTTCTACATTTTTACTCCACTTTTTCTCCACTTTTTCTCCACTTTTTCTCCACTTTTTCTCCACTTTTTCTCCACTTTTTCTCCATTTTTTTCTCCACTTTTTCTCCACTTTTTCTCCACTTTTTCTCCACTTTTTCTCCATTTTTTTCTCCACTTTTTCTCCACTTTTTCTCCACTTTTTCTCCACTTTTTCTCCATTTTTTTCTCCACTTATTCTCCACTTTTTCTCCATTTTTTTCTCCACTTATTCTCCACTTTTTCTCCATTTTTTTCTCCACTTATTCTCCACTTATTCTCCACTTTTTTTCCACTTTTTCTCCACTTTTTCTCCACTTTTTTTCCACTTTTTCTCCACTTTTTCTCCACTTATTTTCCACTTTTTCTCCACTTTTTCTCCATTTTTTTCTCCACTTATTCTCCACTTTTTCTCCACTTTTTTCTCCACTTATTCTCCACTTATTCTCCACTTTTTCTCCACTTTTTCTCCACTTTTTCTCCACTTTTTCTCCACTTTTTCTCCACTTATTTTCCACTTTTTCTCCACTTATTCTCCAGTTTTTATCCATTTTTTCTCCACTTTTTCTCCACTTTTTCTCCACTTTTTATCCACTTTTTATCCACTTTTTATCCATTTTTTTCTCCACTTTTTCTCCATTTTTACTCCACTTTTTCTCCACTTTTTCTCCATTTTTTTCTCTACTTTTTCTCTACTTTTTCTCCACTTTTTCTCCATTTTTACTCCACTTTTTCTCCAATTTTTCTCCATTTTTTTCTCCACTTTTTGTCCATTTTTTTTCTCTACTTTTTCTCTACTTTTTCTCCACTTTTTCTCCACTTTTTCTCCATTTTTTCTCCACTTTTTCTCCATTTTTTCTCCACTTTTTCTCCACTTTTTCCCCATTTTTTTCTCCACTTTTTCTCCACTTTTCTACATTTTTTTCTCCACTTTTTCTCCATTTTTACTCCACTTTTTCTCCACTTTTTCTCCACTTTTTCTCCATTTTTTTCTCCACTTTTTCTCCACTTTTTCTCCACTTTTTCTCCACTTTTTCTCCATTTTTTTCTCCACTTTTTCTCCACTTTTTCTCCACTTTTTCTCCATTTTTTTCTCCACTTATTCTCCACTTTTTCTCCATTTTTTTCTCCACTTATTCTCCACTTATTCTCCACTTTTTTTTTTCACTTTTTCTCCACTTTTTCTCCACTTTTTCTCCACTTTTTCTCCACTTATTTTCCACTTTTTCTCCACTTTTTCTCCATTTTTTTCTCCACTTATTCTCCACTTTTTCTCCACTTTTTTCTCCACTTATTCTCCACTTATTCTCCACTTTTTCTCCACTTTTTCTCCACTTTTTCTCCACTTTTTCTCCACTTTTTCTCCACTTTTTCTCCACTTATTTTCCAGTTTTTCTCCACTTATTCTCCAGTTTTTATCCACTTTTTCTCCACTTTTTCTCCACTTTTTCTTCACTTTTTCTCCACTTATTCTCCAGTTTTTATCCACTTTTTCTCCACTTTTTCTCCACTTTTTCTCCACTTTTTCTCCACTTTTTCTCCACTTATTTTCCACTTTTTCTCCACTTTTTCTCCACTTTTTCTCCACTTTTTCTCCACTTATTCTCCACTTATTCTCCACTTATTCTCCACTTTTTCTCCACTTTTTCTCCACTTTTTCTCCACTTTTTCTCCATTTTTTCTCCACTTTTTTCTCCACTTTTTCTCCACTTTTTCTCCACTTTTTCTCCACTTTTTTCTCCACTTTTTTCTCCACTTTTTCTCCACTTTTTCTCCTTTTTTTTTCTCCACTTTTTCTCCACTTTTTCTCCTTTTTTTCTCCACTTTTTCTCCATTTTTTTCTCCACTTTTTCTCCACTTTTTCTCCGTTCTTTTTCTATGGTCGGTCTACCCATTAGCTCTGCCATGCATACTGTAGCTCTACACCTACTGCACATGTTACTTTATGATTGACATCTCTTTCATACCAGAGCTGTCTAAGTCTACTCTGACCCCATATTTGTCATTACTATATTGTCCTTGTACTGTATTATGACATTTGTATCATGTGTTTCATTTCTTGCTGTGTTGCAATTTTTTTGCTGCATCCCAATTGTACCTCTACATTGTTCGAGTTTATGTTATTGTTCTCTCACTCTTATGTGATACTGATTATTGTCATTTTTCATGATTACATGCAGATAAGTCCAATCTGACGAAGGCTCAGGCTGAAATGTCATTTGTAACTTGTTTTGGACAAAAACATATATGCTTATGAAAAAAAAAAATTTCTTAATACGGACCAATAAAGAGTGATTTTGCATTACTATCCGTTGTGACTTACTGACTTAGTCTGGGAGATTTAGAGTGCCGAGGTTACTCACTAATTTTATCTATTATTACCTCTGAGCACCTATATACCAGTGAGCAGAGCTTCCTCTACAGTAGTTCTCCTGATTAGGCATGCCCTTACCTCATGAGCAGGGCATTGCAGCTTTGGTAGCAACCATTACGACATGGACTCTGCTGCTGTGGACCCGGGGAGAGTGAGTGCAGATTCATTGCACAAACACTCCTCACATGAAGGGTCCGCACTCCTAGAAAATGGGGGATACGTTCCCTGAGTGTCTCCCCCCCATATTCTAGACGGTCCAGAGTCGTCGTGGGACCCCTTTATTTTTTTTCTTACAATAAATTGGTGAAAGAGGAAATGTTTTGGGGACTGTTTTTTCAAATAAATTTCTTTTGTCGATTTTTTTTTTTTTGTTAGTACTGACAGTTTATGATGTTGGGTATCTAATAGACGCCATGACATCACAAACTGCTGGGCTTGATCTCAGGTTACTTTACAGCTAGTATCAACCCGATTTATTACCCCGTTTGCCACTGCACCAGGGCACGGGATGAGCTGGGGTGAAGCGCCAGGATTGGCGCATCTAGTGGATGCGCCACGTCTGGGGTGCCTGCGGCCTGCTATTTTTAGGCTGTGAAGGCCCAATAACTATGGACCTTCCCACCCTGAGAATACCAGACCACAGCTGTCCGCTTTACCTTGGCTGGTGATCCAATTTGGGGGGGACCCTACTTTTATTGTGTAATAATTAATATTTATAAAATAATTATAAAAAAGAGCCTGAGGGGACCTCCACATTGGATCCCCAACCACGGTAAAGCTGCCAGCTGTGGTTTTCAGGCTACAGCCGTCTGCTTTACCCTAGCTGGCTATCAAAAATGGGGGGACCCAACGTCATTTTTTTTTTTAACCATTTTTTAAATAGAAAAAATTAATGGGCTTCCCTGTATTTTGATTGCCAACCAAGGTAACGGCAGGCAGATGGGGGTGGCAACCCATAGCTGTCTGCTTTATCTGCGCTGAGAATCAAAAATACCGCGGAGCGCTACGTCATTTTTTTAAAGATTTATTTTTACAGCACTGTGATGTCTAGCAATCAAAATACAGGGAAGCCCATTTTATTTTTAGTTATTTAAATAAATAATTAAAAAAAATATATATGGGCTCCAGCTGCATTTTTTGTATTGCTAGCTAAGGGTAATCCAAGCAGCTACTGGCTGCTAACCCCCACTGCTTGGTGTTACCTTCACTGGCAATGGAAAATCCAGGGAAGCATTTTTTATTTTTTTTGCCAAAAAACTACAAAAAAAAGGACGTGAGCTTCGCCATATTTTTGTATGCTAGCCAGGTACAGCAGGCAGCCACGGGCTGCCTCCAACCCCCAGTTGCCTATTTGTACCCGGCTGGGAACCAAAAATATAGGGAAGCCCGTTTTTTTTTAATTATTTCACTTATTTCATGAAATAATTAAAAAACAAATGACGTGGGCTTCGCCCCATTTTTGTGTCCAGCCGGGTACAACTAGGCAGCTGGGGATTGGAATCCGCAGCACAGGTTAGCCCGAGGTTTCTGGGCGCCTCTACTGCGGATTTCAGTCCGCAGCCGCCCCAGAAAATGGCGCTCTCATAGAAGCGCCATCATCTGGCACTGTATCCAACTCTTCCAACAGCCCTGGAGCCGGGTGGCTTGTTGGGTAATCATGAGTTAATACTGGCTTTGTTTTACTAGCCAGTATTAAGCCAGAGATTCTTAATGTCAGGCACGTTTGACCCGGCCATTAAGAATCTCCAATAAAGGGTTAAAAAAAACACCACACAGAGAAAAAATACTTTAATAGAAATAAATACACAGACACATTAGAGACTCCATCTTTATTACCCCCTGTCAGCCCTCCACGATCCTGCTCTTCTGTCTTCTTTCTTTCTAGTGTAGTAGTAGTGACGATTGTAGTGAGGATGAGATTCACCAGCTCATCACTTGGGGCTGGGGAACCTCCATCCTCACTACAATGCTCACTACAATCGTGCAGCCTTCACTCCGTGAGTGATCAGTGCTGCTAGCGGTAACAGCGGTAACACTGACAGACGCGTTACCATAGCAACGGTGCTCTCGGAGCCGCGGTTAGCGGTGACATCACCGCTAACTGCGTTGCTATGGCAACGGTGATCTCCGTTAATGACCGGCTGTGTCAGCCGGTCCCTAACGGAACGGGGAGTCGACCGTGTGGTAGAGCATGTCGCCGGTACACGGCGATACACATATGTGCACCGTGTACCGGAGAGATGCACTCGCAGGTCCTACATGACGTGTCATAGTCATGTGACCAGTCTGTAGCCAATGAGATAATAGCCACGTGACTGGTCACATGGCTATTTTGACGTCACGATAGGTCCTGCATCTCTGCTGGCAGTGCCGGTCACCGGGAGGATTCAGCGATCATCGGATGGAATAGCGGCAGGAGACAGAGTGCAGAAGGGATCGCGAGGACCGGTAAGTGTTATGGCAATGTTTATTAACTGTTTGTGTACATTTATCATGCATTTTTATGTGTTTGTGATTGCCTCCCATTCTAGCCTATACGTTCGAGTTCGGTTCGTCGAACGTTCGACGAACCGAACTCGAACGGGACCCCCGTTCGGCGAGCCGACCTCGAGCCGAACCGGGACCGGTTCGCTCATCTCTAGACGAGACACAGATATAGGCATGGCATGCCCTTCTAAAATCATGCAAAACACCGCAAGGGGACTCCAAGCGGAGTCTTCCTTTTTTCCAAAAATTGGGCCACACAGACACCTACCCCTTCAGTGGCAGCACTTGTGCCCCAGTTGTACACTTCACAGGTAGATTTGCATCAAGCACATTCAGAAATACGCCATACTTAACCGTTATCAGGATGACACCGGGGTAGGTAGCAAAGTCTTTGCTGATCCCAGATCTGTTCATCTCGGCTCCTTTTTAAAAACACAGCAAGCAAGGGTTACTCCAAGCAGAGTCTCCCTTTTTTCCAAAAATTGGGCCACACAGACACCCACCCCTTCAGTGGCAGCACTTGTGCCCCAGTTGTACACTTCACAGCTAGATTTGCATCAAGCACATTCAAAATCGAAAAGCATATACTCTCCCCAGGATGACACAGGGGTAGTAAATTCCTTGTGAATCCATGACTTGTTCATTTTGATGAACGTTAGTCTGTCCACATTGTCACTGGACAGACGCGTGCGCTTATCTGTCAGCACACACCCAGCAGCACTGAAGACACGTTCAGAGACAACGCTGGCAGCTGGACACGACAAAATCTCCAAGGCGTAAGTGGAGAGCTCTGGCCATTTTTCAAGATTTGAAGCCCAAAATGAGCAAGGCTCCATTTGCAAAGTCATGGCATCGATGTTCATTTGGAGATACTCCTGTATCATCCTCTCCAGCCGTTGACTATGTGTCAGATTTGTTGTCTCTGGTGGCCTTGCAAAGGATGGTCTAAAAAAATTATAAAAAGATTCAATAAAATTGCTGTTACCAGCACCAGATACGGTGCTGCTGGTATGGGTAGACTGTTGAAGATGACGAGACCGTCCTATGTTTGTCGAGTTACAACTGGCAGAGTCACTCCGTGTACCATGGTTGTTTGGTGGAAAAGCCGAGCTAAGATCGAGTAACAGCTTCTGCTGATACTCCTGCATACGTGCGTCCCTTTCTATGGCTGGAATTATGTCACAAATTTGGACTTGTACCGGGGATCTAATAGTGTGGCAAGCAAGTAGTCATCATCACTTCTAATTTTGACAATACAAGGGTCATGTTGGAGGTAGTGCAGCAAGAAGGCACTCATGTGTCTGACGCAGCCATGCGGACCAAGTCCACGCTGTGTTTGTGGCATAGAGGTGCTAACCGTTCTTTCTTCCTCTGACATCTCCCCCCAACCTCTTTCAACTGAAATTTGACCAAGGTCTCCCTCATCTGCTGAGTCTTCCATGTCCATGGACAGTTTGTCCTCCATTTCTTCATGTTCTCCTGCACCTTCCTCAACATTTCGCCTGCTACCATGCGCCCTTGTTGATCCCTGTCCCCCATGGTCCCATGCCTGCCGCCTTGGTGATGATGAACGTCTGGACCTTGGTGATGTTGTTGTCTCTTGCGCATATGAATCCTCCTGTAGTTCCTCCTCTTCCTGTTGTCCCACCCCCTGACTCCGAATAGTGTTTAGCGTGTGCTCCAGCATGTAAATGACTGGAATTGTCATGCTGATAATGGCATTGTCAGCGCTAAACATATTCGTCGCCATGTCGAAACTGTGCAGAAGGGTGCATAGGTCCTTGATCTGAGACCACTCCATCAGGGTGATCTGCCCCACCTCTGCATCTCGTTGGCCCAGGCTATACGTCATGACGTCTTGCACCAGGGCTCGGCGGTGCTGCCACAGTTGCTGTAACATGTGGAGAGTCGAATTCCAGCGTGTCGGCACATCGCATTTCAGGCGATGAACCGGCAGGCCGAAAGACTTCTGGAGAGATGGAAGTCGCTCAGCTGCGGCGGTTGAACGGCGGAAGTGAGCAGACAGTTTTCGTGACCTGTTCAGAAGGCCATCTAGGCCGGGATAGTGTGTTACAAATTGCTGGACAACAAGGTTCAACACGTGAGCCATACAAGGCACGTGTGTCACCTTGCCCAGGCGAAGGACCGCACCCAGGTTTGCAGCATTGTCGCACACAGCCTTACCAGGCTGCAGGTTGAGAGGAGACAACCATTTACCAAACTCAGTCTCCAGAGCGGCCCACAACTCAGCCGCTGTGTGACTCTTATTTCCAAGACATTTCAAGATAAACACCACCTGATGCCATTGCGCTCTGCTGCCAGCATAGTAATGAGGGGTGCGTGATTCCTTCTGCGCAGTTAGAACGCTGGTGGCCTGACCAGGCAGGCTTGGGGCGGAGGTGGAGGACCCAGACGAGGTTGAGGAGGCAGAAGCAGTGGAGGAACTTGGACAGACAGAGGATTGACACACAAGTCGTGGGGACGGCAAGACTTGTGCAGCAGACCCTTCACCATCTATCACCATAGTTACCCAGTGCCCAGTCAGCAACATGTAACGTCCCTGTCCATGCTTACTGGTCCAAGTATCGGTGGTGAAATGCACCCGTTCACACACAGAGTTTATCAAGGAAGTGGTGATATTGTGTGCGATATGCTGGTGTAGCGCAGGCACACCTTTCTTAGAGAAGTAGTGGCGACTGGGCATCTGGTACTGGGGCACAGCGACAGACATAAGGTCTCTAAAATCCTGTGTGTCCACCAGGCGGAAAGGCAGCATTTCGGTAGCTAAGAGCTTACAGAGGGATAAAGTCAACCTCTTAGCTTTGTCATGGGTCGCAGGAAATGGCCTTTTACTTGTCGGCATCTGAGGGACAGAGATCTGGCTGCTGTGTGTAGACGGTGGTGAGTAGGGTTTGTAAGTAAAGTGCAGGTGTAGACATGATGTTGCCTTCATCCAACGTTGGTGCTATCAATGTCTGAGAGAGCTGTACACACGCACTTGTTTCCCCTTCCAAACCAACTGACGACCTACCAAGCAAACTGCCTGTTGCGGTTACAGTGGTGGAAGTTTTGCGTGGAAAACAAGGTGTGACAGCTGTCCCCACAGTCGAAGAAGATGAAGAACGCGCGGATGCACTGGAAGGGGCAGGCGGTGGATGGTCCGCTCCGCTAGGCCGCATTGCAGCACGGTGAGCTTCCCACTGGGACATATGATATTTATTCATGTGACGATTCATGGAAGAAGTTGTCAAACTGCTGAGGTTTTGGCCTCTACTAACAGATTCCCGACAAATTTTACAGATCACATGATTTGGGCGATCCTTTGCAAGCTGAAAAAAGGACCAGGCTAGGCAAGGCTTAGAGGGCATGCGACCTGCTGAGCCACCCCGACTAGTGCTCAGAGGCAGAGTGGTGGCTGAGGATGCAGTTGTAGACGTGCTACCAGTACTCCTCTTCTGTCCAGGAAGGCGCAAGGTTACTTCGTCGTCAGATGCATCCTCCTCCACTGCCTCTGTTGACCTCCTCGAGTGCCTGACTGTGGGTTGACAGTAGGTGGGATCTAGAACTTCCTCATCAATTGTTGTGTTTGCACTCCCCTCACCCTCAGACCGAGCCTCTTCCTGCCCTGGCCGAATATTTAAGTTGTCATTCCAATCTGGTATCTGTGTCTCATCGTCATCAGTATGTTCCTCATTGTCTATAACAACAGGTGTTACAGTTTGTGAATAAGGGTCAACATTATGCTCAGAAACTTGGTCATCAGGGCCTGAATCTGAGTCACAAAGGTTCTGGGCATCACTGCAGACCATTTCCTGGTCTGTACTCACTGTAGCTTGGGAGCAGACCTCTGATTTCCAGGCTATAGTGTGACTGAACAGCTCTGCAGACTCAGCCATCTCATTTCCACCATACTGTGCAGGGCGGATGAAGACTTCAGAGCTGGGAGAAAGCAAGTGTGATTGGGATGACAACTCAGAGGACTGGTGTTTTTTGGATGCGGTAGTTGAGGTGGAGGAGAAGGCACTTGTTGGACCACTTGAGATCCATTCAAGCATTTTCTTTTTTTGGGCATCATCCAGGGGCACTTGTTGCATTGATCCTTCCGCTTGGGTGACCTGAAGAAGATCGGGAAGATACTCATCCTCGTAGTTATCACTAGGGGGTGGCAGACGGCTAGAACAGGCAGAGATCATTTGTGATAGTCTTTCAGCATATTTATGTGGATGGTCTTCTCTCATTGACTACTAGGGTCCAGGGCAATGATGTAGTCAGTGCCATTAATTTTCCTGACAAGCTGATAAAGGCCTTCCTACGTTGCTTGAAGCTTGTTGACGGGGAAGCAATAATCATGAGCACCTGTTTTACTTCCATAAATTCCAGGGGTCCTTGCTTTACAGTCATACTGTCATGCTAGGTATGGGGAAGTACCAAGCAAACAGAAAAATGGAAAGGAATCCCTCTGTCTAAGGAAGGGGGAGATGGTGACCCCTGATCAAGACTACCACTGGGCCCTGGCTTCCTTCACTATCCAAAATAGGTTCTGCCAGGGTCGGCGTCAGCACCCGGCAAACCCAGGCAAATGCCAGGGCCCTGGACAGCTGGGGGGGCCCACTCGCGAGTTCCGGGGACCGCAGTCCTCGGCAGTAAACTGCGGCTGCCGTCCCTTTAAGGCACTGCATCCTCTTGGTTTGAACTTCATCTGTGGGCGGAGCTACCGCGCGACGTCCTGCTCCAGTCCCACAGCACAGATGAAGGAGGCGCAGTGCTAGCCAGCGACCCCCAGCACAGCACTGCCCTCCAGCACTGTGTGGGCCCCCTCTACATCTTTGATTTGAGTGTAATGTTCTACACCCCTTCACCCCACGCGATCTGTATGTGCCCTCCCCGCCCCCAGATTTATGGGCCCCTGTGAGCTGTATGGGCCCCAGTGAGCTGTATGGGATTCCCCCCCTCCGAGATGTATGTCCTGACTCCCCCTCCGGAGATGTATGTCCTGGCCCCCAGAGCCATGTGGCTGTGTGTTCGGGCCCCCGGACAACTGTTAAGAGGAGACTTTGTGCAGCAAGCCTTCATGGTAAAATAGCTGCTAGGAAACCACTGCTAAGGACAGGCAACAAGCAGAAGAGACTTGTTTGGGCTAAAGAACACAAGGAATGGACATTAGACCAGTGGAAATCTGTGCTTTGGTCTGCTGAGTCCAAATTTGAGATCTTTGGATCCAAGCACCGTGTCTTTGTAGAAAAGGTGAACAGATGAACTCTACATGGCTGGTTCCCACCGTGAAGCATGGAGGAGGAGGTGTGATGGTGTGGGGGAGCTTTGTTGGTGACACTGTTGGGGATTTATTCAAAATTGAAGGCATACAGAACCAGCATGGCTACCACAGCATCTTGCAGCTGCATGCTATTCCATCCGGTTTGCGTTTAGTTGGAACATAATTTATTTTTAAACAGGACAATGACCCCAAACACACCTCCAGGCTGTGTAAGGGCTACTTGACTAAGAAGGAGAGTGATGGGGTGCTACGCCAGATGACCTGGTCTCCACAGTCACCAGACCTGAACCCAATCAAGATGGTTTGGGATGAGCTGGACCGCAGAGTGAAGGCAAAAGGGCCAACAAGTGCTAAGCATCTCTGCGAACTCCTTCAAGACTGTTGGAAGACCATTTCCGGTGACTACCTCTTGAAGCTCATCAAGAGAATGCCAAGAGTGTGCAAAGCAGTAATCAAAGCAAAAGGTGGCTACTTTGAAGAACCTAGAATATAAGACATATTTTCAGTTGTTTCACACTTTTTTAAGTATTTCATTCCACATGTGTTAATTCATAGTTTTGATGTCTTCAATGTGAATCTACAATGTTCAGAGTTCTGAAAATAAAGAAAACTCTTTGAATGAGAAGTTGTGTCCAAAGGTTTGGTCTGTACTGTATGTGTACGTACTGTATCTGTGTATGTGCGTGTCTGCATGTGGATGGGGCCCACTGAGACTCTTCCGCCCGGGGCCCACAAAAACATGGAGCCAGCCCTTGGTTCTGCATCTATGCGCTGAGCCAGATACCTTACCCTGGCTGAGCCTAAAGTATGCCCTAGTTAAGGAATGGATGGGATGAGCGCTTAGTCAACACTACTAAGCTCTAAAGACACAGGGAGAACAAACAGGTGGAAAGTGAACGAATAACTTATATCCAGATGACTCAGGGAGTGGAACTGCAATGACCACAAAGTTTCTCCAGATGTGTGACTGACTGCTTGCACTGAAGACTTGTTAAGGCTACAAAAGCTATCACCACCACAGAGTAATAGGAAGTGAAGTTATACAAAGACACCAAGAGAAGTGCTGATGAAAAGCAGCTAAAAGGCTGAACTCAATAGGCAAAGGGATAAAAACAAGAAGAAATAATAGAAGGTCAGGGAGCAGTTTGCACAGCCAAACTCTGTGACCTTCTATAGCTGGACACCAAAGGAATGTCTGTCACCCATGGCACATAGCAGATCTTTTGTCTGAACTGAGCCATTCGCCGGTGTTCTTTAGCCAAGGTAGCTAGCTGGGCGAGGCAGTCTCAAACCTCTAGAACATAGGGAATGACAGGCACTCCAATGTCTGAGATATCTACCTCACAGTTTTCTTTCAGAAGATCGAGAGGCCAACGGACCTTCCGGCCAAACAGTAGTTCAAAGGGAGAGAATACTGTGGGTTCCCAATAGGCATTTTCCCAGTCCTTTTCACTGTCAACAAAAGCCCGCATCATGTTTTTTAGGGTTCCATTAAAGCGTTCACATGGTCCATTGGTCTGTGGGTGGTATGGGTGGTATGGGATAGTGCGAATGGCTAGAATATCACAGGTATGCCAGTGGGACTAGACCAGGTCTGATATAAATTGAGTCCCTTGATACAGTAATATTTCACTAGACCTCTTTACCTTGGGTAAAATGGTAACAAGAGCCTCGGCTACTGTCAGGAATATTGAGAGGAATATGACATTCATATGAAATTTATAGATGTAATTCATCAACCACTTTTCATTTTTACACACCCCCTACCCTGCAGCAAGGAGAAATCACTCAGATCTGGTCACCAAATGACAGGTGACAAAAGCCAATTAAGACTAAGGAAGAAGCTCTAACCAGAGCAAGCCCCCCCCACCCACCCCCCCAGCTGACAAAGTAATTTAGCTAGGGAAGTGGGCAGGCAACTCCAAGATCCAAGACGGCATCAAAGGCATTCTGTAGTCAGTGTGGATTCGGGGAAAAAGTTACAATATTGGGGCCGCTGTGACCTGCAGTGGGAATGCTGGACTGCAAGGAGCCTTATGGAGGTTTGACAGCTTCCCCCCTTTTTTGGCAGCCGAGACAGATGGTGGCCAGGACACAGGTTCACAAGGGAATTGACAGAAGACGTGGCAGTCTTGTAGATTCTGACCATGTCTAGTCAGGGGTTTCAGCCTGTGTTAGAAGCTGATGACAGCCTGAAAGCTCTTAAGGAGCAGGCAGCATAGCCTCCCATGGACTCAGACCTGGAGTGGGTGGTCTGGCACCAAGGACAGCTGTATTGGGTCATGGCCGAGCACAGTTCACTGGAGGCGTGGCCCAGAGACCAACAGTTAGTGATACCCAATCCGTTGTGGGTAGAGTTGTTGTGGATTGCTAAGACCAATGCCAGGTTAAACCAGCATTTCTACTGGCCAAAAATGGGAGCCAATGTGGCTGCCTACGTCTGTCAAGGGAGGAATTTGGGTGAAGACTGCTAATGGAGTCTTCCTTTGGGATATTCAGAGACGGTGCCGTATTAGCTGTATACCAGTGCCGATATATCAATGTATAAGACAATGAACACAGACACGTTCTCCTTGAGCCAGCATCATCAACTGAACTCGTGTATTGCAAGACACCCAATTATACAGTTTGCATCTCTAACCTTGAAGCTAGACAGGGAGTACTTTTACTCCTTAATTTCTCACAGCGCAGTTTGTTTCTTGTACATTCTTTCTGTGTGAAAGCTACTGATAAGACTTTGCAGCTTCACATTCTGGCTTCATTATCTTTGGTTAACTCCTTCATGACTTATACAACTTATAATTATATTATGGGTCTATGCGATGGCTACATAGACAGACAGATAATTATGCAACTACATCTACATTTTGATTATTTATATACACAGCTATTCTTATTACGTTTGAACAAACAAGCTATAGCTTAGACGACCTCCACACGTCCATTCGTGTGACACCTGTCAGAGAGTGGGAAAAGCAGGGCTGCGCCCCAAAGACCCACTGGTATCTTTGCCCATCATTGATGAGCCTTTCAGGAAGGTGGCTGTGGATCTGGTCTGACAGCTGGCCATCCCCGGCAGCTCCGGGAAACGCTTCGTACTAACAGTAGTAGATTATGCCACCCGATACCTCAAAGCAGTTGCCTTGTCATCCATTTGTGCTGACAAAATGACCACCGCATTGCTGGAAATTTTCTCCTGAGTGGGTTTTCCCCAGCTCACTGATCAGGAGAACTAATTAATGTCACAGTTGATAGAGTCATTCTGTAGGCAAATCCAGGTGCTACATCTGGTGGCCAGCCCATACCTTCAACAGACTAATGGCCTCTGTGAGCAGTTCAATGGCACCCTAAAGCAGATGCTTAAAATGTTGGTCGACTCCCATGGCCATGACTGGGAGCGGTATCTCCCACACCTGTTATTTTCCAATTGGGAGGTTCCCCAGGCCTTAACGGGATTCTCACCTTTTGAACTCCTGTACTGGCGACGTGTGTGGGATCCCCTGGCTCTGGTGAAAGAGGCTTGGGAAGGGGACTTAGACACCACTGGAATGTCAGACATCAAGTATGTTGTGTGCTCCTGGGACAAAACGCAGGCCATGACGCAGCTTGTGCACAACAATAGGGCTCAAGCCCAGGCCCAACAGAAGTGTTGTATGACCAGAATGCTTGTGAGAGGGCCTTCAAAGTGGTTCAAAAAGTGTTAGTACTTGTCCCTGTACAATAAGACAATCTTCTGGCAGCCCAGGAAGGCCTATACCTCTTGTACCAGCAGCACAACAATGTAACGTACCTTGTCACCCTGGACGAAAAAATTATGCAAAATCCAGTGGAAAGATCCAAGACAAGTTCTTATCTTCAAATATACAGTTAAAAACTATTTATTTCATAACTTCATTATTTATATATATTTTTCGGATAGCTGGATTGTGTGGCTGGCTCCCACCCTCTTTCCTTGCGGACAGCAATCTACGATTGATAGAATTCCACAGGCATTGAAGAACAACGGTAAGCTGGAAAAGAAACACTTTTTTGTATTTGTCATCCTGGACCCAAGGCAGAATGCCTTCCACGTGAACATGATGAAGGCACATCATGAGCAGGTGGCTTGTGCACAGCCCGGTGTGCAACCTGCCTAAGAGGTTGACTTTATCCCTCTGTAAGCTCTTAGCTACCGAAATGCTGCCTTTCCGCCTGGTGGACACACAGGATTTTAGAGACCTTATGTCTGTCGCTGTGCCCCAGTACCAGATGCCCAGTCACCACTACTTCTCTAAGAAAGGTGTGCCTGCGCTACAACAGCATATCGCACACAATATCACCACTTCCTTGATAAACTCTGTGTGTGAACGGGTGCATTTCACCACCGATACTTGGACCAGTAAGCATGGACAGGGACGTTACATCTACCTTTGTTCCAGTTCTTCGTGTCTGTAAAAAAGGGAGCACATCGGATTGTCCACGGAAAGTAGTAGACATCTTACTTTTGCTGGTAGATGGCCTATCTTCAGCAGATGTTATTGGAGCTTTGCCACCTTCCCCACGGACTAAAACATTTTTTCTTTTTCCAACACGCCTGTTCCACTTTCCACCAGCATCTGTCATTTTGCCACTCATTTTGATTGAGACAAGATTGTGCACTTAAAATGTGGTAGTAAAATTTGAGAGGTGGTGTAGATTGCAGCGGTGGTCTATCTTTATTGACAGCAGAAGGAACAACAATAACTATCCCCGACAATGCAACTATGGCCCTTAAACTGGCAGCACAGTTTGCTAGTATAATGGCTTAGTAAAAATGAGTTTGCGGGTGCAATGCAGAGGTGCTGCAAATAGCGTTGCACCAGTGGGACACTAATGAAGTCCAACAGCCACTTTTAGGATGCCACTAAGTTTCCTCAGTGTTTGCTAGTATAATGGCTTAATAAAAATGAGTTTGCGGGTGCAATGCAGAGGTGCTAGAAATAGCTTGGCACCAGTGGGACACTAATGAAGTTCAACAGCCACTTTTTGGATGCGATTAAGTTTCCTCAGTGTTTGCTATTATAATGGCTTAGTAAAAATGAGTTTGAGGGTGCAATGCAGAGGTGCTGGAAATAGCTTGGCACCAGTGGGACACTAATGAAGTCCAGCAGCCACTTTTTGGATGCCACTAACTCAGGGCCGGCTCCAGGTTTTTGTGGGCCCTGGGCGGAAGAGTCCCGGTGGGCCCCATCCACACGCAGACACACACATACGTACACATACATATACATATTTAAAGACAAACTCACAAAAATACGTATAGAACTGACATATCTATACAGTGATATACACTGACATACATAGATACACATCATACATGCATACAGACACACACAACACAACTCTGCTAGATACATACATACAGACACACACAGCTCTGCTGGATACATACACACATAGCTCTGCTACATACATAGCTCTGCTACATACATACACATAGCTCTGCTACATACATACATGAATCTGCTACATACATACACACATAGCTCTGCTACATACATACACACATAGCTCTGCTACATACATAGCTCTGCTACATACATACATGAATCTGCTACATACATACACACATAGCTCTGCTACATACATACATGAATCTGCTACATACATACACATATAGCTCTGCTACATACATACATGAATCTGCTACATACATACACATATAGCTCTGCTACATACATACACACATAGCTCTGCTACATACATACACACATAGCTCTGCTACATACATACACACATAGCTCTGCTACATACATAGCTCTGCTACATACATACATGAATCTGCTACATACATACACACATAGCTCTGCTACATACATACACACATAGCTCTGCTACATACATACACACATAGCTCTGCTATATACATACACACATAGCTCTGCTATATACATACACACATAGCTCTGCTATATACATACACACCTAGCTCTGCTATATACATACACACATAGCTCTGCTATATACATACACACCTAGCTCTGCTATATACATACACACATAGCTCTGCTATATACATACACACATAGCTCTGCTATATACATACACACATAGCTCTGCTACATACATACACACATAGCTCTGTTACATACATACACACATAGCTCTGCTACATACATACACACATAGCTCTGCTACATACATACACACATAACTCTGCTATATACATACACACATAGCTCTGCTATATACATACACACATAGCTCTGCTATATACATACACACATAGCTCTGCTACATACATACACACATAGCTCTGCTACATACATGCACACATAGCTCTGCTACATACATACACACATAGCTCTGCTACATACATACACACATAGCTCTGCTACATACATACACACATAGCTCTGCTACATACATACACACATAACTCTGCTATATACATACACACATAGCTCTGCTATATACATACACACATAGCTCTGCTATATACATACACACATAGCTCTGCTACATACATACACACATAGCTCTGCTACATACATGCACACATAGCTCTGCTACATACATACACACATAGCTCTGCTACATACATACACACATAGCTCTGCTACATACATACACACATAGCTCTGCTATATACATACACACATAGCTCTGCTACATACATACAGACACACACGTAGCTCTGTGGGGCCCACACACACAGCTCCAGGGGCCAGCACATACAGCACCGGGGGGCAGGGCATACACCTAAGGGGGGAGAAGCCCATACAGCTCCCCAGGGCCCATAAATCGGGGGCGGGGAGGGCACATACCTCTCAGGTCACGGTGGAGAGGGGGCCCACACAGCGCCGGAGAGGGGGCCCACACAGCGCCGGAGAGGGGGCCCACACAGCGCCGGAGAGGGGGCCCACACAGCGCCGGAGAGAAGAGCTGTGCTGGGGGTCGCTGGCTGGCACTGCAACTCCTTCATCTGTGGGACTGAGCAGGCCGGTCGGTAGCTCCGCCCACAGATGAAGTTCAAACCAGGAAGTCTGCGTGCCTTAAAGGGTCGGCGCTGCAGATTCCTGCCGAGGACTGCGGAACTCGGCCCGGGGGCAGCAGAACTAAGGCGAGGGGGCCCCGGCCAAGGGGCACCAGAACTGACGAGGCCGAGTGGGCCCCCCCGGCTCTCCAGGGCCCCGGCATTTGCCCAGGTATGCCGCGTGCTGACGCCGGCCCTGCACTAACTGGCAGCACTCTTTTCAATTAAAATGGCTTTGCAAAAATGTGCAGGAGGGGAGAATGCAGAGGTGCTGGGACTTGCTTGGCACACGTGCCACAATAATGGAGGACAGCAGCCACTCTTTGGATGGCACTAACTGGCAGCACTCTGCTATTAAAATGGCTTTGCTAAAAAGGGCAGGAGGGTACAGTGGCCGGGTTGTGGGTCAGTGTAGAGGAAAGGAAGCCTCACTTTCTATCCCTCCTAATGGTGAAATGCAGCGAGGAAGTCCCTGAGCTTAGCTACACAGAAGCTGTTATCTGTAGCTGTTAAAATCTGTTTCCACGGCCCTGACTGTCACCTATGGCTCTGAGCCTGCTGTAATTAGCCCTTAAAAGGGCTGAAAGAAACTTCTATCCCTATTCTGTATAGCGCTGTGTGGAGAGCGTACACAGCAGTATCAGCGACAGGTGCTGCGTCTGCGGTGACTGTCACCCACAAGCAGAAGGCAGATAATGGCGTCCTGACGGGCAGATGCTCGTATTTATAATGCAGGGACATGTGACATGGACATCCTATCACACATGCCCTTGCTTGTCTGGCAAAAAGTCCACTTAGCTGTGTGTGTGTCTGGGATTGGATGACATGCTGGCCCGCCCCTCTACACGTGCGCTTAGGGAAGGAAGAACAGAAAAAAAAAATGTCGATCGCCATTATCCAACCAGCAGTGATCTGAACGCGCAGTCCCCGCACACTATACGCTGAAATTTCATAATAGTGTGAGTCGCAGAGTGACTTACACTATTACAGCGGAAAGCCAGCTAGTAATTAGCTTGGCTTTTTGCTTATAGAACCGTTCTCGAACGTAACTCGAGCTAACGAACTTTTAGCAAAAAGCTCGAGTTCTAGTTTGATCTAGAACAGCCCCCAAAATCACTCAAACCGCGAACCACGAACCACAAACCGCGCTCAACTCTACTCATGAGCATGCCTTGTCAGTCACCACACCACATCTCGCTGCAGCAGGTTCTCCTGGAGTGTTTGTTTCTCCAGAGATGTCCATCTCTACCTGTGTGCTGTAGGGGTGAGCTGCACACCTGCAGCCTGTGATGGGATTTGCTTCATCTCTTGTGTAACAAGCTGGTTTCTACTATTCAGATTCTCAGCAAATTATTTCTCCTTTGAGAATTGCATCCACACCAGATAGATCTTCTGAATAGGGCTGTAAAAGTCCAGATCCGCGCGGTTTCAACAATGCCCGGGATACCGGGTGCACGATCCGGATCTGGCACTGGGGAAATTAATTGAAAAATAAAGAAAACAAGAGTTAAGTGAGAGTTTCGCCGGCCCTCCTGTTGTCTGTGATAAGTTGCAATCAGAAGCGTCCCCAGCCTGTGACAGCGTCTGGCTGCAGTCATTGCTCATCGTGGCTCAGTCATAGGCTACACTCATAACCGGCGGTCGTTCTCTATGGCCACTAGCTGTAAGATGTAGCAGTGCTGGATGTGTCGTCATGGGACCTTGTGTGGATTACGCCGGACCTGCAGGGTGTTGGGGGTTAATAAAGAGGTGAAGGAGGGTGTGTTTTGTATTTTTTCCAAAAAAAGGATTTTTTCTCTGTGTTTGTATTTATTTACTGTCACTTACAGGTTAGTGGGGCAGGTATCTAATAGATGCCTATGCTATCACTAACCTAGGGTTTAGTAGTAGGTGTACGCTGTTATTAACCCCTAATTACCCCAATTGCCACCGCACCAGGGCAATCGAGAAGAGCTGGTAAAGCACTAGGATTGTCACATCCAATGGATGCGGCAATACTGGGCGGCTGCGGGCTGAGAATACCAGGTCCCCAGCTGGCTTATCTTGGCTGGGGATGAAAATTAGGGGGGACCACATGTAGTTTATTTTTAAAATTATTTATTGAAATAAAAAACAAAGCCGTATGCGGTTTCTCATAGGCCGGAGTCACACTTTCGAGGGACTCGTACGAGTCTGACATCGCATCGCCGGCACAACCGCACACTCTGATAGGAGAGTGCATGTGCTTCTAGGTACATGCACGCTCATGTTCCGAGCACAGCAGGCCGTGCCGGGTGATGTCATGCCAGACTTGTACGAGTCAGACATCGCATCACTGGCACAGCCGCACACTCTTATAGGAGCGTGCATATGTTTCTAGGTACATGCATGCTCATGTTCAGAACACAGCAGGCCATGCAGGGTGATGTCATGCCAGACTTGTACGAGGCTGACATCGCATGACTGATACAGCCCAACTCTCTGACATGAGCGTGCATGTGTTTCTAGGTACATGCACGCTCATGTTCAGGGCGCGACAGGCCGTGCCGGATGATGTCATGCCAGACTTGTATGAGTCTGACATCACATCACCGGCACAGCTGCACACTCTTCTGACAGGAGCTGGCCGCATGTGTGTCTGTCTACATGCACGCTCACCATACTGACCCGCAGATACTTGCACTGCTTTCCCCGTCCACCGGCCGTCCTGGCGCCTGTGATTGGTTGCAGTCAGCTGACACACTGCCACTCAGGGTGGGGGGGCATGATTAACTGCAACCATTTACTTGCGCCGGTGGGTGGGCAAAACAGTGGATATTGAATTGTCGGCTCCGGAAGGGAAAAGCCTGACCCAGAAGCAGTCTGCCGCTATGACACCGGCTAGGTGAGTATACCTTGTGTACTCCTGCCCCCCTATCCCTTCCACCATAGTATTTAATCTCCGGATTCTGGCCCCAATGATTTATATGGGCACCGGATTCCGGAGCGGATCAGGTTGTTTTTTATATTGAGCAGTGATCCGCCGATCCCGTTTTTTTGCCAGTCCGAGCAGCTTTACTTGTGAGTTTTCTCCCACTGTAGGCCTGGAAACCTGTACCTTGCTTGGAGAACTTTCCTGCCCAGGGTGGCCCATCCTTGCATGTGCTCCAGACATGAGGAGAAACCATGACACACACACTACATTAAAGTAGTTTTATTTTTGCACAGAAGGGCAGTATTATGGTAGTTATATTCTTGTAATAGGAGCACTATTGTAGTAGTTATATTTCTGTACATAGGGGGCAGTATTATAGTAGTTATATTCTTGTACTTAGGGGCAGTATTATAGTAGTTATATTCTTGTAATAGGAGCACTATTGTAGTAGTTATATTCCTGTACATAGGGGGCAGTATTATAGTAGTTATATTCTTGTACATAGGGGCAATATTATAGTAGTTATATTCTTGTATATAGGGGCAGTATTATATTAGTTATATTCTTGTACATAGGAGCAGTATTATAGTAGTTATATTCTTGTACATAGGGGCAGTATTATAGTAGTTATATTCTTGTACATAGGGGCAGTATTATAGTAGTTATATTCTTGTACATAGGGGCAGTATTATAGTAGTTATATTCTTGTACATAGGGGCAGTATTATAGTAGTTATATTCTTGTACATAGGGGCAGTATTACAGTAGTTATAGTCTTGTACATAGGAGCAGCATTATAGTAGTTATATTCTTGTATATTGGGGCAGTATTATAGTAGTTATATTCTTGTACATAGGGGGCAGTATTATAGTAGTTATATTCTTGTACATAGGGGCAGTATTATAGTAGTTATATTCTTGTACATAGGGGGCAGTATTATAGTACTGTAGTTATATTCTTGTATATAGGGGGCAGTATTATAGTAGTTATATTCTTGTACATAGGGGGTAGTATTATAGTATATTCTTGTACATAGGAGCAGTATTATAGTAGTTATATTCTTGTACATAGGGGCAGTATTATAGTAGTTATATTCTTGTACATAGGGGGCAGTATTTTAGTGGTTATATTCTTGTACATAAGGGCAGTATTATAGTAGTTATATTCTTGTATATAGGAGCAGTATTATAGTAGTCATATTCTTGTACATAGGGGGCAGTATTTTAGTGGTTATATTCTTGTACATAAGGGCAGTATTATAGTAGTTATATTCTTGTATATTGGGTTCAGCATTAGATATTTTTACATAGAATCCAGCATTATTGTAGTAATATTCTTGAAATTACCATGTACAGCACCTATACTCAGGTACTAAGGGATTCTATAAAGCCCATTTTTCAACTATACAGTATAAATCAGACTATATATTAACACTAAGTGGAAAAATTATTTGAGCCGCACATTGTAATTATATTATTATTATTCAGCGTTTGACAAGTGAGTTGTAACGATGACAAGTATGGAGTACATCGCTTCCACAGGACGAAGACATGGGTGAATTACATGTGAATGTGATATATGAACCTCAAGGTCATCCTCACGACTAAAAATGTATAAATACGTGTGCGTCTCAATACTAATTTTTTGCTATCATAATAAAATGTTTACGGTTTACATACGAGAACCATCAGAAGCTCAAAGGACAAATCTTACTAATCTTTAATGCCGAATAAACTAAAAAAAAAAGCAGTTACATCAACATCTGAAATTTTTGAAAAAGTGTCGTCTGGAAGCCAAAAATTCAACAATATACTTAGCCGCTCCTTACAGAAGAAAATATTCTGTTGCCCTAAATCAGATCTTGTCTGATCCTGCAAGGGTTACAGAAGAAGCAGTGGGAGGGAGAGATGGTGAGGAGTGCGGAGGAACACCTCATTAGCTCGCTGGCACCACAATGTCTGGACACTGATCTCCAATCGCTGGAGAAGTCTGAGAACATCCGCACAAACTTACAAGTTCTCACTCCGGGCAGACGCAGGCAAAACTCTTACTGGATTTCATGTTAGCGTCTCCTTATTCCGACTCGGTAAGTTTTACATTTTGAACGTTTTTTTAGAATTTCTCAGCCAAATTCTTTAAATTCTATATATATATTTATTTATTTATTTTTTAATTTCTAAAGTTTTACCGTAACGTATATGCATTTCTCAAGGTTTTCACTTATAGATCCTAAAGACGGTAAAGAATTTGAATCTTTGTCTTTTAGTCTTCTTATTTTTCTAATAATTTTTGGTTCCGATAATATTTTTTTGAATTCCTGAATATTATTTCAAATTACTTTGTCCTTTCTGATAATTATTTCTTTCCCATTCAGATTTTTCTAACTTTTTTTCCAAGGGATAGTTTGATCAAGTTTTGTCTGCTTATAACTTAATATTTTAATTAAAAGACTTATTAGTTTACGCTTTGGTTACAATTCATAGAAGGGTTTGAAATCACAGGAAAAAAAAATATTTTCCATTTTTGAAATTATTCTTTTTAAAAAAAAACTAAAATAATTAAAAATTAATGTTATGAAACCATAATAGTTGCTAACGCTATCAATCCTAGAAGTCAACTGTATGGGCCAAAAAATCTCGAAATCACAATTAAAAAGTGATGACTATAAAAAGATTCTGGTAAACAATAATGAGCAGCGGCCCGGCGGTCAAGAATGAAGCCGATACATGGATTTCTTATTATTAACATATACGTCGGCCCAGCTCTTCTGTCCTATGTTTAATAATTAAAATGAAAGTTTTACTAATTGAAAATTCATCACTACCTAGGCGCGCGGATCGGCGTCCTACGATGTCAGTTAAAGATATCAATAAATTACTTAAAACTCAACCTGAATAATGAGGCAAAAGATTATACCTGGTCCATTAATTACATTAATTTCTTAATATTTATTGTAATTCCAGTCATCACCTAATTATTGGCCAAGGTTTAAAAGACTGGATAAATTTTGAGTTATGATCAATTTTTTCTGTTAAACTCAATTATCAAAAAAAGTTAAAAATTATTTGAGAATTAGTTTTTACTAGTTTTTTTACCTTTCTATACAATTTGTCGCTATATTATATTTTTACCCGGCTCAACAAAATTATAATTACTCTTATATATGTTATTTCTCTGTCTTTAAAGTTCGATCACGTCGTTCAGAGTTTTTTTTGTTGTAAAAATTGAAAGAATATTAATCCTTACACCAGTGGACTCAACGCTTGTGCTTCCAGTGTAGATCGATATCTTTCTCTTTCTAACAATGATTATTTTCAATATATATATATATATATATATATATATATATATATATATATATATATATATATATATATATATATATATTCAGTTAGGTATTAACCACTGAAGACTCTCATCTCTTTTAAACATTTTTTTTTATTTATACAGCATAATAAAATTAAATGGTTCAGGTATATAAACAATATGGCTCCGAGAAGTCACAATAATATCATAATATTCAATGTAAATCAATAACGTTGGTTAAGCTTAAAATACCACTAATTATATTTAGTGTATTTTTTTAAATTATGAACTGTAAACATGGAATCATTTTTTATTATTATTTTATGATTTTACTTTTCCCCCAAAATTAATACTCTAGTAATATATTCTAGCTGAATCCCTAATACTCTAGTAAATTATATTATAATACTTTACTTGAATCCTTCCACTTGAGGTGGCTTGTTAAGAAATGAAAAATGTTTTATTGCTTTTTTTATTGTGGATATATGAGTAAAAGTATGAAGACATATTGTGAACTAGGATCAGACCCAACATTAAGGGAAAAAAGACAGACGTTGTAAAGTGTTTGACGTGTACCGATCAGTGTCTATGGGGTGTAATTCTGAGTGATATAAGTATAATGTAGGCTCTCGAATCGGTGTCTATGGGGTGTAATTCTGAGTGATATAAGTACAGTATAATGGAGGCTACTCGATTGACATCTATCGGGTGTAATTTTGAGTGATATAAGTACAGTATAATGGAGGCTCCCCGATCGGCATCTATGGGGTGTAATTCTGAGTGATATAAGTACAGTATAATGTAGGCTCTCGAATAGGTGTCTATGGGGTGTAATTCTGAGTAACATAAGTACGGTATAATGGAGGCTCCCCGATCAGCACCTATGGGGTGTAATTCTGAGTGATATAAGTAGGGTATAATGGAGGCTCCCCAATCGGCTGTGTACAGCCCTCTACTGTTTTCTTATAATTTAGGTTTCCTTGCGCTTTCATAAGAAAGTCACCATCTTCAACCTCACAAAATTGTAAAATAGTGTTAAACATTAGCAGAAAGACCTGAAAAAGACTTTGTTAGGACTCTACAGTGAGTGCTGTACTTTGCCTATTGGTAATTTCAACGCTACAAATATTCTCAGGTCAACTGGAGTTCAGATCGTTGTTATTGACTTGACATTTCAACATAAAAGGCAACAGTTTCTGGTCCAACCAGTAGAATTGTCCTGTTGGGTAGGTACGAGTATATTGTGGGGTCCTCGATCGGAATCTATGGTGTGTCCATTGAGTAATATCAGTACAGTATAATGTAGGCTCCCTGATCGGTATCTATGGGGTGTACATCTACATTATATGTGTACAATATAATGTAGACTCCTCGATCAACATCTATGGGGTAAAACAAAAATTGAATCCTTAGATCCATAATGTAACCAAAACAGTTATCATATCCACCACGGTTCCCAAATACGAATATAGACCTATATATGATCTCTAGTTTTCAATCAATTAGTATAATGAGATACATAAATATACACAATATTAGGCAAAAGCAGTACAAATTTTATTAATAAATAGAGGGCACACACACAGTGCATGAAGTGAGTTTTTAAAAACATATACACGAAAAACGGGACAGTGTGATTGGTCTAACATAGATGTAATTCATATAATATGGCGCTGATCATGAGATAACACTGACGACAATTAGATACTAACAGCTCACCCTAACAATATATGTAGGGGTACTATGTACTATGTAGTATATAAAGGGGCACCTACATATATTGTTAGGGTGAGCTGTTAGTATCTAATTCTCATCACTGTTATCTCATGATCAGCGCCATATTATATGAATTACATCTGTGTTAGACCAATCACACTCTCCTGTTTTTCGTGTATATGTTTTTAAAAACTCACTTCATGCACTGTGTCGCCTCTATTTATTAATAAAATTTGTACTGATTTTGCATAATATTGTGTCTATTTATGTATCTCAGTATACTAAATGATTGAAAACTAGAGGTCATATATAGGTCTATAAACATCTATGGGGTGTCCATCTAAGTAATTTAAGTACAGTATAATGTAGGCTCCCCAGTCAGCATCTATGGGGTGTCTATCTGAGTAATATAAGTACATTATAATGTAAGGGCCCCGATCGGCATGTACGGGGTGTCCATTGAGTAATATATGTACAGTGTAATGTAGGCTTCCTGATTATCATCTATGGGGTGTCCATCTGAGTAATATAAGTACATTATAATGTAGGGGCCCCGATCGGCATCTACGGGATGTACATCTGAGTATAAGTACAGTATAATGTAGGCTGCCCAATCGGCATCTATGGGATGTCCATCTGAGTAATATATGTACAGTGTAATGTAGGCTTCCTGATTATCATCTATGGGGTGGCCATCTGAGTAATATAAGTACATTATAATGTAAGGGCCCCGATCGGCATGTACGGGGTGTCCATTGAGTAATATATGTACAGTGTAATGTAGGCTTCCTGATCATCATCTATGGGGTGTCCATCTGAGTAATATAAGTACATTATAATGTAGGGGCCCCGATCGTCATCTACGGGGTGTACATCTGAGTATAAGTACAGTATAATGTAGGCTCCCCATTCGGCATCTATGGGGTGTCCATCTGAGTAATATAAGTACATTATAATGTAGGGGCCCCGATCGGCATCGACGGGGTGTCCATTGAGTAATATATGTACAGTGTAATGTAGGCTCCCCGATCAGCGTCTATGGGATGTACATCTGAGTAATATAAGTAGAATATATTGTAGGCTCCCTGATCGGCATCTACGGGGTGTAATTCTGAGTAATTTCAGTACAATATAATGTAGGCTCCCAATTGACATCTATGTTGTGTACATCTGAGTAATATCAGTACAGTATAATGTAGGCTCCCGTTTGGTATCTATGGGGTGAAATTTTGAGTTATATAAGTAAAGTATAATGTAGGCGCCTTGATCGGTGTCTATGGGGTGTAATTCTGACTAATGTCAGGACAGTATAATGTAGGCGCCCTGATTGGTGTTTATTGGGTGTAATTCTGAGTAATATAAGTACAGTATAATGTAGGGGCCCCGATCGGCATCTATGGGGTGTACATCTGAGTATAAGTACAGTATAATGTAGGCTCCCCAATCGGCATCTATGGGGTGTCCATCTGAGTAATATAAGTACATTATAATGTAGGGGCCCCGATCGGCATCAACGGGGTGTCCATTGAGTAATATATGTACAGTGTAATGTAGGCTCCCTGATCAGCGTCTATAGGGTGTACATCTGAGTAATATAAGTAGAATATATTGTAGGCTCCCTGATCGGCATCTACGGGGTGTAATTCTGAGTAATTTCAGTACAATATAATGTAGGCTCCCAATTGACATCTATGTTGGGTACATCTGAGTAATATCAGTACAGTATAATGTAGGCTCCTGTTTGGTATCTATGGGGTGACATTTTGAGTTATATAAGTAAAGTATAATGTAGGCGCCTTGATCGGTGTCTATGGGGTGTAATTCTGACTAATGTCAGGACAGTATAATGTAGGCGCCAAGATTGGTGTTTATTGGGTGTAATTCTGAGTAATATCAGTACAGTATAATGTAGGCTCCCAATTGGCATCTATGGGGTGTACATCTGAGTAATATAAGTAGAGTATGATGTAGGCTTCCTGATAAGCATCTATGGGGTGTCATGCTGAGTAACAAAAATACAGTATAATGTAGGTTCCCCGATCAGCATCTATGGGGCGGACATCTGAGTAATATCAGTACAATATAATGTAGGCTCCCCGATTAGCGTCTATGAGGTATAATTGTGAGTGATATAAGTAGAGGATAATGTAGGTCCCCCGATTGGCATCCATGAGGTATAATTATAAATAATATAAGTACAGTATAATGTAGTCTCCCGATTGGCAACTATGGGGTGTACATCTGAGTAATATAAGTGCAGTAGAATGTAAACTCCCCGATCGGCATCTATGGGGTACAAGTCTGAGTAATATGAGTACAGTATAATGTAGGCTCCCCGATCGGCGTTTATTGGGTGAAATTCTTAGTAATATAATTACACGGTACATGTAATGCCAATAATGCCAAAAAGGCAGATCAGAGAGCCTTCATTATACTGTACGTATAATGAAGGCTCTCTGATCGGCATTTATGGGGCGGACATCTGAGTAATATAAGTACAGTATAATGTAGGCTCTCCGAACGTCGTCTATGGGGCGGACATCTGAATAATTTAAGTACAGTATAATGTAGGCTCCCTGATCAGCCTCTGTGGGGTGTAATTCTGAGTAATATCAGTACAGTATAATGTAAATTCTCTGATTGGTGTCATGGGGTGTAATTCTGAGTAATATCAGTACAGTATAATGTAGGCTCCCCAATTGACATCTATGGGGTGTAATTATGAGTAACATAAGTAGAGTATAATGGAGGCTCCCTGATCGGGGTCTATGGGGTGTAATTCTGAGTAATATAAGTAGAGTATAATGTAAGCTCCTGATCGGCGTTTATGTGATGTAATGCTATATAATATAAATACAGTATAATGGAGGTTCCCCGATCGGCTGTGTACAGCGCTCTTCTGTTTTCCTATAATTTAGGTTTCTTTACGCTTTCTTAAGAAAGTCTCCATCATCAACCTCACAGAATTGTAAAATAATGTTAAACGCTAGCAGAAAGACCTCAAAAAGCCTTCGTAGGATTCTACAGAGAGTGCTGTACTTTGGCTATTGGTAATTTTAACGCTACAAATATTCTCAGGTCAACTGGAGTTCAGCTCGTTGTTGCTGACTTGACATTTCGACATAAAAGGCAACAGTTTCTGGTCCAACCAGTAGCATTGTCCTGTTGGGTACGAGATTGTGAAGCTCGGCCCCAGGAAGGCCGACGTATCCCAAAATGTAATCACATTGGCTAGCTGCAGCGCTCACGTCACTGATGGAAATTGCCTTAACAGTGAGTAGAGCTCTTCCTCATTCATTAGGTTACACTCTCGAGTTCGGAGAGCCGGAGGAGGACCTATCTACTGCCATGCCAGCCTTGGTTTATCAGGCCTTTTCTTGGAATATTTCAGTTTCAAGAGTGAGTATAAGTATTAAAAGTCATGTACTGACTGTTTGCCGAAGTATAAGCCAACTAAATTCATGTATTAAGATGTATAACTAGTTTTTACGTTGAGCAATCACGTAATTAGTTGAGAACTCTTTGAAGGTTTTTCAATTTGACAGGTGCTTTTTTGTTAGTAGCCATGCCAATGTATAAAGAAGAGGACAGGATCTATAGAGTGGATCTATACTGTTGTCTATTTTGCTAATTATGGGTTATTTTATATCTTTCTTCGATGGATCAATCTTTTTTCTTAAATTATCGATTCATGACGCTCCTACACTAAGAATTTTATATTATATGTGGCAAATCCGAAAAGTAATAGATCTTTACGTTTTTAAATTTTGGGACTAAATTTTTCTTAATTTCGTAGAAATTCTATCAGAGCGGTTGTAAATATATTTTGCATTTGAGAAGATTTCTAAATAGTATATATCTTGAATTTTGTATTTTTTTTTATTATTATTTTTTTTTACCTTTTTTTACAAGAGTAAGATTTTTCTAAAAGAATATTACATTTTCAAGGATGGCTTCATTACACAATGAATTCCTAAAATACAATTTTGAAAATAATATTTTACAGGCTGAAAATAAAAATGAAAAATAGGACATCGGGGATGGAGTAATTTCAATTATTATGTTTTTTTATGTTTATTATGACTTTTCTAAGAAATTCAGATTTCAATAAAATTCCATTATTTTCTTATTATTTACATGAAGATGAAGAAAGAAAGATTATAAACTTAAAAAAATCTTTAAGCTGAGGGTTTTTTTACAAAATGGGAAATATTCATTTGTTTACCTAGAAATAGAAATTATCACTATTGTAGTTTCAACACTGAATGAAAAGATTCACCGGAGAGATGTATTCACTGAAAAAAAAAATTGGAATTAACTCCTTTTGTTTCAATAAATACTTCTTAAAAATTGTTTTTACAAAATTCTGCTTCATAGAAAAAAATGAAAATTTAGAATTCTAATTAACTGCCATTAGTCTCCTGCCTTTAATGCCACGGAATTTTGTAATTCCCTTCATGAGAATTTTTTTATTACTTTTGTTCTTATGTTTTAGTCATTTTTTTTTATATATTATCCTTTAACGTTCATGTTAGTTTTGATCATTTTATAAGAAAAATTGTTTTTGTTTGTTTTTTCGGATTTATAACTTCAATGGATCCACTACATTTCCAATTTGTTTGTTAATTTAAAAAAAAAAAATCTTTAAATTTAAAGATATATGTATAAAAATGTTTATTAATTGGTAAAACGTTGACCTTTATTATAAATTAGAAAGGTTGACGGCGCTAAAATAAAATAAGTTTAATTAATCACAGATGGAAAAGAGGTTAAAAAATATGGATTTTCAAAACAATACAATTTAATAAATTTGTACTGTACAAGTCACAACTAAAAATTAGAAAATATTACCGGCGGGTGACAAGCCAACCTTTATAAAATAAGCTAAGTTTTGTCAAAAAGTTCTTAATTTACAAAATATCAGTATATTTTTTTAACCTAAAATATTGCAAATTAAAATGTTGGTTATTTTGATTTACGCTGATCTAAGAAAGTAGATTAAATAACTGTAATCCTCTAGAATATAGCAAACTGTGTGAAAAAGGTGATACTAAATTAATAGTGTCTTGTATATATGGCATAGATCATAAAGGCATAGTACATTGCTGTGGTTGCACTGTCGTACCAGTCCAGTACCAGCCTTTACCATTTGCCATTGATATCAAAGGATAGATCCAAACGTCGCAGAGGGGTTTTTTTCACCAATCTGCGAAAAGTTGGCAGCAAAATCTGAACGTTCCACATGCAATTGTTAGTGTGACTCTCCCATGGATTTCATGGATTTGGAGTGAGAAAAATTTGATGAAAAAATTCCGCACATTTACAAAAAAGAAAACTGCTGAAAACGTGACAATCTACCTGGCATTCCAGTCTCTGTACTTACACATTTGGAATCGATTTTACAGTGACTGAAAGTTTCTAGACATGGAATTTTTTTACTAATGTCTTTTAACTTATGCACTAATATTGTTAGTAATGATGAGTGGGCACTACCATGCTCAAAGACTCAGTATTAGTCATGAGTAGGCACTACCATGCTTAGGTGCTCGGTACTGGTAACTAGTGATGAGCGGTCACTACCATGCTCGGGTGCTCAGTACTGGTAACTAGTGATGAGCGGGCACTACCATGCTCAGGTGCTCAGTACTCGTAACTAGTGATGAGTGGGCACTACCATGCTCGGGTGCTCAGTACTGGTAACTAGTGATGAGCGAGCACTACCATGCTCAGGTGCTCAGTACTCGTAACTAGTGATGAGCGAGCACTACCATGCTCGGGTGCTCAGTACTCGTAACTAGTGATGAGCGAGCCCTACCATGCTTAGGTGCTCGGTACTCTAACTAGTGATGAGTGTGCACTACCATGCTTAGGTGCTCGGTACTCGTAACTAGTGATGAGTGGGCACTACCATGCTCAGGCGCTCGGTACTTGTAACTAATGATGAGCGGGCACTACCATGCTCAGGTGGTCTGTATTCGTAACTAGTGATGAGCGAGCACTACCATGCTCGGGTGCTCGGTACTTGTAACTAGAGATGAGCGAACCGGTCCCGGTTCGGCTCGAGGTCGGTTCGCCGAACGGAGGTCCCGTTCGAGTTCGGCTCGTCGAACGTTCGACGAACCGAACTCGAACTGCATAGGAAACAATGGCAGGCAATCACAAACACAGAAAAACACCTAGAAAACACCCTCAAAGGTGTCCAAAAGGTGACAAACAACTCACAACACATGGGAAAGTGACAAGGACATATACTCATGTGAAAACAAAAGAGCAGGACAAGGAAAAAGAGGAGGACACACAGATATATGAGTATATGCAAGGAAACATCGATTCCATTATTGTGCAACTTGAGCCCTGCTCATTTTAGGCTTCCAATCTTGATAAATTGCCTGAGCTCGCCACGTACGCCTTGGGGATCTTGTCGTGTCCTGCAGCCAGCGTTCTCTCGGAACCTGTCTTCAGTGCTGCTGGGGGTCTGCTGGCAGATAAGCACACATGTCTGTCCACTGACAATGTGGACATGGCTCTCAGAGGACTTTTCTTCCCCTGGGTCAGCCAGGGGAGGCGAAAGGCACGCGTATTTTTGAGAGTGCTTCATGCAAAGCATCTTTTTCTTTTTCAAAAGGGGGCTCAACCGATGCCAGTCAAGTGGGGTGTGTGTGGCCCAGTTAGTGGAAACGAGGGAGACTGTGGTTGGAGTCCCCTCGCTGTGTCTCTAAAAGAACCAAGATGAACAAGTCATGGCTCTCAGAGGACTTTTCTTCCCCTGGGTCAGCCAGGGGACGGGAAAGGCACGCGTATTTTTGAGAGTGCTTCATGCAAAGCATCTTTTTCTTTTTCAAAAGGGGGCTCAACCGATGCCAGTCAAGTGGGGTGTGTGTGGCCCAGTTAGTGGAAACGAGGGAGACTGTGGTTGGAGTCCCCTCGCTGTGTCTCTAAAAGAACCAAGATGAACAAGTCATGGCTCTCAGAGGACTTTTCTTCCCCTGGGTCAGCCAGGGGACGGGAAAGGCACGCGTATTTTTGAGAGTGCTTCATGCAAAGCATCTTTTTCTTTTTCAAAAGGGGGCTCAACCGATGCCAGTCAAGTGGGGTGTGTGTGGCCCAGTTAGTGGAAACGAGGGAGACTGTGGTTGGAGTCCCCTCGCTGTGTCTCTAAAAGAACCAAGATGAACAAGTCATGGCTCTCAGAGGACTTTTCTTCCCCTGGGTCAGCCAGGGGACGGGAAAGGCACGCGTATTTTTGAGAGTGCTTCATGCAAAGCATCTTTTTCTTTTTCAAAAGGGGGGGTCAACCGATGCCAGTCAAGTGGGGTGTGTGTGGCCCAGTTAGTGGAAACGAGGGAGACTGTGGTTGGAGTCCCCTCGCTGTGTCTCTAAAAGAACCAAGATGAACAAGTCATGGCTCTCAGAGGACTTTTCTTCCCCTGGGTCAGCCAGGGGACGGGAAAGGCACGCGTATTTTTGAGAGTGCTTCATGCAAAGCATCTTTTTCTTTTTCAAAAGGGGGCTCAACTGATGCCAGTCAAGTGGGGTGTGTGTGGCCCAGTTAGTGGAAACGAGGGAGACTGTGGTTGGAGTCCCCTCGCTGTGTTTTACATGCTTTTAGAAGGTCATGACATGGCTTGGAGGTTGACTTTCATCATCTGCAAACTGTTGGCTACCAAAATGCTGCCTTTCCAACAACTGTGGTTATAGACAATGAGGAACATACTGATGAAGATGAGACGCAGATACCCGATTGGGATGACAACTTAAATATTCGGTCAGGGCAAGAAGATGCTCGGTCTGAGGGGAAGGGGAGTGCAAACACAACAATTGATGATGAAGTTCTAGATCCCACCTACTGTCAACCCACAGTCAGACACTCGAGGAGGTCAACAGAGGCGGTGGAGGAGGATGCAACCGACGTCGAAGTAACTTTGCGCCTTCCTGGACACAGTCGGAGCACTGGTAGCACGTCTACAACTGCATCCTCAGCCACCACTCTGCCTCTGAGCATTATTCGGGGTGGATCAACAGGTCGCATGGCCTCTAAGCCTTGCCTAGCCTGGTCCTTTTTTGACATAAAAAAAGATCGCCCAAATTATGTGATCTGTAACATTTGGCATGGTTATCTTACTAGAGGTCAAAACCTCAGCAGTTTGACAACTTCTTCCATGAATCGTCACATGAATAAATATCATATGGCCTGGTGGGAAGCTCACCGTGCTGCAATGCGGCCTAGCGGAGCCAACCATCCACCGCCTGCCCCTTCCAGTGCATCCGCGCGCTCGTCAACTTCTAGGACTGTGGGGACAGCTGTCACACCTGTTTTTCCACCCACAACTTCCACCACTGTAACCGCAACAGGCAGTTTGCTTGGTAGATCGTCAGTTGGTTTGGAAGGGGAAACAAGTGATTGTGTACAGCTCTCTCAAACATCGATAGCACCAACGTTGGATGAAGGCAACATCATGTCTCCGCCTGCACTTTCCTCACAAACCTGCATTTTTCCAGGGACACCCTACTCAACACCGTCTACACACAGCAGCCAGATCTCTGTCCCTCAGATGTGGTCAAATAAAAGGCCACTTCCTGCGACCCATGACAAAGCTAAGAGGTTGACTCTATCCCTCTGTAAGCTGTTGGCTACCGAAATGCTGCCTTTCCGCCTAGTGGACACACAGGATTTTAGAGACCTTATGTCTGTCGCTGTGCCCCAGTACCAGATGCCTAGTCGCCACTACTTCTCTAAGAAAGGTGTGCCCGCGCTACACCAGCATGTCGCACACAACATCACCGCTTCCTTGAGAAACTCTGTGTGTGAACGGGTGCATTTCACCACCGATACTTGGACCAGTAAGCATGGACAGGGACGTTACATGTCGCTGACTGGGCACTGGGTAACTATGGTGATAGATGGTGAAGGGTCTGCTGCACAAGTCTTGCCGTCCCCACGACTTGTGTGTCAATCCTCTGTCTGTCCAAGTTCCGCCACTGCTTCTGCATCCTCCACCTCATCTGGGTCCTCCACCTCCGCCCCAAGCCTGCCTGGTCAGGCCACCAGCATTCTCACTGCGCAGAAGGAATCACGCACCCCTCATTACTATGCTGGCAGCAGAGCGCAACGGCATCAGGCGGTCTTTAGCTTGACATGTCTTGGGAATAAGAGTCACACAGCTGAGGAGTTGTGGTCAGCTCTGCGGTCCGAGTTTAATAAATGGTTGTCTCCACTCAACCTGCAGCCTGGTAAGGCCGTGTGCGACAATGCTGCAAACCTGGGTGCGGCCCTTCGCCTGGGCAAGGTGACACACGTACCTTGTATGGCTCACGTGTTGAACCTTGTCGTCCAGCAATTTTTAACACACTATCCCGGCCTAGATGGCCTTCTGAACAGGGCACAAAAATTGTCTGCTCACTTCCGCCGTTCAAGCGCCGCAGCTGAGCGACTTGCATCGCTCCAGAAGTCTTTCGGCCTGCCGGTTCATCGCCTGAAATGCGATGTGGCGACACGCTGGAATTCAACTCTCCACATGTTACAGCGACTGTGGCAGCACCGCAGAGCCCTGGTGCAATACGTCATGACGTACAGCCTGGGCCAACGAGATGCAAAGGTGGGGCAGATCACCCTGATGGAGTGGTCTCAGATCAAGGACCTATGCACCCTTCTGCACAGTTTCGACATGGCGACGAATATGTTTAGCGCTGACAATGCCATTATCAGCATGACGATTCCAGTCATTTACATGCTGGAGCACACGCTAAACACTATTCGGAGTCAGGGGGTGGGACAACAGGAAGGGGAGGAACTACAGGAGGATTCATATGCGCAAGACACAACAACATCACCAAGGTCCAGACGTTCATCATCACCAACGCGGCAGGCATGGGACCATGGGGGACAGGGATCAACAAGGGCGCATGGTAGCAGGCGAGATGTTGAGGAAGGTGCAGGAGGACATGAAGATATGGAGGACGAACTGTCCATGGACATGGAAGACTCAGCAGATGAGGGAGACCTTGGTCAAATTTCAGTTGAAAGAGGTTGGGGGGAGATGTCAGAGGAAGAAAGAACGGGTAGCACCTCTATGCCACAAACACAGCGTGGACTTGGTCCGCATGGCTGCGCAAGACACATGAGTGCCTTCTTGTTGCACTACCTCCAACATGACCCTCGTATTGTCAAAATTAGAAGTGATGATGACTATTGGCTTGCCACACTATTAGATCCCCGGTACAAGTCCAAATTTTGTGACATAATTCCAGCCATAGAAAGGTACGCACTTATGCAGGAGTATCAGCAGAAGCTGTTACTCGATCTTAGATCGGCTTTTCCACCAAACAACCGTGCAGGTGCAGGGAGGGAATCTCCCAGTTGTAACTTGACAAACATGGGACGGTCTCGTCATCTTCAACAGTCTACATGTACCAGTAGGACCGTATCTGGTGCTGGTAACAGCAATTTAATGGAATCTTTTCATAATTTTTTTAGACCCTCCTTTGCAAGGCCACCAGAGACAACAAGTCTGACACATAGTCAACGGCTGGAGAGGATGATACAGGAGTATCTACAAATGAACATCGATGCCATGACTTTGCAAATAGAGCCTTGCTCATTTTGGGCTTCAAATCTAGAAAAATGGCCAGAGCTCTCCACTTACTCCTTGGAGATTTTGTCGTGTCCAGCTGCCAGCGTTGTCTCTGAACGTGTCTTCAGTGCTGCTGGGTGTGTGCTGACAGATAAGCGCACGCGTCTGTCCAGTGACAATGTGGACAGACTGACGTTCATCCAAATTAACAAGTCATGGATCAAGAAGGAATTTACAACCCCTGTGTCATCCTGGGGAGAGTAAATGCTTGTGGATTTGGAATGTGCTTGATGCAAATCTAGCTGTGAAGTGTACAACTAGGGCACAAGTGCTGCCACTGAATGGGTGGGTGTGTGTGGGGCACAATTTTTGGAAAAAAGGGAGGCTCCGCTTTGAGTAACCCTTGCTTACATTGTTTTTAAAAGGAGCCAAGATGACCAAGTCATGGTTCAGCAAAGACTTTATCCACCTATCCCGGTGTCATGCTGGGGACGGTTAATTATGGCGTATTTTTGAATGTGCTTGATGCAAATCAAAACATCCTGTTTGCAACTAGGGCACAAGTGCTGCCACTGATAAGGTGTCTGTGTGCCCAATTTTTGGAAAAAAGGTAGACTCCGCTTGGAGTAACCCTTGCTTGCTGTGTTTTTTAAAAATGATACAAGATGAACAGATCTGAAGGCAAGATGAAGGCAACATCATGTCTCCGCCTGCACTTTCCTCACAAACCTGCATTTTTCAAGGGACACCCTACTCAACATCGTCTACAGATAGCAGCCAGATCTCTGTCCCTCAGATGTGGTCAAATAAAAGGCCACTTACTGCGACCCATGACAAAGCTAAGTGGTTGACTCTATCCCTCTGTAAGCTGTTGGCTACCGAAATGCTGCCTTTACGCCTAGTGGACACACAGGATTTTACAGACCTTATGTCTGTCGCTGTGCCCCAGTACCAGATGCCCAATCACCACTGCTTCTCCAAGAAAAGCATGCCCGCGCTACACCAGCATGTCGCACACAACATCACCACTTCCTTGAGAAACTCTGTGTGCGACAGGGTGCATTTCAACACAGATACTTGGACCAGTAAGCATAGACAGGGTCATTACATGTCACTGACTGGGCACTGGCAAACTATGGTGAGAGATGGAGAAGGGTCTGCTGTACAAGTCTTGCCGTCCCCACGAGTTGTTTCAATCCTTGTTCTGTATGTAGAAGTTAATACACTGCTTCTGCCTCTTCAACCTCGTGTGGGTCCTCCACCTTGGTGCAAACCCTGTGTGGTCAGGCCACCCTTCCTTGTAACTGCGCACAAGGAATACCACACACCTCCTTACTATGCTGGCAGCACAGCTCAAGGCCATCAGGCGGTCAAAGTTTTACTTTGAAATGTATGGGAAATGTGAGTCACACCGCTATTCCAGAGAATAGTAGTCAGGCAGGGTCAAAACATTAATTGAGGAACAGGAACACAATGGGACGGCCAGGACTTAATCAGAAAACAAGCAGAGGTGAAATGCGGATCGGCCAACAAGGTACATAAACAGCAAGCAGGAAAAGTAGTCAGGTAACAAGCACACAAAATCCTAAAACTGAACTGGGGGTAAAATTAACCAGAGGTTCATAGCTATGTCTGGCAGTGGTCTGCAGACAGGATGGGCATAAAAAAGGGTGTGGTGTCTTCCCATTGGTTGTAGCTGAATGATGGTATTTCATCTGTGAGATACCCACCAGCTACATTCAGCCAGAGATTCTGCATCTGTCAAGGTAATGCAGCCCAGTGGGTGAGCATAACCTCCGTCCACATGCGCCGCTGGCATCGACTCCTCTCCCATCATCAGCACTATGCACGAAAGGAACACGTTGTCACCTGGCGACCGGAGTACAAATTGACGGAGCGGACTCCGTTGGTGGCTTAACAGCAGTGTGCAGCAATGATGCAAACCTGGCTGTGGGCCATCCTCAGGGCAATGTGACACACGTGCCTTTTAGGGCTCACGTGTTGAACCGAATTCTCCAGCAATTTTTAAAACACCATCACGGCCTACATGGCCTTGTGCAGCGGGCACGCTCGCTATGTGCTCACTTTCATCCTTCGCACCCAGCAGCTCAACAACTTTCATCACTCCGGAAGTCTTAGGGTCTGGCAGTTAAACGCCGGAAATGCGATGTTCCGACACGCAGGAATTTGAATCTGCACATGTTGCAGCGTGTGTGGCAGCACCGCAGAGCCCTGCTGAAATACGGTATGACATATATCCTGGGATAACTTGATCCAGAGGTGGTGCAGATCACGCTGCTGGAGTGGTGTCAGATCAAGGACCTATGCACCCTGCTACACAGTTCACAAATGTCGACGAAGATGTTTAGCACTGGCAATGCCATTCTCAGCATGACAATTCTGGTCATCTACATGATGGTATCAAAGTTTACTAGCTCTAGGCCCTGGGGATTCCTATAGTCTATTTGTACAACCAATAATCCCCACTTTTGTGAAAAATATCTTAATTTTTATTCAATATAGAAAAATAACACATCACACCATTTGTGCATTATTACATAGATAATAAAGAACAATTGTCTTATGCCACCAGTTGGCAACCCCTGATCTTGAATATCAAGACCAGGGTTTACAATACAGTATTAAAGACAAATTGATACAATTTAAAAACATGTATCTAATAACTGGTTCACAAACGGACACAAATTCTACCCAGTGATTAGTTCACACAAGGACACAGATTGCAAGGTCCAAACTTAACTTGGTGACTCCCCAGATGGCTGTATTGGCACTTTCGTGCTGACACTGCGGTCATAATCATATATGTTCGTCCAGGGGCATCCACACAGGGTATAAACAGGTCCTTTAATCAGAGTCGTGAACCATCAGATATTTCCTATCAATAAGACGTCTCCACCTCGACGCGTTTCCCCACACAGGACGTGTGGTTCATCAGGAGGTTGTCAGATAGAAAAGTTAGGGGATATGCAGGTCCATGGCGCCACACGAACAGATCAGCAGCACTCCAGTCAATACTGTTTAGATATCATGCTCCCGTCCTCCAGACGAACATATATGATTATGACCGCAGTGTCAGCACGAAAGTGCCAATACAGCCATCTGGGGAGTCACCAAGTTAAGTTTGGACCTTGCAATCTGTGTCCTTGTGTGAACTAATCACTGGGTAGAATTTGTGTCCGTTTGTGAACCAGTTATTGGATACATGTTTTTAAATTGTATCAATTTGTCTTTAATACTGTATTGTAAACCCTGGTCTTGATATTCAAGATCAGGGGTTGCCAACTGGTGGCATAAGACAATTGTTCTTTATTATCTATGTAATAATGCACAAATGGTGTGATGTGTTATTTTTCTATATTGAATAAAAATTAAGATATTTTTCACAAAAGTGGGGATTATTGGTTGTACAAAAAAATCATCTACATGATGGAGCACACTGTAATTATTATTCGGAGTCAGGTGTTGGGACAAGAGGAAGGGGAGGAAGTACAGGAGGAGTCATATGCGGAAGGGATAACAAGATCTACGAGGTCCAGATGGTCAGCGGCACCTATGCGGCAGTCATGGTGAGGGAGAGGGATTAACAAGGGCGCATAGTATCAGCAAAAAGTGTTGATGAAAGTGCAGGAGCCCATGAAGAAATGGAGGATGAACTGGCGATGGGCATGGAAGGCTCAGCAGATGAGTGAGAGCTTGCTCACATTTCGGTTGTGCGAGGTTGTGGGTAGAGGGCAGAGGAAGGAGGCACGATTCTCACCTCTCTGCCACCAACACACCAAGGACTTGGTCCTCCTGGATGCACAAGACACATGAGCGCCTTCTTGCTGCACTACCTACATGACCCTCGGATTGTATGAATTTGAAGTAATCCTGAATACTGGGTTGCCACACTGTTAGATCCCCGGTACAAGACAAAATTTGGCGAACTAATTCCTGCCACAGAAATGGACGCACGTATACAGGAGTATCTGCAGAATGTGGTACGCAATCTTAGATCTGCTTTTCCACTAAACACCAGTGCTGCACAGAGTGAATCTCAACGCTTTGTCATGGATAGGAGGAAATGGTCTTTTACTTGTCCACATCGGAGGGACCGAGGGCTGGCTGCTGTGCTGAGATGGCGTTGAGTACGGTGTCCCTGCACAGTTGCACTTTTGGTCATATCCCAAAATGAGTTTAAAAAGGACAGATGCTGGTGGAAAGGGGAACAGGTGTGTTGGAAAGGGGAAAAAAGTTTTGGTCCGTGGATTTGGTGGTTAAGCAACAGTAACATTTGCTGAAGAAACACCATCTGTTACAGTGGGACTGGCAGATTTGGATAAAGTGGTATATACTATGTTACCGCTATATAACGAAAATTAATAAGAAAAGAAAGAGAAAGGTATATATCGCAATCAGCAGTCAGTGTCCACCGTGCTCCCAGTTGGAAAAGGATAGGTTGGCAACTGGAAGGTTTGGTGGAGGATACAGAGCTGTGTGGCTATGAAACTAATAGTAGCCTGAACCGAGTTAGACGCCACTCGGATCTGGAGACTGTGAGCCCTGTTAGCGTCACAGGGTCCACACGCCCACCCAGCCCAGGAACTCCCTGTTAACAACACAGGGGCCATTGAGTACGCTGACCGTGTGCATATGGGCCACACCTGTGGACTGCAGGCGCATCAGCAGCAGCAGGCCTGTTAATGCCACTGGGCTGCACAAGCAGGACTTGTAGGACAGGAGCTGGTCTTAACCGTTCTGCGTTACCAACTGTGGTGGCGGCCTGCATCGACGCCCTATCCCTGCCTACCTCTGGCCTAAAGCCGCAATGGGTTCAACACATGGAGGTGTGCTCTTTCGGAGCATAATAGACGACTGCGCACCTCCTTGTTGGCTCCAGCCCCTTTTATAACCTGGGTCCGCCCCAAACCAGTGTGGACCACAATGCACCTCCTGGAGACAAAAGTAGAGTGACACGTCATGAGTGGCATAACTAGTGTCCTATTTGGAAACGCAACTTCAATTATGACCTCATGGCTGCCATGACCCAAACACCTCACCAGTCATCGTCTGACCATCAATAATGCGGTGACAAGTCATAGGGGTGGGCCTCTGCAAGCCATTTGGGAGGACACCTGATGCCCTGTGGTCTATATGGGACCCACACATCAGGGGCAGGGCCAAAGAGTTCATTACCGGACCTAGTCTCTGATGCAGGAAGTGCCTGAGCATGGTCAGTAGCATGAAATACAGTCTCTGAAAAAAGACTATCAGCTTTAGCATGGTGTCTAGGCACAAAACAGGACTTATACCCGGCACGGAATGCAAGCACCTGTGCAAAGAGGCTTTTCACACTTAGTGTGGGAGCATGCGCTGTATCCCGAAAAGAAGACTTAGCGTCAGGAATAACACAGTCAGGCTGAGCATACTCACTAGGCGAAACACTGTAATTATGCTGCAGCTGGGGTACATCGGCACACGCATGCGCACTAGCTGCCTCTCCACACTTAGACGTGGAGGGGAAATTTGTCTTGGAGATGCTGTCTATGAACAGAAGGAAAAGCTAAAGGAAGCCTGACTTTCTATCCCTCCGAATTATGAAATGCAGCAATGAATTCCATGAGTTTGCTATAACATTAGCGTAGCAAAATGTGCATGAGGGTGTGATGTAGAGGTGCTAGAAATAGCTTGTCACCAGTGGGGCACTAATGGAATACAACAGCCAGTTCTATGATGCCACAAAATGGCAGTATTTTGTGCTATCATTATAGCTTATTAAAAACAGAGCAGGAGGGTGTCATGCAGAGGTGCTGCACATAGATTTGCAGTAGTGTGACTAGACAAAAGTACAATAGCCACGTTTAGGATGCCACTAGGTACACTGAGTGTTTGCTAGTATAATGGCTTAGTTTAAAAAAGTTGGAGTGTGCAATGCAGGCAGATGCGCTCTGCAAATGTCTTTGCACTAGTGTGACTATAGCAAAGTCCAATAGCCACGTTTAGGATGCCACTAGGTACACTGAGTGTTTGCTAGTATAATGGCTTAGTTATAATGAGTTGGAGTGTGCAGAGGACAGGAGGGTACAGTGGCAGGATTGTGGTGCTCTGGGTAGAGGAATGGAAGCCTGCCTTTCTATTCCCTCCTAATGGTGAAATGCAGGGAGGAAATCCCTGACCTTAGCTACACAGACGCTGTTGCTGTTTGCAGGACCTGTCACCTATGGCTCTGACCCTGCCGGTTTGAGCCCTTAAAAGGACTGCTAGAATGTGCTCTCCCTAAGCTGTCTAACGCTGTGTATGGAGCGCATACAGCAGTATCGGCGATAGGACTCAGGACGGAGCTGCGACACTGATGTCTGACACCAAAGACGCAGAAGGCAGATAATGGCGTCCTGGAGGAAAATGTCTGGTTTTATAATGCAGGGACATGTGACATGCAGATCCTATCACACATGCCGTTGCTTCTCTGGCTCAAAGTCCACTTAGCTGTGTGTGTGTCTGTGATTGGCTGACATGCTGGCCCGCCCCACAAGACGCGCGCGCTTAGGGAAGGAAGACAAGAAAAAAAAAAAAAATGGCGATCGCCATTATAGAAACAGCAGTGATCTGAAGGCGCTGTTCACGCACACTATACACTGAAATGTCATAATAGTGTGATTCACAGAGTGACTTACACTATTACAGCGGAAACCAAGCTAGGATTTAGCTGGTTTTTTGCTGCTAGAACCATTCTCGAACGTTTCTAGAACTATCGAGCTTTTGCAAAAAGCTCGAGTTCTAGTTCGATCTAGAACATGCCCCAAAATCACTCGAGCCTAGAACTGGAGAACCTCGAACCACGAACCGCCCTCAACTCTACTTGTAACTAGTGATGAGTGAGCACTACCATGCTCGGGTGCTCGGTACTTGTAATTAGTAATGAGCGGGCACTAACATGCTCGGGTGCTCGGTACTCGTAAACAGTGATGACCGAGCACTACCATGCTCGGGTGCTCAGTACTCGTAACTACTTATGAGCGAGCACTACTATGCTCTTGTGCTCAGTACTCGTAAATAATGATGAGCGGGCACTACCATGCTTGGGTTCTTGGTACATGTAACTAGTCATAAGCAGGCACTACCATGCTCGGGTGCTCAGTACTGGTAACTAGTGATGAGCGGGCACTACCATGCTCTTGTGCTCGGTACTCATAATTAGTGATGAGTGGGCACTACCATGCTCTTGTGCTCGGTACTCATAATTAGTGATGAGCTGGAACTACCATGCTCTTGTGCTCGGTACTCATAATTAGTGATGAGCGGGCACTACCATGCTCGGGTGCTCAGTACTGGTAACTAGTGATGAGCGGGCACTACCATGCTCGGGTGCTCAGTACTGGTAACTAGTGATGAGCGGGCACTACCATGCTCTTGTGCTCGGTACTCATAACTAGTGATGAGCGAGCACTCATAATTATCGGTAGTTATAATGAGCAGTCAGATGCTTGGACGGGCTCAACTCATCTACCAAGTATAATAGAAGTCAAATGGAAACGAGCATTTTTCTAGAAAATCTTCTGGAAAAAATGTTCAAGTTCCCCATTGACTACCAACATACCCGGTATACAACTCGAGCCCATCTGAGAGTCAAAATGGTTATTATGATTACCGAGCAGCTGAGCATGGTAGTGCTCTCTCATCACCAGTAACAGTATTAGTTTATACGTAGGCTTCTTCGCATATGGCAAGGGTGCATGGACGGTTACTTTTTTACTAGATTGTATTGGTAGACTGCACCATATGACATACTGTATATACATAGTTACATAGTTAAATAAGTTGAAAAGGACCCTAGGTCCATCTAGATCAACCTTCTTCCACCAATTATACATTTTGTCACTAAATCTTTTATAACCAACACTGAGGAAATCATATTCAAGATTTAGGCATAATTTGAATGAAGTGGCTTCCACACTAAATATTCGCTTATAATATCACCTCTCTTGATTGTGAAGTTTAGTTTTTTTGTATCATAAGGCATTAGACTGACGTAACACCACCATTGGCAGGCAAGGATTGTGTTGGGAAAGGCTTTCCGGCGGTCATCACAGGATTTGTGTAGAATTTTGAGCCACTAATTTCACAATCTTCAATTTTCCAAATTGTGAAGGGAAAAAGCTAGCAGTGGTTTTGTTTCATTGTGTCTGTTGAGGATGTTATTATAGAATCATAGAATGGTAGAGTTGAAGGGGACCTCAAGGGCCATCAGGTCTTAACCCTTGTGAGTGCAGGTTTTCCTAAATTGTCTCAGCTATAAGTCTCCAGCTTTCGGTGAAGATTTCCATTGAGGAGAACTCACTACCTCCCATGATAGCTTGTTCCACTCAATTACTGCCCTCACTGCCTTCTGTGGCCGCTTGCTCCACTCTCTGGCTGTCCTCACCGCCTGCTGTGGTAGTCTGTTCCACTCTCTGAGTATCCTCCCTGCCTCCCTTGGTAGCCTGCTTTGCTGTCTGACTGCTCTAACTGCCTCCCGAAATAGCCTGTTCCACTCTCTGGCTGCCCTCACTGCCTCTTGTGGTCACCTGTTCCACTCTCTGACTGCCCTCACCGCCTCCTGTAGTAGCCTGTTCCACTCTCTGACTGCCCTCACCGCCTCCTGTAGTAGCCTGTTCCACTCTCTGACTGCCCTCACTGTCACAAAGTTTTTCCTAATGGCTATAGAACCAAAGTATTTGTAGATCATAGTCTGTTCATCAACACTGCCTGTCCTTTCCAATGAAGGAACCTTTTGCTCCCAACTATCAAAGTTTATAAATAACTAGCTTTGGTACGCAGCATTGCCCAGGATGGTAACTGTATCTCTGTTTCTTTCTCAGTCTCTGTCTGTCTCCCTCTCTGTCTCTATCTCTATCTCTTTGTCTGTCTGTCTCTTTCCCTGTCTGTCTGCCTCTCTATCTATTTCCCTATCTAACTCTGTCTATCCCTTTCCTTGTCTGTCTCTTTCTCTATCTTTCCCTGTCTGTCTCTTTCCCTGTCTGTCTCTTTATCTGTGTCTGTCTCTTTTGTCTATGTCTATCTGTGTCTGTCTGTCTTTGTCTGTCCCTGTCTGTCTTTTACCCTTTGTCTGTCTATTTCCCTGTCTGTGTCTCTTTCCTTGTCTCTTTGTCTGTCTGTCTCTGTCTGTCTCTGTCTGTTTCTGTCTGTTTCTGTCTGTTTCTGTCTGTCTGTCTCTTTCCCTGGTTGCATTGTGACACGCCAACATTTCATTCAAGGGCGTGGCTGCGCATTCTTCTCAACTTCTGGCTGCATTGTGGCTCCTAGCTCCATTGACTTTAATGGAGGCAGGTTTTTTGGTGAACAACTGTAAAGCACGGGGTTAAGATTTCCCCTCAAAACATAGTCTATGACATTCCCTGAGTCAAATGAGGCGTCTGTGCAAAATGTTGTCATTGTACATGAGACGGTGCGCTTCCTTTAACTGACATGCATACATACACTCAGCTTTATATATATAACATTCATCCATTCTTTTCCACAACCTTTGAAAATACTTTTTCCATCTGACTTTTCTTATACTTCTAATCAGTTTGCAAGATTTTTATTGAAAAATTATCATTTTAACATTGGCAAGTGAAATGCTACGGTGTTTAAGGGGTACTTTGCACACTACGACATCGCAAGCTGATGCTGCGATGCCGAGCGAGATAGTCCCCGCCCCCGTCGCAGCTGCGACATCATTGTGATAGCTGCCGTAGCGAACATTATCGCTACGCTAGCTTCACATACACTCACCTGTCGTGTGACGTCGCTCTGGCCGGCGAACCGCCTCCTTATTAAGGGGGCGGGTCTTGCGGCGTCACTGCGATGTCACACGGCAGGCGGCCAATAGGAGCGGAGGGGCGGAGATGAGCGTGATGTAAACATCCCGCTCACCTCCGTCTTTCCGCTTAGCCGACGGGAGCTCCGGTGACGCAGGTAGGAGATGTTCCTCGCTCCTGCGACTTCACACACAGCGATGTGTGCTGCCGCAGGAAAGAGGAACAACATCGGACCGTCGCGTCAGCGTAATTATGGAATTCGCCCACACTACACCGATGATGCGATTACGACGCTTTTGCGCTCGTTAATCGTATCATCTAGGATTTACACACTACGATGTTGAGAGCGACGCAGGAAGTGCGTCACTTTCGACATGACCCCACCGACATCACACCTGCGATGTTGTAGTGTGCAAAGTACCCCTAAGAGTTTCATCGAAGAAAACTCTTCGTTACATCCAACAAAAGAACTTGTTTTCGCGGGATAGTATGTCTCGCAGATAAATATTGGAGAATGATACATAAATAATTCATATGAGAAATATGACAAATATGGAAATAGAAACTTGGCCAATAGCAAGAAGCCAACATATTGACTTTTCCACGTTCTCTGAGGGTAGCATGACAAACTCAATGGTACCAATTCATCAAGACTGGGGAAGAGCACACTCGCTTGATGGAGTCCAAGAAGCCTCCAGATTTATTAGGAGGCACACACGGCTCAATGAATTCGACAGTTGCTTGTACCTCCATGCACCATGTCTGAAACGCTCCTCTAGTCAGGGACTGAAGTTGTAATTCCAACAAGCAAAACATCAGCAGTTTTGATGAATTGGATGGAAATCTGGAGACAAAGCTTTGATGAATATTCTCCATTATATTTTAGCACAATCACATTGGGGACACTTAAGAATAAGAAGTTTCCTTATGATAAGATTTAGAAAATAGTTAAAATCCAGAGGGAGGTAGAAAAAGGCATCACTCATCGACATCCAAAATGCAATATTTTATTTTTTCATAGGAGGAGAGGGTACAAGTGGTGGGGGAGGGTGAGTAGAAGCTCCCAATGCCGGACAACGGCGAGCCGTTTCGAACTCCTTATGCTTCAACGGGTCCTGTCCTAAGGTTTAGAAAATAGTTAGCAAATATCTTGGTTGGAGACATTATTTAGGAATTTAGACATTTTTTCATTACACAATTACGGACCTTGAAAGTTCTCCATAGATCCAAAATAGTCATGGGCAAAGTATAAAATGTCTATTTGTTTACAGATTACAGTCTTATAAGTTCCTCCCGATCTACAGAAATACTCAGAGGAAATCAAAAGCTTAGCTACCATGGCAATAACGGTAATTCCCATTGGTCATATGTGAGACCTCTCTCTCTTTCTCCATCTTATTCTCTGGAAAATCTAATTTTGGATCGTCTTAGCCAGTAGATGTGCTCCATGATTGTTACCTTTAAATGGCTAACGCAAAGATGATAAATAGCCAGCTTTTGAGTCTACTCCAAGGTCCATGCTCGATGAAGACACCTAAGCAATGTCGGCATTTCTAAATCCTTCAAGATTATTTTTTTTACATGGTGTTCTCTTTCAGGTCATTTATGGAATATAAATAGGATCAACCATCAGTGTCCCACAGATGTGAGCCTAGCCCTGGGCACCGTTTATCCATCTCAAGAGAAAGGCCCCGACACATGCTGTTGAGAATAGAGAATAGGCCGAACATACAAATCTCTCGTCATTCATTTCTAGGTTGAGCGCATTTATTGGACCTACAATACTGTGGAAAATTTGGGGCAGGTGTGTAAAAAATGATGTAAAAGTTGTTACACACCTTTCAGAAATAGAAATGTTAATAGTATATTTTATCAATTAAGTTCAAAGTGAATGACCAAAAAAAAGAAATCTAAATAAAGTTAATATTCTTTGTGGCCACCATTTACCTTCAAAGTAGCATGAATTCTTCTAGTCACTTGTACACAGGATATGAAGGAGCTCGGCAGGAGGATGCTCCAAAGATCTTGGAGAACTGACCCGAGATCTTCTGTGTATGAGGCTTGTGTGGATCTCCATGTGATCTCTGACAGATGGGATGATGTGAGATCAGGGCTCTGTGGGATCATCACAGAGGGGCAATAACCCAAAACAGCTGTCTGTGGATGCATACCTGGGCTTGGTATTTCCCTTGTCATATCTTTAAACTCATCAAGAGCTGGATATTAACTAAAAGGGCCACTTAATATGGTGGTTATGGTGGTCTCCTAAAAAGAGCCACTCCTTGGCTAGGTCCTTCCCGAAGGAATATCTGGCTATTTTCTGTGTCGAGACTCCTAACAGAGGCTCCACAGACCTTTTTGATTTACAGATGGGATAATGTGAGATCAGGGCTTTGTGGGATCATCACCCCCGGAACTCCTCATTCTTAATGATATTGGAGGTTGATCCAAACATCTTGGAGACTTGAACCCAGATCTTTTGTGTATGAGGCTTCTGTGGATCCTTCTGTCTCTCCATGAGATCCCACACAGATGGGATGATGTGAGATTAGGGTTCTGTGGAATCACAACCCCAGGGCTCCTGGTTCTTAATGATAATGGAGGTTGCTCCAAACATCTGGAAAAACTGACCCCAGATCTTCTCTGTATGAGGCTTCTGCGGATCCTTCTGTCTCTTGATCCTAGACAGATGGGATGATGTGAGATCAGGGCTCTGTGGGATCATCACCCCCAGGACTCCTTGTTCTTAATGATATTGGAGGTGGCTCCACAAATCTTGGAGACGTGACCCCAGATGTTCTGTGTATGCAGCTTATGTGGACCCTTCTGCTTCTCCATGAGATCCCAGACAGATGGGATGAGGTGAGATCAGGGTTCTGTTCTTAAGAACTTCTTGTTCTTAATGACAATGGCTGGATTTTGGGAGTCGTTGTCCGACTGCAGAATAAGCTTGGAGTTAATCAGTGGTGTTGAGCGAGTAGTTAACTATTCGCACTCGCTATTCTGTTAGCAAGTACTATCCCAAAGTCGCATATTCGTTGTGAGTAGCGGGTGCAATGTAAGTCAATGGGAAATACTCGCTAAGTAGCGAGTAACCCGAAAGCCGTTCTATTCGCTACTCGCACGAAAAGTACGGCTTTCGGGTTACTCGCTACTTAGCAAGTACTTCCGCTTGACTTACATTGCACCCACTACTGACAACGAATATGCAAGTAGCGGACAGTACTTGCTAACAGCATAGCGAGTATGAATAGTTAACTACTCGCTCAACACTATGAATGAGATGACTCCCTGATGATAGATACAATATCTGCCTGAATTTATCAGGACACCATTATTCCTAACCAAATCTCCAAACTTGCCGGACCCTCCCCGTGCGTCACTGTTCCTGCAGACACTCATTATTGTGCCGCTCTCCAGCACTTCAGAGAACAAATTGCTTATATTACAGCTAAATATTTCACATTTTACCTCTTCAGTCCAGACCACCCGCTGCCATTTTTCTGCACCTGAGTTCCTATGTTTATGTGCAGAGTTGAGTCACTTGACTTTGTTTCCTTGTTGAAGGGAATGATCCCAATTTCTCCAGAAAGACCACTTCTGACCCGACTTCTTGGAACAGCAGGTGAGTGTCGTTTCATCCCACTGCTTTCTGCCAGTTCTGAGCTGATGGCACTGCTGGACATCTTATGATTTCCAAGAGAAGTAAGCACGGTGTGTCTGTCATCTGCTGTGCTTTATCTTGGGCGTCTGCTGCTTCTACATTCCTCAACATTGCCCATTTCTGGGTACTTCTTTAAGAAAGCTTGATCAGCACACCGTGACACCCCCTGTCCGCTTTGAAGCCTTTTCCTGGGACAGACCTCGCTGATGAAGTATAACTGCCTTGTGTCAGTCTTTCGATATTTGTATGACCTGTGACATGGAATCATCTTCCAAAACCTCGGCAGGTTTTTGTTTCTGAGTGTTACTGTATCTCACCCAGTTTTAACCTCCTACACAGCTGTGACTGTTTCTGAAAATGAAAATAACGATCATTATCATCTGTTAGGTTTAATTGGATTTCAATTTGTTCACTTTGCATTTTGATAAGTGGTAAAAATAAACTAAGTTGTTTTACTTCTTCCTAAAACTAGTGATGAGCGGGCACTACCATGCTCAGGTGCTCAGTACTGGTAACTAGTGATGAGCGGGCACTACCATGCTCAGGTGCTCAGTACTGGTAACTAGTGATGAGCAGGCACTACCATGCTCAGGTGCTCAGTACTGGTAACTAGTGATGAGCGGGCACTACCATGCTCAGGTGCTCAGTACTGGTAACTAGTGATGAGCAGGCACTACCATGCTCAGGTGCTCAGTACTGGTAACTAGTGATGAGCGGGCACTACCATGCTCGGGTGCTCAGTACTGGTAACTAGTGATGAGCAGGCACTACCATGCTCAGGTGCTCAGTACTGGTAACTAGTGATGAGCGGGCACTACCATGCTCGGGTGCTCAGTACTGGTAACTAGTGATGAGCGGGCACTACCATGCTCAGGTGCTCAGTACTGGTAACTAGTGATGAGCGGGCACTACCATGCTCGGGTGCTCAGTACTGGTAACTAGTGATGAGCGGGCACTACCATGCTCAGGTGCTCAGTACTCGTAACTAGTGATGAGTGGGCACTACCATGCTCGGGTGCTCAGTACTGGTAACTAGTGATGAGCGGGAACTACCATGCTCAGGTGCTCAGTACTCATAACTAGTGATGAGCGGGCACTACCATGCTCAGGTGCTCAGTACTCGTAACTAGTGATGAGCGGGCACTACCATGCTCGGGTGCTCAGTACTCGTAACTAGTGATGAGCGGGCACTACCATGCTCAGGTGCTCAGTACTGGTAACTAGTGATGAGCGAGCACTACCATGCTTGGGTACTCAGTACTAGTAACTAGTGATGAGCGGGCACTACCATGCTTGGGTACTCAGTACTAGTAACTAGTGATGAGCGAGCACTACCATGCTCGGGTGCTCAGTACTGGTAACTAGTGATGAGCGGGCACTACCATGCTCGGGTGCTCAGTACTGGTAACTAGTGATGAGCGGGCACTACCATGCTCGGGTGCTCAGTACTGGTAACTAGTGATGAGCGGGCACTGCCATGCTCGGGTGCTCAGTACTCGTAACTAGTGATGAGCGGGCACTACCATGCTCGGGTGCTCAGTACTGGTAACTAGTGATGAGTGGGCACTACCATGCTCGGGTGCTCAGTACTCGTAACTAGTGATGAGCGGGCACTACCATGCTCAGGTGCTCAGTACTGGTAACTAGTGATGAGCGGGCACTACCATGCTCGGGTGTTCAGTACTGGTAACTAGTGATGAGTGGGCACTACCATGCTCGGGTGCTCAGTACTGGTAACTAGTGATGAGCGGGCACTACCATGCTCAGGTGCTCAGTACTGGTAACTAGTGATGAGCGGGCACTACCATGCTCGGGTGCTCAGTACTGGTAACTAGTGATGAGCGGGCACTACCATGCTCAGGTGCTCTGTACTCGTAACTAGTGATGAGCGGGCACTACCATGCTCAGGTGCTCAGTACTTGACAAGACCAATTACACGCTCGGATGGAGGCGATTTCAGTACCATGTATAACGAACATCACTGGCGAACTCAAGCATTTTTCTGAAAGATTTCCAGGAAAAATGCTCAAATTGCTCATTGACCTCCAATATACTAGGGTGCTCAAGTCGCTCCAACTGATTTTAATGAATACTGAGCACCTGAGCATGGTAGTGCCCACTCAGCACAAGTTACGAGTACCAAGCACCCGAGCATGGTAGTGCCCACTCATCACTAGTTACCAGTACTGAGCACCTGAGCATGGTAGTGCCCGCTCATCACTAGTTACCAGTACTGAGCACCCGAGCATGGTAGTGCCCGCTCATCACTAGTTACCAGTACTGAGCACCCGAGCATGGTAGTGCCCGCTCTTCACTAGTTAGCAGTACTGAGCACCTGAGCATGGTAGTGCCCGCTCATCACTAGTTACCAGTACTGAGCACCCGAGCATGGTAGTGCCCGCTCATCACTAGTTACCAGTACTGAGCACCCGAGCATGGTAGTGCCCGCTCTTCACTAGTTACCAGTACTGAGCACCTGAGCATGGTAGTGCCCGCTCATCACTAGTTACGAGTACTGAGCACTCGAGCATGGTAGTGCCCGCTCATAACTAGTTACGAGTACTGAGCACCCGAGCATGGTAGTGCCCGCTCATCACTAGTTACGAGTACTGAGCACCCGAGCATGGTAGTGCCCGCTCATCACTAGTTACGAGTACTGAGCACCCGAGCATGGTAGTGCCCGCTCATCACTAGTTACCAGTACTGAGCACCTGAGCATGGTAGTGCCCACTCATCACTAGTTATGAGTACTGAGCACCCGAGCATGGTAGTGCCCGCTCATCACTAGTTATGAGTACTGAGCACCTGAGCATGGTAGTGCCCGCTCATCACTAGTTACCAGTACTGAGCACCTGAGCATGGTAGTGCCCGTTCATCACTAGTTATGAGTTCTGAGCACCTGAGCATGGTAGTGCCTGCTCATCACTAGTTACCAGTACTGAGCACCTGAGCATGGTAGTGCCCGCTCATCACTAGTTATGAGTACTGAGCACCTGAGCATGGTAGTGCCCGCTCATCACTAGTTATGAGTACTGAGCACCTGAGCATGGTAGTGCCCGCTCATCACTAGTTACCAGTACTGAGCACCTGAGCATGGTAGTGCCCACTCATCACTAGTTATGAGTTCTGAGCACCTGAGCATAGTAGTGCCCGCTCATCACTAGTTACCAGTACTGATCACCTGAGCATGGTAGTGTCCGCTCATCACTAGTTATGAGTTCTGAGCACCTGAGCATGGTAGTGCCTGCTCATCACTAGTTATGAGTACTGAGCACTCGACCATGGTAGTGCCCGCTCATCACTAGTTATGAGTTCTGAGCACCCGAGCATGGTAGTGCCCGCTCATCACTAGTTATGAGTACTGAGCACCCGAGCATGGTAGTGCCCGTTCATCACTAGTTACCAGTACTGAGCACCTGAGCATGGTAGTGCCCGCTCATCACTAGTTATGAGTTCTGAGCACCCGAGCATGGTAGTGCCCGCTCATCACTAGTTATGAGTACTGAGCACCCGAGCATGGTAGTGCCCGCTCATCACTAGTTATGAGTACTGAGCACCCGAGCTTGGTAGTGCCCGCTCATCACTACCTAAAACCATTTCTGTATTGATTAGTGAAGAGTGCTCTGCTTGGTGCTCAGGGACTTGGTAAGCGTAATGAGCATTTTGTACTTGTTAACGGAGTCAATGGGGAAGTTGAGCATTTTTCCAGTAGATTTTCTGAAAAATGCTGAAGTTCCCCATTGACTTCCATTGTAGTTTGTAAATGGTTGTTACACGTATTCACCACCGAGCAGTTCGCTCATCACTAATTCTGACCATTCTTTCTTTTCTCTAACTCTCTGTTCCTCTCTTTCCTTTTTCGGTATGACCCTTGTCAGTTGACTTTCTGACCTCATCCAGCAATTCAGTCATTTTTTGGGAGCTTTTCCAATCAGAAACACTCACCCTTCAAATCAAAGACTCCGCCATGGATTTACAGGCGCAGAAGCGTTGGTCACTCTGGATTACAGTTGTTTGGTGGCATTGCTTTGCAGTTTGTGTGGCTTTCTTTCTGTCTCTCGGAGCGGAGGAATCACTGGAAGAGGGGGCAAGTAGTGGATCTAACATCATATTTGAAGATCTTGGATAAATGATAAGAACCAAAGAAGAAGAACATGAAGAAGGATTGTCGTTCCTGGGATTTAAATGTATAAAGGTCACTAAATTCCATGTTGGGTCAAGCGTAAATAACAATTTGGTAAATCAAGAAACCGTTTGTAAGTTTTGTTTGATTCCTGTAATTTTTGGATACAACACTTTCGTGAAACCTTGTGATCACCGTCTGCACAAAGTAAACTCGAAACCACTCGATGGATTTGCACGTTTTCTGAGCGCACGCGCGGTAAGTTGGGATTTTGTGATTCATCAATAAAAATTGCATCGAAATGTTAAGAAAACAGAAATGCACCAAGGGCTATTATCATCTTATAAAGAGATGATATACTGTATCACTAGGACTTACCGTCCAACTGACCTCCGAGATTCCCACCAAATGCTCAATGTGCCGTCATTTTCAATATTTTTCCATCAGCATGGCCCCTTTCAAGTAGTGTGACCTCCTGCTTTACGCTGATGAGCGGCAAACACCCCGAAACATGTGTGTCGCGCACCTGCAGCGGTCGCCCCAAGGACACCACTCCACCTTCGGGGATGCCACAGGGTCTTCACTTTGGGTATATCTAGCTACAGGTATGTCAGGTTTATTTATATAGGAGTCGAGACGCCACTCTCGGTTTGTGGTCAGGGTTATGGGTGACCGCCACTGAAGGTTTAACGAGCGTCTGGGGCTGATGGAGTCTGCAGTCGGATGATGTGGCCTCCCGTGAGTGAGGCTGGTCCCAGGGGCTCAGGTGTGTAGGACAACAGGTCCCAGAATTACTCAGGCTCAGTCCGGAAAGTCTTTCAACTTGTTTTTACTCACTGTTAGATGTTTTGTGAGGTACCAGGGCGATGCTGAGATTATACCAGGTGGAACCAGGAACTCCTTCAGGCCGATCTGAGGGTAGCTATTAACTCGCCTTCCTAACACTCCTTTTGTTTCGGATAACCCCTGACTTGAAGTACTGTGTGGTCTATCCAGGGAAGTCGCTACTGCCTTTTCTCCCCTTTTTGGCCCGTTTGCCAGCAGCGTGGACCAGGTGAGATGGCTTCTTGCCCTATCTCTTTATGGGTCCCCTTGTTGTTGCTGAGGCTCGAACTCTGTATTGTTGGTGAGGAACCTCTAGTCCCCTCACCGGCAGGTTTAGCAGATCAATAAATGGACATCTACTCTGGGGACCTGTTCCCCCGTGCATGCCTAGTCACCAGCAGTCCGCGTACTCGACTGCGTCTCTTCAGGTGTCTTTCTGACTGACTCTCTGGCAACTGTTCTCCCCCGCTAACAGCTACTTCCTGTGCAGGGTCTGACTAGAGTGACCATGTCTGCGTCTCCTAGCAACCACACTCACTGCTCCCAGAGTGGCTTGCTCCAGCTCTTTCGCGACAGCCTCTGCAGCTTAGCTTCCAGCCCCTCCCCTACACCCCTTGACAAGAATTGAAGGCCAGTCCCCTTCAGGGACTGCCCACGGGTCCCATCTAATGGTGTGGGAGACCTGGTTGCTATGTGTCTGTGCGTACACACCCCTTTCTGGCCTTTGAAATTCCCTGGAAGCACTGCCCCGGCATGGGTGCAGTACTCAGTGGTGCCTGACCAGGTCAGGGGCGCCACACATGACTCTTGGAATTAGTGTTTGTTTCCAAAGGTCAGATCCCCAGTAGTCGGGATGTCACTGCTGTCTCTCTGTATTTTGAGGCCAGTGACAGGATGAGGACTAGAGTCTCCCATTGTCATCTGAGACTCTACATATTAAATGTGTTTATTTATGTGGCTGTGGCAAGGGTTAATGTCAGTTTTCCTTGCCAGCAGCTTCTGATTCCTGGTCAGGTGCTTCTGGTTTGGGATCACTTCCAGTCCCTTTATAAACCCTTTGCTGCCAACAGAGGGTGCCAGTTATTCTCTGAATCCATTCTTAAGCTTAGCCTGAAGGTGGAAGGAGCTGCTGAGCCCTTGTTGCAGTGAAGAGGTGTAGGCTGCAGTCTTGGTGTCTGACTGCAGAAATGAAGCGGGGATTATCCTTTTGTTGTCTTCCTTCCCTGGTGTGTTGTGTTAGTGCAGTGGTAGGACTAGGGGTCCTTACCTTCCCACTCACTAGCCCAGGTTTACTGCAGGGTCTTTTCAGGGCTTCAGGTTCCTGCTCAGCGACAGGTGAGGAACCTGGTTAAGGACTGGCTAGAAGTGCAGGGTACAGTTGCAGGTAAGTGGAGGAGGTGTCCATCTTCCCTCTCACTAGCGCTAGGTTCCACCATTGTTAAAGTGTCCCCGATGTACCCCTATTTGTTGTGTGTGTTGCCTGCACACCGGACTTTCTTCAAGTAAATGCGTGACACAATAATTACAAAATATTAATACTCTTAAAGCTTTTGCAAATTTAGAAAATGTTCCCTATCGGGAAGTCCTGAGTAAATAGAAAGGGCATAGAGGGTGATTGTTATCTTGGAAAGACTGGAGAGCAGATACCAAGAACCTTGATCTCTCTGGAGGGCCCGCACTCTTCTGCATTTTACAGATAACCCATTGTGTAATAATCATTTGTGTAATATTTTATTTCTCCTGTGGGGGCACTGCAGGTAAATTAAACACCCCCATGTTTATCCAGCTAATTGGTGGGGGCTCCAGGGGGTAGAAAACTCTAAGAAGTAGGGAAAGTTCGAAGTGAAGAACCCATTTATTTGCATCATATTCATTTTTCGTTGTAGCTGCCAACATAAGTGCCCACTGAAATTAAAAGGCTAGCCATAAAATACACGTTTGTGTGAAACATTGGCTAATATAGAAGTGTGCATAAGTAAGTGACCCCTCCCTATGGCTTAGATAGCTTATGAGTTTCTAAATAAAGTATGAGCTATTAGCATTTACTGAATAACACAGATTTTATAGTAACTGTGGCACTTGTCAGGGGTAGGAAGTATTAGGCCCTTGTTAGTAATGGGGTGTATAGAGCCCTTGTCAGGGGGGCACATTAGGCCCTTGTGAGGGGTGGTGTATATTAGGCCTTTGTGGGGGATAAAATATATTGAGAAGTTTTCATGGGATATATTAGGCTTTTCTTGGATGGGGGGTTAATTTGGCCCTTGTGGGAGGTGGGGTATATTAGGCCTTTGTGGGGAATGAAATATATTGAGAGCTTTTCATGGAGTATATTAGGCCCTTTTCGGGGGGGGTTACATTAGGCCCTTGTGAGAGGTGGGATATATAGGCCTTTGTGGGGGATGAGGTACAGTATATTGGGAGCTTTTCATGGGGTATATTAGTCCCTTTTCACTGGGTGGGGTATATTAGTCCCTTTTCAGGGGTGGGGTATATTAGTCCCTTGTCAGTGGTGGGGTATATTAGTCCCTTGTCAGTGGTGGGGTATATTAGTCCCTTTTCACTGGGTGGGGTATATTAGTCCCTTTTTGGGTGTGGGGTATATTAGTCCCTTTTTGAGTGTGGGGTATATTAGGACCTTATCAGTAATGGGATATATTAGATGCTTGTCAGGTGTGGGGTATACAAGGCATTGTCAGGTGTGTGGTATATTAAACCCTTGTCAGTGGTGGGGAATATTAGTCCCTTATCAGTAATGGGGTATATTAGATGGTTGTCAGGGGTGGGGTATACAAGGATCTCGTCAGGGCTAGGGTATATTAGGCCTTTGTCAGGGGTGTGGTTTTTAGGCCTTGTCAGGGTTAGAGTATAGTAGAGGATTTTCAGGGGTGGGGTACATTAGGCCCTTGTCAAGGATAGGTTATATTAGGCCTTTGTCAAGGGATGGGAAAAATTAGACACTTGTCAGGGCTGGGGTATATTAGGGGCCTTTCAGGGGTGAGGTATAATAGACCCTTGTCAAGGCTGGAGTATTTTAGGCCATTGTCAGGGATGGTGAATATTAGGGGTTTTTTTGGGGGGATGTGCTATGTTAAACCCTTGTCAGGGGTGGGGTATATTAGGCCCTTATCAGGGGTGTGAATTTTTAAGGGAATGTCGGGGGTGGTATACATTGGGCCCTTATCAGGTGTGGGGTATATTAGATGCTTGTTAGGAGCAGGGTATATTAGGGACTTTTCAGGAGTGGGGTATATTAGGCCAATGGAAGAGGTGGGCTATAGTATGCAAATTTAAGGGGTGCAGTGTATTAGATGCTTGTAATAGGTTGGGTACATTAGGTTATAACTATATTAATTTTTGAAGTTGATGTGTTTGAAGCAGGAAAATTGAAAAAGAAAAGGATCTGATTGAGAGTGACAAAGCCCAAAATGTAGTATAAAGGCTATAGCACACATATAGAAAAATTAAAGAGAGTTCCTGGTGGTTTTTCAATGCTTTTTATTAGTGCCAAACAGAAAAAAAATCAGAAAAATTCCAAACAGTATCCTGACGTTTCGACCTGTGATAGGTCTTCCTCTAAGGATTTATCTGCGTGTACATACCAGACAACAATAATGAGTGTACAAACAATGATGTGTCATTACATAGATAAAAAGGTCATACATGTACAAAATGCCATATTAGTATATATCAATGTATGGTATATTGTTCTGAACATTTCCACCATATGACATTGAACAAACATAGTACAAAAGAGATCACACATGTATGAAGTAAATATAGTCACATAAATGGAACAATATGGAATAAAGGAGAACGGAAAGGGCAGCATCAAGCACATGCCTAATAGAACAACTTGAGGTTGTAATTTGGCACGGACAGAATATGTCTGATTTATGAGTCAAACGCCTATAATTGTGAAACATAACAAGAATTGTTGTTGTGGGGGGTAAAGTTGTGAAGGTTGTATCTATAGATTACACAGCTGTCAGGTGAATATTTCATCTCACCCCTGGGTTGGGTTCTTATCAGGAAATTCTTCTTATTTTATCAAAGATAGATTGCAACAATGGCCAAAGGCCACCACATACCAACTGTTTTAAAGTTGTATGTTATGCTCAAAATCTGTAAAGGCCATGTCTCACTAAGCAACATCGCTAGAAACATCGCTGCTGAGGCACGACTTTTGTGACGCAACAGCGATGTTGCTAGCGATGTTGTTGTGTGTGACATCCAGCAATAACCTGGCCCCTGCTGTGAGGTCGCGGGTTTTTGCTGAATGTCCTGGACCATTTTTTAGTTGTTGCTCTCCCGCTGTGAAGCACAGATCGCTGTGTGTGACAGCGACAGAGCAACAACTAAAAGTGCAGGCAGCAGGAGCCGGCTTCTGCGGAGGCTGGTGTCGCGGGCGGAGAAGGGGACGCTGCGCTCTCCCACTGCTCGGGTCCGGCCGCTGCTGCTGCGGCTGCTGCTGCTCGGTGGTGGCTCGAGCGATGGGCCGGATCCCGGGGACTCGAGCGGCGTTCCTCGCCCGTGAGTGAAAAGGGTTGGGATTGATTGTGGGGGATTTAGTTATTGTCCGTGACGCCACCCACGGTTGTGGTGATATTGGTGACACCACCGCTGCTCTGGACGGGGATCCCGGGAGCGGTGACAGGGAGCAGCTTTGTTGTTAGTTCTCCCCTCCGTGGGTAGGGGGTTGGTTGTCCCGGGGCCCGGTGATGGGGTAGGGATGGATGACAGGCGGGTTACAGGGCCTGGTGAGGTGCAGGGTCGCGGGGGCAGCGCTGTGCCGCACGGCATGGTGGTACTCACTCAGCCAATGATGAGGACACAGTTCTCGGTAAAACACACGGCTGGATGGACGGGTCCCACAGACGGCCGCGGTGTTGTTTTCTCCCGGCAGCTTGATGGTGACTGCCTTTCCCTGCACCTATGTACGGTAGATGGTTCCAATGGATTCCCACTGGTAACCCGCTCCCCAGCTTGGATGTGGGCCGGAGGAGCCCCTTTTGCCTGCAGGCTCTGGCCCTGGGAAACGGTTGCCTTGGCGGTGGCGGTGTCTCCCTCTCTTGGTTGGACTGTTGCCTTCCCTAACAAATTCGGCAAATTCACGGCGACTCCTAGCCTTGCCGGGGTCCGTAAGTCCCTGCCAAATGGTGCTGGCTTCTCTTCGCGTACCGGTCCGGTACCGCCGGGCCACCGCCCGTCCACGGTCTTTACAGTAAGCTCTGATAGGACACTCCTGCAGACGGTTACCACCGTCTGCCAACCTTGCTGATCTGTCCAGGCCACACACCCGGACCAACTTCAGGCTGCTCTTTTACTACTTTCCTCCTTCCACTTTCACTTCCTAAACTGTTCTCTCTCCTCTCCAAACTCATCTGCCAGGTTTTCCCACCTCCAGGACTGCGAACTCCTCGGTGGGCGGGGCCAACCGCCTGGCCCAACCCCTGGTGTGATCATCAGCCCCTGGAGGAAGGCAACAAGGGTTTTGTGTTTTGGCTTTGGTGTGCCTGACCGGGAGTGTGGGGTGTGTTGGTGTTGTTCTCTGTGGCCCCTGGCTTGTCCAGGGCGCCACACTGGTAACCAAGGTAAATATCGGATAACCAAGAAGCCCTTTGCTTGGTTACCCGATATTTACCTTAGTTACTAGCGTCCACCGCTCTCATGCTGTCAGTGCCGGCTCCCTGCTCCCTGCACACATAGCCACACACATCGGGTAATTAATCCAATGTGTACTCTGGCTAGGAGTGCAGGGAGCCAGCGCTAAGCGGTGTGCGCTGGTAACCAAGGTAAATATCGGGTAACCAAGCGCTTGGTTACCCAATATTTACCTTAGTTACCAAGCGCAGCATCGCTTCCACGCGTCGCTGCTGGCTGGGGGCTGGTCGCTGGTGAGATCTCCTTGTTTGACAGCTCACCAGCAACCCGTGTAGCGACGCTCCAGCGATCCCTGCCAGGTCAGCTCGCTGGTGGGATCGCTGGAGCGTCGCTTAGTGTGACGGTACCTTTACATATGTGAAAGATAATCTGTTATTATGAGAAACATAGTAAATCATCCTGTATGGGTGTGGACAGAATTTGCAGGTGTGTAGGTAATATAGAGTACTATATCATTATAATCATCCCACTAGGCATAGTGTCTTTATAATGTACTAATGCTTTTTGAATCATAAACTTGTCCTCAATAAGTTATTATATATATATATATATATATTAACCCCCCCAACACCTTCCCCCCTCCCTTCCCTTCTTCCCTCTCTCACATTTTTTTGAGGAAAAAAAAAAAAATGTTTCACAATTATAGGCGTTTGACTCATAAATCAGACATATTTTATCTGTGCAAAATTACAACCTAAAGTTGTTCTATTAGGTGTGTGCTTGATGCTGCCCTTTCCGTTCTCCTTTATTCCATATTGTTCCATTTATGACTATATTTACTTCATACATGTGTGATCTCTTTTGTACTATGTTTGTTCAATTTCATATGGTGGAAATGTTCAGAACAATATACCATGCATTGATATATACTAATATGGCATTTTGTACATGTATGACCTTTTTATCTTTGTAATGACACATCATTGTTTGTACACTAATTACTGTTGTCTGGTATGTACACACAGATAAATCCTTAGAGGAAGACCTATCACAGGTCGAAACGTCAGGATACTCTTTGGAATTTTTCTGATTTTTTTTTCTGTTTGGCACTAATAAAAAGCATTGAAAAACCACCAGGAACTCTCTTTAATTTTTCTATATGTGTGCTATAGCCTTTATACTACATTGAGTACTTTGCACGTTGCGACATCGCTACTGCAATATCATCGGAGGCAAATCGAAAGTGACGCACATCCGGCGCCGGTAACGACGTCGCAACGTGTAAAGCCTAGATGCACCAATAAATGATCGCAAAAGCGTCGTAAATCGGTGATCTGTGTAACGTCGGTCATTTTCATAATGTCGCACCAATAGGAGATACGATGTTGTTCCTCGTTCCTGCGGCAGCAGACATCGCTGTGTGTGAAGCCGTAGGAGCGAGGAACATCTCTTTACCTGCCTCCACCGCCACTTGAGAAGGAAGGAGGTGGGCGGGATGTTTACGTCCCACTCATCTCCGTCCCTCCGCTTCTATTGGCCGCCTGCCGTGTGACGACGCTGTGACGCCGCACGACCCGGCCCCTTAGGAGGGAAGCGGGTCGCCGGCCAGAGCGACGTCGCAGGGCAGGTAAGTGCGTGTGAAGCTGCCGTAGCGATAATGTTCGCTATGGCAGCTATCACAATATATCGCATGTGCGACAGAGGCGGGTACTATCGCGCTCGGCATCGCTAGCATCGGCTATATAGCACCACCTGAACCGGTTGAGCCAGACCTGATTCTTTACTAAAGCCCAAAATGTGACTACTAGTTGAGTGAGCCAAAGTACCTCCATAATGGGGAGACTTGGTATATGACAGATCTTTTGGGATGTAGACAGTATACAGCAGATTTTGTGACCTATTCAAAGTATACGGCATGCCTTGTGGGGTTTGCCCAGTATATGGGGGTCTTGTGGGGTGTGTTCAGTATACGGCAAGACTCCTGTGGTGTTCCTGATATACAGCAGTTTTTGTGAGGTTTACCCATTATGCGGTAGGTCTTGTGGGGTGTGCTCTCTATAAAGAAGGACTTGTGGGGTGTTCTCTGTATACAGAAGGTCTTATAGGGAGTTATCTCTATTCATAAGGTCTTGTGGGGTGTGCCCTCTATAAAGAAGGACTTGTGGGGTGTTCTCTGTTTACAGAAGGTCTCGTAGGGAGTTATCTCTATTCATAAGGTATTGTGGGGTGTTCTCTCCATACAGAAGGTTTTGTGGGGTGTTCTCTCCATACAGAAGGTCTTGTGGAGTATGCTCTCTATACAGAAGGTATTTTGGGGAGTTCTCTCTATTCATAAGGTCTTGTGGGGTGTGCTCTCTATAAAGAAGGACATGTGGGGTGTTCTCTCCATACAGAAGGTCTTCTGGGGTGTTCTCTCTACACAAAAGATTAGTGAAGTGTTCTCTCCTTACAGAAGGTTTTGTGGGATGTTCTCTCCCTACAGAAGATCTTGGGAGGTGTTCTTTCTTTACAGAAGGTCTTGTGGGATGTTCTCTCCTTACAAAAGGTCTTGTGGGGTGTTCTCTCCTTACAGAAGGTCTTGTGGGGTTTTCTCCCTTTACAGAAGGTCTTCTGGGGTTTTCTCTCCTTACAGAAGGTCTTGTGGGTTGTTCTCTCTATACAGAAGATTTTGTGGGGTGTTCTTTCCATACAGAAGGTCTTGTGGGATGTTCTCTCCATATAGAAGGTCTTGTGGGGTGTTCTCTCTATACAGAAGGTCTTGGGGGTTGTGCTCTCACTTACAGAAGGTCTTGTGGGGTATTCTCTCCTTACAGAAGGTCTTGTGGGGTGTGCTTTCCATACAGAAGGTTTTGTGGGGTGTTCTTTCCATACAGAAGGTCTTGTGGGATGTTCTCTCCATGCAGAAGGTCTTGTGGGGTGTTCTATCCATACAGAAGGTCATGCGGGGTGTGCTCTCCTTACAGAAGGTCTTGTGGGGTGTTCTCTCTATACAAAAAGTCTAGTGGAGTGGTCTCTATATACAGAAGGTCTTGTGGGGTGTTCTCTATGTTCAGAGGGTCTTGTAGGGTGTTCTCTTTACACAGAAGGTCATGTGGGGTGTTCGCTCCTTACAGAAGGTCTTGTGGGGTGTTCTCTCCATACAGAAGGTCTTGTGGAGTATTCTCTCTATATTGAAGGTCTTGTGGGGTGTTCTATCTATACAGTAGGTTTTGTGGGATGTTCTCTCTATACAGAGGGTCTTGTGGGGTGTTCTCTCTATACAGAAGGTCTTGGGGGTTGTGCTCTCACTTACAGAAGGTCTTGTGAGGTATTCTCTCCTTACAGAAGGTCTTATGGGGTGTGCTTTCCATACAGAAGGTTTTGTGGGGTGTTCTTTCCATACAGAAGGTCTTGTGGGATGTTCTCTCCATGCAGAAGGTCTTGTGGGGTGTTCTCTCCATACAGAAGGTCATGAGTGGTGTGCTCTCCTTACAGAAGGTCTTGTGGGGTGTTCTCTATGTTCAGAGGGTCTTGTAGGGTGTTCTCTTTATACAGAAGGTCATGTGGGGTGTTCGCTCCTTACAGAAGGTCTTGTGGGGTGTTCTCTATATACAAAAAGTCTAGTGGAGTGGTCTCTATATACATAAGGTCTTGAGGGGTGTTCTCTATGTTCAGAGGGTCTTGTAGGGTGTTCTCTTTATACAGAAGGTCATGTGAGGTGTTCGCTCCTTACAGAAGGTCTTGTGGGGTGTTCTCTCCATACAGAAGGTCTTGTGAGGTATTCTTTCTATACAGAAGGTCTTGTGGAGTATTCTCTCTATATTGAAGGTCTTGTGGGATGTTCTCTCTATACAGAGGGTCTTGTGGGGTGTTCTCTCTATACAGAAGGTCTTGGGGGTTGTGCTCTCCTTACAGAAGGTCTTGTGGGGTATTCTCTCCTTACAGAAGGTCTTATGGGGTGTTCTTTCCATACAGAAGGTCTTGTGGGATGTTCTCTCCATGCAGAAGGGCTTGTGGGGAGTTCTCTTATTACAGAAGGTCTTGTGGAGTATTCTCTCTATATTGAAGGTCTTGTGGGGTGTTCTATCAATACAGTAGGTTTTGTGCTATGTTCTCTCTATACAGAGGGTCTTGTAGGGTGTTCTCTCTATACAGAGGGTCTTGTAGGGTGTTCTCTCTATACAGAGGGTCCTGTAGGGTGTTCTCTCCTTACAGAAGGTCTTGTGGGGTGTTCTCTCCATACAAAAAGTCTAGTGGAGTGGTCTCTATATACAGAAGGTCTTGTGGGGTGTTCTCTATGTTCAGAGGGTCTTGTAGGCTGTTCTCTTTATACAGAAGGTCATGTGGGGTGTTCTCTCCATACAGAAGGTCTTGTGAGGTATTCTTTCCACACAGAAGGTCTTGTGGAGTATTCTCTCTATATTGAAGGTCTTGTGGGGTGTTCTATCAATACAGTAGGTTTTGTGCTATGTTCTCTCCTTACAGAAGGTCTTGTGGGGTGTTCTCTCTCTACAGAAGGGCTTGTGGGGAGTTCTCTTATTACAGAAGGTCTTGTGGGGTGTTCTCTCCATACAGAAGGTCTTTTTGTAATGTTCTCTTTATACAGAAGGTTGATTATTGAGATGTCAAAGCCATTCAGACAATCTAGTAAAAAGGAAAAAATAAAATAAAATGAAAAACTTTATTTTGTCTCGAATGTCAACAACTTAATATTGATCCAAGAAGTGAGGAGAATGGAGTATCTATCAGCAATGTCAAATAACATGATAGATCACTTTGAGAGTATTTGGTCCCTTTGCTATACTTACTGGGCTAATAGAGAATAGTGTATATGTATGGTCTCTACGGAAATCCTATATATTCACCTGCACTCTCTTTACCTTCTTTCCCCTTGTCTTCTTGTCTAGTATCGTAATGTTTGTCTTGTTATAGTCCTTATCTTTCTTACAGTAATAGATAATAAGATGTGTATCCTGATACATGGTCTTCTGCTAATTGCTCACATGCTAGTGGAGCACATCCATGTTATTTTTTTTCTGTATGCTTTGAAAAATTTACTAAAAATTTAGTTATTAAAAAAAACAATATGAAAAGATTAGAAAAGTTTGTCCCAAACTAAGTGGTGAAAGTTCTCCATACATTTACCCTTCAGCCGTTGGGCCCGGTAATCGTGCGGTCTCATATTAGACACAACTTTTGGAACTTTTGGATAATGTAAATCTTGATGCAGAAAGAAGAAGCAAAAAAACACATAGTCGTGCTGACATAGTAGTGACGCTGGAGAAGGAAGGGTTCAGTACTGCGTCATATCTAGGGGATCCCTATTATCCCCCAAAATAATAACAATAAATATCACGTTCAACTTTGTAGTAGAATTATTGTATTATGTAAACTATTGTGAAACCTAAAATACTAGATACTTTGTGGAGAAGGAGATGGTTCTGACCTGTTATTCACCCAATTTCTATGTACCTGCCACAAATGATTGGAGCTGTACAAGCAGCAGAGGGCCCCTGAAGTACTCTGTTTCTGCAACTTTTATTTATTTCTATGGGAGTCTATGACAACTTGGTTGTTTCTGTCCAGGTGTGGCTATCTCAGCTCCAGGGCCAGGCTTTGCTTCTTCCTTCCCCTAGCAGGTATGGCTGTGTCACTCAGCTGTCCCAGCTCCAGGGCCAGGCTATGCTTCTTCCTTCCCCTAGCAGATGCAGCTGTGTTTTTCAGCTGTTCATGCTCCAGGGCCGGGCTATGCTTCTTCCTTCCCCTAGCAGGTGTGGCTATGTTTCTCAGCTGTCCCAACTCCAGGGCCGGGCTTTGCTTCTTCCTTCCCCTAGCAGGTGCGGCTGTGTTTCTCAGCTGTCCACGCTCCAGGGCCGGGCTATGCTTTTTCCTTCCCCTAGCAGGTGCGGCTGTGTTTCTCTGCTGTCCACGCTCCAGGGCCGGGCTATGCTTTTTCTTTTCCCTAGCAGGTGCGGCTGTGTTTTTCTGCTGTCCCAGCTCCAGGGCCAGGCTATGCTTTTTCCTTCCCCTGGCAGGTGCGGCTCTGTTACTCAGCTGTCCCAGCTCCAAGGCCAGGCTTTGCTTCTTCCTTCCCCTAGCAGGTGCGGCTGTTTCTCAGCTGTCCTATCTCCAGGGTCGGGCTTTGCTTATTCCTTCCCCTAGCAGGTGCAGCTGTGTTACTCAGCTGTCTTAGCTCCAGGGCTGGGCTTTGCTTCTTCCTTCCCCTAGCAGGTGTGGCTATGTTTCTCAGCTGTCTTAGCTCCAGGGCCGGGCTATGTTACTTCCCTCCCCTAGCAGGTGCGGCTGTGTTACTCAGCTGTACTAGCTCCAGGGCCGGGCTTTGCTTCTTCCTTCCCCTAGCAGGTGTGGCTATGTTTCTCAGCTGTCTTAGCTCCAGGGCCAGGCTATGTTACTTCTCTCCCCTAGCAGGTGCAGGAGTGTTTCTCACCTGTCTTAGCTCCAGGGCCGGGCTATGTTACTTCCCTCCCCTAGCAGGTGCGGCTGTGTTACTCAGCTGTACTAGCTCCAGGGCCAGGCTTTGCTTCTTCCTTCCCCTAGCAGGTGTGGCTATGTTTCTCAGCTGTCTTAGCTCCAGGGCCAGGCTATGTTACTTCTCTCCCCTAGCAGGTGCAGGAGTGTTTCTCAGCTGTCTTAGCTCCAGGGCCGGGCTATGTTACTTCCCTCCCCTAGCAGGTGCGGCTGTGTTACTCAGCTGTACTAGCTCCAGGGCCAGGCTTTGCTTCTTCCTTCCCCTAGCAGGTGTGGCTATGTTTCTCAGCTGTCTTAGCTCCAGGGCCAGGCTATGTTACTTCTCTCCCCTAGCAGGTGCAGGAGTGTTTCTCAGCTGTCTTAGCTCCAGGGCCAGGCTATGTTACTTCTCTCCCCTAGCACGTGCGGCTGTCTTTCTCAGCTGTCCTAGCTCCAGGGCCGGGCTATGTTACTTCCCTCCCCTAGCAGGTGCGGCTGTGTTACTCAGCTGTACTAGCTCCAGGGCCAGGCTTTGCTTCTTCCTTCCCCTAGCAGGTGTGGCTATGTTTCTCAGCTGTCTTAGCTCCAGGGCCAGGCTATGTTACTTCCCTCCCCTAGCAGGTGCGGCTGTGTTTCTCAGCTGTCTTAGCTCCAGGGCCGGGCTTTGCTTCTTCCTTCCCCTAGCAGGTGCAGGAGTGTTTCTCAGCTGTCCTAGCTCCAGGGCCGGGCTTTGATTATTCCTTCCCCTAGCAGGTGCAGGAGTGTTTCTCAGCTGTCCTAGCTCCAGGGCCAGGCTTTGCTTCTTCCTTCCCCTAGCAGGTGTGGCTATGTTTCTCAGCTGTCCCAGCTTCAGGGCTGCGCTTTGCTTCTTCCTTCCCCTAGCAGGTGTGGTAGTGTTTATCAGCTGTTCCAGCTCCAGGGTCGGGCTATGTTACTTCCCTCCCCTAGCAGGTGTGGCTGTATTACTCAGCTGTACTAGCTCCAGGGCCAGGCTTTGCTTCTACCTTCCCCATGGCCTTCTCTAGCTACTATGTAATTCAGCGTGCACTTCTGATGTCATTTTTCATGTCCTTTTAAAGTTGCCTCAGCCAATGTAATCAGGTTATAGTGCATGCTGCTACCCCATGCTTTCCAGGGATTAAGCCCCAATTCCCACTTTTCTCTGCCCCAGCCAAGCTGAGTTCCGTAAATCATCCAGTCTCTAATACCATCTCAGCCCTGCGGTATCTGGCTATACAACACCTTCACCTCTGAAGATTGCAATTACCTGTCCACCTTCTCATCTCTGCTATTCCAAAGTGCTGTCTGCAGACTCATCCCTGCTGAACCAACCTACTCATCTGTGCTTAAATCTGCTGTATGATGGTACCTGTCAGCCTCCTTCTCTCTGATATTAATATGTGCTACCTGCACTCCTGTAACAAATTGTCTATTCATCTCTGCTAATCCTGTGTGCTGCCTGCACTACTGAAACAAGACACCTGATTGGCTAAAAGACTGCACTTTCTGTGTGTTACACCTATTTCTGTAACAAGGTGCCTGATTGCCTACTTAACTCTCCTGTTCACGTGTGCTACATGCAAGCTTTAGCATGCGCCTGACTGCTACGCAACTCTGCTATTCCTGTACAATATCTGAATATTGGCTCTGCTGCATAATACTTCCAGCTCAGCTAATCCACCTACTGTGCTGCATGTGCAGCTCTACCGGTCCTTGATGTTACCTTTCTTCTTCCACTGCATCAATGCCTCGAGTCCGTGTTGCATGTGTAGCTCTACCAATCCTTGATGTTACCTGTCTTCTTCCACTGCATCAATGCCTCCAGACCATGCTGCATGTGCAGCTCTACCGATCCTTGATGTTACCTGTCTTCTTCCACTGCATCAATGCCTCCAGACCATGCTGCATGTGCAGCTCTACCAATCCTTGATGTTACCTGTCTTCTTCCACTGCATCAATGCCTCCATCCATGCTGCATGTGTAGCTCTACCGATCCTTGATGTTACTTGTCTTCTTCCACTGCATCAATGCCTCCAGTGGGTGCTGCAAGTGCAGCACTACCGATCTTTGATGTTACCTGTCTTCATCCACTGCCTCAATGCCTCCAGTCCATGCTACAAGTGCAGCTCTACTAATCCTTGATGTTACCTGTCTTCTTCCACTGCATCAATGCCTCCAGTCTGTGCTGCATGTGCAGCTCTACCGATCCTTGATGTTACCTGTCTTCTTCCACTGCATCAATGTTCCAGTCCGTACTGCATGTGCAACTCTACCAATCCTTGATGTTACCTGTCTTCTTCCACTGCATCAATGCCTCCAGACCATGCTGCATGTGCAGCTCTACCAATCCTTGATGTTACCTGTCTTCTTCCACTGCATCAATGCCTCCATCCATGCTGCATGTGTAGCTCTACCGATCCTTGATGTTACTTGTCTTCTTCCACTGCATCAATGCCTCCAGTGGGTGCTGCAAGTGCAGCACTACCGATCTTTGATGTTACCTGTCTTCATCCACTGCCTCAATGCCTCCAGTCCATGCTACAAGTGCAGCTCTACTAATCCTTGATGTTACCTGTCTTCTTCCACTGCATCAATGCCTCCAGTCTGTGCTGCAGGTGCAGCTCTACCGATCCTTGATGTTACCTGTCTTCATCTACTGCCTCAATGCCTCCAGTCCATGCTACAAGTGCAGCTCTACTAATCCTTGATGTTACCTGTCTTCTTCCACTGCATCAATGCCTCCAGTCTGTGCTGCATGTGCAGCTCTACCGATCCTTGATGTTACACATACTATTCGGCTGTCTTTTCCACTGCATCAATGCTTCCAGTCTGTGCTTCTTGCATAGGCCTGCCTCTTATTAAATTAACCTAAAATGGGAACATTCCTCTAAAAAATAAGCTAAAAAATGTTACACCATTTTCAATGCAGAGTAAAAAGACAGCATTAAACAACCTTCCCCAGTGGTGTAGGGGGAAATCTCCCACCATGGGTTTGCAAAGGCAAAAACTGCACTGAAAAAAAAACAAACTTATGCCAATGTACTATTGGTAGCAGCCTCTATTGTCTTTCCTTAGAAGTGCTGGATGTGCAGAGCTGGGGATTCTCCATTGATGCAGATCATGTGTGACTGTGTGTATAGGATACACGCTACAGACCTCGCACAATCCACACTATATAATATACACTCCTGTGTATTCCAGCAATTTAATTCAATGGAAGGTTCGGTGACCTCTGGTGGCCATCAAAGTAACTGCACTATGTTAAAATGTAAAAACTTTTTGCTATTTTTGCACATTGCCAGTCCCCTTCATTGCGACACTCAGATACATCACACACATTCTTATTCAAGATGGGGTTTTTCAAGATTTTTTTCTATAAATGCTTATTGCAATACTTTTTTTTCTTAATTTTGTCTGGTGTCTACAATTGTAATCAAGACTTCATTTTCTATTAGAAATTAGGCTAATTATCAAACTTTCTGTTGTTTGTAATGAAAGAGGAACATTGTAAATTGCGCAATATAACAAATATAACAAGTGATTCACAATAAATTCTTTTTCCGCTTACTGCAGTCTAAGAAACAGTCAACCACTTAATCACAAGCATCGTTAGTACTTAGTGGAGCCCCTCTGGCTGTTATGACCTGCTGTTCCTCTGGCTGTTATGACCTGCTGTTCCTCTGGCTGTTATGACCTGCTGTTCCTCTGGCTGTTATGACCTGCTGCCCCTCTGGCTGTTATGACCTGCTGCCCCTCTGGCTGTTATGACCTGCTGCCTCTCTGGCTGTTGTGACCTGCTGCCCCACTGGCTGTTATGACCTGCTGCCCCTCTGGCTGTTATGACCTGCTGCCTCTCTGGCTGTTATGACCTGCTGCTCCTCTGGCTGTTATGACCTGCTGCCCCTCTGGCTGTTATGACCTGCAGCCCCTCTGGCTGTTGTAACCTGCTGCCCCTCTGGCTGCTGTGACCTGTTGTTCCTCTGGCTGTTATGACCTGCTGCCTCTCTGGCTGTTATGACCTGCTGCCCCTCTGACTGTTATAATCTGCTGTTTCTCTAGCTACTATGACCTGTTGCCTCTTTGGCTGGTATGACCTGTTGCCCCCCTGGCTGTTATGACCTGCTGCCCCCTGGTTGTTATGACCTGCTGCCTCTCTGGCTGTTATGACCTGCTGCCCCTTTGGCTGTTATGACCTACTGCCCCTCTAGCTGTTATAATCTGCTGCTCCTCTAGCTGCTATGACCTGTTACCTCTCTGGCTGTTAGGACCTGTTGGCCCTCTGGTGTTATGACCTGTTGCCCCTCTGGCTGTTATGACCTGTTGCCCGTCTGGCTGTTATAACCTGCTGCAGCCATCATATATTGCCAGACATTGGCCGTCCTCAGGTAATGTTCCTGAGAACCCATTACTCATATTCAGTTGCCTCCAGTTTGCTAATATTCATGTGATGCAAGAAAGCTGTGCAAAAAGTTACAAGAAGAGATCATTGCCTCGTACCAACAGGGAAAAAGAAACAAAAAGAAAGACATTTCCTATAGTTACAGCTGGAGACAGAGGTCACAGAGGAGAGCCAGCTGCACTACCTGGATGCGGCAGACAGTCACCGGCTGCCACCAGATTCCTGAAGACCCAGGTGGTCAAAAACCCTACAGTGACTGCAAAAGACCTGCAGCGAGATCAGTGGCAGCAGGGGCTGAGTTTTCAGTTTGTGCACTATGATAAATACTGATGGTCCCCAAGCCTGAATTCCAATAGTCACCGCTAATGACCCCAAAGCACAGGGAAAGTTAACTACAAAATGCTCAAAACCAAACTACAGAAGTACTGGGATCCTGGCAGCAGGTTATAACAGCCAGAGGAGCAGCAGGTCATAACGGCCAGTGGGGCAGCAGATCATAACAGCCAGAGGAGCAGCAGGTCATAACGGCCAGTGGGGCAGCAGGTCAGAGCAGCCAGAGGGGCAGCAGGTCATAACAGCCAGAGGGGCAACAGGTCATAACAGCCAGAGGGGCAGCAGGTCATAACAGCCATGAGGACAGCAGGTCATAACAGTCATGAGGATAGCAGGTCATAACAGCCAGAGGCCAAGCAGGTAATAACAGCCAGTGGGGCAGCAGGTCATAACAGCCAGAGGAGCATCAGGTCATAACAGCCAGAGGAGAAGCAGGTCATAAAAGCCAGAGGAGCAGCTGGTCATAACAGCCAACGGGGCAGCAGGTCATAGCAGCCAACGGGGCAGCAGGTCATAGCAGCCAGCGGGGCAGCAGGTCATAACAGCCAGAGGGGCATCGGGTCATAACAACCAGAGTGGCTGTAGATAATAACAGCCAGAGGGGCAACAGGTCATAACAGCCAGCGGGGCAGCAGATCATACCAGTCAGAGGGGCAACAGGTCATAGCATCCCTAGAGGCAGCAGGTCATAACAGCCCAATGGGCAGCAGGTCAAAGGAGCTAGAGGGGAGACAGGTCATAAAAGCCTGAGGAGCAGCAGATCATAACAGCAAGAGGGGCAGTAGGTTATAACAACCAGAGGGGCTGCAAATCATAACAGCCAGAGGGGCAGAAGGTCATAGCAACGAGAGACAGGAGTTCATAACAGCAAGAGGGGCAACAAGTCATAGCAACCAGAGGGTTCATGGATAGTTAGTAGTATTAGATAGATAGTTCATAGTATTCATGGATTCTGTAATACTCATTGCTCCTGTCCTTTACAAAAGAAATTGTACAAAATGTAAAAATCCTGAAACCAAAATCTTAAAATCTGTGCTCCCCAAATCACCGGATCGTTTACGGTGCAAGGAGCTGAACCCACGGGGATCTGGCACTGACAGCAAATCCTAAGAAAAGACGGTAACCCTGGCCCCACAGTTCACACTATGGTGAAGGTTGTATTAATGGTCTTATATGCAGTATTTATAATAGTCAGGGCTGGTGGATGCATGATCTATATAAGAAATGTGGAAACATGGCGGTGCAATCTGTTCGCTCCTCCACCCATATGTTCCTGCAGCCTTTAGACCTGTTCTTTCCGGCTCGCCGCTCTCGCAGGGTTAATTTTAAGTGCTCTGAACTCGGCTTGGCTCAATGAATTATTCACCCTTAGAATGATCCTAAAACTCTCAACTGGGAATCCATTTAGGTCACTTCAGTCTGAGGCTCGGAGGCTGCGGAGGGTTTATTCCAGTGCGGAAAACGTTGTCGGGTAAAAGACGAAATGACAAAGATCATTAGATGGAAAATCCTAAATTCCACGGCCTTAAAGTCAAAAGTCGACATGTATCTGATGGAGGGAAGCGCCGGGGGTCCTGCACCTCCCGTCATTACTGCATCCTCTACACCGGGGATGGGGGGGATTCATTATCCTGAGGGCCACATGAGACACCGTGACTGGTGAGAAGACCGAACCAATGGACTGGAAATAACCCTGCTCAATATTAATATTAACATATCAGTTATAATTATTATTTTACATTAATAGTAATTGTATCATTAAATATTGAGCAAAATATATCCTGGCATCCCCCTATATATACAGTATGAGCCCCAAATAGCCCCCTATATACAGTATGAGCCCCAAATAGCCTCCTATATACAGTATGAGCCCCAAATAGCCTCCTATATACAGTATGAGCCCCAAATAGCCTACTATATACAGTATGAGCCCCCAAATAGCCTCCTATATACAGTATGAGCCCCAAATAGCCCCCTATATACAGTATGACCCCCACATAGCATCATATATACAGTATGAGCCCCTACAGAGCCCCCTATATAACAGTATGAGCCCCACATAGCATCATATATACACCATGAGTCCTATATACAGTGTGAGCCCCCACATATCCTCCTATCTATAGTATGAGTCCTCACATAGCCTCCTATATACAGTATGAATCCCACATAGCCTCTATATACATGAGCCAAACATTTCTTCCTATATACAGTATGACCCCCTATAGCTTCCTATATATGAACCCTCACATAACCTTCTATATAAAGTATGAGCCCCCACATAGCTCCCTATATACAGTACGAGGCTTCACATAGCCTCCTATATACATGCGCACCAACATTGCCTACTATATACAGTATGAGCCCCCACATAGCCTCCTATATACAGTATAAGCCCTCACATAGCCCCTATATACAGTATGAGCCTCCACATAGCCTCTATATACAGTATGACCCCCCACATAGCCCCCTATATACAGTATAAGCCCCCACATAGCCCCTTATATAGAGTATGAGCCCCCACATAGCCTCCTATATACTGTATGATTTCCACATATCCTCCTATATACAGTATTGTTAGGTCCGGGTGATGGTGGATCCTCTGGGCCGTGTACCGGACTCCACCAGTGAGGCAACCTGGTGCTAACCCCTATACAGGGACTGTCCAGTCACCCCACCAGAGGGCCTAGGTATACGGTAGCCGGAGTACTAGCGGAACCGGGGTAGCGTCCCACAAGGAACGGGTAAAACGGAGTCTTTGGAGCCACAGAGTCCTCAATTACGACAATTACGAGAGTCCAGTACGGGTGCCGGTTAGGAAGCTCAGGCGGGATCCGGGTTAGCGGGGTGTGACGGGAAGGCAGCCGGGTGAAGTCGGAGAAACTAGACAGGCACAGGCTTCCGAAACGGTGGTTGGATTCCCCGCCGACGGACACCGGAGGACCTCTTGGCAATACTGGATTCAGGGACCGGTTACGGAGGCAGAGCAGGCTCTACGGAAGAGACAAAGTTAGTACGAGCAAAGCACATGGGGACCTGGACTTCTAGCTTGCAGAACTCGTAGAACAGGAGACGCCCTCCAGGCAGGAAGCTCCTAATATACCTGACCCTGACTGATGCAATATCCTGTTAGGGAGTGCAGGGCCTTTAAGAGGAGGCCAGTGACCGCGCGCGTGCCCTAATGCACATGCACGACGCCCGGGTGCCGGAGGCCAGAGCAGGGAGCGGTGCCGAGGAGGACGTGTGGCTGGAGGCAGGGGACCCGGGGACCGGAGTGGTGAGTGAGGAACGACGGCGGGACCCGGGGAGCGTGACAATATCCCCCCCAGGCACCCCTCCCCGCAACCGGGACATAAAGGCATGAATCAGAGGAGTACCCACGTTCTCCCGGGGTTCCCAGGACCTATCCTCGGGACCATAACCTGCCTAGTCGACCAGGAAGTACTGCCGTCCCCTGACGGTCTTCATGGCCCCGATATCTCTTACCGCATAGATGTCATCATCAGCTATGGGAGGAGGAGGACAGGCATCAGAGGAGAGGGGACCGAGGACAACAGGTTTCAGCAAGGACACATGGAAGGAGTTGGGTATCCGCATGGAGGGCGGAAGCTGCAACTTGTAGGATACCTCGTTGATCTTCCTGAGGACCTTGAAGGGACCGATGTACCGCGGACCCAGCTTGTACGATGGAATCTTGAGTCGGACGTACTTGGAGGCAAGCCAGACCAAGTCCCCCGGAGAGAAGCGAGGAGGATCAAGACATCTCTTGTCCGCATGTTTCTTCATTCGTGCAGCAGCATGTCCCAGGAATGTCGTGACCGAGGCCCATATAGCGGAGAAGTCTCTGGCTAGGGCATCTGCTGCAGGTACATCGGAAGCTGGAGAGACTGGTAACGGCACAGAAGGCTGGAGACCATAGACAACATGGAAGGGAGAACTGGATTCGCTGACCTGGTGGTTATGAGAGAATTCAGCCCAAGGAAGGAGCGTGGACCAGTTGTCCTGGTGGGCGTTGACATAGTGACGAAGGAAGGTGGTCATGATCTGGTTGACTCGTTCCACTTGTCCGTTTGACTGAGGGTGGTAGGCAGAGGAAAAATCCAGAGACACCCCCAGGTGTTCACAGAGAGCCCTCCAGAAGCGTGAGGTGAATTGGGTTCCTCTATCGGACACAATATGGGCAGGAAAGCCATGCAGCCGGAAGATGTGCTGTATGAAGGCGTCCACAAGCTCTTGAGCAGAGGGCAATCCGGCCATAGGAACAAAATGAGCCATTTTCGAGAACCGATCCACCACGACCCAGATGACCGTATGACCGGCGGACAAGGGCAAGTCCGTGACAAAGTCCATAGATATGTGTTGCCATGGAATGGAAGGAGTCGGCAGAGGGAGAAGAGGGCCAAAGGGCAGGTGCTTAGGCGTCTTGTTCCGGGCACAGGAGGAACATGCAGAGACGAAGGCGGTGACATCCTTACAAAGAGACGGCCACCAATAGTGACGGGCGATGACGCTCCAGGTTTTCTTCTGGCTGGCGTGTCCGGCCACTTTCGAGGAGTGTCCCCATTGGAGGACCTTGAGTCGGTCGGTCTCCGTGACGTAAGTCTTCCCAGGAGGGATCTGTGCCAGACAGACGGGAGCCACCGGGATGACCTTGCTAGGACAGATGATGGGCTGGTTTGGCTCCTCCTCTTGGTCTACCGGAATGAAGGACCGAGACAGGGCATCTGCCCGTACGTTCTTGTCTGCAGGCCGGTAGTGTAGCTGAAAGTCAAACCTGGCGAAAAAGAGAGACCAACGTGCTTGGCGCGGATTCAGCCTTTGAGCGGAGCGTATATACTCCAGGTTTTTGTGGTCAGTATAGATGATCACCGGGTAAACCGCTCCCTCCAAGAGATATCGCCATTCCTCCAACGCCATCTTAACGGCCAGGAGCTCTCGATCACCAATGGTATAATTGCGTTCTGGGGCTGAGAAGATCTTGGAGAAGAAGCCGCAGGTGACCATCTTCCCGGTGGCGGACTTCTGCATAAGTACGGCCCCTGCCCCTGCGGAGGAGGCATCAACCTCCAGGGTGAATTGGCGGTTCAACTCAGGTCGGTGAAGGACGGGAGAAGAAGCAAAGGACCTCTTCAGAGAGCAGAAGGCGGCTTCGGCCTCGGGTGTCCAAGCCTTCGGATTGGCCCCCTTCTTGGTAAGGGCGGAGAGCGGAGCAGTTAGGGTCGAGAAGGGAGGGACGAACTGGCGATAGTAGTTAGCAAAGCCGAGGAAACGTTGGATGGCTTTTAGTCCCGAAGGAGGAGGCCAGTCGAGGATAGCAGAGACCTTCCCGGGATCCATCTGCAGTCCGGTGTCCGATATTACATAGCCCAAAAAGGGAAGGGATGATTGTTCGAACACACACTTCTCATGTTTGGCGTATAAGCGATTCTTCCTCAGCCTCTGTAGCACGATCTGTACATGCTCTCTGTGGGTCCGTAGGTCTGGGGAGTATATTAAGATGTCGTCCAGGTATACGACTACACAGACGTAGAGGAGGTCCCTGAACACGTCGTTCACCAGCTCCTGGAAGACTGCCGGAGCATTGCAAAGGCCGAAGGGCATCACGCAATATTCATAGTGCCCGTCCCGGGTGTTAAAGGCGGTCTTCCACTCGTCCCTGGAGCGTATGCGAACCAGGTTGTAGGCCCCACGGAGATCCAATTTGGTGAATATACGGGCCCCCCGGAGCCGATCGAAGAGTTCATGGATGAGAGGCAGGGGGTATTTGTTTTTCACTGTGATCTGGTTCAGTCCCCGGTAATTGATGGGCTGTAAGTCGCCTTCTTTTTTCTTGATGAAGAAGAAGCCCGCACCAGCCGGGGATGAGGACCTTCGAATAAACCCCCATGGCAGGTTCTCGGTGATGTAGTCAGACATGGCCCGGGTCTCAGCAGGGGACAAAGGGTATATCCGTTCCCGAGGGGGTGTGGTTCCCGGCAGAAGGTCAATGGCACAGTCGTAGGGTCGATGTGGAGGCAATACCTCCAACACCTTTTTATCGAACACATCTGCGAAGGACCAATAGGCTGGAGGAAGACCAGGTAAGGAGTCCGGGGCCGGAGGACGACGGACGGGCTGGACTGACTGGAGGCAGTTCTCATAGCAAGACGGGCCCCAGCGGATGATTTCTCCAGTATACCAGCTGACCGTAGGTTCATGTACCCGTAACCAGGGTAAACCCAGCAGAAGCGGATGAGACATGCGTGGCAGAACATAGAAGGCGATTTCTTCGGTGTATAGCGCACCGATACGCAGTTTCAAAGGTTTGGTGACGAACAGGACGGGGTCAGAGAGAGGTTCCCCATCCACAGAGGCTATCACAAGCGGTGTCTGCAGCGGGGTGACAGGTAACTGGTACTTGTCCACTGTGGCCTGGTGGATGAAGTTACCCGCTGCCCCGGAGTCGAGATACGCCTCTGCCGTGAAGCAGGTTTCTCCTGTTGTCACCTGTACAGTCCATGTCACTGGGTCAGAGAGCTTCCCAGTACCTAGGGTGGCCTCTCCTACCAACCCTAGGCTTTGGAGTTTCCCGGTTTCTCTGGGCAGTCACGCACCTGGTGTGCGCCGTCTCCACAATAGAAGCAGAGGCCCTTGGCGGCTCGTTCCGCTCGACGCTGCTCGGAGGACCGTAGCCGGTCCACTTGCATGGGCTCATGCATGGAGGAGCCAGAGAGTACGGATGAGGAGAGGATAGGCTTCTGTGGAGAAGCGGAGTGCCTTACAGGGCGCCGCTCGCGGGACATTTCCTTAGAATTTTCTTGAAAGCGGAGGTCTATCCAGGTTGCGAGGGTGATCAGGGCGTCCAAGGTGGAGGGGACGTCTCGGCCTGCCAGCTCGTTCTTGATACGACTGGTAAGCCCCTCCCAGAAGGCGGCAGTCAAGGCTTCATTGTTCCACCCTAGCTCAGAGGCTAGGGTAAGGAACCGGATAGCATACTGTCCCACTGTCAAAGTCCCTTGTCGTAGTCTGAGTAACGAGGAAGCCGACGCGGAGGCGCGTCCGGGTTCATCAAAGGTGGTACGGAAGGTATGTAGGAAGTCCCGGATGTTGTTGGCTACGGGATCTTCCTTCTCCCACAAGGGATTCATCCACGCCAGTGCCTCACCCTCCAGGTGGGACATTACAAAGGCCACTTTGGCCTGGTCACAAGCAAAGAGGTGCGGCAGCAGCTTGAAGTGAAGTGAACACTGGTTCACGAACCCCTGGCAGGTCTTGGGATCCCCGGCGTACCGGGGCGGAGAAGCCAGTTGGAGTTTTGAGGCCCTGGGGGGGCTCCTACGGGGTTCGTGGACGTGGCCGGGGTTGACAGGGACGTGGCGGTTGTCTGCAGCGTGTTTAGGCGGGTATCCACTGATGTCATGAAAGCCAGCATACGAGATTGTGTTCCACGTTGGCGGATCAGTTCCTGCTGCATTCTGGCCAACTGGGGCGCTAGTGCTTCGGCGGGATCCATGGCCTGTTCTATCTGTTAGGTCCGGGTGATGGTGGATCCTCTGGGCCGTGTACCGGACTCCCCCAGTGAGGCAACCTGGTGCTAACCCCTATACAGGGACTGTCCAGTCACCCCACCAGAGGGCCTAGGTATACGGTAGCCGGAGTACTAGCGGAACCGGGGTAGCGTTCCACAGGGAACGGGTAAAACGGAGTCTTTGGAGCCACAGAGTCCTCGGAGACAATTACGGGAGTCCAGTACGGGTGCCGGTTAGGAAGCTCAGGCGGGATTCGGGTTAGCGGGGTGTGACGGGAAGGCAGCTGGGTGAAGTCGGAAATACCAGACAGGCACAGGCTGCCGAAACGGTGGTTGGATTCCCCGCCGACGAACACCGGAGGACCTCTTGGCAATACTGGATTCAGGGATCGGTTACGGAGGCAGAGCAGGCTCTATGGAAGAGACAAAGTTAGTACGAGCAAAGCACATGGGGACCTGAACTTCTAGCTTGCGGAACTCGTAGAACAGGCGACGCCCTCCAGGCAGGAAGCTCCTAATATACCTGACCCTTACTGATGCAATATCCTGTTAGGTTGTGCAGGGCCTTTAAGAGGAGGTCAGTGACCGCGCGCGCGCCCTAATGCTCATGCGCGACGCCCGGGTGCCGGAGGCCAGAGCAGGGAGCGGTGCCGAGGAAGACGTGTGGCTGGAGGCAGGGGACCCAGGGACTGGAGTGGTAAGTGAGGAACGACGTCGGGACCCGGGGAGCGTGACAAGTATGAGCCCCCACACATCCTCCTATATACAGTATGAGCTCCCACACATCCTCCTATATACAGTATGAGCCCCCACATAGCCTTCTATATACAGTCTGAATCCTCACATAGCCCCTATATAAAGTATGAGCCCCCACATAGCCTCCTGTATAGCGTATGATCCCACACATAGCCTCTATATACAATATGAGCCCTCACATAGCCCCAATATATAGTATGAACCCCACATAGCCCCTATGTACAGTATGAGCCCACACATAGCCCCTATATGTAGTATGAGCCCACACATAGCCCATATATGCAGCATGAGCCCCACATAGCCCCCTATATACAGTATGAGCCCCCCACATAGCCCCCTATATACAGTATGAGCCCCCCACATAGCCTCATATATACAGTATGATCCCCCACATAGCCTCCGATATACAGTATGAGCCCCCACATAGCCTCCTATATACAGTATGAGCCCCCGCATAGCCTCCTACATACAGTATGATTCCCCACATAGCCCCCTATATACAGTATGATCCCCCACATAGCCTCCTATATACAGTATGAGACCCCACATAGCCTCCTATATACAGTATGAGCCCCCGCATAGCCTCCTACATACAGTATGATTCCCCACATAGCCCCCTATATACAGTATGATCCCCCACATAGCCTCCTATATACAGTATGAGCCCCACATAGCCTCTATATACAGTATGATCCCCCACACAGCCTCCTATATACAGTATGAGCCGCACATAGCCTCCTATATACAGTATGATCCCCCACATAGCCTCCTATATACAGTATGAGCCCCAAATAGCCTCTATAGACAGTATGATCCCCCACATAGCCTCCTATATACAGTATGAGACCCCACATAGCCTCCTATATACAGTATGAGCCCCACATAGCCTCATATATACAGTATGATCCCCCACATAGCCTCCGATATACAGTATGAGCCCCCACATAGCCTCCTATATACAGTATGAGCCCCCGCATAGCCTCCTACATACAGTATGATTCCCCACATAGCCCCCTATATACAGTATGATCCCCCACATAGCCTCCTATATACAGTATGAGACCCCACATAGCCTCCTATATACAGTATGAGCCCCCGCATAGCCTCCTACATACAGTATGATTCCCCACATAGCCCCCTATATACAGTATGATCCCCCACATAGCCTCCTATATACAGTATGAGCCCCACATAGCCTCTATATACAGTATGATCCCCCACACAGCCTCCTATATACAGTATGAGCCGCACATAGCCTCCTATATACAGTATGATCCCCCACATAGCCTCCTATATACAGTATGAGCCCCACATAGCCTCTATATACAGTATGATCCCCCACATAGCCTCCTATATACAGTATGAGACCCCACATAGCCTCCTATATACAGTATGAGCCCCACATAGCCTCTATATACAGTATGATCCCCCACATAGCCTCCTATATACAGTATGAGCCCCCACATAGCCTTCTATATACAGTATGAGCCCCCACATAGCCTCCTATATACAGTATGAGACCCCACATAGCCTCCTATATACAGTATGAGCCCCACATAGCCTCTATATACAGTATGATCCCCCACATAGCCTCCTATATACAGTATGAGCCCCCACATAGCCTCCTATATACAGTATGATTCCCCACATAGCCCCCTATATACAGTATGATCCCCCACATAGCCTCCTATATACAGTATGAGACCCCACATAGCCTCCTATATACAGTATGAGCCCCACATAGCCTCTATATACAGTATGATCCCCCACATAGCCTCCTATATACAGTATGAGCCCCCACATAGCCTCCTATATACAGTATGATTCCCCACATAGCCCCCTATATACAGTATGATCCCCCACATAGCCTCCTATATACAGTATGAGACCCCACATAGCCTCCTATATACAGTATGATTCCCCACATAGCCCCCTATATACAGTATGATCCCCCACATAGCCTCCTATATACAGTATGAGCCCCCGCATAGCCTCCTACATACAGTATGATTCCCCACATAGCCCCCTATATACAGTATGATCCCCCACATAGCCTCCTATATACAGTATGAGCCCCACATAGCCTCTATATAGAGTATGATCCCCCACACAGCCTCCTATATACAATATGAGCCGCACATAGCCTCCTATATACAGTATGATCCCCCACATAGCCTCCTATATGCAGTATGAGCCCCACATAGCCTCTATATACAGTATGATCCCCCACATAGCCTCCTATATACAGTATGAGCCCCACATAGCCTCTATATACAGTATGATCCCCCACATAGCCTCCTATATACAGTATGAGACCCCACATAGCCTCCTATATACAGTATGAGCCCCACATAGCCTCTATATACAGTATGATCCCCACATAGCCTCCTATATACAGTATGAGCCCCCACATAGCCTTCTATATACAGTATGAGCCCCCACATAGCCTCCTATATACAGTATGAGACCCCACATAGCCTCCTATATACAGTATGAGCCCCACATAGCCTCTATATACAGTATGATCCCCCACATAGCCTCCTATATACAGTATGAGCCCCCACATAGCCTCCTATATACAGTATGATTCCCCACATAGCCCCCTATATACAGTATGATCCCCCACATAGCCTCCTATATACAGTATGAGACCCCACATAGCCTCCTATATACAGTATGAGCCCCCGCATAGCCTCCTACATACAGTATGATTCCCCACATAGCCCCCTATATACAGTATGATCCCCCACATAGCCTCCTATATACAGTATGAGCCCCACATAGCCTCTATATACAGTATGATCCCCCACACAGCCTCCTATATACAATATGAGCCGCACATAGCCTCCTATATACAGTATGATCCCCCACATAGCCTCCTATATGCAGTATGAGCCCCACATAGCCTCTATATACAGTATGATCCCCCACATAGCCTCCTATATACAGTTTGAGCCCCCACATAGCCTTCTATATACAGTATGAGCCCCCACATAGCCTCCTATATACAGTATGATCCCCCACATAGCCTCTATATACAGTATGAGCCCCCACATAGCCTTCTATATATAGTATGAGCCCCCACATAGCCTCTATATACAGTATGGTCCCCAACACAGCCTCCTATATACAGTATGAGCCGCACATAGCCTCCTATATACAGTATGATCCCCCACATAGCCTCCTATATACAGTATGAGCCCCACATAGCCTCTATATACAGTATGATCCCCCACATAGCCTCCTATATACAGTATGAGCCCCCACATAGCCTTCTATATACAGTATGATCCCCCACATAGCCTCTATATACAGTATGAGCCCCCACATAGCCTTCTATATATAGTATGAGCCCCCACATAGCCTCTATATACAGTATGAGCCCACACATAGCCTCCTATATACAGTATGATCCCCCACATAGCCTCTATATACAGTATGAGCCCCCACATAGCCTCCTATATACAGTATGAGCCCCCACATAGCCCCCTATATACAGTATGATCCCCCACATAGCCTCCTATATACAGTATGAGCCCCCACATAGCCTCTATATATAGTATGAGCCCCCACACAGCCTCCTACATACAGTATGATCCCCCACATAGCCTCTATATACAGTATGAGCCCCCACACAGCCTCCTATATACAGTATGAGCCCCATATATATCGTATGTTAAGAAAATACTGATATAATCATATTTTGCCTTTCATGCTCTTGTTTTTTCTGCTTTTTGTTGTAATGAGCCAACATTTGAAAAATAAAAAGTGATAAATTGTTTTAATATATATTTTTATTTTTGTACATTTTTATGTCATTATTTTATTGCCCTAATAGTATCCGCTTGCCCTAAACCTGGAACAAGATAAGGTTAGAAAACGTAACATAAAATGTATTCTAATATTGTTTTGGGTTTTTTTTCCAGTAGAAATGTGAGCACATTTGGCCCCGCTCCTGTCTCGTAATTTCCCTTTAAGTGAAATGTCTTCCTCCGATCATTCCAGTATGAGGTTGTGGAAAGAGGGACAATATGGCTGCAGCCTTCTCACAAATGTCAGGCTGGATTAGAGAGTCCGTCCTCCACAGCTGCCCGGTCACCAGACTCCGCAGATGTGTCCCCCACACCATCTGTAATCCGGAGACAGACCCCCGACTGCTAACACTGCACAGGCTGAAGCACGGAGCGCGGTCGCATCATGTGTCATTATATACCCCAAAACTGATCTGTCCTGTACCCCCAGCGTCATTATCCTGTACCCCCAGCGTCATTATCCTGTACTCCCAGCGTCATTATCCTGTACCCCCAGTGTCATTATCCTGTACCCCCAGTGTCATTATCCTGTACCCCCAGCGTCATTATCCTGTACCCCCAGCGTCATTATCCTGTACCCCCAGCGTCATTATCCTGTACCCCCAGTGTCAGTGTCATTATCCTGTACCCCAGCGTCATTATCCTGTACCCCCAGCGTCATTATCCTGTACCCCCAGTGTCATTATCCTGTACCCCCAGTGTCATTATCCTGTACCCCCAGCGTCATTATCCTGTACCCCCAGCGTCATTATCCTGTACCCCCAGTGTCATTATCCTGTACCCCCAGCGTCATTATCCTGTACCCCCAGCGTCATTATCCTGTACCCCCAGTGTCATTATCCTGTACCCCCAGTGTCATTATCCTGTACCCCCAGTGTCATTATCCTGTACCCCCAGTGTCATTATCCTGTACCCCCAGTGTTATTATCCTGTACCCCCAGTGTCATTATCCTGTACCCCCAGTGTCATTATCCTGTACCCCCAGTGTCATTATCCTGTACCCCCAGCGTCATTATCCTGTACCCCCAGCGTCATTATCCTGTACCCCCAGTGTCATTATCCTGTACCCCCAGTGTCATTATCCTGTACCCCCAGCGTCATTATCCTGTACCCCCAGTGTCATTATCCTGTACCCCCAGTGTCATTATCCTGTACCCCCAGTGTCATTATCCTGTACCCCCAGTGTCATTATCCTGTACCCCCAGTGTCATTATCCTGTACCACCAGTGTCAGTGTCATTATCCTGTACCCCCAGCGTCATTATCCTGTACCCCCAGTGTCATTATCCTGTACCCCCAGTGTCATTATCCTGTACCCCCAGTGTCATTATCCTGTACTCCCAGTGTCATTATCCTGTACCACCAGTGTCAGTGTCATTATCCTGTACCCCCAGTGTCATTATCCTGTACCCCCAGTGTCAGTGTCATTATCCTGTACCCCCAGTGTCATTATCCTGTACCCCCAGTGTCATTATCCTGTACCCCCAGTGTCATTATCCTGTACCCCAGTGTCAGTGTCATTATCCTGTACCCCCAGCGTCATTATCCTGTACCCCCAGTGTCATTATCCTGTACCCCCAGTGTCAGTGTCATTATCCTGTACCCCCAGTGTCATTATACTGTACCCCCAGTGTCAGTGTTATTATCCTGTACCCCCAGTGTCATTATACTGTACCCCCAGTGTCATTATCCTGTACCCCCAGTGTCATTATCCTGTACCCCCAGTGTCAGTGTCATTATCCTGTACCCCCAGTGTCATTATCCTGTACCCCCAGCGTCATTATCCTGTACCCCCAGCGTCATTATCCTGTACCCCCAGTGTCAGTGTCATTATCCTGTACCCCCAGTGTCATTATCCTGTACCCCCAGTGTCATTATCCTGTACCCCAGTGTCAGTGTCATTATCCTGTACCCCCAGCGTCATTATCCTGTACCCCCAGTGTCATTATCCTGTACCCCCAGTGTCAGTGTCATTATCCTGTACCCCCAGTGTCATTATACTGTACCCCCAGTGTCATTATCCTGTACCCCCAGTGTCATTATCCTGTACCCCCAGTGTCATTATCCTGTACCCCCAGCGTCATTATCCTGTACCCCCAGTGTCATTATCCTGTACCCCCAGCGTCATTATCCTGTACCCCCAGCGTCATTATCCTGTACCCCCAGTGTCATTATCCTGTACCCCCAGTGTCATCCTGTACCCCCAGCGTCATTATCCTGTACCCCCAGCGTCATTATCCTGTACCCCCAGTGTCATTATCCTGTACCCCCAGTGTCATTATCCTGTACCCCAGCGTCATTATACTGTACCCCCAGTGTCATTATACTGTACCCCCAGCGTCATTATCCTGTACCCCCAGCGTCATTATCCTGTACCCCCAGCGTCATTATCCTGTACCCCCAGTGTCATTATCCTGTACCCCCAGCGTCATTATCCTGTACCCCCAGCGTCATTATCCTGTACCCCCAGTGTTATTATCCTGTACCCCCAGTGTCATTATCCTGTACCCCCAGTGTCATTATCCTGTACCCCCAGCGTCATTATCCTGTACCCCCAGCGTCATTATCCTGTACCCCCAGCGTCATTATCCTGTACCCCCAGTGTCATTATCCTGTACCCCCAGCGTCATTATCCTGTACCCCCAGTGTCATTATCCTGTACCCCCAGCGTCATTATCCTGTACCCCCAGTGTCATTATCCTGTACCCCCAGTGTCATTATCCTGTACCCCCAGTGTCAGTGTCATTATCCTGTACCCCCCAGTGTCATTATCCTGTACCCCAGCGTCATTATCCTGTACCCCCAGTGTCATTATCCTGTACCCCCAGCGTCATTATCCTGTACCCCAGCGTCATTATCCTGTACCCCCAGTGTCATTATCCTGTACCCCCAGTGTCATTATCCTGTACCCCCAGCGTCATTATCCTGTACCCCCAGTGTCAGTGTCATTATCCTGTACCCCCAGTGTCATTATCCTGTACCCCCAGTGTCATTATCCTGTACCCCCAGTGTCAGTGTCATTATCCTGTACCCCAGCGTCATTATCCTGTACCCCCAGTGTCATTATACTGTACCCCCAGTGGCATTATCCTGTACCCCCCCAGTGTCATTATACTGTACCCCCAGTGTCATTATCCTGTACCCCCAGTGTCATTATCCTGTACCCCCAGTGTCATTATCCTGTACCCCCAGTGTCATTATCCTGTACCCCCCCAGTGTCATTATACTGTACCCCCAGTGTCATTATCCTGTACCCCCAGTGTCATTATCCTGTACCCCCAGTGTCAGTGTCATTATCCTGTACCCCCAGTGTCAGTGTCATTATCCTGTACCCCCAGTGTCATTATCCTGTACCCCCAGTGTCATTATACTGTACCCCCAGTGTCATTATCCTGTACCCCCAGTGTCATTATACTGTACCCCCAGTGTCATTATACTGTACCCCCAGTGTCATTATCCTGTACCCCCAGTGTCATTATACTGTACCCCCAGTGTCATTATACTGTACCCCCAGTGTCATTATCCTGTACCCCCAGTGTCATTATACTGTACCCCCAGTGTCATTATCCTGTACCCCCAGTGTCATTATCCTGCACCCCCAGTGTCATTATACTGTACCCCCAGTGTCATTATCCTGTACCCCCAGCATCATTATCCTGTACCCCCCAGTGTCATTATACTGTACCCCCAGTGTCATTATCCTGTACCCCCAGTGTCATTATACTGTACCCCCAGTGTCATTATCCTGCACCCCCAGTGTCATTATACTGTACCCCCAGTGTCATTATCCTGTACCCCCAGCATCATTATCCTGTACCCTTAGTGTCAGTGTCATTATCCTGTACCCCCAGTGTCAGTGTCATTATCCTGTACCCCCCAGTGTGATTATACTTTACCCCCAGTGTTATTATCCTGTACCCCCAGCGTCATTATCCTGTACCCCCAGTGTCATTATCCTGTACCCCCAGTGTCATTATCCTGTACCCCCAGTGTCATTATCCTGTACCCCCCCAGTGTCATTATCCTGTACCCCCAGTGTCATTATCCTGTACCCCCAGTGTCATTATCCTGTACCCCCAGTGTCATTATCCTGTACCCCCAGTGTCATTATCCTGTACCCCCAGCGTCATTATCCTGTACCCCCAGTGTCATTATCCTGTACCCCCAGTGTCATTATCCTGTACCCCCAGTGTCATTATCCTGTACCCCCAGTGTCATTATCCTGTACCCCCAGTGTCATTATACTGTACCCCCAGTGTCAGTGTCATTATACTGTACCCCCAGTGTCATTATCCTGTACCCCAGTGTCAGTGTCATTATCCTGTACCCCCAGTGTCATTATCCTGTACCCCCAGTGTCATTATACTGTACCCCCAGTGTCATTATCCTGTACCCCCAGTGTCATTATACTGTACCCCCAGTGTCATTATCCTGCACCCCCAGTGTCATTATACTGTACCCCCAGTGTCATTATCCTGTACCCCCAGCATCATTATCCTGTACCCCCCAGTGTCATTATACTGTACCCCCAGTGTCATTATCCTGTACCCCCAGTGTCATTATACTGTACCCCCAGTGTCATTATCCTGCACCCCCAGTGTCATTATACTGTACCCCCAGTGTCATTATCCTGTACCCCCAGTGTCAGCGTCATTATCCTGTACCCCAGTGTCATTATCCTGTACCCCCAGCGTCATTATCCTGTACCCCAGTGTCATTATCCTGTACCCCAGTGTCATTATCCTGTACCCCCAGTGTCATTATCCTGTACCCCCAGTGTCATTATCCTGTACCCCAGTGTCAGTGTCATTATCCTGTACCCCCAGTGTCATTATCCTGTACCCCCAGTGTCATTATACTGTACCCCCAGTGTCATTATCCTGTACCCCCAGCGTCATTATCCTGTACCCCCAGTGTCATTATCCTGTACCCCCAGTGTCATTATCCTGTACCCCAGTGTCATTATCCTGTACCCCCAGTGTCAGCGTCATTATCCTGTACCCCAGTGTCATTATCCTGTACCCCCATTGTCAGTGTCATTATCCTGTACCCCCAGTGTCATTATCCTGTACCCCCAGTGTCATTATCCTGTACCCCAGTGTCATTATCCTGTACCCCCATTGTCAGTGTCATTATCCTGTACCCCCAGTGTCATTATCCTGTACCCCAGTGTCATTATCCTGTACCCCCAGTGTCATTATCCTGTACCCCCATTGTCAGTGTCATTATCCTGTACCCCAGTGTCATTATCCTGTACCCCAGTGTCATTATCCTGTACCCCCAGTGTCATTATCCTGTACCCCAGTGTCATTATCCTGTACCCCCAGTGTCATTATCCTGTACCCCCAGTGTCAGTATCCTGTACCCCCAGTGTCATTATGCTGCACCCCCAGTGTCATTATCCTGTACCCCCAGAGTCATTATCCTGTACCCCCAGAGTCATTATCCTGTACCCCCAGTGTCATTATACTGTACCCCCAGTGTCATTATCCTGTACCCCCAGCATCATTATCCTGTACCCCAGTGTCATTATCCTGTACCCCCAGTGTCAGTGTCATTATCCTGTACCCCAGTGTCATTATCCTGTACCCCCATTGTCAGGGTCATTATACGGTACCCCCAGTGTCATTATACTGTACCCCAGTGTCAGTGTCATTATCCTGTACCCCCAGCGTCATTATCCTGTACCCCCAGTGTCAGTGTCATTATCCTGTACCCCCAGTGTCATTATCCTGTACCCCCAGTGTCATTATCCTGTACCCCAGTGTCAGTGTCATTATCCTGTACCCCCAGCGTCATTATCCTGTACCCCAGTGTCAGTGTCATTATCCTGTACCCCCAGTGTCATTATCCTGTACCCCCAGTGTCATTATCCTGTACCCCCAGTGTCAGTGTCATTATCCTGTACCCCCAGTGTCATTATACTGTACCCCCAGTGTCATTATCCTGTACCCCCAGTGTCATTATCCTGTACCCCCAGTGTCATTATCCTGTACCCCCAGCGTCATTATCCTGTACCCCCAGTGTCATTATCCTGTACCCCCAGCGTCATTATCCTGTACCCCCAGCGTCATTATCCTGTACCCCCAGTGTCATTATCCTGTACCCCCAGTGTCATCCTGTACCCCCAGCGTCATTATCCTGTACCCCCAGCGTCATTATCCTGTACCCCCAGTGTCATTATCCTGTACCCCCAGTGTCATTATCCTGTACCCCAGCGTCATTATACTGTACCCCCAGTGTCATTATACTGTACCCCCAGCGTCATTATCCTGTACCCCCAGCGTCATTATCCTGTACCCCCAGCGTCATTATCCTGTACCCCCAGTGTCATTATCCTGTACCCCCAGCGTCATTATCCTGTACCCCCAGCGTCATTATCCTGTACCCCCAGTGTTATTATCCTGTACCCCCAGTGTCATTATCCTGTACCCCCAGTGTCATTATCCTGTACCCCCAGCGTCATTATCCTGTACCCCCAGCGTCATTATCCTGTACCCCCAGCGTCATTATCCTGTACCCCCAGTGTCATTATCCTGTACCCCCAGCGTCATTATCCTGTACCCCCAGTGTCATTATCCTGTACCCCCAGCGTCATTATCCTGTACCCCCAGTGTCATTATCCTGTACCCCCAGTGTCATTATCCTGTACCCCCAGTGTCAGTGTCATTATCCTGTACCCCCCAGTGTCATTATCCTGTACCCCAGCGTCATTATCCTGTACCCCCAGTGTCATTATCCTGTACCCCCAGCGTCATTATCCTGTACCCCAGCGTCATTATCCTGTACCCCCAGTGTCATTATCCTGTACCCCCAGTGTCATTATCCTGTACCCCCAGCGTCATTATCCTGTACCCCCAGTGTCAGTGTCATTATCCTGTACCCCCAGTGTCATTATCCTGTACCCCCAGTGTCATTATCCTGTACCCCCAGTGTCAGTGTCATTATCCTGTACCCCAGCGTCATTATCCTGTACCCCCAGTGTCATTATACTGTACCCCCAGTGGCATTATCCTGTACCCCCCCAGTGTCATTATACTGTACCCCCAGTGTCATTATCCTGTACCCCCAGTGTCATTATCCTGTACCCCCAGTGTCATTATCCTGTACCCCCAGTGTCATTATCCTGTACCCCCCCAGTGTCATTATACTGTACCCCCAGTGTCATTATCCTGTACCCCCAGTGTCATTATCCTGTACCCCCAGTGTCAGTGTCATTATCCTGTACCCCCAGTGTCAGTGTCATTATCCTGTACCCCCAGTGTCATTATCCTGTACCCCCAGTGTCATTATACTGTACCCCCAGTGTCATTATCCTGTACCCCCAGTGTCATTATACTGTACCCCCAGTGTCATTATACTGTACCCCCAGTGTCATTATCCTGTACCCCCAGTGTCATTATACTGTACCCCCAGTGTCATTATACTGTACCCCCAGTGTCATTATCCTGTACCCCCAGTGTCATTATACTGTACCCCCAGTGTCATTATCCTGTACCCCCAGTGTCATTATCCTGCACCCCCAGTGTCATTATACTGTACCCCCAGTGTCATTATCCTGTACCCCCAGCATCATTATCCTGTACCCCCCAGTGTCATTATACTGTACCCCCAGTGTCATTATCCTGTACCCCCAGTGTCATTATACTGTACCCCCAGTGTCATTATCCTGCACCCCCAGTGTCATTATACTGTACCCCCAGTGTCATTATCCTGTACCCCCAGCATCATTATCCTGTACCCTTAGTGTCAGTGTCATTATCCTGTACCCCCAGTGTCAGTGTCATTATCCTGTACCCCCCAGTGTGATTATACTTTACCCCCAGTGTTATTATCCTGTACCCCCAGCGTCATTATCCTGTACCCCCAGTGTCATTATCCTGTACCCCCAGTGTCATTATCCTGTACCCCCAGTGTCATTATCCTGTACCCCCCCAGTGTCATTATCCTGTACCCCCAGTGTCATTATCCTGTACCCCCAGTGTCATTATCCTGTACCCCCAGTGTCATTATCCTGTACCCCCAGTGTCATTATCCTGTACCCCCAGCGTCATTATCCTGTACCCCCAGTGTCATTATCCTGTACCCCCAGTGTCATTATCCTGTACCCCCAGTGTCATTATCCTGTACCCCCAGTGTCATTATCCTGTACCCCCAGTGTCATTATACTGTACCCCCAGTGTCAGTGTCATTATACTGTACCCCCAGTGTCATTATCCTGTACCCCAGTGTCAGTGTCATTATCCTGTACCCCCAGTGTCATTATCCTGTACCCCCAGTGTCATTATACTGTACCCCCAGTGTCATTATCCTGTACCCCCAGTGTCATTATACTGTACCCCCAGTGTCATTATCCTGCACCCCCAGTGTCATTATACTGTACCCCCAGTGTCATTATCCTGTACCCCCAGCATCATTATCCTGTACCCCCCAGTGTCATTATACTGTACCCCCAGTGTCATTATCCTGTACCCCCAGTGTCATTATACTGTACCCCCAGTGTCATTATCCTGCACCCCCAGTGTCATTATACTGTACCCCCAGTGTCATTATCCTGTACCCCCAGTGTCAGCGTCATTATCCTGTACCCCAGTGTCATTATCCTGTACCCCCAGCGTCATTATCCTGTACCCCAGTGTCATTATCCTGTACCCCAGTGTCATTATCCTGTACCCCCAGTGTCATTATCCTGTACCCCCAGTGTCATTATCCTGTACCCCAGTGTCAGTGTCATTATCCTGTACCCCCAGTGTCATTATCCTGTACCCCCAGTGTCATTATACTGTACCCCCAGTGTCATTATCCTGTACCCCCAGCGTCATTATCCTGTACCCCCAGTGTCATTATCCTGTACCCCCAGTGTCATTATCCTGTACCCCAGTGTCATTATCCTGTACCCCCAGTGTCAGCGTCATTATCCTGTACCCCAGTGTCATTATCCTGTACCCCCATTGTCAGTGTCATTATCCTGTACCCCCAGTGTCATTATCCTGTACCCCCAGTGTCATTATCCTGTACCCCAGTGTCATTATCCTGTACCCCCATTGTCAGTGTCATTATCCTGTACCCCCAGTGTCATTATCCTGTACCCCAGTGTCATTATCCTGTACCCCCAGTGTCATTATCCTGTACCCCCATTGTCAGTGTCATTATCCTGTACCCCAGTGTCATTATCCTGTACCCCAGTGTCATTATCCTGTACCCCCAGTGTCATTATCCTGTACCCCAGTGTCATTATCCTGTACCCCCAGAGTCATTATCCTGTACCCCCAGAGTCATTATCCTGTACCCCCAGTGTCATTATACTGTACCCCCAGTGTCATTATCCTGTACCCCCAGCATCATTATCCTGTACCCCAGTGTCATTATCCTGTACCCCCAGTGTCAGTGTCATTATCCTGTACCCCAGTGTCATTATCCTGTACCCCCATTGTCAGGGTCATTATACGGTACCCCCAGTGTCATTATACTGTACCCCAGTGTCAGTGTCATTATCCTGTACCCCAGTGTCATTATCCTGTACCCCCAGCGTCATTATCCTGTACCCCCAGCGTCATTATCCTGTACCCCCAGTGTCAGTGTCATTATCCTGTACCCCAGCGTCATTATCCTGTACCCCCAGAGTCATTATCCTGTACCCCCAGTGTCATTATACTGTACCCCCAGTGTCATTATCCTGTACCCCCAGTGTCATTATCCTGTACCCTCCCAGTGTCATTATACTGTACCCCCAGTGTCATTATCCTGTACCCCCAGTGTCATTATCCTGTACCCCAGTGTCAGTGTCATTATCCTGTACCCCCAGTGTCATTATCCTGTACCCCCAGTGTCAGTGTCATTATCCTGTACCCCCAGTGTCATTATCCTGTACCCACAGAGTCATTATCCTGTACCCCCAGTGTCATTATCCTGTACCCCAGTGTCAGTGTCATTATCCTGTACCCCCAGTGTCATTATCCTGTACCCCCAGAGTCATTATCCTGTACCCCCAGTGTCATTATACTGTACCCCCAGTGTCATTATCCTGTACCCCCAGCATCATTATCCTGTACCCCAGTGTCATTATCCTGTACCCCCAGTGTCAGTGTCATTATCCTGTACCCCAGTGTCATTATCCTGTACCCCCATTGTCAGGGTCATTATCCTGTACCCCCAGTGTCATTATACTGTACCCCCAGTGTCATTATCCTGTACCCCCAGCGTCATTATCCTGTACCCCCAGCGTCATTATCCTGTACCCCCAGTGTCATTATCCTGTACCCCCAGCGTCATTATCCTGTACCCCCAGTGTCATTATCCTGTACCCCCAGCGTCATTATCCTGTACCCCCAGCGTCATTATCCTGTACCCCCAGCGTCATTATCCTGTACCCCCAGTGTCATTATCCTGTACCCCCAGTGTCATTATCCTGTACCCCCAGTGTCAGTGTCATTATCCTGTACCCCCAGTGTCATTATCCTGTACCCCCAGCGTCATTATCCTGTACCCCCAGTGTCATTATCCTGTACCCCCAGTGTCAGTGTCATTATCCTGTACCCCAGCGTCATTATCCTGTACCCCCAGTGTCATTATACTGTACCCCCAGTGTCATTATCCTGTACCCCCCCAGTGTCATTATACTGTACCCCCAGTGTCATTATCCTGTACCCCCAGTGTCATTATCCTGTACCCCCAGTGTCATTATCCTGTACCCCCAGTGTCATTATCATGTGCCCCAGTGTCAGTGTCATTATCCTGTACCCCCAGTGTCATTATCCTGTACCCCCAGCGTCATTATCCTGTACCCCCAGCGTCATTATCCTGTACCCCCAGTGTCAGTGTCATTATCCTGTACCCCCAGCGTCATTATCCTGTACCCCCAGTGTCAGTGTCATTATCCTGTACCCCCAGTGTCATTATCCTGTACCCCCAGCGTCATTATCCTGTACCCCCAGCGTCATTATCCTGTACCCCCAGTGTCAGTGTCATTATCCTGTACCCCAGCGTCATTATCCTGTACCCCCAGTGTCATTATACTGTACCCCCAGTGTCATTATCCTGTACCCCCAGTGTTATTATCCTGTACCCCAGCGTCATTATCCTGTACCCCCAGTGTCATTATCCTGTACCCCCAGAGTCATTATCCTGTACCCCCAGTGTCATTATCCTGTACCCCCAGTGTCATTATCCTGTACCCCCCCAGTGTCATTATCCTGTACCCCCAGTGTCATTATCCTGTACCCCCAGAGTCATTATCCTGTACCCCCAGTGTCATTATCCTGTACCCCCAGTGTCATTATCCTGTACCCCCCCAGTGTCATTATCCTGTACCCCCAGTGTCATTATCCTGTACCCCAGCGTCATTATCCTGTACCCCCAGTGTCATTATCCTGTACCCCAGTGTCATTATCCTGTACCCCCAGTGTCATTATCCTGTACTCCCAGCGTCATTATCCTGTACCCCAGCGTCATTATCCTGTACCCCCAGTGTCATTATCCTGTACTCCCAGCGTCATTATCCTGTACCCCAGTGTCATTATCCTGTACCCCCAGTGTCATTATCCTGTACCCCCAGTGTCATTATCCTGTACCCCCAGTGTCATTATCCTGTACCCCCCCAGTGTCATTATACTGTACCCCCAGTGTCATTATCCTGTACCCCCAGTGTCATTATCCTGTACCCCCAGTGTCAGTGTCATTATCCTGTACCCCCCAGTGTCATTATACTGTACCCCCAGTGTTATTATCCTGTACCCCCAGTGTCATTATACTGTACCCCCAGTGTCAGTGTCATTATCCTGTACCCCCAGTGTCATTATCCTGTACCCCCAGTGTCATTATCCTGTACCCCCAGCGTCATTATCCTGTACCCCCAGCGTCATTATCCTGTACCCCCAGTGTCATTATCCTGTACCCCCAGTGTCATTATCCTGTACGCCCAGTGTCAGCATCATTATCCTGTACCCCAGTGTCAGTGTCATTATCCTGTACCCCCAGTGTCATTATCCTGTACCCCCAGTGTCATTATCCTGTACCCCCAGTGTCATTATACTGTACCCCCAGTGTCATTATCCTGTACCCCCAGTGTCATTATCCTGTACCCCCAGCGTCATTATCCTGTACCCCCAGCGTCATTATCCTGTACCCCCAGCGTCATTATCCTGTACCCCCAGTGTCAGTGTCATTATCCTGTACCCCCATTGTCAGGGTCATTATCCTGTACCCCCAGTGTCAGTGTCATTATCCTGTACCCCCAGTGTCATTATCCTGTACCCCCAGTGTCATTATCCTGTACCCCCAGTGTCAGCGTCATTATCCTGTACCCCCAGAGTCATTATCCTGTACCCCCAGTGCCATTATCCTGTACCCCCAGTGTCATTATCCTGTACCCCCAGAGTCATTATCCTGTACCCCCAGTGTCATTATACTGTACCCCCAGTGTCATTATCCTGTACCCCCAGTGTCATTATACTGTACCCCCAGTGTCATTATCCTGTACCCCCAGCATCATTATCCTGTACCCCAGTGTCATTATCCTGTACCCCAGTGTCATTATCCTGTACCCCCATTGTCAGGGTCATTATACTGTACCCCCAGTGTCATTATACTGTACCCCCAGTGTCATTATCCTGTACCCCAGTGTCAGTGTCATTATCCTGTACCCCCAGCGTCATTATCCTGTACCCCCAGCGTCATTATCCTGTACCCCCAGCGTCATTATCCTGTACCCCCAGTGTCAGTGTCATTATCCTGTACCCCCAGTGTCATTATCCTGTACCCCCAGCGTCATTATCCTGTACCCCCAGCGTCATTATCCTGTACCCCCAGCGTCATTATCCTGTACCCCCAGTGTCAGTGTCATTATCCTGTACCCCCAGTGTCAGTGTCATTATCCTGTACCCCCAGTGTCAGTGTCATTATCCTGTACCCCCAGTGTCATTATCCCGTACCCCCAGTGTCAGTGTCATTATCCTGTACCCCCAGTGTCATTATCCTGTACCCCCAGTGTCATTATCCTGTACCCCCAGTGTCATTATCCTGTACCCCCAGTGTCATTATCCCGTACCCCCAGTGTCAGTGTCATTATCCTGTACCCCCAGTGTCATTATCCTGTACCCCCAGTGTCATTATCCTTCACCCCAAGTGTCAGTGTCATTATCCTGTACCCCAGTGTCATTATCCTGTACCCCCAGTGTCATTATCCTGTACCCCAGTGTCATTATACTGTACCCCCAGTGTCATTATCCTGTACCCCCAGTGTCATTATCCTGTACCCCCAGTGTCATTATCATGTGCCCCAGTGTCAGTGTCATTATCCTGTACCCCCAGTGTCATTATCCTGTACCCCCAGTGTCATTATCCTTCACCCCAAGTGTCAGTGTCATTATCCTGTACCCCAGTGTTATTATCCTGTACCCCCAGCGTCATTATCCTGTACCCCCAGTGTCATTATCCTGTACCCCAGTGTCATTATCCTGTATCCCCAAGTGCCATTATCCTGTACCCCCAGTGTCATTATCCTGTACCCCCAGTGCCATTATCCTGTACCCCCAGTGTCATTATCCTGTACCCCAGTGTCATTATACTGTACCCCCAGTGTCATTATCCTGTACCCCCCAGTGTCATTATCCTGTACCCCCAGCGTCATTATCCTATACCCCCAGCGTCATTATCCTGTACCCCCAGTGTCATTATCCTGTACCCCCATTGTCAGGGTCATTATCCTGTACCCCCAGTGTCATTATACTGTACCCCCAGTGTCATTATCCTGTACCCCCAGTGTCATTATCCTGTACCCCCAGCGTCATTATCCTGTACCCCCAGTGTCATTATCCTGTACCCCCAGTGTCAGTGTCACTATCCTGTACCCCAGGTGTCAGTGTCATTATCCTGTACCCCCAGTGTCAGTGTCATTATTCTGTACCCCAGTGTCATTATTCTGTACCCCAGTGTCATTATCCTGTACCCCCAGTGTCATTATCCTGTACCCCCAGTGTCATTATCCTGTACCCCCAGTGTCATTATCCTGTACCCCCAGTGTCATTATCCTGTACCCCCAGTGTCATTATCCTGTACCCCCAGTGTCAGTGTCATTATCCTGTACCCCCAGTGTCATTATCCTGTACCCCCAGTGTCAGTGTCATTATCCTGTACCCCCAGTGTCATTATCCTGTACTCCCAGTGTCATTATCCTGTACCCCCAGTGTCAGTGTCATTATCCTGTACCCCCAGTGTCATTATCCTGTACTCCCAGTGTCATTATCCTGTACCCCCAGTGTCAGTGTCATTATCCTGTACCCCGAGTGTCAGTGTCATTATCTTGTACCCCGTTAGTGATGGGAGACCAGTCCGGAGACACTGCAGTCATGGTAGCCGGGTGAGGCGATGCCGGCTGCTCACAGTAGCACGAGCTCCATGACCCTGGCATTGTTGTGTAGATAATGGTCCTTACACTTCCATGTTCCCTCTCGGAGGTCTTGTTGCCGTCACACACATTGGGCTTTTATCTTTTTCTTCTCATCTTTTTTTAGGCTCAGAGACATCACATTTATTACAGCCATTCTTCTAATATACACTGTGTTCCAAATTATTATGCAGAAAGAGTTTAGGAGTGATAAGGTTAGACATTTTTTGTTTGTCATTTAAACTCACTGCTGGTGATGGTGTCAGGGCTCTTGATATCAGTTTATATCATTGCTGGTGATGGTGTCAGGGCTCTTTATATCACTTTATATCACTGCTGGTGATGGTGTCAGGGCTCTTGATATCACTTTATATCATTGCTGGTGATGTGTGTCCGGGCTCTTGATATCACTTTATATCATTGATAGTGATGGTGTCAGGGCTCTTTATATCACTGACAGTAATTGCAGATACCTGTGCACATTAGTTTGGCGTTAGGTGTGTCCAAATAAAGGAAAGACTACTTAAGAAGGTCGTTCCACATTATTAAGCAGCTACATTTTTAGCCAAAATGGGAAAGAAAAAGGCTGTGTCGGCTGCTGAGAAGCAACAAATTGTGGAGTTTTTAGGTCAAGGCATGACTACAATCACTTCATCGTGATCATCGCACAATCAGGAAGTATGACGCTGATTCACAGCACACGCGTGTGCGTGCTGTTAAGGAGAAATTGAGGACTCTTTCCAACTGGTAATTTTGTCAGGTTAAAAGAGCAGCTGCTAAAATGCCTTGTCATAGCCGCAGACAAGTTTTTGAAGCTTCTGGTGCCTCCAACATCCCCCGAACAACCAGATACAGGGTCCTTCAGAGGTTTGCAGCATAAGCCATCCTGTCGCCACCTCTATCCACTGCACACAAGCAGAAACGGCTCCAGTGGCCAAACCATACATGAAGACTGACTTCCAAACTGTTTTGTTCACCAATGAGTGCCGTGCAACGCTCGATGGTCCAGATGAATGGAGTGGAGGATGGCTGGTTGATGGACACCCCATGAAAACATGGCTAAGACGCCAACAAGGAGGAGGTGGAGTAATGTTTTGGGCTGGAATCATGGGGAGAGAGATTGTTGGCCCCTTTAGGATCCCTGAAGGGGTAAAGATGAACTCCATAATCTATGTGGAGTTTCTAAAACAACACTTCCTGCCATGGTTCAGGAGGAAGAACCGTGCATTCCGCAGCAAGATCATTTTCATGCATGATAATGCACCGTCTCATGCTGCAAATAACACATCTTCATCTCTGGCTGCTATGGGCATAAAAGAGGACAAACTTATGGTGTGGCCACCATCTTACCCTGACCTCAACCCCATTGAGAACCTCTGGAGCATCATCAAAAGGAGCGTCTATGATGGCGGGAGGCAGTTCACATCTAAGCAACAGCTCTGGGAGGGTATTCTGTCCACATGCAAAACAATTGAAGCACAAACCATCCAAAAACTGACAAAATCAATGGACGAGAGAGTTCAGAAGCTTCTTTCGAAAGAGGGATCCTATGTGCAAATGTAACATCATCTAGAATTAAGTTTTGACTTCAAAACTGTTTGATTTCATTTTGTAATAAGCTGAAAATGCTTATAATTTCACAATTCACCATTTTGTTTTTCAAAATAAAAATAAAAAGGTTGAAAACTCTGCGGTGCATAATAATTTGGAACATGCATTTTGACTGTTTATTATTTTTAAAAATATCCTGTTTTCATAGGCAGTGTGATCAAAAACATTTCAATTATACTCGAATAGTAGATGGCTGGAAAATAACAATGACTGTAATTCATAAAGTTAATTTAGGAAAATATGGAAAAATATTTTTTGCATAATAATTTGGAACACAGTGTATTTTTTGAAATGTATGACGTTATTATTGGGGGATTGTTCTTTATATTTGTATGTTCCAGCTTTATCTCTGTACCCATTATTTTGGTGAGGACGTCGTCTATTCTTGCTCATTATCTTGGGCTGAGATATGTTATCATACACACATTTGTCGTGCCAACGCCTTCTGATGGATTGAGTAGACATGTTTGATGACTGGGACTTGGGTTGTGATGCCTAAAGCGGGCTTTACACGCTGCGACATCGCTAATGCGGAGTCGTTGGGGTCACGGAATTCGTGACGCACATCCGGCCGCATTAGCGATGCCGTTGCGTGTGACACCGATAAGCGATTTTGCATCGTTGCAAAAACGTGCAAAATCGCTAATCGGCGACATGGGGTCCATTCTCAAATCTCGTTACTGCAGCAGTAATGAGGTTGTTCCTCGTTCCTGCGGCAGCACACATCGCTGCGTGTGACGCCGCAGGATCGAGGAAGCTCTCCTTACCTGCCTCCCCGCCGCTAAGAGTAAGGAAGGAGGTGGGCGGGATGTTACGTCCCGCTCAGCTCCGCCCCTCCGCTGCTATTGGGCGGCGGTTCAGTGACGTCGCTGTGACGCCGCACGGACCGCCCCCTTAGCAAGGAGGCGGTTCGCCCGTCACAGCGACGTCGCCGGACAGGTATGTATGTGTGACGGCTGTTGTGCGACACAGGCACTGATTTGCCCTTGTCGTGCAACAGATGGGGGCGGGTACCCACACTAGCGATATCGGGACCGATATCGCAGTGTGTAAAGTAGCCTTTAGTTCACTTGCAGCGCAGAATGGATGACTACGTGCCATTGCACATGTGCTATCATTGCTGCAGAGTCTCCAGACTTGTCTCTTCTGTGGCTACAGTGTCTCCGGACTTGTCTCCCATAGCTGCAGCATCTCCGGGCTTATCTTCCGTGGCTGCAGCATCTCCAGACTTGTCTCTTGTGGCTACAGCATCTCCAGACTTGTCTCTTGTGGCTACAGCATCTCTGGACTTTTCCCCGTGGCTGCAGAATCTCCAGACTTGTCTCCCGTGGCTGCAGCCATTTCAAACTTGTCTCCCATGCATTCATCGTCTCCGGATTTGTCTCCCATGGTTGCAATGTCTCCAGATTTGTCTCTCATGGCTATAGCTTCTCTGGATTTGTCTCCCATGACTGCATCACTTATGGACTTATCTCCTGTAGCTGCAGCATCTCCAGACTTGTCTCCCGTAGCTGTATCATCTTCAGACTTGTCTTCTGTGGCTACAGTGTCTCCGGACTTGTCTCCCATAGCTGCAGCATCTCCGGGCTTGTCTTCCGTGGCTGCAGCATCTCCAGACATGTCTCCCGTGGCTGCAGTATCTCCGGACCTGTCTCCTGTAGCTGCAGCATCTCCAGACTCTTCTCTCTCCCATAGCTGCAGCATCTCCAGACTTGTCATCTGTGGCTACAGTGTCTCCGGACTTGTCTCCCATAGAACACATCTGGGATGTCATTTGTCGGTGATTACACAGATGCCAGAAGTGGACCTTGATGATTTTCCCAAGTGCATTAAATGGCAGAACCTTGCCAGTCGTTGGCAGGAAGTGCTGGGATTTCTGTGCGGGGGACTCATACTTCATATTGATACAGGTGTTTTGAAAATTTTGTTTCCATTATTTAATTTTCAGATCAGTAACGTCTCCATGCTATAATTTTCATCATTCCACGAGTTTTCCTTCTTGGTGTTACAATTTCAATGCTGCATGTATATAGTGTATACTATATGTATATACAATTCAGTACATATTCATCAATACACAAAATGGGGTTAAGAACTGTGTAACGTAAAGAATAAGGTCATATGTACATGACTAGCTATGTCTTTCTAGACCTCCACATGACCTCTTTTTTTTTTTTACATGTTGCACAGTTCTTCGACATGGTGGAAATGTCAATATGACCGTGTCAGAATAGTTCCAATCACCCATAAAGATGACCCCCATGGTAGCAGGTTTCTGTTTACCCCGGGGGTCTAGTGATAATTCAGTAATGTCAGTGCCTCTGAAGTGTGAATGGTTTTGTCATCCTCGTTACTGGCGACGTACTTGGAGCCACGTTTACTAGATCTGCACCAAACCACGAGACATCGCCGAGTTCAAAAGGAGAATAACACAAAGGTCACGTTTACTAAGATGCTGGAGAAAGACTTGGAGTCGGGGGCAAAAAGAGTAAAGGAAGGCCCCGTAACAAAATGCAAAATTGCCTTTCTGTTGGTGAAGGCACAAGCCATTTCCCACTGCACTCATTTACCTAGCCTCGTTGGTCAGTTTTGGCCACAACAGAGGACAATATAGGACCAAGATCTTTTGCACCGCACAATTCTTGTGTTCCAACAAGTTTACAATTAGATGGGTTCTTCATGATGGAACTTTGCTTAAAACTTACCGGAAAGAGATGGGATATCAAGAATACAGAACCAGTACTCATACAGAATAATCGGTGAAGACTAGTTTTAGGTGTCAGCTTCCTTAGATAAAAGATGACTTTAATTCTCTGGGTGTTTAATGTGACGTTCCTTTTGGATGCCATCACGCATTTAAAGGTCAACTGCAACCAAAGCATCATGGTTGGCATCTTGCACACTTACAAAGCGCCGTTATTTCCACAGCACCTTACAGACATTGAAGAGCTGACTTACTCACCGACCGCAGCCGGGTCGTGTCCTGCCGCGCACTCCCCCAGCCATCCACGTGTGCTGCTGCCTCCTTCCCCTCTGGGTCCTGTACGTTTCGCACAGGGTTCCCAGAAGTGCACCTATGACGCGTGCACGCACACCGGTCCACCTCTCAAAGGGCCGGTGTGCCATTTCCAGGATATGCCTCACAGCCAATGGCTGAGAGGCACTGTGTGTTTAAGGCACCCTCCCATTAGGGGAGATGCCTGCGCAACGCCTCTAGTTAGTCAGTCAGTCTCCAGTCTGCTACCTAGCTAGTTGTCAGGTCCTGTGCTCCTGCCCTGTTATCCCTGTGTCTGTCTCAAGTACCTGTCTATCCCTGCTATGCCCACTATTCCTGACAGTACCCGCCTGGCCAGCCTCCCTCAGTCACCCCGCCTGTGGTCTTCTGCCCCATTCCTGATTACTGCCCTGGGAGTGGTACCTAGCGTCTTCCTCATGCTGAGCGCTTAGTTAAGCCCCTCCCTCTAAGGGGTAAGCCCAGGTCCCCCCTGTGGTCTACTAATCCCACTCGTTGCCACTACATCAGGTGTGAGCATTACAGACATCATTGTCACTGTCTCCATTGAGGCAAATTCCCTATCAGTTGTCTTTGGAGTGTGGTGGGAAACCACGTGGACACGGGGAGAACATACAAACTACTGGAAGATGTTGTCTTTGGAGGGATTTGAACCGAAGACCCCAGCGCTGCTAGGGCATTTCTTTTAGATCAGTAAAGATCCAATACCCCACAACCATTGACCAATTGAGTAAACTTTCTGCCTCCTTCTTGCATACTGAGTCTAGCTCCGCAGATTTGGTAGCTGCCGTTCCACTCAGTACAATTTGAGTACAAAAATTATAAAAAAAAAGGGGAAGCGGCACTTTCTGACGTCTCATCAATAAGCTAATCAGTGGCACCGGATCCTTCTGAACTCATATTGGGTTTCCAAACAGATGCCATGACTATCTTAGTCCCAGTCTGCCTCTTCTTCTACCTTCAACCCTAAATAGTTGCAATGCTTATCGGCCATAGCAATTTTGTGCAAAATTCGAAAACGATGATGGCAGGTACGGGTAGGACCTGGCCATCAGATCTTTATCTTTTCAGTCCTTCCCTTACTCCCCATCTACAATCTTTTCCTTGTAATTACGGTCTGTCGTTTGGTATATTATCTCAAGAACTGATTTTCCTCGTTCATTTGTTGTTGCTTGAAGGAAGGAGCGAGTAAGACCCCCCCTTCCCGCTGCGTCCTGTCTTCCCCTCTCTCTTATCCCCCTCCTTCTCCTCCTCCAGTCCCTTAGCAATTGGAGAGATCTCAGCAGTTCACGCGGACCAGTCCCAAGCCGCAGTGCATTCACAGTTCATGAGCACGTCAACCCTAAGAGGAGCTGACAGCAAAACCTTTACTGCAACTAACGGGAATATAGTATCAGGAGAAGCTGACCGAACCATGAACCGTGGCCAAACACAGACCAAATTATCATCAACTAAAATAGCAGGCAGTTCAGATCACTTATGTGTGAGGTACCAAATGCAACTTGCATGTCAGGTTGCGTTAGATCGAGGATGAATACTAAATTACCGCCAGTCTCCAGGCTGAATATTTTCTCTGCCGTCACCGCTGTCTTCAGAAAAGTTCTGCAGACTTCTGATAAGTTCAGACCCATACACGTGATGTCAACGCTTCTTGACCGAGTGATGCCCCAAGTCACGGTTCCTGCTTTTTTATAACTCAGATTAAGATAACAAAAGACCTTCCTGGCCTTATCCTATATGAGGACAATAGGAATCCTACAATCAGTCGAATAGGTTACCGCCAACGGTAGCCAGTGCTGCTCGTGTCTGGGTGACTGTATCTGGTCTATGTTTCGATGGCCTTCAGCCAAGCCATGGCGGCTCGATGGATGAACGCACTGTAGGAAGATCAATCTTGTGCACCCTAGATAAATCCACCAGGGTCTTCTCTGACTAGATAGGTCCAACAGGGTCTTCTTTAACTAGATAGGTCCAACAGGGTCTTCTCTGATTAGATAGGTCCAACATGGTGTAACGCCTGCCTGGATCAACAGACTCAGGGGGGATGTAATGGACAGACTAGAGGGAAGCCACTCATAAAGCAGGACCCCCAGAACGCTGAAACCCTTTAACCCCTATACAGGGATTTGGAATTACACAGGGCCCTGGAGAGCACTACCTGTAGAAGGCTGCAGTCCGATGAGAGTAGTCGTCAGGCAGGGTCAAACCAGGAATAGCAGAACAGGGACAGAATCGGCAGACAAGGACGTAATCAGAAAACGGAGCAGAGGTCAAATCCGGATCGGGCAGCGAGGTACAAAAACAGCAGGCAGAAGAGTAGTCAGAAAACACGCAGAAGTCAGCACACAGGAATCACAAAACAGAATAGGGCGGACCAGGAGCCAGGAAATCAGAACTATCTCTGGCAGTGGTCATGTCACAGGAGGGGGAATAAGAAGGGTGTGGTGTCTTCCCATTGGCTGTAGCTGAACGCCGGCAACTTCAGCTGGAAGACACACGCCACTCACAGTTAGCCAGTGGTACTGCAGATCCCAAGATAACCCAGCCCAGTGGATGATCGGAGCCTGCACCCACCAATGCCGCTGGCATCGACTCCTCTCCCATCACCATTACCATCCACGGCAGGAACACAGCGTCGCCTGGTGATCGGAGCAGAAGTCGCTGGAGCAGACTCCGGCGGTGACGTAACACATGGTCTTCTCTGACTTGATAGGTCCATCAGGGTCTTCTCCGATTAGATAGGTCCACCAGGGTCTCCTCTGCTTAGATAGGTCCCCCAGGGTGTTCTCTGCTTAAATAGGTCCATCAAGGTCTTCTTCGCCTAGATAAGTCCATCAGGGTCTTGTCCACTTAGATAGGTCCACTAAAGTCTTCTCCAAGACATTGCCGTGAAGGTGGCAATCCAACATGCCAAAATTCTTCTTTACCAGGACGTGTTCATATGGGACATAAGCAGCCACCACAGATTTCAGACATTGGCTATCCTACCGCTCCACATTGAGAATAAATGCACACTTGACCAACCTTTCCAAACTATGTATGTGCGTAGGTGAAAGGTGTCAGAAGGGTTGTGATCAGAAATTATATGGCTGAAATATATAAATCACTAGCGTGTATTATCGGATCTTGTGTCTGTTCTTGTATTATCAGTGGTTTATGGGCGGCCATTGAGATGGAGCAGGCAGACCATAGATATATGTAGATTAAGTTTATTACTACCGAAGGAAACCTAGGGCCACCAAATCAAGTATGGAGTGATGATGGAGATGGGGGAAGCACATACATCAATTTCAGCCTTGCTTCTGAGGATAGGACCACCAAGAATATTCTTTGTTTGCATCATGCCCATCTGGAGGATCTTAAGAATATGATGATGTCTAGCCTGGAAATTAAGGCTTAAAGTTAAAAAGATCATGGGACCATTGCTGAAACCAGACCATGGACAGGTCACCAGTAGTTTTGCGGAATGGTGGTCACTTGGGTGACCTCATGCTTGAAGCGTGAAAAATTAATTCTGGGTTTATGATAGACCTTATCCTCCTACACGTTTCGTATTGCACATTCATGGGTTTTTTTCACACATGGGCGAGAGAAGAAAAATGGAGATTTTTAAGGATAAAGACCTCAAATTTTGGGCTCAATTTGCACAAAAAAATTGCCTCTAGATTGGCTTTGAAGGACAGGTTGTGACCTAGCCGGGTTTGGTTTAAAAATCTAACTCCATGGACTAAAATTTTATCCAAGACTGTCGAAGCAAAAACGTGTCATGACCAATGGAGGAACGTCTTTGATGTGAAACACGTAGAGAAGGAGAGTAATTTTTCCACTTTTGGAATGAAATTGCTGGCGTCATTTTTTGGGGATTTCAATTTTCAATAGAGAAGAATCGTTTCATAATGTTTAGACTTTGTGTTTGACCAAACTTCTTTTCTCTTTGTACTAAATGAACAGCGCTCATGTGAGTTATGTCCGCGAGCCCAGTGCGGATTTCCGCGACCTCCAGAGACTGAGAAGAGGTTAATACTTTGCCCGCTGATGTGATATACATGGTTTAATGAAGGGTGATGGCTCTGTATTTGTCAGGATTTAACTTACTATGAGCAAATTAATGTTTTTACAAATCCAGCTGGCATTCTATGTGGCAGAAAGCTGCGAATGCCGACCCCGGGGTGTGGAGCCTAACTCCAATCATATCATGAAGGATCACGTCTCCCGGCACGGAGCGGGCACAGTTCAGAAAGAGTACATGTACGAACCCAAGACGAAAGGCCTCACTGTCACTCCTTACCCACAGCAATATTGATATTTCAAACATTTATCATTACTGTATTATTGTACATAGGGGCAGTATTATAGTAGTTATATTCTTGTACATAGGGGGCAGTATTATAGTAGTTATATTCTTGTACATAGGGGCAGTATTATAGTAGTTATATTCTTGTACATAGGGGGCAGTATTATACTAGTTATATTCTTGTACATAGGAGCAGTATTATAGTAGTTATATTCTTGTACATAGGAGCAGTATTATAGTAGTTATATTCTTGTACATAGGGGGCAGTATTATACTAGTTATATTCTTGTACATAGGAGCAGTATTATAGTAGTTATATTCTTGTACATAGGGGGCAGTATTATAGTAGTTATATTCTTGTACATAGGGGGCAGTATTATACTAGTTATATTCTTGTACATAGGAGCAGTATTATAGTAGTTATATTCTTGTACATAGGAGCAGTATTATAGTAGTTATATTCTTGTACATAGGAGGCAGTATTATAGTAGTTATATTCTTGTATATAGGAGCAGTATTATAGTAGTTATATTCTTGTATATAGGGGCAGTATTATAGTAGTTATATTCCTGTACATAGGAGCAGTATTATAGTAGTTAAATTCTTGTACATAGGGGCAGTATTATACTAGTTATATTCTTGTATATAGGGGCAGTATTATAGTAGTTATATTCTTGTACATAGGAGCAGTATTATAGTAGTTATATTCTTGTACATAGGGGCAGTATTATACTAGTTATATTCTTGTATATAGGAGCAGTATTATAGTAGTTATATTCTTGTACATAGGAGCAGTATTATAGTAGTTATATTCTTGTGCATAGGGGCAGTATTATAGTAGTTATATTCTTGTACATAGGGGGCAGTATTATAGTAGATATATTCTTGTACATAGGAGGCAGAATTATAGTAGATATATTCTTGTACATAGGAGCAGTATTATAGTAGATATATTCTTGTACATAGGGGGCAGTATTATAGTAGTTATATTCTTGTACATAGGGGGCAGTATTATAGTAGTTATATTCTTGTATATAGGAGCAGTATTATAGTAGTTATATTCTTGTACATAGGAGCAGTATTATAGTAGTTATATTCTTGTATATAGGGGGCAGTATTATAGTAGTTATATTCTTGTACATAGGAGCAGTATTATAGTAGTTATATTCTTGTACATAGGGGGCAGTATTATAGTAGTTATATTCTTGTACATAGGAGCAGTATTATAGTAGTTATATTCTTGTACATAGGAGCAGTATTATAGTAGTTATATTCTTGTACATAGGGGGCAGTATTATAGTAGATATATTCTTGTACATAAGAGCAGTATTATAGTAGTTATATTCTTGTATATAGGGGCAGTATTATAGCAGTTATATTCTTGTACATAGGGGGCAGTATTATAGTAGTTATGTTCTGTTCTTGTACATAGAGGCAGTATTATAGTAGATATATTCTTGTATATAAGAGCAGTATTATAGTAGTTATATTCTTGTACATAGGGGCAGTATTATAGTAGTTATATTCTTGTATATAGGGGCAGTATTATAGTAGTTATAGTCTTGTACATAGGAGCAGTATTATAGTAGTTATATTCTTGTACATAGGGGCAGTATTATAGTAGTTATATTCTTGTACATAGGGGCAGTATTATAGTAGTTATATTCTTGTATTGTACATAGGGGCAGTATTATCTATATATATAATTGCCTTATTCTGTCTGTCTGTCTGTCTATCTGTCTGTCTATCTGTCTGTCTATCTGTCTGTCTGTCATGCTCCAAAATTGTGTCCTTACGGTGACACAAAGCTGATTGGCCGCTGGGCTCGCCATGGTCCCGCCCCCCACACCGATTGGCCGCTCGCCCAGGCTGCGCCCCCACACGGATTGGCCAGCCGCTCGCCCAGGCTCCGCCCCCCCCCACAGATTGGCCTCTCGCCCCGGCACCCTGCAGGCGTTGGCAATTCGGCCACGCCACGCCCCGCCCCCCTCACGCAATGCACGCTAGCTCTGGCCCCGCCCCCTCCCTGATGCTTGGGGAGGCTGATGCTGGGGGAGGCTGGAAGGAGAGAGGCTAATGCTGGTGGAGGCTGATGCTTGGGGAGGCTGATGCTGGGGGAGACTGGGAGGGGAAGGCTGATGCTGAGGGAGGCTGGGAGGGGGAGGCTGGGAGGAAGGAGGCTGGGAGGAGAGAAGCTGATCCTGGGGAAGGCTGGGAACGGGAGGCTGATGCTGAGGGAGGCTGGAAGGAGAGAGGCTGATGCTGGGGGAGGCTGGAAGGAGAGAGGCTGATGCTGGTGGAGGCTGATGCTTGGGGAGGCTGATGCTGGGGGAGACTGGGAGCGGAAGGTTGATGCTGAGTGAGGCTGGGAGGGGGAGGCTGGGAGGAAGGAGGCTGGGAGGAGAGAGGCTGATCCTGGGGAAGGCTGGGAAGGGGAGGCTGATGCTGAGGGAGGCTGGAAGGAGAGAGGCTGATGCTGGGGGAGGCTGGAAGGAGAGAGGCCGAGGCTGGGAGGAGAGAGGCTGATGCTGGGGAAGGCTGATGCTGAGGGAGGCTGGGAGGGGAAAGCTGATGCTGGGGAAGGCTGGGAGGACGGAGGCTGGGAGGAGAGAGGCTGATCCTGTGGAAGGCTGGGAGAGGGAGGCTGATGCTGGAGGAGGCTGGAAGGAGAGAGGCTGATGCTGGCGGAGGCTGATGCTGGGGGAGGCTGGAAGGAGAGAGGCTGATGCTGGTGGAGGCTGATGCTTGGGGAGGCTGGGAGAGGGAGGCTGATGCTGAGGGAGGCTGGGAGGAGGGAGGCTGGGAGAGGTAGGCTGAGAGAAGAGAGGCTGATGCACACACACACACACACACGCGCGCACTGCACAACACACCACACACCACACACAGACACACTGGGAACCACAAACAACTGCCCTACACAGACACCCACACACACAGACAACGCTGCACACACACAACACCCAACACACAAACACCGCGGCACACACAAATATACGCACATACCGCACAACACACACATTGCACAAAACATACCTCCCCCCAAAACACACCACACACACACAAACCGCGCAACACACACACAATGCTACAGACACACAGCGCTCCACAAACAACGCAACACACGCAACACACATACAACACCGCTCTCACCCCCCGTCACACCCAGACAACACCCAGAACATGTACAGCGCCTACACAAACACTTGGTAACTACACACAACAACATATATATATATATATATATATATATATATATATATATAAAACAAAAATCATACATGAACTACACAATACGTAAATTCTAGAATACCCGATGCGTAGAATCGGGCCACCTTCTAGTAGTAGTTATATTCTTGTACATAGGAGCAGTATTATAGTAGTTATATTCTTGTACATAGGGGCAGTATTATAGTAGTTATATTCTTGTACATAGGAGCAGTATTATAGTAGTTATATTCCTGTACATAGGGGCAGTATTATAGTAGTTATATTCTTGTACATAGGGGCAGTATTATAGTAATTATATTCTTGTACATAGGGGCAGTATTATAGTAGTTATATTCTTGGACATAGGAGCAGTATTATAGTAGTTATATTCTTGTACATAGGGGCAGTATTATAGTAGTTATATTCTTGGACATAGGAGCAGTATTATAGTAGTTATATTCTTGTACATAGGGAGCAGTATTATAGTAATTATATTCTTGTACATAGGGGCAGAATTATAGTAGTTATATTCTTGTATATAGGGGCAGTATTATAGTAGTTATATTCTTGCACATAGGGGGCAGGATTATAGTAGTTATATTCTTGTACATAGGGGCAGTATTATAGTAGTTATATTCTTGTACATAGGAGCAGTATTATAGTAGTTATATTCTTGTATATAGGAGCAGTATTATAGTAGATATATTTTTGTACATAGAGGCAGTATTATAGTGGTTATATTCTTGTATATAGGAGCAGTATTATAGTAGATATATTCTTGTACATAGAGGCAGTATTATAGTAGTTATATTCTTGTATATAGGGAGCAGTATTATAGTAGTTATATTCTTGTACATAGGGGCAGTATTATAGTAGATATATTCTTGTACATAGAGGCAGTATTATAGTGGTTACCGTATATTCTTGTACATAGGGGCAGTATTATAGTGGTTATATTCTTGTACATAGGGGACAGCATTATAGTAGCTATATTCCTGTACATAGGAGCAGTATTATAGTAGTTATATTCTTGTACATAGGAGCAGTATTATAGTAGTTATATTCCTGTACATATGGGCAGTATTATAGTAGTTATATTCTTGTACATAGGGGCAGTATTATAGTAGTTATATTCTTGTACATAGGGGGCAGTATTATAGTAGTTATATTCTTGTACATAGGGGCAGTATTATAGTAGTTATATTCTTGTACATAGGGGACAGTATTATTGTAGTTATATTCTTGTACATAGGAGCAGTATTATAGTAGTTATATTCTTGTACATAGGGGACAGTATTATTGTAGTTATATTCTTGTACATAGGGGACAGTATTATAATAGTTATATTCTTCTGCATGGGTGGGCAGTATTAGGACTTGTCTTGATGGCCTCCAGGGGCCTCAGGGGCTTATTTGAGTCTTCTGGCCAGTACACTCAGTGCCTTAGTACTGGATATTATCTTGCTGGGATATGAGCTGGTGTCTGGCGAGTCGTCTGGACGTCCTCCTGGTTGTGTCTTGATCTCGGACTGTCTGATCCTCCGGTTGTGTCTGTATTCTGGCTGCCGATCCTGGATTCGGTTTTCCATGACTGTTCTTGGGTTCTGATTGTTATACTTACTATGGATTCTTTGATTCTCCCTGCGGCTTGATGGTTTTTCCTCAATGAATGGCTGAGGTTCGTATGATGATAAATGTATATGGAGTCTTCTCCGATCCTGGGGTCCTGCCCCATAGTTGCTCCTCTAGTAGAGGGTCATTGTTCCTCGGTCTGTGTCTCCCTTCCTTTTTCTACCAGTATGGCTTCCCTAGTGGTGAATGGTGGGCTGGAGCAATGTGATGGGGTCTTTCCTCTCCGTTTTCCCCTTGGTAGCCACAGCCATATGTATGCTGGCCATCAGCCTCCTCTAATCCTCTTCCTTATTAGAGGTCTTCGGCAGAAGATGATTGGACATGACTCTTCGTCACATCACACCTCCGCCAACAATGGCAGAAGAGCGGCTCCACTCTACGTCTCGTCCGATTCCCCGCCATCATTTTACTGGAAATAATTATACGTAATAGCACAATTAAGACTTAAGACCAGAGACTGAGGGGCGGCGGAGGGGGAGACGAATTAGGTCTCGGTGCGCTCCTGCTGCCAGGCAGAGATTTTAGAGTCTGATCCTCCCCGAGCAAATCCCTGACCCATAACACAAGCCAAAATCCTCTCCATGTCTTGTATCTCATTAACCCACATGACCGGGCGCCAGTATCTAATGATCTGCCCTACTTCCAGGAGACTGCGCCACTCTCCGGAGACATGGCCCGACATACACATCTGTACTGGTCTACTAGTCACCGGGCCACAGTAACAGACAGGACAGAGACCACCAAACAGAAAAGAGACCACTTTACGGGAAAGAGAACCCATGTGGAGGATGGAAACCGCAACACTACACTGACATAGACCAGAAGATAAGTGACTGGTCTATCACTTATCTATGTAACCATCTAGATCAGGGGTGTCCAACCCGCAGCTCAGGACTTCAATGAATACGGCCCCACATAGACGTCCGGCGGGCTGCAGAGCAGATCTACATGGTGGGCCGCCAGCCCTTTAATTTATGTGATGTATATACAGCAGTCTCAGTGCCTCCTATGTGATGAATATAGCAGTCTCCATGTTTGCTATGTGACGTGTATACAGCAGTCTCAGTGTCTCATGTAATGTATACATGGCAATCTCTGCGTCTCCTATATGATGTATATACAGCAGTCTCGGTGTCTCTTATGTGATTTATACATGGCAATCTCTGCGTCTCCTATATGTATATACAGCAGTCTCGGTGTCTCTTATGTAATGTACACATGGCAATCTCTGCGTCTCCTGTATGATGTATATACAGCAGTCTCAGTGCCTCCTGTGTGATGAATATAGCAGTCTCCATGTTTTCTTTGTGACGTGTATACAGCAGTCTCAGTGTCTCTTATGTAATGTATACATGGCAATCTCTGCGTCTCCTATATGACGTATATACAGCAGTCTCGGTGTCTGCTTAGTGATGTATATACAACAGGCTCAATGTCTCATTTGTGATGTATACAGCAGTTTTAGTGTTTCCTATGTAATGTATATACAGTAGTTTCAGTGTCTCCCAAGTTATGTATTTACAGCAGTCTCGATGTCTCCTATGTTATGTAAACAGCAGTATAAGGCTATGTGCGCACGTTGCGGGTTTTTTTTTTACCACAAAGATGCAGTGTTTTTATCTTTGTGGTGACTAGCTTGAGCATTGTTTTTGGCTTAAAAAAAGCAGGAGTCTTCCACCTGTCAGGCCGCAGCTGAAGTGAGCCATGGGATGAGCGCTGATGTCACTCAGGTGATGTGCGGTGACACCACAAATCACCTGACTGAAGTCACCGCTGATCTCGCGGCTCACTTCAGTAGAGGCCCGATATGTGGTCACAAGTGGAGGACTCCCGCTGTCACCGCACATCACCACCGCCGATCTCGCGCTCACTTCAGCCACGGCCTGATTTGCAGTAATAGGTGGAGGACTCCAGTCAGGTGATAGCTGGAATCCACCACTTGTTACCGCAAATCAGGCCGCGATTGAAGTGAGCGCGAAATCAGTGATGACTACAGTGAGGTGATGTGCGGTGACAGCTGAAGTCACCGCTGATCCCACTCGGCTCACTTCACTTGCGGCCTGACCCTCACAGCGAGCAGTCATGTTCTATGGCCGCTCGCTATGAGAGTGTCAGATGTAGCAGAGCTGGGTGCGTCGTGTGATCTAGTGTGGATTATGTCAGAACTGGAAGGGTGATTTAGGGGTTAATAAAGTGGTGAAACGTGTTTTTTTTGTGTTTTATTCAAAATAAAAGATTTTTTGGGTGATTGCGTTTATTTACTTTCACTTACAGCTTAGTGATGAGGGGGTGTCTCATAGACGCTGCCATCACTAACCTAGGACTTAGTGGCAGCTATGGGCTGCCATTAACTCCTTATTACCCCGATTGCCACAGCACCAGGGCAATCGGGATGAGTCGGGACTGTCGCATCTAATGAATAGGGCAATTCCGGGCAGCTGCTGGCTGATATTTTTAGGCTGGGGGGCTCCCCATAACATGGGGCTCCCCATCCTGATAATACCAGCTCTCAGCCGTGTGGCTTTACCTTGGCTGGTATCAAAATTGGGGAGGACCGCAAGTCGTTTTTTTTAATTATTTATTTATTTTACTGCATGATATAGACCCGCCCACAGGCGACTGTGATTGGGTGCAGTGAGACAGCTGTCACTTAGCATGGGGGCGTGTCTGACTGCAACCAATCACAGCCACTGGTGAGCAGGCAAGGAGTGAATATGTAATGAGCAGCCAGCTCTGGCAGATGAAAGCTGCAGCGGCAGCAGTGTGACAGCCGTCAGGTGATCGGTGAGTATGAAGCACTTGCTCCTACCCCTTTACGCCGGATTCTGGTCCCCATAGACTTTATATGGGGAGCAGCATCTGGCCAAATACCAGCCCTCCCAAAACGCAGGGACACACCGCAAAAAGAATTGACATGTTGCATCTTTCTGGTCACCCCAAAAACGCTGCTAAAAAAAACTGCAATGTGTGGACAGCAAAAATGAAATCTCATAGACTTTGCTGGGGATGGAGATTCATGCAGTTTTTACAACAAAAACGCACCCAAAAAATGTGTAAAAATGCGGCAAAAAAAGCAGTGTGCGCACATAGCCTTAGTGTCTCAGATGTGATGTATATACAGCAGTTTTCAGGTCTCCCATGTGATGTATATATAGCAGTCTCAGTGTCTCCTATGTGATGTACACAGCAATCCCAGTGTCTCCTATATGATATACACAGCAATCTGTGTTGTATAGACAGCAGTCTCAGTGTCTCCTAAGTCAAGTATATACAACAGTCTTGATCTCCCCTATGTGAAGTATATACAACAGTCTTGATCTCCCCTGTGATGTATAAATAGCTCTCTGTGTCTCCTATGTGATGTACCTACAGCCATCTCCATGTCTCCTATGTATATAATCTGTCTCCCATGTGATGTACATACAGCAGTCTCAGTGTCTCCTGTGTCATGTATGTACAGCAGTCTCCGTGTCTCCTACATGTATGTACAGCAATCTCCATGTCTCCTATGTATATAGAGTAATCTCTGCCTCCCATGTGATATATATACAGCAGTCTTGGTGTTGCCTATGTGATGTATATACAGCAGCCTCTGTGTCTCCTATGTGATGTATATACAGCTGTCTCCATGTCTCTTATGTATATAGAGTAATTTGTCTCCCATGTGATATATATACAGCAGTCTCGGTGTCTCCTATGTAATGTATATACAGCAGTCACCATGTCACCTACGTGATATATATATATATATATATATATAGAGCAGTCTGTGTCTCTTATGTGATGTGTGCAGAAAAAGCGGTCTCCCATGTGATGTATATACTGCAGTCTCCGTGTCTCCTATGTAATGAATTTACAGCAGTCTCACTGTCTCCTATGTGATGTATATACAGCAGTCTCCATGTCTCTTATGTGATGTATATACAGCAGTCTCCATGTCTCCTATGTGATGTATTTACAACAGTCTCGGTGACTCCTATGTGATGTATTTACAACAGTCTCGGTGACTCCTATGTGATGTATATACAGCAGTCTCCGTGTCTCCTGTGTTGTATATACAGAAGTCTCCATGTCTCCTACGTGATGTATATACAAGTCTCAGTGTCTCCTATGTGATGTATATACAGCAGTCTCCGTGTCTCCTATGTGATGTATATACAAGTCTCAGTGTCTCCTATGTGATGTATATACAGCAGTCTCAGTGTCTCCTATGTGATGTATATACAGCAGTCTCCGTGTCTCCTGTGATGTATATACATGTCTCAGTGTCTACTATGTGATGTATATATGCAGCAGTCGCCATGTCTCCTATGTGATGTATATACGCCAGCCTCAGTAAAATTTCATTCCTTAGACATATGCATTTTCTGTATTAGTTTTCACAAACCTAGGACCTGTCCAACAATTTCAATAGCCTCTGAACGGGCAGCTGCATAATTTGGTTTATTGTTTGAGGACTCTTTTGCTTATCTGTTGTTGTGGAGATCATGAAAATTGCAGATGGTTTTTTTGCTCAGCAGCTTTGGTTAGTGTTTGAGTATTTAATGCATGGCCCAACACAACTCTTCTTCCGATGAGGACACCCCCGATCTAGAAGCATCTAATGCATGTATCTAGATGACACGTCTCCAAGTGTAAGTCTACAATAACGCGGCGTCTTGAGGACTTTTCTCATAAAATGATCACACAAGTGGATTATTGAGATAAGAAATGTCACAAGAGTCTCTGCAGGACCTGAGCCTGTGTCAGATCACAGCGTGCGGTGACATCCCAGAGCGGAGACACCTGCAGGGTTATCAACCGCCTGTATCCACCACCGAGCACATATCCATCACCTATACAGATACAAGAGGAAGATGGGCAACAGCCTCCTCCGGATGTGCCCCCCCCCATCCGTCATCACCACGCTCCAAAGCCACAACCCTGCAGCACAAAACTGTGTGACCCCCCCCCTCACTCTCCGGTCTCGGTGCCCTCCCCCCCTCACTCTCCGGCCTTGATGCCCACCCCCTTCACTCTCCGGTCTGGTGCCCCCCCTCACTCTCCGATCTCGGTGCCCCCCCTCACTCTCCGGTCTCGGTGCCCCCCCTCACTCTCCGGTCTCGGTGCCCCCCCTCACTCTCCGGTCTCGGTGCCCCCCCTCACTCTCCGGTCTCGGTGCCCCCCCATCCGTCATCACCACGCTCCAAAGCCACAACCCTGCAGCACAAAACTGTGTGACCCCCCCCTCACTCTCCAGTCTCGGTGCCCCCCCCCTCACTCTCCGGCCTTGATGCCCCCCCTTCACTCTCCGGTCTCTGTGCCCCCCCCCCTCACTCTCCGGCCTTGATGCCCCCCCTTCACTCTCCGGTCTCGGTGCCCCCCTCTCACTCTCCGGTCTCGGTGCCCCCCCTCACTCTCCGGTCTCGGTGCCCCCCCCTCACTCTCCGGTCTCGGTGCCCCCCTCTCACTCTCCGGTCTCGGTGCCCCCCCCTCACTCTCCAGTCTCGGTGCCCCCCCCCCTCACTCTCCGGTCTCGGTGCCCCCCCCCCTCACTCTCCGGTCTCGGTGCCCCCCCCCCCCTCACTCTCCGGTCTCGGTGCCCCCCTCTCACTCTCCGGTCTCGGTGCCCCCCCCTCACTCTCCGGTCTCGGTGCCCCCCCCCTCACTCTCCGGTCTCGGTGCCCCCCCTCACTCTCCGGCCTTGATGCCCCCCCTTCACTCTCCGGTCTCGGTGCCCCCCCCTCACTCTCCGGTCTCGGTGCCCTCCCCCCCTCACTCTCCGGCCTTGATGCCCCCCCCCTTCACTCTCCGATCTCGGTGCCCCCCCCCCACCCTCCGGTCTCGGTGCCCCCCCTCACTCTCCGGTCTCGGTGCCCCCCCCCACTCTCCGGTCTTGGTGCCCCCCCTCACTCTCCGGTCTCGGTGCCCCCCCTCACTCTCTGGTCTGGTGCCCCCCTCACTCTCCGGTCTCGGTGCCCCCCCCCTCACTCTCCGGTCTCGGTGCCCCCCCCCTCACTCTCCGGTCTCGGTGCCCCCCCCCCCTCACTCTCCGGTCTCGGTGCCCCCCTCTCACTCTCCGGTCTCGGTGCCCCCCCCTCACTCTCCGGTCTCGGTGCCCCCCCCCTCACTCTCCGGTCTCGGTGCCCCCCCCTCACTCTCCGGTCTCGGTGCCCCCCCCCCTCACTCTCCGGTCTCGGTGCCCCCCCCCCCCTCACTCTCCGGCCTTGATGCCCCCCCCCCTTCACTCTCCGATCTCGGTGCCCCCCCCACCCTCCGGTCTCGGTGCCCCCCCTCACTCTCCGGTCTCGGTGCCCCCCCCACTCTCCGGTCTCGGTGCCCCCCCTCACTCTCCGGTCTCGGTGCCCCCCCTCACTCTCTGGTCTGGTGCCCCCCCTCACTCTCCGATCTCGGTGCCCCCCCTCACTCTCCGGTCTCGGTGCCCCCCCCTCACTCTCCGGTCTCGGTGCCCCTCCCCTCACTCTCCGGTCTCGGTGCCCCCCCTCACTCTCCGGTCTCGGTGCCCTCCCCCCTCACTCTCCGGCCTTGATGCCCCCCCCTTCACTCTCCGGTCTCGGTGACCCCCTCACTCTCCGGTCTCGGTGCCCCCCCTCACTCTCCGGTCTCGGTGCCCCCCCCTCACTCTCCGATCTCGGTGCCCCCCCCTCACTCTCCGGTCTCGGTGCCCCCCCTCACTCTCCGGTCTGGTGCCCCCCTCACTCTCCGGTCTCGGTGCCCCCCCCTCACTCTCCGGTCTCGGTGCCCCCCCCTCACTCTCCGGTCTCGGTGCCCCCCCTCACTCTCCGGTCTCGGTGCCCCCCCCTCACTCTCCGGTCTCGGTGCCCCCCCCTCACTCTCCGGTCTCGGTGCCCCCCCTCACTCTCCGGTCTCGGTGCCCCCCCTCACTCTCCGGTCTCGGTGCCCCCCCCTCACTCTCCGGTCTCGGTGCCCCCCCTCACTCTCCGGTCTCGGTGCCCCCCCTCACTCTCCGGTCTCGGTGCCCCCCCTCACTCTCCGGTCTCGGTGCCCCCCCATCCGTCATCACCACGCTCCAAAGCCACAACCCTGCAGCACAAAACTGTGTGACCCCCCCTCACTCTCCAGTCTCGGTGCCCCCCCCCCTCACTCTCCGGCCTTGATGCCCCCCCTTCACTCTCCGGTCTCTGTGCCCCCCCCCCTCACTCTCCGGCCTTGATGCCCCCCCTTCACTCTCCGGTCTCGGTGCCCCCCTCTCACTCTCCGGTCTCGGTGCCCCCCCTCACTCTCCGGTCTCGGTGCCCCCCCTCACTCTCCGGTCTCGGTGCCCCCCTCTCACTCTCCGGTCTCGGTGCCCCCCCCCTCACTCTCCAGTCTCGGTGCCCCCCCCCTCACTCTCCGGTCTCGGTGCCCCCCCCCCTCACTCTCCGGTCTCGGTGCCCCCCCCCCCTCACTCTCCGGTCTCGGTGCCCCCCTCTCACTCTCCGGTCTCGGTGCCCCCCCCTCACTCTCCGGTCTCGGTGCCCCCCCCCTCACTCTCCGGTCTCGGTGCCCCCCCTCACTCTCCGGCCTTGATGCCCCCCCTTCACTCTCCGGTCTCGGTGCCCCCCCCTCACTCTCCGGTCTCGGTGCCCTCCCCCCTCACTCTCCGGCCTTGATGCCCCCCCCCTTCACTCTCCGATCTCGGTGCCCCCCCCACCCTCCGGTCTCGGTGCCCCCCCTCACTCTCCGGTCTCGGTGCCCCCCCCACTCTCCGGTCTTGGTGCCCCCCCTCACTCTCCGGTCTCGGTGCCCCCCCTCACTCTCTGGTCTGGTGCCCCCCTCACTCTCCGGTCTCGGTGCCCCCCCCCCTCACTCTCCGGTCTCGGTGCCCCCCCCCTCACTCTCCGGTCTCGGTGCCCCCCTCTCACTCTCCGGTCTCGGTGCCCCCCCCTCACTCTCCGGTCTCGGTGCCCCCCCCCTCACTCTCCGGTCTCGGTGCCCCCCCTCACTCTCCGGTCTCGGTGCCCCCCCCTCACTCTCCGGTCTCGGTGCCCTCCCCCCCTCACTCTCCGGCCTTGATGCCCCCCCCCCTTCACTCTCCGATCTCGGTGCCCCCCCCACCCTCCGGTCTCGGTGCCCCCCCTCACTCTCCGGTCTCGGTGCCCCCCCCACTCTCCGGTCTCGGTGCCCCCCCTCACTCTCCGGTCTCGGTGCCCCCCCTCACTCTCTGGTCTGCTGCCCCCCTCACTCTCCGATCTCGGTGCCCCCCCTCACTCTCCGGTCTCGGTGCCCCCCCCTCACTCTCCGGTCTCGGTGCCCCTCCCCTCACTCTCCGGTCTCGGTGCCCTCCCCCCTCACTCTCCGGCCTTGATGCCCCCCCCTTCACTCTCCGGTCTCGGTGACCCCCTCACTCTCCGGTCTCGGTGCCCCCCCTCACTCTCCGGTCTCGGTGCCCCCCTCACTCTCCGATCTCGGTGCCCCCCCTCACTCTCCGGTCTCGGTGCCCCCCCTCACTCTCCGGTCTCGGTGCCCCCCCTCACTCTCCGGTCTGGTGCCCCCCTCACTCTCCGGTCTCGGTGCCCCCCCCTCACTCTCCGGTCTCGGTGCCCCCCCCTCACTCTCCGGTCTCGGTGCCCCCCCTCACTCTCCGGTCTCGGTGCCCCCCCTCACTCTCCGGTCTCGGTGCCCCCCCCTCACTCTCCGGTCTCGGTGCCCCCCCTCACTCTCCGGTCTCGGTGCCCCCCCTCACTCTCCGGTCTCGGTGCCCCCCCTCACTCTCCGGTCTCGGTGCCCCCCCTCACTCTCCGGTCTCGGTGCCCCCCCCTCACTCTCCGGTCTCGGTGCCCCCCCCTCACTCTCCGGTCTCGGTGCCCCCCCCTCACTCTCCGGTCTCGGTGCCCCCCCCTCACTCTCCGGTCTCGGTGCCCCCCCCTCACTCTCCGGTCTCGGTGCCCCCCCCTCACTCTCCGGTCTCGGTGCCCCCCCCTCACTCTCCGGTCTCGGTGCCCCCCCCTCACTCTCCGGTCTCGGTGCCCCCCCCTCACTCTCCGGTCTCGGTGCCCCCCCCTCACTCTCCGGTCTCGGTGCCCCCCCCTCACTCTCCGGTCTCGGTGCCCCCCCCTCACTCTCCGGTCTCGGTGCCCCCCCTCACTCTCCGGTCTCGGTGCCCCCCCCTCACTCTCCGGTACGTGTTGCCCGCTCCGGTCTCCCCGCACGTCGCCGTTATACTCAGCCCTGAGCTTTGCAGTCTCTGCAGTCCCCAGAGCCAGCGGGCAGCAGCGATAGCAGCAGTCGGCGCAGGCGCAGTGCGCGGCGGGGTCAGATCACGGTCAGCGCGCACGCGGCTCACACAGACGTCTCTCCACATCAGCAGCGCGGACTCAGAGCAGAGAGACGGCGGGGACAGCGCGCACCGACACCCCCCTGCCCCGGGACACCCCCCTGCCCCGGGGCACCCCCCTGCCCCGGGACACCCCCCTGCCCCGGGACACCCCGTCACCCAGGACACCCCAGCACCCCCCTCCCCCGGGACACCCCAGCACCCCCCTCCCCCAGGACACCCCAGCACCCCCCTCCTCCAGGACACCCCAGCACCCCCCTCCTCCAGGACACCCCAGCACCCCCCTCTCCCAGGACACCCCAGCACCCCCTCCCCCAGGACACCCCAGCACCCCCCCTCCCCCAGGATACCCCAGCACCCCCCTCCCCCGGGACACCCCAGCACCCCCCCTCCCCCAGGACACCCCAGCACCCCCCTCCCCCGGGACACCCCAGCACCCCCCTCCTCCGGACACCCCAGCACCCCCCTCCTCCGGGACACCCCAGCACCCCCCTCCCCCAGGACACCCTAGCTCCCCCCTCCCCCAGGACACCCCAGCACCCCCCTCCCCCAGGACACCCCAGCACCCCCCTCCTCCAGGATACCCCAGCACCCCCCCTCCCCCAGGACACCCCAGCACCCCCCTCCCCCAGGACACCCCAGCACCCCCCTCCTCCAGGACACCCCAGCACCCCCCTCCTCCAGGACACCCCAGCACCCCCCTCCCCCAGGACACCCCAGCACCCCCCTCCTCCAGGATACCCCAGCACCCCCCCTCCCCCAGGACACCCCAGCACCCCCCTCCCCCAGGACACCCCAGCACCCCCCTCCCCCAGGACACCCCAGCACCCCCCTCCTCCAGGACACCCCAGCACCCCCCTCCTCCAGGACACCCCAGCACCCCCCTCCCCCAGGACACCCCAGCACCCCCCTCCTCCAGGACACCCCAGCACCCCCCTCCTCCAGGACACCCCAGCACCCCCCTCCCCCAGGACACCCCAGCACCCCCCTCCTCCAGGACACCCCAGCACCCCCCTCCTCCAGGATACCCCAGCACCCCCCCTCCCCCAGGACACCCCAGCACCCCCCTCCCCCAGGACACCCCAGCACCCCCCTCCTCCAGGACACCCCAGCACCCCCCCTCCTCCAGGACACCCTCACTGCTCCCTCCAACCCCCTGGCACTCCAGAATCTCCCACTCCCCCGGACAACCCCACACTCCCTTCCGCACTCCAGCCCTTCATCTGCTCCCCCAAATGCCCCAACTCCCCTGGACGCCCCTGCTCTGCCAGATGCCCCTGCTCTTCCCGGACAGCCCTGCTCCCCTGGACACCCCCACCCCTCATCTGCTCCCCCAGACACCCCCAACTGTCATGGATGCCCCCGCTTACCCCCCCTTCCCCGGACACCCAGCTCCCCTAAATACCCCCCACTTTCCTGGACACCTCTGCTCCCCCGGGCACCCCTACTTCCTCCCGCACCCTCTCCAGTCCCCACACACCCCTGCTCACCCAGGGCCCCACTGTTTTCCCCCTCCTCTGTTCTGCTTACCCTGGGCCCCTCTGCTCCCCCTCCGGCACCTCCACTGCCCCTCATCTGCTCCTCCAGACTCCCCTCTCAATTGGACACTCCCGCACCACCTCTGCTCCCCCCGAGTCCCCACCACTTCCCCTCTGCTCCTCCCGCTCCCCCGGACGCCTACGCTCCCCTAGACTCCGCGCACACCATCTCTGCTGCCCCCATGTCTCCTCTGCACCCTGCCCCCCTGTATCCCCTCTGCTCCCCCAAACATCCTTGCACCTCCGCTCCCCTGGCACCCCAGCGCCCCCTCTGCTCTCCCCACACCCTCTCCAGTACCCCCACTCCTGTGGAGGCCCCCATTCCTTTTCTGCTCCCCTGGACTCCCACAGCACCCCACTGCACCTTCTCTGTTCTCACACACCTACTGCTCCCCTGGATTACCCCGACACCCCCCCCCCCCCCCCCCCCCCCCCCCCCCCCCCCCCCCCCCCCCCCACAGTTGCCCCATCCCACCACTACCCTGGACGCCCCCCTACCCCGGCGGCACCTCAGCTTCCCCGGATGCCCCTGCTCCCCCAGCACCTCTGCTACTGCTCCCCTTGATGATCCCAGATACCCTCGCTTTCCCAGACTCCCCTGCATCTCCTCTGCTCCCCTACAACCCCCTAGACACCCCCACTCCCTTGGATACCCTCGCTCCCCTGTGCACCTCTGGACGCCCTGCTCTCTTGGACGCCCCTGCTCCCTTTTCACCTCTGCTACCCTGGACACCCTCAGCTCCCAAACAGTCCTGCGCTCGATGAGACCCTCTGCTGCCCTGCACATACCCACCGCTCCCCCAGCACCTCTGCACCTCTGTTCCCCTGGACTTCCTCCGGCACCCCCGCGTCACCGAACGCCTCCACTCCCCCCGCACACCCCCGGTATCCTCGCTCCCCCCGCACACCCCCGGTATCCTCGCTCCCCCCGCACACCCCCGGTATCCTCGCTCCCCCCGCACACCCCCGGTATCCTCGCTCCCCTGGCACCTCCGCTCCCCCGGACACTCCCCCGCGCTCTGATGCACCCCAGCCTGTTAGTTTCACGTGTCATGCTGATTAGAGCGGCAGACTTGTGCGGGGATGACTGAGATAACGGCACAGACACGGCCAGGGACGTACCCGTACATCCTTCATCGTGACGGGGATAAAATATAAACCCTAAAGTTAGTCCCAGTTGCAGTTCCATACGGACGTGGCCGAGCAGCTAAAGAAGTTGAAAAATACAGCAGGACCCGTAAAATAAAGCAGACGCCCCCCCCCCCCCAAACACTCACCAGACCCCAAACAATTACAGTTGGCCAGTGCGGATGGTGGATGGGCTCTCACACAGAGATGTGCGTTTCTGTCCGGCCCCTCGCCGCTCCAGCTATATTGCGCTGTAGCTTACACACAGATCGGGTACCAGTATCGCCCTGTGCGAGGGCTTCCAGCCACCAGGGGGAGCCACTGCTGCAGAACGCAGGGGACCTGACAGCAACGCAGGTCTGTATGTGAGAGCCCATTGACTTGCCAACTCCAGTTGTTTGGGGTCTGGTAACTGTGATTCTATTAGGGGGTTTCTGCTTACTTTTGGGGGTAAACGTAGCAGTACATAGAGAATAATACATTTAAGCCTTTGTAAATACGGTATATATCCCCCACTATAGGACGGGTCCTGCACCATGAGCATCTCCAGACTCTTCTCCCATGGCTGCAACATCTCTGGACTTGTCTCCCATAGCTATAATGACTCCAGACTTGTCTGTCGTGGCTGCAGTGTCTCTGCACTTGTCTCCCATGGCTGCAGTGTCTCCGCACTTGTCTCCCATGGCTGCAGTGTCTCCGCACTTGTCTCCCATGGCTGCAGTGTCTCCGCACTTGTCTCCCATGGCTGCAGTGTCTCCGCACTTGTGTCCCATGGCTGCAGCATCTCCAGACTCTTCTCCTGTGGCCTCAGCATCGGGTCCTGCACCATGAGAATAGCTCAGATAAGGGGGTGATCGGACGGCATTATATACAGGGGGTGATAGGACGGTATTATATACAGGGGGTGATAGGACGGCATTATATACAGGGGGTGATAGGACGGTATTATATACAGGGGGTGATAGGATGGCATTATATACAGGGGGTGATAGGACGGCATTATATACAGGGGGTGATAGGATGGTATTATATACAGGGGGTGATAGGACGGCATTATATACAGGGGGTGATAGGATGGCATTATATACAGGGGGTGATAGGACGGCATTATATACAGGGGGTGATAGGACGGCATTATATACAGGGGGTGATAGGACGGTATTATATACAGGGGGTGATAGGACGGTATTATATACAGGGGGTGATAGGACGGCATTATATACAGGGGGTGATAGGACGGCATTATATACAGGGGGTGATAGGACTGCATTATATACAGGGGGTGATAGGACGGCATTATATACAGGGGGTGATAGGACGGCATTATATACAGGGGGTGATAGGACGGCATTATATACAGAGGGTGATAGGACGGTATTATATACAGGGGGTGATAGGACGGCATTATATACAGGGGGTGATAGGACGGCATTATATACAGGGGGTGATAGGACGGTATTATATACAGGGGGTGATAGGACGGTATTATATACAGGGGGTGATAGGACGGCATTATATACAGGGGGTGATAGGACGGCATTATATACAGGGGGTGATAGGACGGTATTATATACAGGGGGTGATAGGATGGCATTATATACAGGGGGTGATTGGATGGCATTATATACAGGGGGTGATAGGACGGCATTATATACAGGGGGTGATAGGATGGTATTATATACAGGGGGTGATAGGACGGCATTATATACAGGGGGTGATAGGACGGCATTATATACAGGGGGTGATAGGATGGCATTATATACAGGGGGTGATAGGATGGTATTATATACAGGGGGTGATAGGACGGCATTATATACAGGGGGTGATTGGATGGCATTATATACAGGGGGTGATAGGACGGCATTATATACAGGGGGTGATAGGATGGTATTATATACAGGGGGTGATAGGACGGCATTATATACAGGGGGTGATAGGACGGTATTATATACAGGGGGTGATAGGACGGCATTATATACAGGGGGTGATAGGACGGCATTATATACAGGGGGTGATAGGACGGTATTATATACAGGGGGTGATAGGATGGTATTATATACAGGGGGTGATAGGATGGTATTATATACAGGGGGTGATAGGATGGTATATACAGGGGGTGATAGGACGGCATTATATACAGGGGGTGATAGGACGGTATTATATACAGGGGTGATAGGATGGTATTATATACAGGGGGTGATAGGATGGTATATACAGGGGGTGATAGGACGGCATTATATACAGGGGGTGATAGGACGGCATTATATACAGGGGGTGATAGGACGGTATTATATACAGGGGGTGATAGGACGGTATTATATACAGGGGTGATAGGACGGTATTATATACAGGGGGTGATAGGATGGTATATACAGGGGGTGATAGGATGGTATATACAGGGGGTGATAGGACGGCATTATATACAGGGGGTGATAGGACGGCATTATATACAGGGGGTGATAGGACGGCATAATATACAGGGGGTGATAGGACGGCATTATATACAGGGGGTGATAGGACGGCATAATATACAGGGGGTGATAGGACGGCATTATATACAGGGGGTGATAGGACGGTATTATATACAGGGGGTGATAGGATGGTATTATATACAGGGGGTGATAGGACGGTATTATATACAGGGGGTGATAGGATGGTATTATATACAGGGGGTGATAGGACGGCATTATATACAAGGGATGAGCATAGTGTGAAGTTACAGGTCACTTTCTGCTGCCTGCAGTACCAGCAATGGCCACTAGATGGTGACTGTCACTACACTATAGCGAGGCCGCACTGAATATTCCCTTCATGGCTCTGTCTCTGCAGCAATACCTTTTCCAAGAGAAATCAATAAAATAGGAAATAATAACTATCACCAGTGAGGAGTGATGGCAGCCGGAGAGCGCACCGCTCCGCAGCATTGTGAGCGCACCGCTCCGCAGCATTGTGAGCGCACCGCTCCGCAGCATTGTGAGCGCACCGCTCCGCAGCATTGTGAGCGCACCGCTCCGCAGCATTGTGACCGCACCGCTCCGCAGCATTGTGAGCGCTGCAGTCTCTGTGAGCCGAGCACTTTCCTCCAGTGTCTGCCTTTCTTGCTCCTTAGGTCACATCTTCAGTCTTGTGAAAGACGTGGCTGTTTGTGCTCGGTCTGTATTGGAGACCTGACGAGCAGCAGCAGGATGAGGGGAGAGATGATCCGTCCCACCAGCTGCAATATGTAATGTGTAATCTGGGAACACGGAGGAGCCGGAACAGATTCTAACAGAACATCTGACCCAGAAAAGCTGGCCATACCTCTAATGGATCCCGGTACTGATGTGGGTCTATATTGTCTGCAGCAGCCACAGGATTGTCTGCAGCGGCCTGTGGACTGTTTGCAGCAGCTTCTGAATGATCTGAAGTAGCTTAGAGATTGTCTACAGCTGCCTAGGGACTGTCTACAGCTGCCTAGGGACTGTCTACAGCTGCCTAGGGACTGTCTGCAGCTGCCTAGGGACTGTCTGCAGCTGCCTAGGGACTGTCTGCAGCTGCCTAGGGACTGTCTGCAGCTGCCTAGGGACTGTCTGCAGCTGCCTAGGGACTGTCTGCAGCTGCCTAGGGACTGTCTGCAGCTGCCTAGGGACTGTCTGCAGCTGCCTAGGGACTGTCTACAGCTGCCTAGGGACTGTCTACAGCTGCCTAGGGACTTTCTGCAGCTGCCTAGGGACTTTCTGCAGCTGCCTAGGGACTGTCTGCAGCTGCCTAGGGACTGTCTGCAGCTGCCTAGGGACTGTCTGCAGCTGCCTAGGGACTGTCTGCAGTGACCTCAGAATTGTCTGTAGCAGCATCGTGATTGTTTGTAGCGGTTAAGAAATTGTTTGCAGCGGCCCCGGGATTGTCTGCAGCGGCCCCGGGATTGTCTGCAGCGGCCCCGGGATTGTCTGCAGCGGCCCCGGGATTGTCTGCAGCGGCCCCGGGATTGTCTGCAGCGGCCCCAGGAGTGTCTAGCGGCCCCGGGATTGTCTGCAGGTTTGTTTTTCCTTCCCCGCAGTCCCGGAGGCAGACATTGTCTTTGTCTCCCGGACATTCTGAGAGCTGGAAATGAGCAAATTACAGGGGATCAGATCACAGCTGATGATGGATCGGTCTGCTGACGGATCATCAGCGGCGACCTCTTCTGGCTGATGACGATTTCTGGCGGAATGTTATGAGTCTGTACCAGAACATGTCCCCGAGTGGTGAATTAATTCTGCCATCTCACCGAAGCAGCCAGGTATACGGGAGACAGCGAGATCCCACCATAGGGATCCACAAGCCCACCCCGCCATCAGCGATATACACCATACACAGCCAGGGCCGGAAGTGAGGGCAGCCGGAAACTTCCACAAAATGAAGGATTTCTCCCAGAAAATTAGTGCATTCACATGTTGGTTTATTTCTTCTGTGTGTATTGGAAAAACACAAAAAGGACAAATTGGCCAAAAAACTTCAAAAATGAGTCCGACAAAATTGTTGTCCCCTCATCTTAATATTTGGTTCCTCGCCCTTTGCCCCTTGAATAAATCCCTTACATCAGTCGCCTCCTATACCCGTCCACAGGCCTCTTATTCCTCTCACCTGGCATCTCGGACTCTTCTTTATAAACGTCTCCAGGTCTTCTCCCAATTTTAAGACCTCTCCACCAGTGTCAGTGTGCCGCCTCCGGTAGACCTCTGATGTCACGGTTGTGGGTCCGAGTGGCGATGTGGCCATATCGGGCATGATCGACAGGCTTTTGTAATGGGGAACGCCAATTGGGATGTTTGGCTTTGGTAGGGCCGGGCACTGCTGGTGGGCCCCAGGAGTTAGGTGGTGATGCGCAGTGCTAAAGGGTTGTCCCCTCGCCCCCCAAGTAGGGCTGGTTCCTGGGGATGGTGAGGTAGGGATGGCTCAGGAGAGAATAATCAGCCACAGACAGGACATGGGGCTTTTACCTGTTACTGACGCTCTGCAGAACAGTCCGGAACATTCCTTACAGCATTCACAATGATGGTGATCTGACTTGCCCCAATCAGAGTTTGGTTTCTCTGCTGTATGGTGGTCGTGGGTTCCTCCTGCCATTACTTCCCTACCTGGGGGTAGGAGTCTGGAAATCCTGGGATTTTAAAGACAATAACAATCTGGACTCTTCGGCCGGCTTTGCACACTACGACATCGCAGGTGCGATGTCGGTGGGGTCAAATGTAAAGTGACGCACATCCGGCGTCACTTGCGATGTCGCAGTGTGTAAAACCTTTTTGATACGATGAACGCGCGCAAAAGCGTCGTTATTGTATCATCGGTGTAGTCTCCGACATTTCCATAATTTCGCTGCAGCGACAGGTACGATGTAGTTCCTCATTCCTGCGGCAGCACACATCGCTGCGCGTGAAGCCGCAGGAGCGAGGAACATCTCCTACCTGCGTCCCGGCTGCAATGCGGAAGGACGGAGTTGGGCGGGATGTTTACATCCCGCTCATCTCCGCCCCTCTGCTTCTATTGGCCGCCTGCCGTGTGACGCCGCACGGCTTAGGAAGGAGGCAGGTCGCCGGCCAAAGCGACGTCGCAGGACAGGTGAGTGCATGTGAAGCTGGCGTAGCGATAATGTTCGCTACGCCAGCAATCACAAGATGTCGCTGCTGCGACGGGGGCGGGGACTATCGCGCTCGACATCGCAGCATCGGCTTGCGATGTCGCAGCGTGCAAAGTACCCCTTAGTCCCCTCTGGCGAGCAGGTGACTGAAATCCTGAAGGAAATCTCACTTCTAGAAGTTTCCAGACTCAAACATGTCACTGTGCTCCCAGGAAATTCAGCAGTCTCTCAGTTTGCCACTGACCTTGAAAGTCCTGGTGGCCTAGGGACTGATACCCTGTCAATATGTAGTTGACCCCTCCAGAGGTTGTAGCAGTCTCCTCAGGACAAGACCATTCCATGTTACACTCCTATCACAAGTTGAATCTGACTGAATTTACCTCACACCTAAGCTCCTCCCCTGTCTCCTTCTAGGGCTCACATCTAAGCTCCTCCCCTTTCTCCTTCTAGGGCTCACATCTACGCTCCTCTTATTTCTCCACCTAAGGCTCACACCTAAGCTCCTCCCCTTTCTCAGTGGCTCACACCTAAGCTCCTCCCCTTTCTCAGTGGGCTCACACCTAAGCTCCTCCCCTTTCTCCTTCTAGGGCTCACACCTAAGCTGCTCCCATTTCTCCTTCTAAGGCTCACACCTAAGCTCCTCCCCTTTCTCCTTCTATGGCTCACTACTAAGCTCCTCCCCTTTCTCCTTCTAGGGCTCACACCTAAGCTGCTCCCCTTTCTCCTTCTAAGGCTCACACCTAAGCTCCTCCCCTTTATCCTTCTATGGCTCACTACTAAGCTCCTCCCCTTTCTCCTTCTAGGGCTCACACCTAAGCTCCTCCCCTTTCTCCTTCTAGGGCTCACACCTAAGCTGCTCCCATTTCTCCTTCTAAGGCTCACACCTAAGCTCCTCCCCTTTATCCTTCTATGGCTCACTACTAAGCTCCTCCCCTTTCTCCTTCTAGGGCTCACACCTAAGCTCCTCCCCTTTCTCCTTCTAGGGCTCACACCTAAGCTGCTCCCATTTCTCCTTCTAAGGCTCACACCTAAGCTGCTCCCATTTCTCCTTCTAAGGCTCACACCTAAGCTCCTCCCCTTTATCCTTCTATGGCTCACTACTAAGCTCCTCCCCTTTCTCCTTCCATGGCTCACACCTAAGCTCCTCCCCTTTCTCCTAGGGCCCACAAATAAGTTCCTCCCCTTTCTCCGTTGGCTTTCACCTAAGCTCCTCCCCTTTCTCCTTCTAGGGCTCACACCTAAGCTCCTCCCCTTTCTCCTAGGGCTCATACCTAAGCTCCTCCTCTCTCCTAGGGCTCACACCTAAGCTCCTCCCCTTTCTCCTAGGGCTCACACCTAAGCTCCTCCTCTCTCCTAGGGCTCACACCTAAGCTCCTCCCCTTTCTCCTAGGGCTCACACCTAAGCTCCTCCCCTTTCTCTTTCTAGTGCTCACACTCAAGCATTGGTTTTATCTCAAGTGAACAGCCCCAGTAAGGGAATGTAGGTAAAGTCTCCTTCACACGTCTGTGTGTCTGGTATGTGTGACATCCGTTTTCACACGTACCGGAGACACGGACACATGTACACCCATTAAAGTCAATGGGTTTGCTCATACCTGCGTGTTTTCACATGGACTGTGTGTCTGTGTGGAGCATGCATGTGTCTGTGTGCTCCACATGTAGACATGTCCATTTTTTTCCAGAAGCACTGATGTCACTGATGTGATCCGTGTGACACCAGTGTGACATGTACCGGAGAAAACCCCTATACTCTCCTGTCTCCAGCATTCCTGTCACATGTTTACAACTCCCGCTCATTATGCTCATTGCATATTCACTGCACTGCGGACCGGACACAGCAGCACAATGGACAGGTAAGTATAGAAGATCATGCTGTCAGTGTGCTACGCGGATGTCACATGGACAGTACACCGACAACACGCTGAACACACACACACATATAAAACGTGTGTTTTGCATGGAAAGGCTGACAATACATTTTATACAGATTGAAATACACATGTAGTTATTTGTGGCGATTAGGCACAGGGCGCTACATCAGCAGTGCGGTCCTCCTCTGTCTCTTCCATAGCATTAATTTCCTTCAGATGTCCACAGATAGTTCACACTGACACTGATGCCCCCTGAGCTGCAGGACAGCTTGCAAAAGTGGCGCACAATGCACAGATTCTGACAACTTCTCCCCTTTTTATCAGTTCTCAGGTGTGATTTCCTTATTGCCCGCACCTGTACCCGTCACACACAACGAGATCGCTAACGAGATCGTTGCTGAGTCACAGCTTTCTGTGACGCAGTAACGATCTCGCCAGCGATCTCGTTATGTGTGACACCTACCAGCGATCAGGCCCCTGCTGTGAGGTCACCGGTCGTTGCCGAATGGTCCGGACCATTTTCTTCAAAGGCAATGTACTGCTGGGCAGGTCGTATCGCTGTGTTTGACGCCTACCAACGACCTCCTAACACAGTCCGAACGGCCGCCGAGGTCATTATACAGGTCGCTGATCGTTAGCTGAGGCTGGAAGTGCCAGGATTTCTGCATATGGCTTTGCCCACTGACATTTTGAAAAAAAAAAGTTTCCATTTTTTGCCCATTTTCCTATTAGTAACATCTCCTTCCTGTGATCTCCATCATTCCACACTTTTCAGTGTTAAGGAATGTATATATTGGGTGTCAACCAGTCAGCAGGCCGACCAGGTGATAATGCTGGCTGAGGATTAGGGAATACTCTGCATGGTACAGAACCTGGGAAACATCCATGGATCATCACATATGGTGGTGGAGTCCTTCTCCCACGTTACTTTTTGTATTTGCCTCCATTACCATCAGTGATTATTACAATACCTAATCTTTGAGTATAAGGGAACCCTCCATGGTCCAGCGCATAAACATCTACAGTTGTACAGATTTCAGAGCCTACAAATTATGGAGATCTGTCTGGATATACCTTCTGGGAAAAAGAAATGCAAATTAGCTCTCTCTTAGCCAAGCCAGAGACATTGGCCATTGTTTCATGTAAGACTATTTGATGCCTCTTTCTGTATGTTGATTTTTAGACTGCTGATTACGGATTGCATCAGCCCCTTGCGGTGCACTAGTCTGCATCTGGAAGACAACTATACAGCCTAGAGCCCCCGTCACATTTAATGACTTACCAGCGATCCCGAAAATGATGCGACCTGATAAGGATCGCTGGTAAGTCGCTGGGAGGTCGCTGGTGAGATGTCACACAGTCAGACCTTACCAACGACGCAGTAACGATGAGCGACCTGTATAGGAGGTTGTTGGTAGGCGTCAAACACAGCGATGCGTCCTGCCCAGCAGGACATCGCCTTTGAAGAAAATGGTCCGGACCATTCGACAACGACTAGCGATCTCACAGCAGGGGCCTGATTGCTGGCAGGTGTCACACATATCGAGATCACTGGCGAGATCGTTGCTGCGTCACAGAAACGGTGACGCAGCAACGATCTCGTTAGCGATCTTGTTGTGTGTGACGGGGTCGTAAATGAAGTAGTGAACAGTGAGGAAACTACCATGATTGTGCCTTCCTTGTGACAGACATGATGTGTTTGGGAAATGTTCCTGGGTTTGGATGTTGAGACGATTTTATGGCAAAACTAACGATGCATCAATCATTATTTTTCTCAACAAGCATGCCAGTAGTGGTTTGCCCATTTAATGGGGTTGGCTCATCTCATGCATTTGTCACATAAGTGCACAAATCCTGAAAATGAGGCTTCATCCTGCACCGCTGTCTGTAAAGAAGTGGCTCTCTCCAAGGCGGTGAGATGGGTCCTAGACCTTGAGATAAGTGCTGGAGCGACAACGTAGCAATATCCAACTCATTGTCTCGATGTGTACCGTCTATGGGGTATTTGGTCCCGGGCCGTATATACCCAGTGAACAGTTCACTGGGTGGCCGTTGCCCATTTCCATGACCCTGGGGGTTATGTACAGGGGAATATTTATAAAGTTTGTATCATGACACCACTTACGGGTCGCGGTTATGGTGATGGAACCGCCGCTGCACAGTTTCTCACTGCTGGGGCTGATGTTGGTGGCAGCCTGGATGTCGGCCTTCCGCAAGTAGGGCTGGGGCCCCAGGAGGGGAGGGGGGGTAGGTGATGGAGTTAGGTGCGGAAAGAAGGTAGGCCACACACAGGATTGCAGTGTAACTGGGTTATTTACTCACAGCAGCTTGATAACTGGTACCCGGAGGAAGGCTGGTGTTCACCGGTAGTTCCCTTAGTCTCAGTGCCGGTTTAGTGACCTGGTGGCTTCTTTCCCCTGCACCCTTCTCAAGTTGGTGGGTCCCCGTGGCTTGAAGCGTCTGGGGGTCCCCTCCTAGTTGTCTCTCAGTCTTTAGTCCTTCCGGCGGCAGTTTGAACCCGTAGGGTCAGTATTCTGTTCCAGTCCCTGGTTCTCCCATCACTGCTGGTGCCCCTGGACTTTACGGTCAGTGAGGTCCTGGATGGTCCCCTCACTGTGCAGATTTTATCAGGTCTGCCTGGAGCTTTTGCCTGACCTAGGGCTCTGTAACCCGTGAGTGCTATGGTTCCGGGAGCACTCCACCGTACTCCACCGGCAACCACACGCTTGGCCCTCAGGTCACCGTCACACACTTCTGTCAGTGCGGTTACATCCGTCTCCTTTCACTTCCACTTAAAGACTCTAACTCACTCTACTAACTGTCTGCCGCCTCCCACCTGGTTGTCGTCTAGTAGACTGGATCGGCTCCACCCCTGGGTGGCCATCCATTGGGTCCAACTATAGTCTGTCACCAGTCTGTGTGGATGAGGGAAAACTGGGATTAAAGTATGTTTTGGTTTTACTGGCACTTGTCTTTCAAGTTCCTAGGGGTAGGCCCTGCATCTTTGACAGGTTGCAATACCTTGTAGCTCCTGATGGCTTCAGGGGTGCTTCAGATGTATCTCATAACAATGGAATCTAACTGCACCAATCATGGAGATGAGGCTTCATCCTGCACCGCTGTCCATGGAGAGGTGGTTCTCTTTAACTGGGCGAGACAGGTCTTAGGCGGGCTTTACACGTTACGACATCGCTAGCAATTGCTAGCGATGTCGAGCATGATAGCACCCACCCCCGTCGCACATGCGATATGTGGTGATTACTGCCGTAGCGAACATTATCACTACGGCAGCTTCACACGCACATACCTGGTCGGCGACGTCGCTGTTACCGCCGAACAATCCCTCCTTCAAGGGGGAGGTGCGTTCGGCGTCACCGCGACGTCACTAAGCGGCCGGCGGAGGGGCGGAGATGAGAGGGACATAACATCCCGCCCACCTCCTTCCTTCCGCATTGCCGGTGGACGCAGGTAAGGAGATGTTCGTCGTTCCTGCGGTGTCACACACAGCGATGTGTGGTGCTGCAGGAACGACAAACAACATTGTACCGGCAGCAGCAGCGATAATATGAAAAGCAGCGACGTGTCACCGATCAACGTTTTTTGACGTTTGTGCGATCGGTGATCGTCGCTCCTTGGTGTCACACGCTGCGATGTCGGTAACGGCGCCGGATGTGCGTCACTAATGACGTGACCCTGACGATATATCGTTACCGATGTCGCAACGTGTAAAGCCCGCCTTAGTCTTATGCGGGCGTCACACGAGGCGATCTATCATGCGATAGGTCGTCGGGGTCACGGTTTTCGTGACTCACATCCGGCTTTGTTGGCGACGTCATCCCGTGTGACACCTACGAGCGATCGCAAATCGGTGACAAATCGTGTACTCGTCATTTATTTTTAAAAAATCATTTATTTTACTTTGCGCCGGTTGTTCATCGTACCTGGGGTAGCACACATCGCACTGTGCGACACTCCGGGAACGATGAACACAGCTTACCTGCGTCCCACGGCTCCCGCTGGCTATGCTGAAGGAAGGAGGTGGGTGGGATGTTTACATCCCGCTCATCTCCGCCCCTGTGTTTCTATTGGTCGGCCGCTGTGTGACGTCGCTGTGACGCCGAATGTACCACCCCCTTCAGGAAGAGGATGTTTGCCGCCCACAGCGAGGTCGCTCAGCACGTAAGTACGTGTGACGAGGGTTGAACGACTTTGTGCGACACGGGCAGCGATTTGCCCATGACGCACAAACGACGGGGGCGGGTACGATCGCACATGCGATCGCACGATAAATCGCATCGTGTGACGCCCGCATTAGAGATAAGTACCGGAGCGACAATGTAGCAATATCCGGCTCATCGTCTCGATGTAGCTCACAACAATGGAATCTATTACAGATTATTCCCATCTTGTTTTCCTCCTCCGGTCAGGAAAGGGTCGGCAGCTAATGTTCTCATTTCTGTGTAATATTTGGATGCGTCATTAACATCATGCAGACACAGACACGGGCTCGGCCGCCGGGGGCATTGTAATGAGGTCACTGCTGGCACACATCTGCTTGACGGACAGCAATGGAAACCGGGTTGGTCATGCAGAGTAGATAGTGAGAATTCATGTAAATTATGCCCTCCCGGGATGGTCGCTTGTGCACCATGACCTGATGAACTTCCCGTATGGGGAGAGGGGCACAAACCCAGACACAACCAGCCGACGTGTAAGGTATAGGAAATGCATGTCTTTGTTCTCTGTTCTACAGCCGGTGGCTCACCAACAATGGAGTGTAAATGGCTATAGTTGGAGGTAAAGTGGTGGTGGTGATGGCAAGGACCCGTTACTGTTATATAAATTGCTCAGAGTAGAAAAAGAAGGGGCCATGTTGTGACTTTTGGTTCACCCCGTGTAGAGGCTGCCCCACCGACGCGAGGTTTACATCATTTTATCCTTCCCGGATCGGATGCATTTTCACCTTGCGATACCCTCGCGACGCTAATCCGGAGATGTGAACACGATCATCATTTATTCACTGTACATTTCGCACTCTCTCTGCTGCATTTTGACACTATTAGAACAAGGAGCCTTAATTGTCTCTGCGGTCGGTGCCTCTATCATCACACGGGGCTCTTTGTGTCGTGTAACATTAGCTATGACTGAGCAGCTTAGCCGGAGCTCGGAGGGTACGGTAGGGTCACCGTGCGTCCTGGGTGCCCCACTTCTTCTGCTTTGGGTAATCATTTAACCCTTCATTGACCCTTATGGTGATTACCAGTACCAGAGGCACGTCACAGGAGCCTGCACTCAATGCTCCCCGGTAAGATTCTGAGCGCACAAGTGTAAGGTTGATGATCCAAGGATACGCCAAACCAATGCAAGAAATGGCCAAGAGCAAGGAAAGTGAGGAGTTGGAGCACTGTGTTTAGGAGGGAAGGGACCCCGCTCCCACTGAAACAACTATACTCCAACTTTGAGAATCAGGCGGTCTTTCCAGCGGAGTCACCAGTATGTATTGTATAAGCCTCCTGTGTCTGATGGAGAGTCCAGCCCTAGTCATTAGTAGTGAGGAGCGAATCTTTCAAAAATTCTAAATTTGTCGAGGAAATTGAAATGTATTAAATTCAAATGAAATATACAGATTGGTAATTGTGCAGTGAGGTCTATGCCAAATTCAGGGCAAAATAAACATAGGTGAATAAAAAAATGGAAAAAATAACCTGGTCCTCATCTGTCTGCCACACCAGTCAACAGTGCAGCATTTCAACATTTTACAGCATCTTCCAATGCCCGGCATCTTCATCATCATTATCATCATCATCATCATCCAGAGTCGACATCATCCAAAGAACAGAATCTTCGTCATCTTCCAAAGCCCATCATCTTAGTCATCATCCAGAGTTGGTATCTTCCACATTATCCAGAGCACAGAATTTTCATCATCTTCCAGAGCCCAGAATCTTTGGCATCCTCCAAAGCCCAGTATCTTTGGCATCTTCTGGAGCCCGGCACCTTGGCGTCTTCTGAAGCCCAGTATCTTTGGCATCTTCTGAAGACCAGTATCTTTGGTATTTTCCGAAGCCCAGCATCTTTGGCATCATCTGAAGCCCAGCTTCTTTGGCATCTTCTGCAGCTCAACATCTTTGGCATCTTCCGGAACCTGGTATCTTTGGCATCTTCTGGGACCCAGCATCTTCCGGAGCCCGGCATGTTTGGCATATTTCGAAGCCCGGCTTCTTTGGCATCTTCTGCATTTTTTGGAGCCCGTCATCTTTGGCATCTTCCAGAGCCCAGCATCTTCGGCATCACCCAGAGCCCAGAATCTTTGGCATCTTTTGAAGGCCAGCATCTTTGGCATCTTTAGGAGCCCAGCATCTTTGGAATCTTCTGGAGCCTTGCGTCTTTGGTATCTTTCAGAATCAGGCATCTTCTGTATTGGTATCCTTTTCGGTATCTCCTGGAGCCCAGCATTTTCTTGAGCCTAACATCTTGTAAAGCTGGACAGCAATGATCTATAGCAGTATCTTCAGTATCATCTGGAGCCCAGCATCTTCTGTAGCCTGGCATCTTCTGGTGCTCTGCATCATCTGAAGCCTGGCATCTTTTGGATTCTGGCATCTTCTGGAGTCAGGCCACGAACTAGAATATGCCAAAGAAGACCCAGTGAAGACTGCACAGGTGACTGGATCATAGAACACAGATCAGCACCAGGTGAGTATAACTTTTTTTTTTTTTTTACACCACCCCAGAATTTTTGATTTTGGCAAAATGTTGGCCGACCCATTTTATTTGATTCATGTAAATTGTGAAAATTACAACTGAATTTTTTTTGTCTTGAAGAGATTTGCTCATTTCCAGTCATTACCGTATAAAAATACATTTGATTCCTTATGATTTTAATGATTTTCCAGGGGTTGGGTTTTTATTTTTTACAAATTGCTTAGTTTGGTCAATACCCTCCGGTGTTTAATGGTCCACCAAAATGAGGTAATCTTGGATGGCCGCAGCTATGCTAAACCATTGGGATCCTCCCGTCCACCAGGAGAGCTGCACTTCTACTTCTTCGCATTCCATAATGGGATTGATACTTCTTCGCCAATGATTGTCCATTATCATGTCCCAGCTAGTAATGTAGACTCTTCTCTTAAGGGTGCTTTACACGCTGCGACATCGCTAGCGATCTCATCAGCGATGTGACACGCCAGATCGCAGATAAGATTTGCCGAGATCGCACATAGGTCATTTTTTATAGCGCCGGTCACATGTGCGATCTCGGCAAATCGTATGTGCGATCTGGCGTGTTACATCACTAACGAGATCGCTAGCAATGTCGCAGCGTGTAAAGCACCCTTTAGGTTTCTCATCCAGCAAAATGGAGCTGTCGTTCAAAAACAGCCACAAAATGTAGTAACAAATGCAACATTTTAAGAAAAATGCTAAGGGTTTCTGGGTGCACTCTTAGGTAAGTAGTGTTTAGTTCACCTTAGATGCAGTCGCCGAAAGAAAAAAGTTTTTAAGCTTAGTTCTAGACTTTCCAGTTGGTCAGGATTCATGCAATAGAAATGTTTTTGTTAGACCTCAAATATTTAACTGGGAAAGATCATTAATCTTTTTATTTTCTTCTCTTGCAGGTTTGTTAACCCATGGAAATTACTCGTGACCTCTGGGGTGGTCCTCAGAAGAGTGAAACACAAAAATGTCTGCCGGTATCCTCCTAATGTCTGCCGGTATAACATCCAAGGATTATGGCTGCCATGTGGAGATCTGAGGACTATCGTGGAGGACAAGATTATCACTGGTATTTACGACAACCTTCAGCATGAAGTCCAAAGAGAAATAACTAGAATCCACAGATAAACATTATCAAACGTTCTTGGACCATATATCGCATTTTGTGGTCTTCTTGAATGACTTGAGTAACGGTTATGGATGAGCTGCTACAATGGAGATACGTCATGAAAAGACAGTGATTTGGATACTGGTTATGGGCGAGCTTTATGGAAAATATATGCTCATGTGTAAAATGGAAAACTTCATCAGGTTTTGGGATTATACAACATGGTGGACGAGGTCTAAGGAACTGTTCAAAAGCTACAAAGATATGGTGGATGGATCATAATACGTGTCTCGTAAAGTCCATGGAATATGTTTTTGAGTTTAAGATTGGTAAATATCTTGGAATATCGGAAGTAAAAGAAGAATATGGATAAATGATACTTGATGGATATAACCCACAGATGATACACCACAGATAAAGAGATGATGGAACCGGATGCTGTGATGTGTGTAGAGAACTTCACAAAAGTATGAATGAGACAAGAGTAGCTGATGGATCAGGTACCAGCCGATTATGGAGGCTCTCAGGTCACACAGAGTATAAATCTCATGGATGGATGGAGGAACAACTAAAGTTTATGTCCTACGTCACATGGGATCTACAAAAAAAGGAAACTTAATTATGGAACTTATGATGTGTTAGCTCATAGACTTAACGAAAATGGCTCATCAGCCTACATTGATATTGAGTATGACTTATTATGTCATGGTTATGGTGGGTATGGCTTATTATCTCATGGATATGGTGGGTATGACTTATTAGCTCATGGATATGGATATTGTGAGTATGACATATTAGCTCATGGATATGGTCAATATGCCTTATTAGTTCATGGATATTGTGAGTATGGCTTATTAGCTCATGGATATTGTGAGTATGGCTTATTAGCTCATGGATATGGTGGGTATGGCTTATTAGCTCATGGCTATTGTGGTTATGGTTAATTATCTCATGGATCTGATGCGTATGACTTAGCTCATGTATATGGTGGGTATGCCTTATTAGCTCATGGATATTGTAAGTATGGCTTATTAGTTCATGGATATGGTCGGTATGGCTTACTAGATCATGATTATGATGGATATGGTTTATTAGCTCATGGATCTGATGCATATGACTTATTAGCTCATGGATATAGTGGGTATGGCTTATTGGCTTATGGTTATGGTGGGTATGGCTTATTAGCACATGGATATGTTGGGTATGGACTATTAGCTCATAGATATGGTGGGTATGGATTATTAGCTCATGGATATGATGGATATGGCTTATTAGCTTATGGTCATTGTGGGTAGGCTTATTAGCTCATGGATATGGTCGGTATGACTTATTAGCTCATGGATCTGATGGGTATGACTTATTAGCCCATGGTTATGCTGGATATGGCTTATTAGCTCATGCTTATGGTGGGATGGCTTATAGCGCAAGGATATGGTTGGTTTCTTGAAGAATATTCTGGACATCACTTGCTAACAACCAGGAATGATATGGATATTGTGATATATGGACTTATCGCCTTTGCTGGAAAAGAACCTGGAATCCAATGCTCGTGAGCTGAATCCCACCAAATGTTGGATACGTAGACGACATATCGTATTGGATACAACTAATAGCGGCCTCAGCTGGAATTCATGGCTCATACGACATATCAAGACTTTGGATCTTTCAATGGCCATTGGAATAATGAAATTTGCGTCACAGTCTGGCTTCCTGGGATAGCTTACGATATATATCTCTAAATGTTGATCAACTACCTTTTGATTGGGCGGTGGAGGTGAGCTGTGATTTACAGTACTGCTCTTGAAGATTGAATTGTGAATGCAGCTCTGGATGTGACTGGACATAATTGATATCGCCACAATTATTACTTGGATCAGGCACCTTCAATATTTCACCATTAATGAGACTTATATTATGTAACACATAAAGAGTAGAATTACACAGTAAATTTGCAAAGCATTTTTTTGACGCAGGGTTTTTTTTTTTACAAATTGTAGTAAAATCACTGAATTTTTACTTGGGTTTTGGAAAATCGCAGCAAAAGGAAACAATTTTGGATTTGCACGATTTTAGATAATCACATTAGAAGAATGGAAGGGGAACATGTGGTGTGGACAACGTAACCTCAGGCTGAACTCACTCCTGCAGTTTTTTATGTATTTTTTCTGTTCTTTATATTCACGTCCCGCTTGGTTTAAAAAACTGTAAAAAATTTGTGACAAAAATAAATGTATGAATTCAGTATCAAGGTGGAGTCCAGGCTGAAAAGCTAAAAGTACACCCATTATTTCACATAAATCCGTTAGAATAACACAGTTGCTGCCCTCATCGCCCACAGCAAGATAAAACATCTTTCAGTAAACACATGAGTATAATACTCTTCTCACTTTTAGTCATTCTTTATGAATGGGCAGTTCCATTTCATTATTACTCTGCCAGCACTGTATGTACTGGAAATTCATTCCCCCCACTTACAGCTTACATTGCCCAATGACTTGTCTGCTTTTGAACTAAAAGCCCACCCCTCTGTTCTCTTCCTGTGTAGAGACAAAGACCCACCTACTTTCTGTAGAGAGACTCACCCACTTCCCGTAAAGAGATAACTGCCCACTGCCCACTTCCGGTAGAGAGATGAAGACCAGCCTATGTACCGTAGAGATGAAGATCTGTCCACTTCCTGTAGAGAGATGACGCCCAGCCTACGTACTGTAGAGAGATGAAGACCAGCCTACGTACTGTAGAGAGATGAAGACCAGCCTATTTACTGTAGAAAGATGATCTGCCCACTTCCTCTAGAGAGATGAAGACCCGCCTACTTACTGTATCTAGAAAGAGACACCTATTTCATGTAAAGACAAACACCACCCACTACCTGAAGATAGGCAAAGACCAACCCACTTGCTGTAGCTAGAAAGCCACCTACTTCACATAGAGAGACAAAGACCCGCCCACTTCCTGTAGATAGTCAAAAACCCGCCCTATTAATGTAGAGAGACAAAGATCCACCCACTTCCTGTAGTGAGACAAAGATCCACTCACTTCCTGTAGGGAGACACAGACCCACCTACTTCCTGTAGGGAGACATAGACCCGCCCACTTCCTGTAGTGAGACAAAAATCCATCCCCATTTCATGTAGAGTTACAGAGACCCTCGCCATGTCCTTTACAGACAAAAACCTGTTTTTACTTCCTGTGTACATAAAAACAACCCACCACTTCCTGGAGAGAGACAAAGTCTTGCCCTTACTTCCTGTAGCGAGACCAGAATCCATCCCCATTTCATGTAGAGAAACAAATACCCTCGCAATGTCCTGTAGAGACAAAAACCTGTCCTTCCTGCGGAGAGACAATGCACCCTACTTCCTGTAGATAGAAAGACCTTCCTCAATTCCTGGTGAACGAAGACCCTTCCCACTTCCTGAAGAGGACTAAACAACCTTCACACTTCTTGAGGAGGAAAAAAGACCTTCCCCGATTACTGTAGAGGAAGAAATACCCTCCCTACTTACTGTAAAGGAATAAACATCCTCCCCACTTCTTGTAGAGGTACAAAGACCCTCCCTGCTTCCTGTAGAGGAATAAAGTCCCTTCCCACTTCTATAGGAGGTATAAAGACCCTCCCCACTTCCTGTAGCGGTATAAAAACTCTCCCCACTTCCTGTAGCAGTATAAAAACCCTCCCCACTTCCTGCAGAGGGATAAAGGCCCTCCCCACTTCCTGTAGAGGTATAAAGGCCCTCCCCACTTCCTGTAGAGGTATAAAGGCCCTCCCCACTTCCTGTAGAGGTATAAAGGCCCTCCCCATTTCCTGTAGAGGTATAAAGACCCTCCCCACTTCTTGTAGAGGTATAAAGACCCTCACTGCTTCCTGTAGAGATATAAAGATCCTCCCCTATTTCTCTAGCGGTATACAAATCCTCCCCACTTCCTGTAGCAGTTTAAAAACCTTCCCCATTTCCGGTAGAGGTATAAAGGCCCTCCCCACTTCCTGTAGAGTTATAAAGGCCCTCCCCTTTCCTGTAGAGTTATAAAGGCCCTCCCCTTTCCTGTAGAGGTATAAAGGCCCTCCCCACTTCCTGTAGAGGTATAAAGGCCCTCCCCACTTCATGTAATGCTTTAAAGGCCCTCCACACTTCTTGTAGAGGTACAAAGTCCCTTCCCACTTCCTGTACAGGTATAAAGGCCCTCCACACTTCTTGTAGAGATATAAAGGCCCTCCACACTTCTTGTAGAGGTATGAAGGCCCTCCCCACTTCTTGAAGAGGTATAAAGACCCTCACTGCTTCCTATAGAGATATAAAGATCCTCCCTTATTTCTCTAGCGGTATACAAATCCTCCCCACTTCCTGTAGCAGTTTAAAAACCCTCCCCACTTCCTGTAGAGGTATAAAGGCCCTCCCCACATCCTGTAGAGGTATAAAGGCCCTCCCTCACTTCCTGTAGAGATGTAAAGGCTCTCCCCACTTCCTGTAGAGGTATAAAGGCCCTCCCCACTTCCTGTAGAGATGTAAAGGCCCTCCCTCACTTCCTGTAGAGATGTAAAGGCCCTCCCCACTTCCTGTAGAGGTATAAAGGCCCTCCCCACTTCCTGTAGAGGTATAAAGCCCCTCCACACTGCCTGTAGAGTTATAAAAGTCCTCCACACTTCCTGTAGAGGAATAAAGGCTCTCCACACTTCTTGTGAAAAAGTAAAGCCCTTCCCCACTTCCTGTAATGGAAGAAGTACCCTCCCCACTTTCCATAGAGGAATAACAACTCTCCTCTACCTCTTATAAAGGGAAAGAGACCCTTGCACCCCTGACATTCAGGCAGTAGACAGCAGTTGAACACTAGTTGCCGGGACTTTAAAGGAAGAACAACAATGAAGAAATGTGCAGATTGTCTATTTATCACATTATCTACGAAATTATATCAGGTCCGAAAGCATAGCGAGACATTATTATTGTATAGACTGCTATATTGTAACAAATGCTCAGCTGTATTACATCTGGAGTCATGATTTCAGCCTTCACAGCTATAGATGACTGTAGTCGCTTCCTTCCCCCACTTCTTTTAGCTGCACGCACAATCCACATTACTCTACAGGGGGCGCCAATGAGATCAGAGTGTGGAGGAGATGATATATGCACCCCCCCATCCTGGACATGATGATATCTGCACCCCACATCCTGGAGAAGCTAATAACTGCATCCCCCGTCCTGGAGAAGATGATATCTGCAACCCCCATCCCAGAGAGGATGATATCTGCATCCCCCATCCTGATGAAGATGATATCTGCACCCCCCCGTCCTGATGAAGATAATATCTGCACCCCCCTCCCAGAAAAGATGATATCTGCACCCCCCCGTCCTGGTGAAGATAATGTCTGCACCCCCTTCCCAGAGAAGATGATATCTGCACCCCCCTATCCCAGAAAAGATGATATCTGTGCCCCCTGTCCTGGAGAAGATATCTGCACACTCCATCCCAGAGATGATGATGTCTGTACCCCCTGTCCTGGAGAAGATGATGTCTGCACCCCCCGTCCTGGAGAAAATGATTGATATCTGCATCCGGATCCCAGAGAAGATGATATCTGCATCTCCATCCCTGAGAAGATGATATCTGTTCCCCTTATCCCGGAGAAGATGATGTCTGCACCCCCTGTCCTGGAAAAGATGATATCTGCACTCCCCCATCCCAAGAAGAGATGCAAGGAATGTGCGTCTAGTGTCACCCCCTCTTCCTGTAAGATAGTGTTTATGACCATATATAAGACACAGTGTGGCGCCCCCTTGAGGAGTCTCGGGGGACTGCAGTCAGTATTTTTTCTTTCTTTAGGGTTGATCTGGTGACATTTCTATTGAGGTGAGGTCCTGGCATGTGAGTGACAGCAGGATGCAGCCGAATGAAGGCTCGTCAGAATGTGACTATAAATAGCCACGGTTTCCATGCGGAGCCATGAAGATCCTGTAAGCTGACCTAAATCCTGCGCTGTACAATACACAGAGGCTTCATGGACGTCGCTGCTCAGCCGTCTCCGCAGGTGACCGTGTATCAGGGACTGTGGACGCAATTAGGGCACTGTATATATCAATTGTAGCGACGCCAAGACCTCAGAAACTGTTAAAGGGGTTCTCCGATGAAAATAACTATCTCCAACCGCGGACAGATGAGGATATGTGTGTGCGGAGTTTCCCCTTTAAGGCACCATAAAGCATCTCTGGTGCTGAAACTCCCGATCTGATGATCCTCAGGACATTGGGTGTAAAAAAGTGTTCACAACAGTCCTGGCTACGACGCGGTCAATATTTTACAATAAATCGGGTAAATCTGGATTTTGTTAGATACCATACTGACCAGCATTTCACGACAAAGCCCTACATGATTGAAAGTGCCCAAAATGAACCAAAACGCACCAAAACATCCACTTTTGGGTAGAATTAAAATACAGTGAAGGAAATAAGTATTGGATCCCTTGCAGATCTTGTAAGTTTCCGACTGACAAAGACATAACAGAATAATTTTAAGGGTAGGTTAATATTTACAGTGAGAGATAGGATATCCAAAATAAAATCCAGAAAATTACATTGTCTAAATTATATACATTTATTTGCATTTTGCAGAGAGAAATAAGTATTTGATCCCTCTGGCAAACAATACTTAATACTTGGTGGCCGTCCCCTTGTTGTCAGCCCAGCCATCAGGTGTTTTTGTAGTTGATGATGAGGTTTGCGGACATGTCAGGAGGAATTGTGCTCCACTCCTCTTTGCAGATCACTAAGATTTTGAGACTGTCACTTGTCAGCTCGGAGGTTCAGCTCCTCTATAAGATTTCTATGGGATTAAGGTCTGGAGACTGGCTAGGCCACTCCATCACCTTAAAGGGGTGGTTCACCCATTGTTCTTATTTTCTATATGAGTGTAACTTACCATTTTAGATGTTTTCTTCATTGGCTTCTATTTGCAGTTCTGGCACTGAGCGGCGCTATCCTGCACGCTCAGTGCCGGTCACATGACCCCCTGGTGCTGCGGCCGCTAGTATCCTCTTACGTCCCGTCAAGTTCCGGGCTCTCAGACTGGGCGTTACGTCAGGGGATGCTGGCGCCACTCACATTGATTGACTGAGCAGTGGGCGGTGACTACCGCACGTCACAGCCCAGCATCAAGGGGAGGATCTGGAGGGTGCCAGTGTGGAGCGGTGAAGTGGGCTAAGCATCCGGCAGATTGGTGAGGCACGGGGCGCCAGTGTGGAGTACAGGGGGGGTTTCTTCAGCTGAAACCCCCTGTCACGTAAGTATGTCATCTCACTATCCAACCGCCTGCTCTGCTCCGATGTCAGGAGAGCGTGTGGTGTCGGGCAGTGTGATCATATACTCCCACCAGCACTACAGGGTGCAGCAAGAGACTGACAAGCTGGTGACTAGACATGAGCCACCCCCCCAGTGTTCGAGTTCAGTTCGGTTCGTTGAACGGAGGCTCCGTTCGACGAACATTCGACGAACTCCTTCAAACCCCATTGAAAACAATGGCAGGCAAACACAAACACAGAAAAACACATTATAAATGTACACATACAGTTAATAACATTGTCATTACACTTACAGGTCCCCGCGACGTGTCCTGCACTCTGTCTCCCGCCGCTTTTCCTTCCGATAATCGCTGCATCCTCCCGGTAACCAGCACTGATGATAGGACCTTCCGTGACCAGTCACATGTGTATTATCTCACTGGCTACAGACTGGTCACATGGCTTGACGTCATGCTAGGTCCTGTCAGTGCATCTCTCCGATATGCGGTGCTTATTTGTGCATCTGTGACGCCCTGGACAAGCCAGGGGTCACAGGTAATGACATCACCACACCCTACACCCCGGTTAGGCACATCAAAGCTAGACCCAAAAATCCTTGTTGCCTTCCTCCAGTGGCTGTTGTCCACACCAGGGGGTGGAGCCAGGCGGTTGGTCTCCACCCACCAAGGAGTTCACAGTCCTGGAGGAGGGAAAACATGGGGAGTTAGAGTTTGGAGGAGGAAGTGAGAGGAGTTGAGTGGTAGAGGAGCAAGTGTGAGGAGAAAAGTGACAGCAACAGAGCCTGAAGTCGGTCCGGGTATGTGCCCCGGACAGAGACAGCAAGGTTAGCAGACGGCGGTGACCGTCTGCAGGAGTGGCCTATCGGAGTTGCCGTAAGGACCGTGGACGGGCGGTGGCCCGGCGGTACCGGACCGGTACACAAGGAGAAGCCAGCACCATTGGCAGGGGCCTTTCGGACCCCGGCAAGGCTTGGAGTCGCCGTGAATTTGCCAAATCCGTCAGTGAAGGGGACCTCCGGGTTTCCAAACAACTAAGTCCCGATTGAAGGCAACAGTCCAACCGTATGAGAGAGACACCGCCACCGCCAAGGCACCAGTTTCTCAGGGCCAGTGCCTGCGGGCAAAGAGGGGCTCCTCCGGCCTATATCCAAGCCGGGGAGCGGGTTACCGGTGGGAACCCATTGGAACCAACAGAAGTACTAGGTGCAGGGAAAGAGACAGTCACCGTTAACTACCGGGGAAAAGCAACAGCAGCCGTCCGTGGGAACCGTCTTTCCAGCCGTGTGTTTTACTGAGAACTGTGTCATCGCCTCAGGCTGAGTGAGTACCACCGTGCCGTGCGGCACAGCGCTGCCCCCGCGACCCTGCACCTCACCAGGCCCCGCACCCGGCCTGCCATCCATCCCTACCCCATCACCGGGCCCCGGGACAACCAACCCCCTACCCACGGAGGGGAGAAATAACAACAAAGCTGCTCCCTGTCACCGCTCCCGGGATCCCCGTCCAGAGCAGCGGTGGTGTCCACGCAATCACCACAACCGTGGGTGGCGTCACGGACAATATCCCCAAAACTAAACCATCCCCCTTTTCACTCACGGGCGAGGAGCGCCGCTCGAGTCCCCGGGATCCGGCCCATCCGCGACAACTTGGCGTCACGAACAGGATCTTACCACTCTGCCGTTGGGTAGAGGTGCGCCTTGTTACCGCCGGAGGTGTCCGGCCAGAAAATTTCAGAAGCCGCCATCTTTGGCGCGAAAAGTTCCCGCTCGAGCGTCTCCTCGAGTGGTGGAGGCGCGAAGGGCAAAATCCCGCGCCGATAGAGGAGGAGCCGGAGAGAGGCTAAGGGGGACGGAAACAAGGAGCCGCTGGAGGAGCGGTGGTCGCAGCCGCAGTGGCACCCGTGGATGGGAATGGGCCTGCCCAGGTCCCGGCCGCGCTGGCGGGGGGTGCCTCGGCCCCAGCTCTCGCTCAGGTGATGCCGTTCTCCTTGCCCTATGTGCCCGGAGCTACCTGGCTACCGCAGTACGACGGGAAACCTGATGCGTTACAGGTCTTCCGGAAAAAGCTTAACCCGCTTCTGGAATTGTACCCCCTGACTGATAAGCAACGTGCAGCGGTAGTGCTGGGGCAGCTAACCAGCGCAGCCGAGCAGGAGGCGGACCGGTCCTCTGTAGCCACCATTTTTGAGAGACTACAGACTGCCTTTGAGACCCGTACCGAAGCTGAGCTGAGAATGCAGTTTTACCAATGTCGGCAACGACCTGTGGACAGTATTCGGGACTATGGTTTACGTCTGCAAACTGCACTCCGCACACTGAAGCGGGTAGACACCATCAATGAGGCGGACAGCAATAAAATGTTAGTAGAGCAATTTGTGCAGGGAATGAGGTCCTCCGAGGATCGCAAACAACTCCGGCTATGGGCCTTGGAACACCCTGATGTGGACTTTGCTGTGTTAAAGGAGCGGGCCATTAAAGCTCTGCAACCCCCAGCCTCGGAAGTCTTGGAGCCAGCCCCATGGCCAGTTGAGACAACCCCCCGTCGTGGTGGCCCCTGCCCTACCAGCATCTCCAGTACCTACAGCTCCAAGCAACACGATGGAGGAACTGGCTGCCCAGGTCCGCCGTATGGATGGAGACCTCGCCAAGATTCTCGCCGCACTCCAACCTCTGACCAGATCCCAGCCTCCAGCAAAGATACAGCTCGCCGACAGCCCTGAGGATGTTCCCTGGATGCAGCGGAGAAGTGCTAACAATTCGCGGAACAGACCTCCAATCTGCTACAGGTGCTGCAAGCCTGGCCATTACCTCCGACAGTGCCCGTTAAATGAGCAACCCCTGGGGCCACGGGCCAATCCTCAGGAGTAGAACCCCGTGGCCCCCCAGACTGGCGGGACCGGTATATTGGGGCCCGGCCCATCATCCCCGTGGCTGTGGACGGCATACCGGTGATGGCTCTCTTGGACACTGGATCACAGGTAACCACCATACCATACACATTGTACCAACGGTATTAGGGGACAGACGAGCTGGCTCCCCCAGATACTAGTATAACACTGATTGCTGCTGATGCACTCCCACTGACCAAAGTGGGGTATAAACAAGTGGCCATGACTGTGGGGCGAGCTGAACTGCAACACCAGGGTATGATTGTGATCATGAATGAACCCAGTGATCATAACCTGAAGATAGTGCTGGGAACCAATGTGATGGAGCACTGTATGAGTGATGTGTTAGCCCTACTGCAGCAGCTGGCCGCCACGGCGGCGGGGAGCCGACAGAGAGCTGTGCAGCGTGAGATCCGAGCCTTGATGTACCGCCAGCATGTAAACTCGACGGGAGGAGAGATTGGTGGGGTGAGAGTGATGGACGTTGCCCCGTTGATTGTGCCCCCTAGGAGTGAGATGATGATTTGTTGTAGGGTAGCAGTAGGGCCTCAGGGGCGTGACTACCCTGCTATGATAGAGCCCATGCCCTCCGAGCACTGCCCCACAGTAATGGCCGCCCGAGGGGTGGTAGATGTAAAGAAGGGGAGAGTGCCCGTGAGGGTGCTGAACTGTGGGGAGGAAGAAGTTAGACTCCCCCGGTATGCTACACTTGCTAAGTTGCTCACTCTAGATCCCCACGCCATCCACGAGACAGCTTCCCCAACCTCTCCACCGACTGCCAGCGCTCAACCGCCCAAAGGGGAGTCAGAGGAGTGGCACCGACAGCTACATGTAGGCACTGATGATACCCCTGTACATTACAAAGAAGGGGTATACCGGGTGGTACGGGAGTATGAACGAGTTTTTAGCAAACACCCCCTAGACTTTGGGCAGATCAAAGGGGTCCAACACCATATCCCCACCGGCGAGCACCCCCCTATCAAAGAGAGGTACAGGCCTATTCCCCCTGCACACTACCAATGTGCCAAAGACATGTTGAGGAACATGAAGGAGGCAGGGGTTATCAGGGACAGCTATAGTCCCTGGGCCGCCCCATTGGTACTGGTTAAGAAGAAGGACGGCACCATGCGGATGTGTGTGGATTACCGGAAGATTAACCAGATAACGCATAAGGATGCTTACCCACTGCCCTGTATCAAAGAGTCCTTGGCTGCACTAAGAACCGCAAACTACTTCTCTACCCTCAACCTCACCAGCGGGTACTGGCAAGTGGCCGTGGCACCCGAGGACCGGGAGAAAACTGCCTTCACCACCCCGATGGGGCTCTGTGAATTTAATAGCATGCCATTTGGGCTGTGCAACGCCCCTGGAACCTTCCAACGGCTGATGGAATGCTGTCTGGGACATCTACATTTCGAGACCGTCCTGTTATACCTGGATGATGTGATTGTGTACTCCCAGACATATGAAGCCCACCTGGAGCACCTGGCCGAGGTGTTCGCGTCCCTTGCCAAATATGGGATTAAGTTGAAGCCCTCCAAGTGTCATCTGCTGAAACCCAGAGTGCAGTACCTGGGGCATGTGGTGGGTGCAGAAGGTGTCGCCCCCGACCCTGAGAAGATCACTGCCATCCAAGAATGGCCGAGACCAACCACAGTGAGGGAAGTAAGGCAGTTTCTGGGTCTGGTGGGGTACTACCGTCGCTTCATCAAAGGGTACACGAAGATGGCTGCCCCCATGCAAGACCTCCTCGTGGGACAGACCAAAGGTGGTAGACCCCTCGGGGCTCCACTGGTGTGGGAAGAGAGGCATGAGGAATCCTTCCACCAGCTGAAAGCGGCCTTGACCGGGGAGGAGATCCTAGCGTATCCTGATTACAGCCACCCGTTCATCCTCTACACCGATGCCAGCAATGTGGGCTTGGGGGCAGTCTTGTCCCAGGTCCAAGATGGGAAGGAAAAAGTGATTGCCTATGCTAGCCGGAGGCTCCGACCGACTGAAAGGAACCCTGAAAATTACAGCTCTTTCAAGCTTGAGCTCCTGGCGCTGGTGTGGGCTATCACCGAGCGGTTCCACCATTACTTGGCCGCAGCAAAATTCACCGCTTTCACGGATAACAATCCGCTGACTCACCTGGACACGGCCAAGTTGGGTGCGTTGGAACAGCGGTGGATGGCCAGGCTAGCCAACTACGACTTCACAATCAAATACAGGGCCGGTCGTGTCAACGTTAATGCTGATGCACTCTCTCGGATGCCCCACTTGTCAGAAGAAGGGTGCGAGGATGATGACCTCGAAGAGATCGAGTTGCCTGCATTTCACCAGCCACCAACTGAGAAGGTACATGTCCACCAACAACGGGTGAACCTGGACCCGCTGCCCAGTCAGGAGTGGCAGAAAGCTCAAACCAGGCGCCCGCTGTCCGCCTAGTCAAGACCCTGGTGGAGCAGGGAGCTGCTGGAATAGACCCTGCCGCCCCAGCTGAAGCCCAGCGCCTGTGGAAAGAACGGACCCGGCTGTATCTACACCAAGGGAAGTTGTACCGTGAGCTGATTAACCCAAAGACTCATGAGAAAATCCGCCAGTTGGTGATTCCCCAAGCTAAGGTGCCCACCAGCATTGAGGGTAGCGGCTGAAGTTCCGATTCCTAAACCGGCAGAGGGCAAAAGAGGTAATCCACACTGTGATGGGTGACTTCCCAGCGGACTGGCCTACACAGAACGGCGCGGTGATTGGAGGCAGGTTGGAGGGAGGGCCCGCAGTGGAGTAGGCTGGGGCCCAGCCACCACCGGAACCGGTGGCTACCCTCTGGGGGTTCCAGGGGCTCCCCATGGACGTTGGTCCCCTGGAAAGGACAGATCCCGCTCGGGTAACTTGGTGCAGGACTGTGGTCAAGGGGTGCTGCCTGTTTTCTTAGGGGCAGCATCAGGGCCAGGTTACTTGGGTGGGTGAGAGCGGAAGCCGTAACCGTTAACCGTTTGAAACCGTTTAAGTAAAAGTGCCTCCCGTTGTGGGATGATGTTATTTTACCTGTATTATATTCTTATCTTTTTACAGTTAAAAAATAAAAAAAAAAATAAAACCGGTGTTGGACGGGCAGCCCGCGGACGGTCTGCATTTTGCTAAGGGGGAATGTGACGCCCTGGACAAGCCAGGGGTCACAGGTAATGACATCACCACACCCTACACCCCGGTTAGGCACATCAAAGCTAGACCCAAAAATCCTTGTTGCCTTCCCCAGGGGCTGTTGTCCACACCAGGGGGTGGAGCTAGGCGGTTGGTCTCCACCCACCAAGGAGTTCACAGTCCTGGAGGAGGGAAAACACGGGGAGTTAGAGTTTGGAGGAGGAAGTGAGAGGAGTTGAGTGGTAGAGGAGCAAGTGTGAGGAGAAAAGTGACAGCAACAGAGCCTGAAGTTGGTCCGGGTGTGTGCCCCGGACAGAGACAGCAAGGTTAGCAGACGGCGGTGACCGTCTGCAGGAGTGGCCTATCGGAGTTGCCGTAAGGACCGTGGACGGGCGGTGGCCCAGCGGTACTGGACCGGTACACAAGGAGAAGCCAGCACCATTGGCAGGGGCCTTTCGGATCCCGGCAAGGCTTGGAGTCGCCGTGAATTTGCCAAATCCGTCAGTGAAGGGGACCTCCGGGTTTCCAAACAACTAAGTCCCGATTGAAGGCAACAGTCCAACCGTATGAGAGAGACACCGCCACCGCCAAGGCACCAGTTTCTCAGGGCCAGCGCCTGCGGGCAAAGAGGGGCTCCTCCGGCCCATATCCAAGCCGGGGAGCGGGTTACCGGTGGGAACCCATTGGAACCAACAGAAGTACTAGGTGCAGGGAAAGAGACAGTCACCGTTAACTACCGGGGAAAAGCAACAGCAGCCGTCCGTGGGAACCGTCTTTCCAGCCGTGTGTTTTACCGAGAACTGTGTCATCGCCTCAGGCTGATTGAGTACCACCGTGCCGTGCGGCACAGCGCTGCCCCCGCGACCCTGCACCTCACCAGGCCCCGCACCCGGCCTGCCATCCATCCCTACCCCATCACCGGGCCCCGGGACAACCAACCCCCTACCCACGGAGGGGAGAAATAACAACAAAGCTGCTCCCTGTCACCACTCCCGGGATCCCCGTCCAGAGCAGCGGTGGTGTCCACGCAATCACCACAATCGTGGGTGGCGTCACGGACAATATCCCCAAAACCAAACCATCCCCCTTTTCACTCACGGGCGAGGAGCGCCGCTCGAGTCCCCGGGATCCGGCCCATCGCTCGAGCCACCGAGCAGCAGCGGCCGCAGCAGCAGCGGCAGCCGGACCCGAGCAGTGGGAGAGCGCAGCGTCCCCTCCTCCGACCGCAACACATCTCCGTGTACCGGCGAGATGCCCTGGCACATGGTTGGCTTCCCCGTTCCTGCATGTGGGCACTCTTTACAGAGGCAGCCCACATGCAAGGACTGGCTGCAACAGCCGGTGAATTGCAGCATCGGGAATCATGTGATCGGAGCACCATTGCTATAGTAACCCGCCTATCAGATTACTTTAGCAACAGTGGCAGCAGTGACGTCACCGCTTACAGCCCGCAGCCTCTGCTCACTCTCACTGAGTGATTAGACTGCATGGGAGCAGCAGCGTCTTCCTCCCATGCAGTGCTGTCTGATGTAGCAGAGCTGCATGGGTTGAAGGAGAAAGAAGACAGAAGACCAGGATCATGGAGGAGTGAGAGGGAGTAATAAACATGGAGTCTCTAAGTGTGTCTGTGTATTTATTTCTATTAAAGTATTTTTTCTCTGTGTGGTGTCTTTTTTTTAACCCTTTATTGGAGATTCTTAATGGCCGGGTCAAACTTGCCCGACATTAAGAATCTCTGGCTTAATACTAGCTAGTAAAACAAAGCCAGTATTAACCCATTATTACCCAGCAAGCCACCTGGCTTCAGGGCTGCTGGAGGAGTTGGATACAGCGCCAGATGATAGCGCTTCTATGAAAGCGCCATTTTCTGGGGCAGCTGCGGCTGCAATTCACAGCAGAAGGGCCCAGAAAGCTCGGGCCAACGTGTTCTACAGATTCCAATCCCCAGCTGCCTTGTTGTAACTGGCTGGACACAAAAATGGGGTGAAGCCCATGTTGATTTTTTTTTTTAATTATTTCATGAAATTCATGAAATAATTAAAAAAAGGGCATCCCTATTTTTTTAGTTCCCAGCCGGGTACAAATAGGCAGCTGGGGGCAGCTGTACCTGCCTGCTGTACTTGGCTAGCATACAAAAATATTTCGAAGCCCACGTCATTTTTTTGGGGGGCAAAAAACTCCTGCATACAGTCCTTGATGGAGTATGCTGAGCCTTGTAGTTCTGCAGCTGCTGTCTGCTCTCCTGCATACACTAGTGAATGGAGCATGCTGAGCCTTGTAGTTCTGCAGATGCTGTCTGCTCTCCTGCATACACTAGTGACTGGAGCATGCTGAGCCTTGTAGTTCTGCAGCTGCTGTATGCTCTCCTGCATACACTAGTGAATTGAGCATGCTGAGCCTTGTAGTTCTCAAGCTGCTGTCTGCTCTCCTCCATACAGACAGACAGCAGCTGCAGAACTACAAGGCTCAGCATATTCCATCCAGGACTGTATAAAGGAGTCTTTTGTGCCCCCAAAAAAATTATGTGGGCTTCGCCATGTTTTTGTATGTACAGCAGGCAGCTACGGGCTGCCCCCAACACCCAGCTGCCTATTTGTACCCAGCTGGGAACCAAAAATATAGGGAAGCCCTTTTTTTTTTTTTTTTTTTTTAATTTCATGAATTTCATGAAATAATTTAAAAAAAAAAGACGTGGGCTTTGCCCAATTTTTGTGTCCAGCCAGGTACAACTAGGCAGCTGGGGATTGGAATCCACAGCGCAGGGTGCCCAAGCTTTCTGGGCACCCCTGCTCCGAATTGCCGTCCGCAGCTGCCACAGAAAACGGCGCTTTCATAGAAAGCGCCATCTTCTGGCGCTGTATCCAACTCTTCCAGCTGCCCTGGTGACGGGTGGCTCACTGAGTAATAATGGGGTTAGGGCTAGCTGTATATTATAAACTGGCCCTAAGCCCGAAATTCATGGTGTCACGCTAATATTAGACATGGCCACCATGAATTTCTAGTACAGATAAAAAAACACAACACACAGAAAAATATTTTTATTAGAAATAAAACACAACACAATTAGTGACTCCATCTTTATTGAAATAAAGGACCCCCCCCCTCCGCAGTAATCTTGGGTAAAGGTTCTTGCGCCGTCCAATCCGGATCCAATATCATCTGATCAGTTTGCTAGAAGGCAAAGCGATCAGATGATGTGTCAGGTTCAAGGGCCTTAATCACATGACACAGCAGCTGATTGTATAAACGTCTTTTATACAATCAGCTGATGCATCAGTGCAAAAAAAAAAACAAAACTACACACTTCAGTGCAGACTCCTGTCCGACAGCATCAGCTGATAGTTTAGCCGGCCGGGCGGTAAAAAGTCGGCGTCACCGCTCGACTTATAGTGTCAGCTGATTCCGTCAGGTGACCGCATCAGCTGATCATCGCCAGGTCTGAGAGAGAAAAGAGAGAGAAAAGAGAAGAGAGAGGGAGAGAGAAAAGAGAAGAGAGAGAGGGAGAGAGAAGAGAGAGAGAAGAGAGGAGAGAGAGAAGAGGAGAGAGAGGAGAGAGAAGAGATAGGGAGAGAGAGAGAGAGAAGAGAGAGAGAAGAGAGAGCGAGGACAGAGAAGAGAGAGAAGAGGAGAGGAGAGAGAGAAGAGAGGAGAAATAGAGAAGAGAGAGAGGAGATAGAAGAGAGAAGAGGAGAGAAGAGGGGAGAAGAGAGAAGAGGAGAGAAGAGAGAGAGGAGAGGGAGAGAGAGAGGACAGAGAAGAGAGAGGAGAGAAGAGAGAGAAGAGGGAGAGAGAGAGAGAGAGAGAGAAGAAATGTGACGCCCTGGACCCCAGGGGTCACAGGTCACTACACAACATCATACACCCCCTTCCCTGGACAGGTCACACCAGTCACACATTAAACCCTTGTTGCCACCCTCCAGGGTTGATGTCCACACCAGGTGGGGTGGAGCCAGGTGGTTGGCCCTGCCCATCGAGGAGTTCACAGGCTGGAGGCGGGAAAAACACAGTAGTCAGTCCAGTTGTGGGCAGTAGTGAGTGAGGAGTGAAAACTGTTGGTGTCTGGGTTGGAGCCCAGGCACGTCCAGCAAGGTCGGCAGACGGTGGTGGCCATCTGCGAGAGTTGGTGAAGGTCGGCAGAGCCGTGGGACCGGGGTCGGGCGGTGGCTCGCCGGTGCCGAACCGGGGAGCCGATTGGAGCCAAGCACCGGGCAGGGTACTCAGACCCCGACTAGGCTGAAAGCCAACCTTTAGTCAAATTTTCTGATTACGGTCTGGACCTCGGGGGTTCATTCCCACCCGGGTCCCGATTGAGGGCAACAACCCAACCGTTCTGGATAAGTGCCCCCACCAGGGGCCGGAGATCCAAGGGGCCAGCGTATGCGGGCAAAAGGGCTCCTCCGGCACGTATACGTCAGGACTCCCGGTGCTCAGGCATTGGAGTCAAGACACAAAACACAGGTGCAGGGAAACGACAGCCACCATCAACCCATCCAGGGAGAACACCGCAGCCGGCTGCGGGCCCCGTCCATCCAGCCATTTGGTTTACCAGAGACTCTGTCCATCTGTGTCTGAGTGAGTACACCAGTGCCATCCGGCACCGCGCTGCGCTGCACCGCAACCCTGCACCCTGCGAACCCCATCCTACTGGAACCCAACCTCCTACCGGGCCCCGAGACCAACCGCCCCTACCCACGGAGGGGTCAACACCTAGCTGCTCCCCGCCATCGCTCCCGGGAACCCAGTCACCAGCAGCGGTGGTGCCCACCATTACCACAACCTGTGGGTGGCGTCACGAACTCTATATATATATATATATATATATATATACACATCCCAAATCTAAATTCCTCCCCTTTTCACTCGTGGGCGAGGAGCGCTGCTCGAGCCCCGGGTCCGGCCCGCTCAAGCCACCGAGCAGAAGGCACCGGATCCGAGCGCGATCTCCCCGAGGAGCCCCCGTGACGGGGAAGCTGGCCCCCACCCCCGACAGAGAGAGAGAGGAGAGAGAAGAGAGAGAGAAGAGGAGAGAAGAGAGAGGAGAAAGAGAAGAGAGAGAGAGAGGAGAGAGAAGAGAGAGAGAAGAGAGAGGAGAGAGAAAAGAGAGAGAGAGGAGAGAGAAGATAGAGAGAGGAGAGAGCAGGAGAAAGAAAGAGAAAGAGAGAGAAAAAGATAGAAAAAGAGAGAGAAAAAGAGAGAGAGAGAAAAAGAGAGAGAAAAAGAGAGAGAAAGAGAGAGATGAGAGGGAGAGAGAGAGAAGAGAGAGAGAGAAGAGAGAGGAGAGAGAAGAGAGAGAGGAGAGAGCAATGCAGACTCATTCCGTGAACTGCTCCGATTTTAGAGGTGTGTCCCGCGGCTCACTGCTGATGTCCGGCTCCTCCCCTCAGTGCATAAGTAAATTAAATTAAATTATAATTATAAATAAATAAATATTAATTACAATTTTAATTCTTTACCGGGGTGGCAGGACTCGTGAACTAATGCTCCCGAGGCAGTAGCTCTAACCATTGAGCCACTGCCTCTAATGAAAAACATAGGAAGATTTGGTCATCTTGACCTCTGCATTGCAGAATGAAGTGTCCGGTGACAGCGCGGCTCACTACAGGTGCTGCGTGGAGAGGACACAGATCACTCATGTTCTTCAGGGCTTCCTGTCATCTTCATGTAGCAGAGCTATAAGCGTCATGTGGATTACTTCGGACCTGGATTGTTGTTTGGGGATTAATAAAGAGGTAAATGAGGTGTTTTTTTTATTCCAAATAAAGGATTTTTCGCTGTGTGTTTCTTTACTTTCACTTACAGGTTAATCATGGAAGGTGTCTCGGGGAGACGCCTGCCATGATTAACCCCGTTATTACCTTGATTGCCACCGCACCAGGGTAATTCGAGATGAGCCGGGTAGAGTTCCGGGACTGTCGCATCTAATGGATAAGGCAATTCCGGGCGGTTGCCTGCTGATATTGTTAGGGTGGTGGGCTCCCCATAACGTGGCGCTTTCCATCTTGACAATACCAGCCTCCAGCCGTGTGGTTTTATCCTGGCTGGTATCAAAATTGGGGGGAACCGCATTTTTTTTTTAAATTATTTATTTATTTTACTGCACGATATAGACCCGCCCGCCAGCGGCTGTGATTGGTTGCAGTGAGACAGCTGTCACTCATCGTGGGGGCGTGTCTGACTGCAACCAATCATGGGCGCTGGTGGGCGGGGAAGGCAGGGAATACCTGATTGAATAATGAAGCGGCAGCCATTTTCAAAAGAGGAAAAGCCGATTTGTGACAGCCGTGCAGCGAGGCGCCCGTGATCGGTGAGTTGGAAAGAGAGAAGGATTTTTCTGGGGACGCAGGACGCATGCAATACACAACGTGCGCACATAGCCTTACTGTGAAAAGCCACGCTTTTGGTGATCGAACCGTTTTCGAACGGTAACTCGAACTGCCGAACTTGAAGCAAATCGTTCGAGTTCATCGAACGACTTGAACACCACCCAAAATTACTCGAACTTGAAATTGGGGAACCATTTGACTCGAACATCGCTCAACTCTACTGGTGACATGCAGCACCGCATGTGTCAGAGCAGAGCAGGTCACCAACTTGCTCTGCTCTGTCACCTGTCGTGCTGCATGGGACCAAGCTACTGCACACTGTGACTTGTGCTGCTTGGGACCAACTGTCTCCACACCTGCACAAAAAGTCACAGAGTGGAGCAAGGTGGTGACATGCAGCACAGCATGTGACAGAGCACCTCTCTTCCCTCTCTCTCTTCCCTCTCTCTTTCCTCTCTCTCCTCTCTCTTTCATCTCTCTCCTCTCTCTCTCTTTCTCTTCCCTCTCTCTCTCTCTTCCATCTCTCTTTCTCTCTCTCTCTTCCCTCTCTTTTCCCTCTCTCTCTTCCCTCTCTCTCTCTCTTCCCTCTCTCTTCCCTCTCTTTTCCCTCTCTCTCTCTTCCCTCTCTCTCTCTTCCCTCTCTCTTACCTCTCTCTCTCCCTCTCTTTCCTCTCTCTTCCCTCTATCTCTTCCCTCTCTCTCTGCCCTCTCTCTTCCCTCCCTTCCCTCTCTCTCTTCCCTTTCTCTTCCCTCTCTCTCGCTCTTCCCTCCCTTCCCTCTCTCTCTTCCCTTTCTCTCTTCCCTCTCTCTCTTCCCTCTCTCTTCCCTCTCACTTCTCTCTCCCCTCTCTCTCTTCCCTCTCTCTCTTCCCTCTCTCTCCTCTCTTTCTCTCTCTTCCCTCTCTTCCCTCTCTCTCTTCCCTCTCTTCCCTCTCTCTCTTCCCTCTCTCTCTCTTTCCTCTCTCTTTCCTCTCTCTCTCTTTCCTCTCTCTTTCCCTCTCTTTTCTCTCACTCACTTTTCTCTCACTCTCACTGTCTCTTTTCTCTCTCTTTTCTCTCTCTCTTTTCTCATTTTTCTCTCTCTCTCTATTTCTCTCTTTTTTTCTCTCTCTTTTTCTCTCTCTCTCTTCTTTTTTCTCTTCCTTTTTTCCTCTCTCTGTCAGTACAGAAATCTCTATCGTGGAGGGGTGAGAGGGAGTAATAAAGATGGAGTCCATAATGTGTCTGTGTATTTATTTCTAATAAACTATTTTTTCTCTGTGTGGTTTCTTTTTTTAACCCTTTATTGGAGATTCTTAATGGCCAAGTCAAACTTGGCCTGACATTAAGAATCTCGGGCTTTATACCAGCTGGTAAAACAAAGCTGGTATTAACCCCTTATTACCCAGTGTGCCACCTGCCACCAGGGCTGGAACAGTTGGATACAGCACCAGAAGATGGCGCTTCGATGAAAGCGCCATTGTTTGGGGCAGCTGTGGACTACAATTCGCAGCGGGGGGGGGGGGGGCAGAAAGCTTGGGCCACCCTGCGCTGCAGATTCCATTCCCCAGCTGCCTAGCACCTGGCTGGACACAAAATATGGATGAAGCCCACGTCATTTTTTTTTTTAATTAGTTCATGAAATTCATGAAATAATTTAAAAAAAGGGCTTCCCTATATTTTTAGTTCCCTGACGGGTACAAATAGGCAGCTGGGGGTTGGGGGCAGCCCGTACCTGCCTGCTGTACCTGGCTAGTATACAAAAAATATGGCGAAGCCCATGTCACTTTTTATTTTTTTTTTTAGTTTTTAGGCAAAAAACTTTAAAAAAAAAAAAAGGTCTTCCCTGGATTTTCCATTGCCAGTGAAGGTAATGTGTTGCCAGGGGTTAAGGGGATACCCAGAACCGGGCCAAGGGGTTGCTTCTGGAAAGGGGATCACGGTGTCGTGGCCCGGTCCGTGCTCCCTGGTTCCACAATAAAAAGGGGGGTTATGTTCGTGACGCCACCCGTGGAATGTGATCAGAGATGACCACCGCTGCTGCAGAACCTCCGGGGTGATGGAAGGCAGCTTGAGATGGGACGGCTCCCCACGGGTAGAGCCTTTTCCCCGGGGCAGTGTGTTAGTCTATGGGGGGAGTGCAGGACACGAGCACAATAAACAGGCAGACTCACGGTTTTGCAGTTTCTTTGTCCTTTACTGTAGATGGCATTCAGCAGAGTACTGTCCACGGAGTCTGTGAGGGGTTCAGGGCTTCTCCCACCCAGCCGGGCCGTTTTGGCTTCCTTGCCTGCACTGTGTGTCTGTGGCCCCGCTGCTGAGTGAACTATGCAGCCGGCTCTGCTTCTGCTCTGCTCCTAGGTACCGACCTGACAGGCAACTCGAGTCCTTACTAGTATGTTCCTGAACTCTGCGTTTGTTGCTTGTGTCTGTGGTACAGATAGAGAATGTGGAATCCTCACTTCTCTGGTGTTCACTGTGCAGTATGTAACCTGCAGTCTCGGATCCAGCATCCGTTCTGTGTGCTCCACTGGGGATGAGCTCTGCAATGCTCTATCTCCCAGGAATGTTCCTCTGTGTACTCCTTCTCCTTTCCTCAGACCCTCAGCTAGGCCTGGAATTGGTCAGTGGATCCTGAGGTGAGCTAAAGCCAGCTCCAACCTGCAGATCCTTTCTCCTCAGTCCTCTGCACTGAACTTCCAAACTGAAACTACTCCTGACCATTTCCTCCCCCCCCACCAGAATATACAGGGAAGCAGCTTGGTCTCCCCCTTCTGGCCAGGAGGTCTTGGTGTTGTGTGTGGGGAGTTAACCCTTTGTGTTGTTACTGTGGCAACCCTGGGGTGCCACATTCCCCCTTAGTGAAGAACAGTACTCCGGGACTGTGAAACAAACAAACAAGTTATCACAACAAGTGTATATATAAATACAGAGTCTCAAAAGGAAAAAGTACAAAAACCTTAAAGCTCAAAAAGAGTCCAAAATGTTCAAAAATATATAAGTGTTCATACAGTATAGTCTCTGTAGGTACTGGGCTTTTGGTCTTAACGTTGCAATTAAATAAACATTTCAATCAACAAACACTTCTTAAAGGTGTCTCTACTCTGGTCGTAAGTGCAGTAGGCCTCACGGCCCTCGGGCCACCAACATGTGATCAAGTTGTAACTCTCCGTGCTGCCACCTTACACCACTCTTCTCTCACCTTTTCTGTACAATAAACTGTTACGGTTTTTCATATAAACATTATAACATATGTACATTTTATATGCAATTACATATTAGTCCTTATATCTTGCTGGTATCTGACCCTGAGTACTACGCTGTGACCTGCGTACTGCTGGTGTACTGGGTGTACTTAGCATAATGGTGTGGGTGGAAGTGTACCTATTTGGTGTTTCTGGTACTTGTGAGGATAGTGGACTGACTGTAGGACTGGCAAGCTCACTGGGACCAGGAATCTGTTCTTCCTCTACGGTTTCAACTTCCAGTTCTTCTTGTCTTGAGACTTCTTGTGGTATGGGTTTTGATTGTGGTTCCACCACTTGAGGGAAGGCGATCATTGGGACTACTACTGCTCCATAGTAATTTGGCCATGTTTTTGGAAAATCTCCTAAGACTGTATGGAATACATCTTCTTCCTTCTTGACAGGTTGTACCTGTACGGGTAAGGTGACTTCTGGTGTCTTCAGGGTTTCAGGACACGGTTTGAGTTGATCTCTTGACACGACAGCTGATGTCCTTCCTTCATCCTTACTGATTAGACACACTTTGGGATTATCCATACTGGATGGTAAGACTGTATATGGGGTGGTTTCCCACTGATTATCCAATTTGTTTGTGCGCCGTTTCCTCTTGAGAACTTGGTCACCAGGTTGCAATGGGGTTGCTAGAGCATGCTGGTTGAAGTTTCTCTCCTGTCTTCCCCTAGCTTGTTGGAGACTTTTCTCTACGCACTCTTGTACTTGGCGATACTGCTGCTGACGTAGGGTATCCCAATTGGATTCTTGAATTTCTGCATCTGGCTTCAGAATTCCCATATCTAAATCAATTGGCAGTTTACCGGGCCTTGCACGCATGAGGTAAGCGGGGGTGCAGTTTGTAGAACTCACCGGGACATGATTGTACAAGTCCACCAAGTCTGGCAATTTCTCTGGCCATTGATTTCTTTCTGACTCTGGTAAGGTCTTCAACAGGTCAATCACAATATGGTTCATCTTCTCACATAAGCCATTTGTTTGGGGATGGTATGCTGTTGTGCGGATCTTTTTACAGCCATACATGTTGCAGAATTCTTGGAAGATCTGTGATTCGAAAGCTGGACCTTGATCTGCAAGGACTTGTTCTGGGTAACCATGGGGTCTGCAAAAGTACGTCTGGAATGCTTTAGCTGCTGTTCTAGCTGTAAGGTCTTTCACGGGTACCACCACTAAGAAGCGTGAGTAATGGTCCACGATGGTTAAGGCATAGACATAGCCGGACCGGCTTGGTGACAACTTGACGTGGTCTAATGCGACTAGCTCGAGTGGTTGCTTGGTTACTATGGACTGGAGTGGAGCTCTCTGGTTCTGTTGATCCTTTCTTCTGAGGTTGCACGGTCCGCATTTTCTACACCAATCTTCAATTGATTTTCTCATGCCAACCCAGTAGAATCTTTCTCTTAAGAGCACTTCCAACTTTTTCCAACCAAAATGACCAGCACCGTTGTGGTAAGCTTCCAGAACCATCTTGACATCTCTCTTGGGCACGATGATCTGCCAGACCAACTCATGTGTTTTTGGATTGGTGTGCCTTCTACAGAGCTTCCCTTGGTACAGGAACAATTTACCTCTCTCTTTCCAGAGATGTTGTGTCTCAGCTGGGGCATTCTGATTAGGGTAAGCACCTTGTTGTGTAAGCAGTTCTTTCACTAGCTTCACAGCTGGATCACTGTCTTGTGTGTCAGCCCATCCGTGGTGTGCTAATGGGTTGAGAGTTGCCTGCTGTTGTTTTTGGTAGACACTCGGTTGATACTGTCCCACCTTAGGACGGTGAAAGGCCGGCAGCTCAATTTCTTCCAGACCCTCCGGTTCCTCTTCCACGTTCCCCGAGTGTGGCATCCGGGATAAGGCATCTGCATTCCCATTCTTGTGGCCTGCCCTGTACTTGATGACAAAGTTGTAGTTTGACAGTCGGGCTATCCACCGCTGTTCCAGTGCACCTAGTTTTGCAGAGTCCAGGTGGGTCAACGGATTGTTGTCAGTAAAGATGGTAAATTCTGCAGCTGCCAGGTAGTGTTTGAAACGCTCTGTTACAGCCCAAACTACTGCCAGTAGTTCTAACTTGAAGGAGCTGTAATTCTCTGGGTTTCTTTCTGTAGGCCGGAGCTTCCTGCTTGCAAAGGCAATAACTTTCTCCTTGCCTTCCTGCCTTTGAGACAATACTGCTCCCAGTCCCACGTTGCTGGCATCCGTGTACAAAATGAAGGGTTGATGGTAATCTGGATATGCCAGGATCTCTTCTCCTGTCAGTGCCCACTTCAACTTCTTAAAGGACTCTTCTCTCTCATCACTCCACTGGAAAGGAGGATTTCGGGCTGCAGACTTCTTTGACTGTCCTACCAGGATGTCTTGTAGGGGAGCTGCTAGCTTCGTGAACCCTTTTATAAATCTTCTATAGTAGCCTACCAGTCCCAGGAATTGCCTCACCTCTTTCACGCTGGTGGGTCTCGGCCAATCTCTGATCACGGTAACTTTTTCAGGATCTGGTGCTACCCCTTCTGAGCTCACGACATGTCCCAGGTACTGTACCCTTGGCTTTAGAAGGTGACACTTGGATGGCTTGATTTTCATGCCGTATCCGGATAAGGCTTCAAACACTTCTGCCAGGTCTTGTAGATGCTGTTCATAGGTCTTGGAGTAGACTATGACGTCATCCAGGTACAGGAGGACAGTTTCAAAGTTCTTATGTCCTAGGCAGCACTCCATCATTCGCTGGAAGGTTCCAGGTGCGTTGCAGAGTCCAAACGGCATACAATTGAACTCACAGAGGCCCATCGGCGTGGTGAATGCTGTCTTCTCCTTATCAGCCTCTGCCACAGGAACTTGCCAATACCCACTAGTCAGATCTAGGGTGGAAAAGTAAGTAGCGGATTTTAATGCAGCCAATGACTCTTCTATCCTAGGTAATGGGTATGCATCCTTGTGTGTAATGCGGTTGATCTGTCGGTAGTCTACACACATCCTCATGGTCCCATCTTTTTTCTTAACTAGCACTAGTGGGGCTGCCCAGGGGCTACAACTGTCTCTTATTACCCCTGCTTCTTTCATTTCTTTGAGCATGTCTTTGGCGCATTGGTAGTGAGCCGGTGGTACTGGTCTATACCTCTCCTTTATGGGTGGATGGTTACCTGTGGGTATAGTGTGCTCTACCCCTTTGATCTGCCCAAAGTCTAATGGGTGTTTGCTGAATATTTGTTCATATTCTTTCACTACCCTGTATACTCCATGCTTTTGATGGGAGGGTGTAGAATCAGTGCCTACATGTAGCTTTTGGCACCAATCCTCCAGCTTTCCCTCTGAGCCATTGTCCTCCGCCTGATTTGACGGCTTCAAGGGCTCAACGGTGGTGATGGCGTTGTTATCAACCGTATATAGCTTAGCCATGGTAGCATACTTAGGTAGGGTGACCTCATCTTCCCCACAATTTAGAAGGCGTATTGGCACTCTCCCCCTGTGTACCTCAACTATTCCTCTGGCCGTCAGTACAGTGGGCCTACTGTCTGAGTACACGGGTTCTACCAGGGCCTGATAGTCTCGCCCTCTGATGCCTATTGCGGCTCTACACCAGACCAGCATTTCTGTTTTGGGAGGAATTACAATAGGTATTGGGTCACTTACCCTTGCACTGCCAATTTCACCTCCTGACATTTCTACCTGCTGCTTCAGCATTAAGGCTTTAATTTCCTTCTGCAGGAGTCTCTGTTGCCCAGGTTTGGCAGTCTCGACGATCTGCTGCAAGACAGTAATTACCTCTGCAAAACAATTTTCAATTACATTCATTCCTAGCAGCATAGTTGGTTCACGTTCTCGTCGGTCAACATCAACAATGATAATACCCTGATTCTGCAATTCTACTCTCCCAATCTTAATGGTCATTTCTCTGAAACCAACCTGTGGTACTAATTCACCATTGCTAGCCCATATATTCAATGCAACATTAGATGGACCACTGCTAACGTCTGAATCAGCCCAGTACCTCTTATAAAGGACATGCGGAATTGATGATATTTGGGAACCAGTGTCCAGCAAGGCGTTGAGCGGAATGCCATCCAGCACGATGGGGATGACTGGACGTCCCCCCACATACTTGTCGTGCCAGGGTGAAGGACCTTGAGAGTTCATTCCTGAGGAGCGGCCCGCCTCCCCAGGGAATCCCCATTTAAAGCACATTCACGGGCAAAGTGACCTGGCTCCTTGCAACGGCGGCAAATGGGCTGTCCATCCGGCTGGTAGCGGTCGCTGGGTCGTCCTCTCGTCGCTTGGTATCTCCTAGGCCTCATCCACGGGACATCCTCCTTGCTGGTCGCCATCTCAATCTTGGGTGCAGACTTGGATCCACGCAGCTCCTGGACGATTCTAGCCATGGAAGCAACAGTGTCTGTCAGGGCATCAAGCCTTTGATGGAGAGCCTCATTAGTGATCGGCTCCAGGTGGTTAGCAGCAGCCGCTGACATGGCCGATGTCACCGGTACTACTGGCTGCTGGGGTGCCACTGTAAGGTGTTGAACAGAGTCTATATCCTGCGGCTCCTCCACCTGCTGGAGGCGGATGGCTCTATCCTTTAGCTGGGCAAATGTTAGTCCTGGATCCTGGATCACCATCATGCTCAGTTGTCCCCGGTGGGAAGGGGATGAGAGTCCATCCAGGAATTGGTCTATCAGCAGCTTATCTGCTCCAGGGGCTAAGGCAGGTTCTGCTAATTTAAGTGCTCTGAGCGCCTCCTTTTAAGTTTAAGGCAAAGTCTCTTGCGCTCTCTCTAGGTTTTTGCTTGCATCCAAAGAACCTCATTTTAGCTCGGCTGCCAGCAGTGGATTCAAAAGCTGCTTTTAGTCCAGCTGTTATATGCTCTACAGTGTCCTTAGCATCGTCCGGCCAGGATGTAGCCTCCCGCTGGGCATTGCCGGTTAACTGTCCCATAAGCATACCAACACGCTGGGTTTCTGTCAGGGGGTACATGCTGTAGTAGATTTTTAGCTTTCCGATAAAGTCAGTAAGTGTGTTGGGCTCACCTGAGTACTGCGGCAGCCACACTGCACCCGGGGTGTACGGCATCAGGAACGGCATGATAGGTGCCGCTGCCCCTCCGGGTACAACAGCGTCTCCCTGCTGCGACATCTTTGCGCCCCCTTAGTTAATTTCACCAGTCTTCTTGACAGCAAGCCTGGGACACTTTTCTGCGTTTTCGTTCGGGTCGCAGCACCGAGCGCACCTCCTCCGCAAGCAGTGGGCGGAGTCTTAGTTTAGGCGCGCTGTTCTCCCGCGCGTAGCAGCTAATGGCGTGATTAAAGATGGCGCCTGGAAAATTTTACCAATGATGTTTTTGGATTTTTCCAGGTATCTTTGCAAAGTTTAAAGTCCGTTCTTTGTTGCAACAATTCACAGTGCAAGTCTTTTATGCGATGCAATAAGTCTTTACAGGCGCACGTCACCCGGGTTGCAGCCGGGTCCAGTCCGCATCCTGTTCGTGACGCCAAAGTTGTGTCGCCAGGGGTTAAGGGGATACCCAGAACCGGGCCAAGGGGTTGCTTCTGGAAAGGGGATCACGGTGTCGTGGCCCGGTCCGTGCTCCCTGGTTCCACAATAAAAAGGGGGGTTATGTTCGTGACGCCACCCGTGGAATGTGATCAGAGATGACCACCGCTGCTGCAGAACCTCCGGGGTGATGGAAGGCAGCTTGAGATGGGACGGCTCCCCACGGGTAGAGCCTTTTCCCCGGGGCAGTGTGTTAGTCTATGGGGGGAGTGCAGGACACGAGCACAATAAACAGGCAGACTCACGGTTTTGCAGTTTCTTTGTCCTTTACTGTAGATGGCATTCAGCAGAGTACTGTCCACGGAGTCTGTGAGGGGTTCAGGGCTTCTCCCACCCAGCCGGGCCGTTTTGGCTTCCTTGCCTGCACTGTGTGTCTGTGGCCCCGCTGCTGAGTGAACTATGCAGCCGGCTCTGCTCTGCTCTGCTCCTAGGTACCGACCTGACAGGCAACTCGAGTCCTTACTAGTATGTTCCTGAACTCTGCGTTTGTTGCTTGTGTCTGTGGTACAGATAGAGAATGTGGAATCCTCACTTCTCTGGTGTTCACTGTGCAGTATGTAACCTGCAGTCTCGGATCCAGCATCCGTTCTGTGTGCTCCACTGGGGATGAGCTCTGCAATGCTCTATCTCCCAGGAATGTTCCTCTGTGTACTCCTTCTCCTTTCCTCAGACCCTCAGCTAGGCCTGGAATTGGTCAGTGGATCCTGAGGTGAGCTAAAGCCAGCTCCAACCTGCAGATCCTTTCTCCTCAGTCCTCTGCACTGAACTTCCAAACTGAAACTACTCCTGACCATTTCCTCCCCCCCCACCAGAATATACAGGGAAGCAGCTTGGTCTCCCCCTTCTGGCCAGGAGGTCTTGGTGTTGTGTGTGGGGAGTTAACCCTTTGTGTTGTTACTGTGGCAACCCTGGGGTGCCACAGTAACACCAAGCAGTGGGGGTTAGCAGCCAGTAGCTGCTTGGGTTACCCTTAGCAATAGAAAATACAGCGGGAGCGCACACATTTTTTTTACCCCTAACCCTAGGGTTAGAGTTATGTGCTTGGCTTCTTTTTTTTTTTTTTTTTAATCGACGGGCTTCGCCAATCGAGCGCCAGAGCATTTTGCTGCGCACTCATCCCTACTCCTGACCACACAGTCAGCAGAATAAGTAATCAGATGACTCCAGTGTCTGCCGATTACTTGTTCTGTGTCCCCCTGTCTGTCTGCATCCATCGCAGCGTGTGCAGGCTGTGAGGTCAGCTGAGTTCAGTCCGGCACTGGAGTCAGCTGATCTGAACTCAGCTGAACTCCAGCCCGCACACGCTGCGATGGATGCAGGGGGACACAGAACAAGTAATCGGCCAACACTGGAGTCTGCTGATCTGAACTCAGCTGAACTCCAGACCACACAGCCCGCACACGGTCACATGTGATCGGCAGCAGGCAGTGACTGCTGTTAACCTGCATCCATCGCAGCGTGTGTGGGCTGTGAGATCAGGAGTTCAGCTGACTCCAGTGCCGGCTGATAAATTCTGTGTCCCGCTGCAGAAGGATCCGGTAAAATAACAATTTCGGTTGCATGCGCTGCACATTTAATCCACAGGATCCGGTCATATGCGGTTTGCATTTTTTTGCCTACAGGCAAATAAACGCTGATGTGAAAGTAGCCTGAAAAATGCATGCCACACGGATGATACGCATGACACACAGAGACTAGGCAAGAGGGGAAAAAGCAATCTCATGACCCCATCATTTTTTTCCCTAATTATTTATTTTTTTCGCATGTTTCGCCGGCTAAGGCTGCTTTCATACATCAGTTTTTTGCCATCAGGCACAATCCGGTGAAAAATGGATAAAGCCGGATGCGGTTTTTTTCCACATTGAATTGTACTAGCGCCGGATTGTGCCTGATGCTCTTGTGTTGCATCCATTGTGCACGGATCCAGTGAAATTTATATGTCCAGCTGCCGGAAAGGACGCAGCATGCAATGTTTTTTGGCAGCGGCAAAAAAAACGGACAGCGCCAGATCAGGCGTCATGTGCAATGAAAGCCTATGGGCGCCGGATCCGTCATAATGCGGCATACAGTGCATTACAGGGACTGATTTTGTTTTTTTCTACTGAGCATGCTCAGTAGCACAACGGATCCGTCCAAAAACTGAAGGAACTGATGGAAAAAACTGATGCAACTGATCCAATTTTTTGCCCGATCTATTGCATCAGTTTTTACACCAGATTGTGCCTGATGCCAAAAAAGTGATGTGTGAAAGCAGCCTAATCATAATTTCTGTACACACACACACACACACACACACACACACACACACGCACACGCACACGCACACACTATGAGCTATATGAGAACAAGCAGAAGATAGCCGCTTTCTTCCCCTGGTTGTGCAGAGCTGGGAGCTTCTGCTGTCTCTATTGTGATTGCTCTCAGTGCATCCACACAGTGAAGAGGCAGGGACGAGTCTTGGAGTGGAGAGCTGAGTGGGTGTGTTAGATACAGTGGGTGTGTTAGATACAGTCCTAGAGCCGCAAAGAATTATGGGAGTTGTAGGAACTGAACCCAGGAAGTCAGGAGAGATATTAACCCCTTCAGAGCTGGAGCCAGAAATGAGGATGTGCTGCTAGAGCACGATAAAGGGTAATATTGCTGAAATAACATAATAGATGTGTGGAGAGACACATATTAGCAAGATTTATGAGAAAAAAAAATCCGGTTTGGTAACTGGACAACTTCTTTAATGTGCTTCTTTTTGAGCCGCTCCTTTGTTGCCTTGGCTGTATGTTTTGGGTCATTGTCGTGCTGGAAGACTCAGTCACGACCCATTTTTAATCTCCTGGCGGAGGGAAAGAGGTTGTCATTCAGGATTTTACAGTACATGGCTTCATCCATTGTCCTATTGATGTGGTGAAGTAGTCATGTGCTCTTAGCAGAGAAACACCCCCAAAACATAATGTTTCCACCTCCGTGCTTGACAGTGGGGATGGTGTTCTTTGGGTCATAGGCAGCATTTCTCTTTCTCCAAACACGGTGAGTTGAGTTAAGGCCAAACAGATCAATTTTGTCTCATCTGATCCCAGCACCTTCTCCCAATCACTTTCAGAATCATCCAGGTGTTCATCGGCAAGCTTCAAACGGGCCGGCTGCACATGGACCTTCTTTAGATGGGCCGGCTGCACATGAGCCTTCTTCAGACTGGCCGGCTGCACATGGGCCTTCTTCAGACGGGCCGGCTGCACATGGGCCTTCTTCAGACGGGCCGGCTGCACATGGGCCTTCTTCAGACGGGCCGGCTGCACATGGGCCTTCTTCAGACGGGCCGGCTGCACATGGGCCTTCTTCAGACGGGCCGGCTGCACATGGGCCTTCTTCAGACGGGTCGGCTGCACATGGGCCTTCTTGAGCAGTGGTACTTTGCGGGCACTGCAGGATCTTAATCCATTACCAATGGTTTTATTGGTGACAGTGGTTCCAGCTGCCTTGAGATCAGTAACAAGTCCCCCCCCCGTCTAGTTTTCGGTTGATCTCTCACCTTCCTCATGATCCTGGAGACCCCACGAGGTGAGATTTTGCATGGAACCCCAGATTGATGTCGATTGACATTCATTTTGTATTTCTTCCATTTTCTTGCTAGTACACCAGCAGTTTCTCCTTCTCACCCAGCGTCTTACTTATGGGTTTGTAGCCCATTCCAGCCTTGTGCAGGTCTATGATCTGGGCCCTGATATCCTTAGAAAGCTCTTTGGTCGCCCATGTTCTAGAGGTTAGAGTCTGATTAATGGAGTCTGTGGACAGGAGTCTTTATACAGGTGACAATGTAAGAGCCGCCTGTAATGCAGGTAATGAGGTGATTAGGAGCGTCTAAGTGTCTGTAGGAGCCAGAACTCTTAATGGTTGGTAGGGGATCAAATACTTATTTCTCTCTGCAAAATGCAAATAAATTTATATAATTTATTCAATGTGATTTTCTGGATTTTATTTTGGATATTCTATTTTTCACTGTTAAATTTAACCGAACCTTAAACTTACAGACTGTTCATGTCTTTGACAGTGGGCAAACTTACAAAATCAGCAAGGGATCAAATACTTATGTTTCTCACTGTAAACAATGATTTTTGAGGAATTGTCCATGAAAAATGATGACTGTTATCAGCTATGGGGGATGTAGTGGCTTTAACAGCAGGAATGGGAAACCGTGATAATTCTGGACTCAGATGGGTGTCTGTGCAGATTTTTAGACCCCGTGTGAATGGAGGTTTTAGGAGATGAAGCTCAAGATGTCCGGTGTCCTGTGGAACAATGAGCTGCTACAATGTAGAAACAAAGTAACAATCAGCAAAGGAGACACAAGGTAATGAGCAGATTAGCAGCGATCGTACAATATTACCGTCAGCACTGACCAGGAGTCTATGGAGGCAAAAAATGGGCAATAAAGAAAGATACAAAGGAGAACGGGGGAGAAGTGCAACATCGAGCAGATATCAGCAGAATTCTGGTGTCATCTTACTCCATATGGAAATACAAAACCAGGGTCTAAGGTTTTATGCACACGGGGCGTTTTATTATTCAATTTTTGATGCATTTTTGAGAAATCTGCACCAAAATCTGCATGCCTCTCCTGAAGCCAGCAAAGTGTATGAGATTTCTGAAGTGCTGTGCGCACGTTGCTTTTTTTTTTCCTTGCAGATTTCATGCAGAAAAAAATCTACAGCATTTCAATTACTAAGGCACTGATTCCTGTGTTTTTTAATCCCTTCTCGCCATTGACGTAATGAAAAACTGCACCAAAAAACACACCGGAAATGTACCAAAACACATGCGTTTTTCGGTGCTTTTTTGTGTATCTTTTGGCCAGAAGGTGCAGATTTTGTGCAGAAGATTTCTGCACCAAATCTTCAGCATGTGCACATAAGCCAAATGTCCTAATGCCATGTTATACTTGCTTTGCCGAGTGGTGGCGCCAGAGGGCAGATGAACACGTTTCCCAGTGGATAATCCTGCCTGTCTCTCAGTGTATAAATACGCTAAGTGCAAAAATAAAAAATATCACATTGCACTGTTGCCCATGTTCAACGAGTCGGAGCTGATGTGTGAGTTTTTCTGCAGCTGTTTTCTGCCTGGCAAAAAAAATCTGAGCATGATGGGATTGGCCACGTATATCGGCCACGACTCGCCAATGCAAGTCAATGGGTGCAAGGGAAAAAATGTACCATTCTGCATGAGGCAGACGAGGTGTGGACAGATGTCCAGCCTCTACGTATAAGTAATGTATTCTTTAGTGACACCCAGAGCTGTATTCATGATTCTGCCGCTCTTCCATCAGCGCACACTGTTTTGCGGCCCCGGGCTGCTCACCACCTGTATTGTCCATGTTTGTGTCCATCCGCAGGTATCGGACATTTGCGCGATCTTCTCTGGCCACAGCGACTATCAATGCATGGATCCGAAAATAAATAAAAACTTCTTATGACTCCTTTGTTGTCTGTTTTTAAGGATTATTAACCCATTTATTTCCGTATATAGGGCGGAAGAATTGAGGACACCATCCCTCTGTACCGGGCCTCACCTCATGCGGCATGGACCGGACCCTCGCTGCATCATTATACATACACTGTGTGCAGAATTATTAGGCAAATGAGTATTTTGATCACATGATACTTGTTATACATGTCCTACTCCAAGCTGTATGGGCTGAGAGCCAACTACCAATGAAGTAAATCCGGTGATGTGCATCTCTGTAATGAGGAGGGGTAATGTAATGACATCAA